>NC_134365.1:128209076-128848451 GCF_035582795.1 Mycteria americana | reverse complement strand
TTTTTCTTTGCTTCTAAGGACAGGATATTTTTAAAAGTGGCCAAGCATTTCAAATTGACATTTTTTACATTCACAGCTGACTGAACAGTAAGTCCTTCAAACAAACTTAAAAATACTTGTTTGTAAAGCAGTAAAACTGTGAAAGTTAGACAACATGTCATTGCATTTGCATAGAAGAAAACCATGTAACATTTTAAATAGGAACTATAAATACAGATATACCTGCTGATACTCATTCTTAAAAATTCTGCTAGCATAGGTCATATGGGCAAAAATGATCATTAGAACATGGCAGGAAAATTAGACCTCTGCCACATGGAGCTACAGAGACTCAAGCCCCCAGGTATTTATTTGATTTGAGCACCTTTCTGTAACATGGGCCAAGAGGAATCCCACTTAGCAGAGCAACGTGCATGAGAGCCACTTCTCAGCCATTTCACAAGACTGTAACACCAGATGGATAACCCACAATGAGACAGAAACAACCCTTAGCATCCCAGGTTAGAAGAAAATAGACCTGGCTGGTTTTAGGTTGGAAGTGTTAAACTGCGTACATGTAGTACGCCTACTACGTGGCTGCAACGGCACGTGGAAAGGAAAGCTTGGAGTATTATCCTGTGGCTGACATATCATTTATTAAAGCATCTTTCATTTTTAACAACTGGTGGAGGATGGGATTTCCAGTGAGAGTCTGTAATGAGTTTTACATACTCAAGGTCACCTTGTGTACTCTGCAGCGCAGGGAGAAATAAGGGTAGTGGTGTTTGCAGAGAGCAGAAGGACGGTGACATGGCAGCAGTGGTCTGGCAGTGGTACCTGTCAGCCCCTTGTTTGCCTTGTGGTATTTTTAATTGGGATATATAGTGATCTAGTGGTCACAGTCTTACAAGAAAACCACTATCTCTATACCTTACTCCTAGTCACACAACTTGTGTGTTACTGTTCAACATCCAATAGCTTCTTTTGTTGTTGCCTAGAGCCTGTGCAAAATCATGTTCTGTTTTCTTTTGTTTCTTTAAATCATAGAAGATGTCACTGACTTCTAAGTCCTATTAATGGCTTGTCTGATGGAGGATATGAAGCCATTCTTTAAACTAAGTGTCTGCTTAGGAGCATTCTGTTTTGAAACAGCTTAATTTTAAGTGTGCTCTGAGAAAAGAGCCTTAGCAATTAAATAGCATAGAGCACAACTGCGGGAACAACTAAATTAGTTTTTCTTGACATGAAAAATTTTCATCAAAAACATGTTTATCTACTCAAAATATAAGCTAGAAGTGTGAAAACCACTCACAGACAGCTGTGAGTGTTGTAAAGATCTATGCACAAAGGACCTGCTCTCGTTGCAGCGTTGTCCTGCCAGCCCGTAAAATTACTGCTCGCATGAAGCAGCCCCTCCAGAAGACTGTCACAAAAGGCCTCGCTGTGCAAGCAAATATGAGCAAGCTTGTCTACTCTGCCATCTGTTACTGCGACCTCCTGTTACTGCTGAATCATTTTCTTCCCTAGCTTTATTTAAGGTTCTTAGCTGGTGTCTTGAGAAATGAGGGTTGCTCGCCTCTCTGTCTTTGCTTGGGGTGTGACCAAGCATTAGAAACTGGCATCTTCTATCACAGTCAGGCTGGAAGAGATAGATACAAGAAGACAAATGTGTCATGCCTTGGTTGTTGAAGGTTTGGGATGGAGAGAGAAGAGGCTGACTTTAATGGGAGTCTTAGAGAGAAGCCTTCAAGGAGAGTGGGAACAGGAGCAAGACTTGAGAGCCTCCAGCCTGCTATTTTGCAGGCAGAGGGAGAGGAAAAACAAAGCAGCAGCTGACTGAGACAGCTGAGTAAAGAAGCTACAAGGTAAAAATAGCAGCAGGCTGTCAAATAATCTGCCGGTGTTGGGCACGAGTGAGAAAACAGCATCAGGCTGTGGGGGGAGCCGAGCCAGGGATGCTGCGCCGGGAAGGGGAGGCAGCTGCCAAAGAGCTGTCTCGCTGCAAGCCATGTGGCTCTCAAAGGAGGAGCAGGCTTGGGGCTGGTTTTCTACGCCCAAATATAATTCAGTAGAGACAGCTTCAATTCCCACTTTACAACAACTTCAAACTGAATATTTGTGTGAATGAGGCCCTTTTATCACTGAGATTTCCGCAGCTATTTTACGCACTTCCTTAAAAGGGACACTTGCAGAGTTTCCTGAAGTGCCCGCTGGAGTAAAGCATGTCTACCTCGAGGAGCAGGGGTGTCACCCGCCGCTTCCCCGCTACAGCAATTGAGACAGGTCACTTCTAAAGTAGGAGGTGCAGCATGGTATGTGCTAAACCCACTACAGCACTGTTTGTGCCATAGGGTTGGGTGTCATGGATTTTTCTGTAAATGCTTTTGCTCATTCAGTAATGACTGCAGTGCACAGGCATCTCTGATGAATGGCCTGCGCAACGTGTTGATGGGCCAAGGACTGAGGTCTGCCTGGGTTTTGTTTATTCTTTCATGAATGCCAATGTTAGTGAAGGGCATTGCAGTGAGAGTCTTAAGCTGTTTATTTACACGGTAAGAATAACATAAATATTTTGAAGTCTGGCTCAAATCAGCCTTCAGCAAAGAAAGTCGATAGGCTCAGCAGACAAACCATGGTATGACCAAGCAGAGTGTCATCTGTGATTGACTCCAGTTGTGGCTGCTGTGAAATGGGGTGTTTGAACCAGTGATCTTAATTGTGCCACACACATTTTTGGATAAAGAGTGCTGTAAAAATGCCAGGAGTACCTATTCTGTAGTTTTAACGATATTTCGTCTGTATTTTTTCACTTTCACCTTCTGTCCCTGAACTGCTTGAGGTGAAAAACTCAGCCTGTGCCTCTTCAGAGAAAAAAAGGTACAACTGCGGTTGTTATTGAGCTAAAGTTTGTCATTTAAGAGCAAGGATGCAAGGTTGGAGTGGGCAGGTCACTTCCTAAGCCTGCAGCCCTGCACGTGCACCGGCTCTGTGGCTCAGCAGCATCCCTGCTCGCTAATTAACCGCGCTGCAGTTCGGCTCATGCTGGCTCCGCACCAGCTTCTCAAAACCCCCGGTCCACCTCATGCCTCCCTGGAGCAGCGTCAGCCGGGACCAGCACCGTTACGTCCAACTTCTGCAGCTGCTCCTGCAGGGGCAGGTTGGCCCCTACCCTGGCGCCAAGGGCTGGGCTCACAAGGTAACACAGGTGCCTGCCCCCGGCACAACAGCCAAAAATCAGAGCTGGGCACTGTAATCCCCTGTGGACCACATGGGGGGAGAGAGGGCTCAGAAAAGAGGCCCTAACCCCTAGGTGGGGGTGGGTCTGACAGCGCGTATTTGGGTACGCACCAGGAAAGAAAGCTACCCCAACGCTGCCATATGTCCTGCATGAGTGCTGAGGATCAGGCTCGGAAACAAAGCAGCAGCGTCCCCCCAGCACGGCACCTCAGCCTGCGGGTAGATCATATTTAGCCACCTGCACGTGGCTCTGCTCCTGGCCTGGCACAGCTCTCCTGGTACCACCAGCTCTGCTCTGCCCAGGGCTTCTGGCAGCCAGGAGGTGGGCACCAGCTTAGCAGGGTCTGCTGCTGCCGTGCAAAGCCACCCGTCCTACTCCTTTGAGAAATGGATGAATTTCTGCCCTTTTAAAAGGCGGAAGCAAAAGCTGGCAGTGAGGCCCTGCTGGGCTGTGAAGATGGACAGCTTTTTAGAGCTTATCTGTAATAAAAAAATCCATCTCACCCAAAACAGAGCCCGAGGCACTGCGGCCAAGCGAGAGGCTAGTGTGGCGGTGCGGTCTCTTTACACCTCCTTCAGAAAGCATACAGCACAGAGCAGGGGAGCACATTTCTCTAGTCCAGAGATTAAAGCAGTTTTCGCTCCTCCTCCTTGTGATTTTTTTCATGACTATTTAAGAGCTGGGCCAAGTGGCCATCTGTTTGGTTGGACCTGCCTTTGCTATTTAGGGATCCATCTCAGAGTTGAGGAAAACTTGCCTTAGGCTAGCTGTCAGAGTGAGGTACTAAAAGCTCTCCCCTCCCGGCCTCTGCCCCGCTGCCTTTGTGGGACGGCTGATCTATTGACGGGGTTCCTCCTCGACGGCCGCACTCAGTAGAGCGATGTCCTGCAGCAGATGGCAATCGGTGGCCAAGTTACCCCAAAACATCGAGCTCTGAGCCCAGAAAAACCTCTTAGCACTGAGTGGGGAGGTCACTACATTCATGTCCTCTGGCTGTCTCATGGGCTGTGTACATAAACTAGAGAGATTTAAGTGTTAAGTATTTCAGTGATTAAAAATAAATCACCATTTTATTCACTTGCTTGTTGCAATAATCTCAAAAACGAGTTCTTCATGTCTCTTACTTGTCCTTATGGAGGAGCCATAAGGTGAAATTTGAGCTATTTCAGTTTCTTTTTAACTGCAAGAAGTACCAAATGCAGAGATAAGATGCCATGCTCAGAGTTTAGAGATGACTCCCTGCGGCTTCCCTGGGAAGGGGATGGTCCCAGACACCCAATTATATTGATGATACACGTCCTGTATGAAAACTCTCATCACCAATGCAGTATGATTGGTGGCCCTAGTGAACTCTTAACTGTACCATGACTTGTTGTGTCAATGGTACATATGAAGTGGCTACTCTGCTATTAAAATTTGTGCGGCCATCATGGCTTAAATCGGTAGTCTAGGAGCTTTGGGTGCACTTCAGTTCCCAAGATTTGGACTTCTTTCTCTTGAACTTCGAACGCCACAGCCTCCGTGATCCTTGTTCAACCCCACATAAAGACTCATGCAAAGACATGCCAAAAAGACCAGGGCCTCAGCTGGTGTTAAATTACCAGTGCAGAGTGCTCCATCTGCCACTGAAATACAGCTGCATGCTGCAAAGCAGTGACAAGGACTTGGTGGCTGCTTCCTATCACAAATGTCCACAGGAATTCGATCACAAAAAAATATTTTTTTTGCCCATAAGGCTATAATTCATTGGCTATTAATCTTTCTGGCCAGTGGTTACATGTTGAATCCTCCAGAGCCTAATTGCAGCCTGTTGCTGTCAAGCCACTGCTCGGAGAAAAGAACAAGAATGAGCCTGGGCTCCCCAGGACTCTCTAAATCTGCAGGCAATAAACAAGTCTAAGGCCTTAAGTCAGACATGCTGTCAAGTCATAGGAACTATGCCATTTTTACCAACTCCCTACAAGTCTGTCTTGACACCCAGAGGGATCCTTACAGCAGTTCTTCCTCTGCTTCATTTGTAGTTGCCACTTAACAGAGACTGAAATGGAAGAGCTTCCAGCTCTAAACCCAACCCATTTACCTCTTTCACGCTGTGAGAGACTGAAAGAGTTAACGTCTCAAACATTGGGGCGACTTGAGGCGCTATTTGCACGGCGACGGCAGGTCGGCAAGCACGGGGTGGGGGAGAGCGAGAGCGGGACGTGGGGAGCGCGTCGGAGGATGCGCGGTTCCGGGTTCCGCCGGACCTGACCACGTATGGCCAGAGGTCACACAGGGCTGATCTGAGGAAGGGGCTTGCAACTGCCCGAGAGACCCCTCGCGACCACCCCCCTCCCCCAGCGCCTGCGCAGAAGATTGAGAACTTTCTAGAACAAGAACCATGTAAGTCCTGAAGGGGCGTACCTGGAGGCGGGGATTAGCTTATAAAAGACACGCCCCGCCCCAGGGAAGCGTGCGCGCGCCCACCACTGGAGGATTGCCGTGTCTGTCATCGTCATCGCGGGATCCAAGGGTGGTGATACTTTTTCTTTCTCTTTCCTTCTCTCTCTTCCTTTCCTTTTCTCGCTTATCTCTTCCTCTGCTCTTCCAATATATATAAATTGTGAGGGGTTGCCCGGAAAATATCTCCATTGCCAAATCGCCTTTGTTCGTTCGTTAAGCTCGTCAGTTCGTTAAGTATGTCCATTTGTGGAATTCGCCAGTTAATAAAGGTGCTGGCCAGACCGTTCCTTTGGGTCATTGTCGTGACTCTGCCGACCACGCGGCTCTGCCGAGCAGAGATCGGCCTTTGTCGGTACTCAAACCGTCGGGGAATCGAAAAGATTCACCCCTCTCGCAACCCGCCGAGTGGGACGAGACACACACCTAGGCAGTTAACCAAAATACAGGGACTTGCAGTTCTTTCTGGTAAGAGGAGAAATTGATGATGAAGAGGGGCATCTGTGAGATGAAATCCAATTTCTCTGAAGACAACTGGAGGCAGGATCTCAGGTCCTCATGCCCTGCTTCAGCCAGGACCCCCCTCCCCAAGGACTCACTCCATATTGCCCTGCCAATAAAACTCTCCTATCTGCTTAGGCCATGTCTTGCTTTCCACTGATGCTGGCTCATGCAGCTTCCCCATGCTTTACATGGGCTCTTCTCAGCCAGGTGTGCTGCTAGTGTGAGCAACCCTTCGCGCAGAGTAATGGTAACATTGCATATAGTAAAAAAAGTAAAAGTTTTTTTAAAAAAAGAGTAAAAGTTTTTTTACGGTTACTTCATAAATGAAGGATAATGGTTTTTTCCTCTTCTCCCTTGACCTCTAATTTTAACAGGTCCTAAAGGAACCCATTTTCCCATTTGCGGTCAGGTGCTGGTCAGTCATTTGAGCTCAGCAGCTGCAGCACAGCTTGCACGCCTGGCAAATTACTTGATAGCAGCCTGTATTGCCTCATTGTGTTTTTATACATTGGAACCACACATGCACAACCCTCTTCTGCCTCCCTGTTTTCAGTACTCTTACACCTTGTTCCTCAACCTCTTTAGAAGTCTAGTTGGGGTTTGCTTTCTTTTCTTAATTTATTACAGTCCTTTCAAAATGGAAAGCGTTCAGGGATTGCCACCACAGCATGACTCCAAGAGGGGAAAAGTGGGCAGGAATGTGTTATGTCTCCCTACGTACGCCTCTTTTCTTTTTGTTGACTTCAGTTTGCCGGTTACTTTTCTAACCAGGCAGTTTCATTTTAGACGCTTGAAAACATACCAAGTTTGCCAGCAGAGTTGAACAGCATGGCCCTACATGTGACCCAGTGCTGTTCCTAGCAGCAAAAATCACTTGCTGGTATAGCTCAGGACCATTCTTAAAACAGAACTGGCTGCGTCACCAAAGGTGTTTTGCCAACAAACAAAATGTAGTTATCACTTTTCCAGTAAGTTGAGGCAGTTCTTCGGCTTCTTGTTCGAGCTTCTAATGAGAATAGGCATGTCAGTAAATATTGCATTAGGCCATTACTTTGGAGATAACAGGCAAAAGTATTAAGCACTTGTTGGTAGATGAGAGTAAATTAAGGCAAAGTTACAAAGGGTGCCTCTATAGTCTTAGCATCTATAGTTTTCTACGTGATGTTCAGGGCAATTTATTTTATAATTGAATTTTATGAGGATATGGTGGTATTTATTCTTATGTGACACTAAGAAATGAATCACTCATCAAATCCTACAGAAATCTGGGGTACTGAATTCTGACAAAGTCCAGGGTGTTTTTGTTTCTTTCTTTCTTCTACTGTGAAATCGTGCCTGTGATCTCCACCCCCTCACGCAGAAAGTGCTACAAGATGACTCTAGGCATGCTGACCCCTCTGGCACCTACAGCTGATGATGATCTCCACTAGGCACTTTAATTAGTTGCTAGTGTTATTGACTGGAAGAGCATGTAATCGATGCCAGATGTTTTGGCATTGCTTTTTGGATTGCAACTGCTGCTGGGCTCCCAAATTTACAATCTCAGTTGTTTTGCCAAGGCAAGGTCAAACTCTTCTTCATCCAGTCACCAGTTCATCAGCACTTGCTTGTATTCTTCCAGCCCAAAGCTGTGGTTGTATGACCTGACACACCCCCACCCCCACTCACTTCTGGTTGATTATGCATTAGTTTTGGGAGAGACTGAAAACTATCAGCTAACTTTCTGTTTCCTTCTGTACACCCACATTCTTTTTCCTCAAAGAGATGCTTTTGCCTGGGGGAAGAAGCAAAGCAATATGTCAGAGTTAGTGTATTTACATGCTAATGTTTAGATACATGTAATATTTATGTAAAAGAGAATAGTGAGGGATGGAAGGTGGTATTTGTGTTGGTAACTGTGACTGGCATCTTGGGAGAAAGCTCTGCCGCTTCTTGGGGTTTTATTGAACATTGCAGAGTGGAGACTTCTCATTTTTAACTTATTTAAATGATGATCATTATCTGCTCACAAGTTCAACACCAGTTATTTCTTTATGTTACCTTCACACTGTGTTAAAAATAGTACTCTCTTGAATGCTCTTGAACTACTTGTCCTAGATACAGTTATATCGTGTGTCAAGATACGGCCTTGCTAAATTTATCCTGACATGGGCTTTAATTACCTTGTATACTTTCCGGAAAGGAACCAAACACAGTGAAATTTTGTTGGGGAACTGAGTTCTTCTTAACCACCTGACTGTCTTTTGTCCATCAAGTGACATTACTAAGTCTAAGTTTATCAGATATAGGTCTGTTTGATTTAAGGGGGGAAGTATTTGGTTTTTTAATTGCTCCTCTTCAACATTACAAATGCAGTGTTGTTTCTTTTGAGCCATTAGCTGGTACTATTACCCTGCTAATGTGCTTTCATTCTTGGGAACCATCCGTTCTTGCACCCGCATCCTTACAGACTCTCCTCACTGGCCTCCTCCCCTCCAAACACTCTCTCAATCTATTTTTATGGAACTGTGCCACTGCCGTGGTATTAAACTGCAGTTAAGGGCTATTCTGTCTTTTCTACTTTACAGCCAGAATTACAATAGTCCTCCGCTCAAGGTACTGTTCCTTGGCAATATGTTTTTCATTTTGTTTCTTTCTACAAGAGATTTGAACTATATTTGGTATTTATTTATTGTTATTGTTGGACAATTTCTTTGGCTGATTTTCCTTGATGCACCACTGGGATCTGCACTGTTCCTTCCCCCAGTTTTACTATAATTTCTCTTACTTTTTACATTGTGACAGAGATACTGTCATAGTGTTGACAGTCCTGGCAGACGTCTGTGACTGGCCCAAGTGTTCCCTAACACCTGCTGATTTTTTCCTCCTGTTTCTAGTTTAAATAATCCTCCATAACCTTGTCAGTTTTTCTATGCCAGCTGTCTTGTCCTACTTTCTTTAAGGTGGAGCTATTCCTCACTTACAAGCTTTCTCTTCCCAAATAATTCCAGTGAGCCCTCTACATTCATATTTTCCCTCTTCATGCTGCTTTTAATTCATTAATTCAGACACTGATAATCTACCTAGCTGATTCTATCATTAGTCCTCTCTTTTAATAATCAAGTTATTTTTTTTTTTACATTTTGAGAAGTGATAGGAACTGCAGCCAACCATCATTCTAGATACATTAGAGATGATAGCTAAAATCTCCTCCCAAGAGCAACATCACAATTCACTATCACCTATCATCAGTAAGCTAAGTAAGCTAAATACAGATTCCCTCTTTGTAATTTATTCCTGTTAATACCAACCTGGGGAAGGGTGCAGAGATAGTTTGCAGCATGCTCTGAAAGTTAAGATAAGGATTATATTGGACCATGGATTGATTATATTTAAAGCCGTGGGACCCCCAGTGGCAATATCACCCAGCTGTTCCCTCTTATTTACAAGAGCACAGCTCTGGTTTAAACACTGCTACTGATCTTGGCAGCTGTAGCACCACAGCACAAGGGGGAGCGAGGGGGAGGGAACCTTCAGGCAGCTTCGTTGCAGCTTTTGTCCTTTACGGTGCAAGGTAGGAGCATGGATGGGTATTGTAATTCCAGACACCTCCTGCCACTAAACTCAAGGCGTTTGACTTCTGTGACCTGCAAATGACCAAACAGCTCTTACAGATATTGCACTCCCAACTAATAATATTTTTAATGAGCTAATCTAATGTTTCTGCAGCCTATTTGTGTCTCAGTACAGCAACGCCGTGTAATCTGGCAATTAATCCCTGATAGGGCAATGATCATGGCCACTGTGTTTAGATACTCTTCTCTAAGGGAAAAGAGGTTTCCTTAGAAATAATTTCTATACAATATGATTTCTTTACCATGAAGGTTTAATTTTGTAGCTGTGAACTTGCTTGTCTGCGTCTCCCCTTCACAATATCTCTTCTATGTAATTTAGGTTCAGGTGCACTAAGAACTGTTTCATAATGATGAATAACTGGTAGCTGAGCACAGTAAGACTCAGACCTGGGCAAGGTAGCCTTTTTGGGGGTTTGGGTTTTTTGGTTTGGTTTGCCTTTTTTTTTTTTTTAAGATAGCAAATATTAGGGCAGAAATAAGACAATGATAAACGGAATGCAAGTACCAATTAATGCTAACCAGGTAGCTGCATGGCTCAGAAAAGCATTTTAAAATCAAAGGTTTTACATTTGATTGCAACAGTTTAAGCCAGGAGCAATGCAAGACTGCTGAGTCAGTGCTGTCCACATATTTACCACGTATTCAACCCACTACCCACATGTGTGCTCTGAATTTTGAAGCATGCACCTGACTGCCTGCACAGTCAGCTTGACTTTCCAAGTGCACAGTTTTGCAAGTATGTATTTATTTTACATTTCAAGGAATAAAAATAATCACTATTTTATTCTTACATTAGATGTATATATGTTAACTCCATAAAATACCACACATTAGAGAGAACTATTCGTAAATGCACTTTGCATGCTGGCAATACACGTTGGTGACCTTTGGGTTTGTTTTTTCCATTGATATTAAGCAGTCAAAAGTGTTTCAGCTTGTTGGCAAGGGTGTCCAATACATTAGATGCTGGATCCCAGGTACCAGTCATAATATTTATGAGGGAATTGGCTGATGTAGTTAAGTCCCTCTCCATAATATTTGAAAAGTCATGGCAGTCAGATGAAGTTCCCGGCAACCGGAAAAAGGGAAACATTGCACCTATTTTTAAAAAGGGTAGAAAGGATGACCCTGGGAACTACGGACCTGTCAGCCTCACCTCTGTGCCTGGGAAGATCGTGGAACAGATCCTCCTAGAAGCTATGCTAAGGCATATGGAGGACAGGGAGGTGATTCAAGACAGCCAGCATGGCTTCACCAAGGGCAAGTCCTGCTTGACCAACCTAGCGGCCTTCTGTGATGGAGTGATTACATCAGTGGACAACGGATGTCATCATGTTACGGATGCATCTATCTGGCATTTGACATGATCCCCCAGAACATCCTACTCTCTAAATTGGAGAGATATGGATTTGATGGATGGACTGTTCGGTGGATAAGAAATTGGTTGGATTGTCACATCCAGAGAGTAGTGGTCAATGGCTCAATGTCCAGAAGGATATCCGTGATGAGGGATGTCCCTCAGGGGTCTGTATTGGGACCAGTACTGTTTAATTTCTTCATCAATGACATAGACAGTGGGATCGAGTGCACCCTCAGCAAGTTTGCAGACAACACCAAGCTGAGTAGTGTGGTTGAGACACCTGAGGGACAGAATGTCATCCAGAGGGACTTTGACAAGCTCAAGAACTGGGCCCATGTGAACCTCATGAGGATCAACAAGGCCAAGGGCAAGGTCCTGCACCTGGGTCAGGGCAACCCCAGTATCAATACAAGCTGGTGGATGAACGAATTGAAAGCAGCCCTGACAAAAAGGAGTTGGGAGTACTGGTGGATGAAAAGCTGGACATGAGCTGGCAATGTGTGCTCGCAGCCCAGAAAGCCAACCGTATCCTGGGCTGCATCAAAAGAAGAGTAGCCAGCAGGTTGAGGGAGGTGATTCTGCCACTCTGCTCTGCTCTGGTGAGACCCCACCTGGAGTACTGTGTCCAGCTCTGGGGTCCTCAGCACAGGAAAGGCATGGACCTGTTGGAGAGGGTCCAGAGGAGGGCCACAAAAATGGTCAAAGGGATGGAACACGTCTCCTATGAAGAAAGGCTGAGTGACTTGGCATTGTTCAGCCTGGAGAAGAGAAGGCTCTGGGGAGACCTTACAGCAGCCTTCCAGTACCTGAAGGGGGCCTACAAGAAAGCTGGAGAGGGATTTTTTACAAGGGAATGTAGTGATGGGACAAGGCGTAATGGCTTTAAACTGAAAGAGGGTAGATTTAGATTAGATATAAGGAAGAAATTCTTCACTATGAGGGTGGTCAGGCACTGGAACAGGTTGCCCAGGGAGGTGGTAGATGCCCCATCCCTGGAAGTGGTCAGGGTCAGATTGGATGGGGCTCTGAGCAACCTGATCTAGTTGAAGATGTCCCTGCTCATTGCAGGGGTGTTGGACTAGATGACCTTTAAAGGTCCCTTCCAACCCAAACCATTCTATGATTCTATGATACTTAAACCTAAACAATACTAGAAAAATTCACCCTATACTCATCAAAGAATATGGAAGTTTCACACCTCATCCTGAAGTCTGTTTATTAACAGGTCATCAGGAATCTTTTTTTTTCATAGACTAGTTTCTTCAACATGAAAACCCGTTTTCTGAGATGCTGCTCTTGGAGAAGGTTGTGGGTGGAGGAAGTTGTTTTTTATGTCTTCTTTTGAGAATGACAGTTGCAGGTTTTCATTGATTTGCAGTGTACATTTTGCACTTCAGTATTATATAAAGTAACCAGGACTGAGGAGATGTGGAGTCAGGATGCAGCTACCCTTCACACCTTATATTCACAATATCAGGCCTGTAAGCTACAGCAAAGACACCCTGCAAACCTGTTATAATTAATGGAAAAACTGAGCCTTTGATTTTTGTACAGATTGGTAAATTGGATCTTGTGATGAACACCAACACTATTCATTTAATCAGTGGCAGGATTTTTACTTTGTTGCCTTACCTTTCTCTATACACCTGATTTTCTTTTGTCACTTAAACTTCTGCCAGACTGATTTGGTGGCATCTGCTGTGTACTCGTATGGTGGGATGAGCAGTGAGTTACTAGGTTTTCCACTGACAGAATTTTTTTTTTATCATGAGAAACTGGATACTTTGCAGAAAAGAGGTAAATCCTGGAATACAGAGAAAAAAACTCTCAAAGATTCTCCTTGCCTCATGTCTTTCCCTTTATTTCTCTTGCCACCAAGCAGTGCTTTTTGGGCAGACTTTTGTGCAGTCGCCTTGGCATCCATGTCCTACCACGACCTTACCACATTGTCATCACGCCATGATCTCAAAATGTAAAATATCCTACTATAGGAAATTTGACACTATCAGTATTACAATAACTGTGGTAAAGTAAACTGCAGAAGAATATGTTTCATGTCAGTGGAAGCAGAAAAGCTAGTAGATGAATTGGATTCCTTTTTAGATGAATATTCTATGGATCAGCAGGTTTATTCAGAGTCACTTAAAAAGCAGTTAACATTCCATTAGCAACAAACTGTGATCTGTGTCAGCAGTAAAGCACTGTTCAGTCATTTATTTTAGAATGAGCAGTCACTGCAGGGAGAAATAAAATTATTAAATGTGTCACAGGCAAATAAATAGTACGGCAAAGCCAGGGATTTTCTTTCTTATTCTAAATATTAAGCCTTCCTCCTAGGAATATTTATTAATATAGAGTGAATTTTTTTTTTCTGATGTTTGCTATAAGCAGGATGAGTCAGAAGTTTCAATTTCTTCTGATAGTTTGGATTTGTGATCAAAGAGAAAAAAAAGTGCATGCTCAGATTTGGCTGCTGCCATGTTATTTTATTCAAGTAGGAACATTGTTGGTTCAGCATTATGTCCTCTGCTAACCTGGCTTCAGTCCCAAAGAGCTGCCTTAAAATAATACCTCTCCTTGCAGCTAGCAGTAGAAATGTATATGGCCCCATGCCCCAATGGGCTCTTTACCTGATCATGATTACTTTCTGTGCTTAAAGCAGTCTTTATCTCTCAATTCTCCTGACTCAGACAAAATCTGCACTGACACAGGAGTTAATGTTAGACTCTTATTATTCTTGAAGGGCAAGTTTGATACTCTAAAACCTTTTTATAACTAGTGAGATCAGGTATAAAATAGTCTTAGAGTGTCATTGATACCATGGCTAGCCAGACATGAGTAGAACAAGCAATCTTGAAATCTTCTGAGTTATGTGGCAGTAAAACCCACTCCAAGCTGAGCTGCTAATGGCAGGCATCCTAAAAACATTTCCATGTTATCCTTGTGTCATTCTCCTATGTGGTACTGTGCCAAAGAAAGCTCAGCCAAGCATCAAACAATTAGAAGGTTGATTGCTTTTGTATTGTTTTGAAGCTAGTGCTCTGACTGTACAGTCCCGCAACCCCCTAGGGCAGATTGTCCCCACTACCGGACATGACACATAAAAACGGGAGCTCAATAGTTGCAAAAGCTGCATGGTATTTTAGTAATAAATTTAAATGTAGACCCCATTCCCAAAGTAACCAGTTCTACATTACACAATAATGTTACTTCATAAGGTTTTAATCCTTTTTTTTAATTACTCTGAAAGATGAATCATTATAGAGAGACATAAAGAGACAAGGGAGGAAGAAATATAAATAAACAGGTGGTGACTACACTGGTTAGCCAACTAGTATTTCTTGTAAACCAGTAACAAGCAGATGCACAGCTGACTCATGTGTGTCACGTAAGACTATGATTAAGACATTGGCCTTAGGTATCATACTGACTTTGAAAACCTTCTTTTATTTTGTGATTTTGATATTTATATATATCAAAATATGTAAGTGGGGTCAGTACAAGTAATTTTAGATCTCTAATCAAAATTAGCAATTAGAAATGAAGAGCTATTATTTACAGTAATAACCAATATCCCCTCATTTCCCCGAGATTCTGCTGTACCTGCACAGATTAATGTGAAGGGAGATACTCCTTTTTTCATCCTTTTCAGAAGAAAGAGATCCTGAAGGGTGCTCTAATGTGGAGAAACAAAGTTAATTTTTTTCTCTTCCAGCTTCTGCTAGTGGCTGGTCTGGTGTGGTATGAGGGCACAGAAAATTGCGAGGGCTTCTTCAAAAGCCATAACCTCGAGGCTGTGTTCATTCTCTCCCATTTCCTTGTAAGAAGATTATGTTAATAAATAGTAATTTAGAATTAATTCTAAGCTAAATCACTTGGACTGCTTTTTTAGACCTGAGCCCTAGCTGCACCGATTGGGTTTAGACCTATCTCCAATAGTTAAACTCCCTTGCAGATTACATTTTTTAATGTGTGGGGTGATGGCAAGCAGCTTGCCCAGCTGTTCTGAAGCTCGGATTTAATGGTGGGTCTTAAAGCTTTGGAGTGAATTCTCCAAGTTTAAATAACAAAAGCAGCATTTTATAATCTTTTATCATGTCAGTTCTTTCCTTCCATGAGTTGAAACTCCAAGATTTTCAATATGGCTTAGTAATTCTAGTAAAAAGGAGGGAGCAAGTAATGAATAAAGCTCATCATTCTGGAAATCTTCCAGTGCTGCTGCTTAGAAACTGTTTTTTAAGAGATATACTTAGAATTAGCCCTTGCGTTATAAAGAATACAGCTGCATGACCGATGGAAGTGCAAAGCACCGAGCCAGGAACTAAAAGGAATTTTTTTTTAATAGACAGTTTATATAGTCAGTGTAATCCATAAATGCATGCGGATAATATGTAAAACATTGTGGATGTTACAACCACACAGATACAATGGTCTTTATTTAAATCACCTTTGCAAGTATGTTCATAAGATCAGAAGAAATATTTTTAGTTCTGTTTAAACTCTGTAAAAAATAAGAAAAATGCAATACATTTTTAATATTAGGTAGAAATTCAACTGATGATGGCATATCTTGCATGAGTGACCTTGTACACATTGAAAAAAAATGGTAATCTGGTCCAGAAAGCATAGATTATGCTTCCCTTTTAAGATAGATAATATAATTAAACTGCACCTTTGAAAACACCCCTCTGATGTTATCTTATTGTATAATATTTGCCTATGGATTTTTTTTAATGTTTGAATGTATGACAGAATTTGAAAATCTACTACATGTAGCAGCAAGTGCAGGCAAGCAAATTGTGAAATAAAATTTCTGGAGCGAGCACCATTTAATTGTTATGTGACTCACCTATATGCCACCTGCTAATCCATCTCTGGTAGAATTACAAAGTTTTGAGCATCTTGCAAACAAGTGTCATTTAAATAGGAAAGAAAAACTTAAAAAAAGTGAAACAAGGAAAACAAAGCTTTTACAAAGAAAAGCTGTCTATGAAATATTTCCTGAACTCCAATAATCAGGTATGGAACCATTGCATATTTCTGATCCATAAATTCTGGTTTCTCACAGCCAGAGAAACATTTGCTTCATTTATATATGCAGATAGAGCCTTCCTATGACAAATAGCTGCATTTGTGGTCCCAGCAGCATTTAAGATAAATATTGCAATAGTTTCTTAATTTCTGTTAGATATATACCAGATATCACTATTGACAATGTCTTTCCTGTGTTGTCTACTGAATTTGTAAGGCAGATTTTATTCTTCTTCAGATTACCTGGTTTCTGACCAAAATGGGGCACACTGCATTTAAACGGAGATATTAGTGCCATTGCTGTTTTATATGTTCCCAACATTTTCTGTAATAGCTTCTCTAAAATGTGTGGCATAAACAAAATCCTCAAGCACATTGCGGTAAAATGGTTTTATTAGTACTCATTTACACTGACCTACATAGGTTGTTCTCAGGCTCCCCATTCCTGAGCAATGATGCTCATTCTGTATTTGTGCCAAGAAAGCACTTAATCTGTGCCAAGCCTTTTTTTTTTTTAAAGTACATTCTGCCATCAAAATAAAGGCACAAATACAATTTACATTCTATTAGTAAAATCAGGAAACACAATCTCAATGAAGAAAGAAGGCAGGAGTTACCCATCCAGTGATCTTACAAAGCATGTCTGCATAGATCTGATTTTCCACATTACATCAAGAACAAAGAAAGCCTGAATACGCATCTAAAGTCACCTGTGGATGGGAAGAATGGAAATGGAAGCACAATATGAGTGGTACCTCTGGTTTGTTTGTTAGTTTAGAAAAAAAAGTAAAATCTGGCTCCATTCCTCACTGACTTTTCATAGCCTTCTATATTTCAATACCCTAAAGCACTCTCTAAAATTTACTTAACGTATAAATACTGAGGGAGGACATTTTATTTTCATTCTATGTTAATGTATAATTATCTAATATTTTGAAGTGTTATGTGATGAATAAATCAGGATTCTTATTTTAGACAAAGCAAAGATGTCATAATTAATGAAATTTCCCAAAGCAAGAGAATCTGAAAGGCATTCAGGCTCTGGACATATGACATGTAAACGTGTTTCACCTTACCAAAATACGGCAAACTTTGGCAAAGCATTTTATCGTGGACGAGATCAGGGATTGGTTTGCTTGCTTGGTTTGCATGGGTGTAATATTCTGAACATCACACAGAATGTTCATTAAGGCTTCCTATTAAAGTCTTACCAAACTAATATCCCTTAGAAAGCAAAGCATTAGTTTGAATTCCCCAGTTCTCAAGTATATTTTTTCAACTCAAACTTTTTTCTCATTAGAACTTGCTGACATCTGTATGATATACATAAACTGTTAGGTAAGCATCTAAAATCCCTCATAGAAAAATGAGTATTATTGAGCTCAGGCACTGTGAATCTTCCATATAAAGCGTACAATCAATGCTTATCATATCTGCTTTAAAAAAAAATTAAAAAACATATCCTCTTTTTATCTGCAGAATTTATTTGACAAAGGTGTCTACCTCACATCCTCCCCGACCAAAAAAATAACTGATCATAACTTTCTGTATTTTGTCCTGAGGACCAAAGGTGCCCCCTTGATTGGTGAGGATACTCCAGTGGTTGTAAGTTTCAGATTTTCGTGTAAAAAATTGCGCTGGCGAACGGTGGCTGATTTTATGTAACTGCTAGTAGAAACGACTTTTGCTGGCCTTGTAGGTGGTACAGTCTGTGGAGGCAGTCCATTGATTTCATACGTCCACTGCATTGATTGTGTCTGCAAATAATGAACAGAGACATAGAAATAAAAAATAATCAGTGACCAAATACCTTCAAACTTTTTGACAGTGATTTACCATGCTACATTGATTTCAAAAGATATTTATCCTTTTCCATGTAAGGTACTGCAATAACACAGAATGAGAATTACACTCCTGGAACATGGAGGCCAGAAATCACATCTAACGTTATGAATTCAGGACCAGGCATAACAAAGATGAGTAATTCAGCTTCCTAGCTGATCTAAAATTCTTTTTTTTATTTAGGAAACCCCATAGCTCTGTATGTTGTTCAAAGGTAATTATTCCATAGTACAATATAAATGCCTCAGGTGTATACTGTAGGATTTAATTGCAGCTCTGGTATTGGTAATAATGTGTGGCGGTGTGGTCCCCCCACGTAAGCAATAACCACCAGGGGGGTGGTGATGGCTGCATCCAGTTTATGCTGGACTTTGAGAATGGATGGCAACACAGTGGCCATGGGCTGTCTGGAGCAGGGACCCAGACGTCTTGCTGATATGCAAATATGACCATAAGTCAATCATCTTACTCCTTAAATAGTGGACAGCCCAGGGCCTGTTGAGCTCTCCTGCACAGCAGCGGGCTGCACGCCAGGATCTCCCTTTGAGCAGGGACGCCTCTCAAGGGTACTCCTCGAGGCTGAGAGATTCCTTGCCGCAACAGATCCTCGGTAAGGGACTAGTAGCATGCTAAACTTGGAAATCTTAGCTACATGATATAAAGGATGGATTGCACACATACAATCCTTTAGACATAAACCATTGACCAAGTGTGGGACTAGGACTGGATCCAGCCGCACTTAGACTCCACTCTGAGAAGGAGTTTAGAAAGCAAGGGGATCCTTTTCTGAACCTTATGGCTCAATGGGAGGGTCTCCCTGACAGTTTTGTCTGACCCTGCCCTCTATACACTAAATAATCAAGTATACCATGCCATTGAATCTTGTTAAACCACTGTTGCATTTACCATTTAACCTTGTTAACTCACTGTTTTATATCAATAAAGTATATTGTTGCTTCTATCTTACGAGTGAAGTGCACTCTCACTCCATCCGCGACGTAATGGCATTATCAAATGGTGGATTTTTTGCATTAAAATAGTGAACAAAACTAAGAGAAAAGGAGTCCGAGTATGCACAAGAGAACTGCAGCTTCATGTTGAAATTTCTAGTTTGAAGAATATTTATGTGAATTGAAAATGACACCCTTCATTTGCTTTCTGTTTATAACTGGTCTCTAGGAATGGAGCATATGTTTCTGTGTCATGTCTTGTAATGCTTGAGTACTTAATTCTCACTGAGTACGTGATTCTTATTCTTACTACGCATGCCGTCTATTCATACTTAAGGAGTATTATTTCTATGCGTATGAAGGCTATACTGCTGTCTATCTCCCATGTTTCATTTGTGTCCTGAAGCAGAATTTTGGTTGCTAAAAACCCATGTGTAACTATTGCAGATCTTTCAGTCATTTTTCTTTCAAAAAGTATCACTTGAATTCTTGAAAGCAGGTCTTTATTCCAAGTCTTTAGCATTTTCCTCTCATTACATCTAGGAAAAGGTCTATTCATGGGTCTTTAGTTTTCTATTCTCCTTCTCCTTTAAAAAAAACCCAAAAGCAAACAACAGAAAGATTACAAAACCCAAAGATTTCCAATGATGTGTCATTATGTCCAGCTTTCTACTATGCAAAAGGAAGACAAAGCATCGCATGCCCACTTTAAGCATGCACTGTCATCTATTCCTTCACACTCGGAGACTGAAAATCCCAAGTTTTATGTTTGGGGCTTCTTTTGCTTCCAAGGCAAAACTTGCAGGGAACGCTGACTGAAAAATATGGCATGATGTAGGTCTATTAAAATATATTCATACAAATGAAAATGTTTTTCATATAGAACATAGAACACAGTGCATGTACATAGTACGTACGTACATAATACACAGTACACAGAACACACCAGAGTCTATGACTTTGCAGCCTCAAAGCAGTGGAGTCACGTTATTTAAGTGATATTTCCAAATTCCCAAGGTCTGCGTTTCCACATTTGGCACAGCCCTGCAGTCACACAGCCACGCTGCTTGCGGTTCTTGCGCAGGTTTGTTAGTGCTAGGCTTTTGCATCATGCTGCATTGAACGACAGAGACATGGCTTGTAGGATCACCTTTCTCTCCTGCTCCAAGTCATAAAGATTTATCATTCCAGCAACAGTTGTGATTTATGTAATTCATCTCCCATTTAAAACTGACTTAATCCTTAGAACAATCATTTGTAGATATAACCATTACACCTAACACCAGTGTCATTTTTCATCCAAGGAAACAAAAGGTCAGAAAGGCTGCATATACTCTCAAGTCAATCTGGAAATCAGTGCAACAGTCAGCCTCAAAGCTCAAGAGTTTTTCCCTCAAGCACTTAGTTAACAGTCTGACATTCAACATGACTGGCTTCGTGGCCCATTTGCTCATTCCAGTTTGAGAGCTCTGCTTCTGCTCTGCTGTTGGGCATGTCCGTACGCCAAGCAGATTTGGCCTACAGAGAGGAGCCACAGTATCCATACAAATCATTACAAATTTTCACATAGCATAAATGCCATCAACTATCTCCAGAGCACAGTGTGTATATTTGTCTAGTTATTTATTGCATTCTGACAATTAATTATGGTCTAGGTAAAGCACTACAAAGGCCATAGGGAAGAGCAGTCAACGTTCTCCATCTCGAACTTTCTCTACAGTCATCCCATACTTACAACAACATACAGAAGACAATAAAAAGGATGTTAAAGTGGCTCTCTGATATTGTTTTGTTAACTATCGATTTTATATTTGCCACTGAAAAAGTTTGAATTGATGATGTTTACCTTTGTTATCTTTCATATGCCCCTTCCTATTGTTCTAATTGTTGCCCTGTCATTGCCAAAGTATATTTAAGGGATATCATTGCAAGCAGTTTTGCATTCGTGTTGCAGCTATTCAACGGGAAGAAGTTCGATTCAACTGTAAACCCTTTGGCACAGGCTTTGTTCTCTGCTATGTACATAATACAGTATTTACACTATTTCACATCTGCACTGCATACACTTACAGCTCTTAAATGTCATCGCCATATGAATCTCTAATTCTGGTGCTTCTTTTAGAAAACCAGTTTTAACTAGTTTTTTGGTAACTGCATATACACTTTTCTGTGCTAATGTTGAAAGAATAGGTGACTTTTTGGCTGTGTATTTTTAAAGAAACTTTTTTAAAAACCTCTACTTTAAAATTGGCAGTACTGATTTTACATAGTGTCTTCTGAATGAATTGCCTTATTCAAATAAGATTACTAAGCGTAAGATCTTAATAGATATTTCACCATGCATGCATAATTTTTTTAAACTTTCATTACAATTCTGCTAAAATCAAAATCTAATTATTTAAATTGAATATTATTCCTGTGTAAAACAGGCAGATTAACTCATCTTTATTCTCAACCTTATTTAATACTGTGAAATGATCTAGTAGCTCCACTGCCTGTAAAGATAAAATCCAGCAAAAGCGAGTGTGACATGGACCAACATCAGTATCTTATGTCCAAAGATAAAGTTTTCATTTAAGAAAAGTAAATCACTCTCCGGAGTTAGCTAGTTGTTTTATTAACTTGAGTACAAGATGAAATGCTTTATCCACTTCAGTATGCCAGATGAACAATTTAGTTTAAAGAAAATTTAACCTCAGGGTCATATGCACTGTGTGCAAGTCTCATTGATCACTTCAAGGTCAGAGGAAAGATCTGATAGGTGTTTCAGCCAGCGATTTAAACTGAGTTACTAAAAAATCATTTCTGTTCCTGAAATCCACACATATTGTAACTTTACTGTCTATAGTGATCTTAATTGTTTGAAATGGGATTTAAACAAAAGTGATGGGCTATGCCACCTCTCAGCTTCACTTACCATCAGCGTCAAACAATTGATACAGCCTTCTGGGTAGCAATAACCTTTTGCTAATTTTCTGTTTGCTATACAAATGTCCTAGATTGCATGTTCCGTGAAAAAAAAAGTTCGTGGCTTGACTTGGTGAAAAAAGCCGCCTATTCTGTTGCTGCTGCAGCCTGCATCAGGTGTGGTTTGCGGCAGGAGAGATTGCTCTTTCCCTCATGGAAATGCATTGGGTTCAACGGGGAAAATGTTGTGGGCATTATGACATGAACCCTTTGGACAGGATCCATCAAGCCAGAAATAAAAAAAAAAAGAGCAGTAACAACAAAAAACCCCACCCTAATTTATCATCTTGAACTATGGTAGTCCATCTATTGTAAATCATGTGCTATCATCCAAGACAGTCGGAGACAGTCATTGTGAGAAAAATGTGCATTTATGTACTGATTTACTGAAAGAAACTGTTTTAGTTCAGCATTTTCTGCTAAAGGGGAAACAAGTGTTACACAAGTGCAAAAGAGTTACTGTCAACATAATTTGGGTTGGTGCTTTGTTTAGCACTAGAACCACCTAGAATTCAGTAATTTTCAAGACAACCTAATATTCAGTAATTTTCAGAAAACCTTAGACACCCATGAATGTCTATTTTACTAGAATGTTTAATTTTCAAGGGCAAAATATTAGGTTTTCAAAAGCTGCTGAAGCCATAAGTATTTGCTGCAGGGTAAGGCTGTACAGCTTAACTACAACAACTATTCTAACCAATATGAAAACTGCAGCACAAGAGCAAGTCTACCAAGTTCAGAATCCGTGCAAGTGCCTCGAAGCTGCTGCTTTGGGTTTCAAGGTCATACCTGTTTCAGCAAAGGAAAAGACAGATCACATTTCAGACTTTTCTGGAGTGGTGGAGAGGAGGGAGAGACTTCGAAAGGTCATTTATATATGACCATATAATTATGACAGAATATTTGACTTACAAGCTGTATTTACTTGCCTAAGAAGTGGGTCAAAATTTCCCAAATCAGAGGTACTCTTACTCTTCCTATGCTTAAGGCAGTGCAGTTTATTATATCAAATTTGGAACAATTCTCATACTAGCACTGGTAGTAACACAGTCTAAGGATGAAGGTATTGAATCTACTACAATCTACACAATCTACTAGAATAGAAATGTAAAAGAGAGTCTCTGTTAAGAAGACATATCTAATATAAACATAGGTATTTAAGAATCCCAGGCTCCCTGCAATGCATCTCTAGGCCTATTTCACACGCAATTTAAGAAGACCAGACCACAGTCTGAATGTCCTTGACAGCCTGAAGAAGGATTTCTTGTTGAAATGAATTACTTCCTCTTATCAAAGCCTCAAAATTCCCGATGACTATAACGTAATTGAAGTGTGAAGAGAGAAATTATTTGGCTCACCTGGTTGGAGTAATGGCCATCTGCAGAGCTAAATCCTTCCGAAGAATATTTTGAAGAATGCAAAAATGAGATGTATGCTGCCACTTTTTACTAAATGTCATAAGGTATTCAAGTAAGTTATTTAACCATCTTGATGGCTGACTGGGTAATGTTCATGAAGTAATTTATTCAGCAAATACTGGTAACAGTCACCAAATAATTTACAAAAAAGTCTATTTTTTGGTATTCAATCCATCCTTACAGATGGCTCATGATTCATAGGATTAATTTGCAGAACACAGATCATCCATGTGTATTCACTGTAGGCTGGCAGTGGTACTGAGTTACATGCTAATTAATTGCCAGGGAAATCTATATTAGGAGGCCATCAAATATTGGGAGCAAGTATCAGGAGTTTTAAGATACATGGTATTCCAATTATCTTCTAAACAGTGTTAACTCAGGAAAGTCCAAATAAAACTTGCAGGACTTCCAAGTAAGTTAAAACACAGGAAATTACAAATAGTGCATCCAATATTCCCTGACCCTTATTTATACTGCAGTGGTGACAAGCAAAAAATCACTGATTATGATCAGTGTATACAGAATGAAATTAAAACAAACCAAACCTTTATGTGAACTGTGGAAGGGAAGAGCAAAGGCAAGAAAACTCATGGATCAAGATAAAGACCGTTAAATAAGTGAAGGAAAGAGGGGGAAAAAAACCCAACAAAACCCAACAAAAAACAAGTGATGCAAAGGCAGTCACCCACCACATCCCACAAGCAGACCAATGCCCGGACAGGCTCTGAGCAATTTCTATGAAGAAGATGGCTAACAATCATTTTCTTAGCTTAGAGGAACATTTCCAGACAGAATTAAAGGTGGCTTAATTACTTCTGCAGTTCAACTATTAGATGTTTCACAGCATTGCTTAGATGTAATACAATCAATATCAGCCGTTCCTTCAGGACTGGCAATGGTTTGAATGCCTTCATACAGCAATGGTTCCCATATTGTTATCATCTTTTGGCCTTATGAGAATTATAGTCTCAATAAGCAAAGCAACCTTTCCTCATGCTTGTGAATCAAACATTTTGAGTGTTGATTCTGCACTCAAAATCCAGTGATGCTAATGACAGGATGTGTTACATTGGCTGCCTGTAATGAACTTTCTGGATCTCTGCTTTTAATCACAAAACTCAGGTCAACATCAACCAGTGGCAAGGGACACAGGTGACATCCTATTTAATGTGAAACTATTTCAGTTATCCTATTAACTTTGTTACATTTTTCCTTGCTCATTCTGTTTAAGAGCTACAATTTAGAGTAACATTAAACTATGGTAATTAACAAATCTACCAGGAACAATGCAGAACGTGTTTTCACCAAGCTACTGAATATGGAACAGTACCATTTTCTGTTAAGATATGCAAGTTTGCACAGACAAGCTTAGAGAAGCCACACCTGGGTAGTGTGGCTTGCACACTGCATCATTTATTTCCAGAACAGCATGACAAATGGTTTTGATATGCTATCTTCCATAGGTTAAGTTAGTGATTATTCAGTAATAAAGGTGCACAAGCCTGACTTCTGGAGGGCTTGATAATGTTACCTGCAATCTGGTTTACTCTGACATCTATTTTATCATTTAAGATTTATTTGGCGTGCCTTCTGCTTTAGAATATCTCTGAAGTCTCACCCATGAATTGCAAAGCAATTGCTCGGGTCTCTAGCCGAATTCAGCACAGTGCAAGCAAATTAACTGTAAGCCAACTTGAATACGCCCTTTTCCAAGGATATGCCAGACTCCTGGCTGCTCTGCCGTGTGCCTGGCAGTGGTTCCTGCCCCAGGCAGCCTCCGCAGAGCATCCCCCTGCCCCAGCTGCATCGTGCCGCCCCTAAGCGCTGTTGGTTTTCTGTGCAGCTTTACCTGCACATCACAGCCTAGCTCTGAGATGCCAGCGCGGCTGAGGAAGTCCTTTTCTTTTTTCCCTCGCAGCACTTTATAGCTTATCTGAGAAGCACGCTCTCTTCACTAATTTATCATTAGTGGCAATACATGGTTTTTCAGCTAGAACCGCGCTATTTATGAAAGCTGTTATAAATGTGGAAGTTGGATTATGGAATAATACCTATTTAAAAATGCTTTTCATGCACCATGTCACTGTTTCTTACTTGCAGCTCGACTAGAGTATGATGATCTCTTTCACAGCCGCAGAAACAAGCATGATTATTTTCTTTACTGGCTTTTTATTATATTTCATTCTTTGATCTACAGAATTTTTTAAAGTAATTTTCTGTGTCACTTTTACAAAATTAAGATTCCTAACAGCTATTCAAATAAGTGTCTAACTTCAATTGTTTTGATATGTAGTTGACTGAGAACAGAAGTTTTTATGATGGTTAAAGAACATTTAATTGCTTCAGCAAAGTAATTAAGGTTTTCTGCTATTAATAAAATCTACTGTAAGTATTCATGAATATTAAAGTCTTAAAGAATCCACAAAATATCCCATGAAGTACCTGATTTGTGTGCAGAAAATATAAATGAGGCTACATTATTTCAATTATATAGATACATTCAGTTAATAAAATATACACACTAAATTCTGGTGAAGACAAATTGTAATCTCTTAATGCTAATTAGCTCCTCAGGACTGGGTTCTCAGCAGGGCAACTAAACAAATTTTACAGCAAGACTGCTGTAGCCCTCTACTACGGCAGCATCAGAAGAGAGGCGACACTGTAAAAGAAAAGAAGCTTTCTCACTCTTTCTAAAAATAGCCCAAAGCCTCAGCCAGTTTATTGGCTACAAAGGATATGTGCAAGAGAGGTTCTTCAGTGTTAGGTCCAACATTAATTGTGTTTCGCCACCTCCATTATTATTCCCCAGGTAAGAGTGATTTAATCCTGTTTTTGCCATCTAACTAAATCTGTCTCCCTCAGGTCACTAATGAAAATTATTTCAGCTAACAGGAAAGGCAGAAATGAGTACCTGGTATTCTCAACGTGTCATCAAGTCTTATTTCAGGTCAATGTTGAGAGCGCAGCAGCAGAATTACACACAGTCACAGATGCTCTGGCTTACATTAGAACTATAGAAATGAAAGCTTGGGTGGAGAGGAAGGGGGGAAGTCCAGCGTACACAACAGGACTACCAATAAGAGCAAAAGGACCACAAGCCTCATCAAAAAATTACAGAAACAATTTAATACTTCAGTGAGAGTAAGAATGTTAGGAATATCTCTAATATACTGTGATGGTGTAATACTGGTCCAAATTGCACCTATGAGCATTAAGAGTCCTCAATGTGTTCTTGAACATACAGGAATAGATAGGACAAGATGTGATCCAATATGTATATGTAATATGTATGAGTGACTTCTTACACCCACACACAGTACCAAAGGTGGAGATGTAAAGAGCCGTCTGCCTAGATCGTAACCAGAGACCGAGGTGTGAGTAGATGTACGTTAAAAATCCAATTACTCGAAGCCCATCTGTACTGATAAATTCCTAAAAGGAAATTTTGGATTACTGACTGAGTTCTTAGAAAGCCAATAATCTTTGCCCATCGTGTTTATCCCATTCCAGACAAGTTCATTATGTTAAAGCTCTGTTAGTGATGGAAGTTAAGCCAAAGACAAACATTGCTAGCACATTTACATGTGTCATGCCTAAAAACAGGAGTTCAGTTCCAGAACTACACTAGAAGTTTCTGAGCTCTGTAGATGTGTCATATAGCATTATGTAAATATAAAAGAATACAGAATAAATTCAGTCAGTTATTTTCTTTTTCAAATGGAAGAGCGATAAGCATCACTGCTGTTTATGTTAAAAGACTAAATTAATCAAATGTCTCATGTGGTAAAAGAAAACAAGTAGGAGGGATTAAAGGGCCTTCTTGTTTTTCCAGGATCTGAATTTCTTATTCACTGTTGTACAAGTTGTCACTCAGAGAGATAAAACGCTATAGTTATTTGCTATGCATCTTTTTATCAACTTTGTTTTGACCATCTTATTTTTGAAATCAATATTGCTGTTTCACTTCTAATCTAGTAGCCTGAAAACATTGGCAGCATGCAGTGAACACATTTAAAGTGCAAACCATGATTTGTAGCGTTTGGGGTGTTTGCTGCTACTGTATGTTTTCCACAGTTTCCTTTTAAAGAATGATTTAAAACTTAAAAATAAATTCCTGCAGTAATAAGAACATTTTTACTACTGAAGGAATAAATGTCTTCAAATGTTTCCTGACCTTCAGACTTGCAGAAGCTACTTGGCTACAAATTCTTTTTGTTTATTTTGAAGCTTATTTTAAAAAAGTTATTCCTGGCTTTGTGTTCTGAAATTCTGCCTTCTACAGTTTAGTATCTAGCTTCTAGTGCCTTTGATCCTAGGAGGTATAATACAAGTAAAATCAATAACCTAGGTCTCACGTATTCAATTACTGATATCTTCTCCACCAGTTCTTAACATGATTATTTTGATTCTCTGTGAAAAGTCATTCTGTCACGTTGTCTATGGAGTTGGGGCAAACGTATCAAGATAAGTATCTGTCTCTGGTGATGATGGCAAAGGGATAACACAGAACTTAAAATATAATGTGTTTTTCCAGCTTGTCATGAGTTAATTTTGAAAATTTAGTTTTATTCTTGTTCATAGTGAAGAGTAGTAATATAATCACAGTGCATGCATTTGTGTGTTTCAATGCTGCTTTTTCGTATAGGATTTCTTTTTTTCCTTCCACTCCTGAAGGTATATTTGTGTATTGCATTCAGAAAGGCTTACCTGAATTACAAGTGTTGCTGTATGCTTCTTGCCGTACATCCTTGGCTTGAAGCCCACCGTTATATGGGTTCCCACAGTGCCTGCTGGAAGAAGTTCTCCAGCTTGCGGCAGCACAAGGAACTCGGGATCGCTGCCCGCCAGGAAATGCGCGGTGAATGGCTCTGGGGTCCTACAGAAAAGCACAGGAGGCTATGGTGCCTTTTACAGGACCTTAATACAGTTTATCTACAGTCTAACGTTTAGGCCACCATGTGGCATGACTCAAGAAACCTGGCAGTCCCTGGAATGCATAGAGAATAGTAATAGCATTCTTACAGAATAAATGTCCTGTAGTAATTATTTACATTTATTTATAAATATTTATAATCTTTATACACAGGGACCTGCATACTGGTCTTCCATTTCAAACATACTTACATGCTTTTATAAATATTATAATAACTACAGAATAATGATGGCATTTGCCACTAGAAAGAAAAGAATCATCTGCCCTGTAAAGATAGAATAATTGTGATAGAAATAAATTCCACGTCAGAGTGAAAATCCACTTTTCCTATTAAAAGCCCCTCACTTTTCCAATCTCTAATCAAATAAAACTGACAAGCCACCCATTTTATTAAGTTTTACGACTAGAACTGAATTTGCAATCTGGTGGAGTGTTACTAGATTGGGAGGGAGTTCTGAAAGCCTTGAAATGAACATATGGAAAATAATAGTTTTCCATCACTGTTTTCCACATTTTTCATATCCCATAAACTAGATGCTTTAAGATGCTGCAATAATAATAATTAGGTTCCTCTATTGATATTATTGTATATCTCTTATCTCAAAGAATTTCTGTCACAGGTACTGCAGATCTTGTCTAATTGCTAGTTTCACGGAAGTACTGTTGCGCCCAAAGAAAATGTCTTATTCCTGGTAAAGACAGTGGCTGAGGACTACAAAACAATCTTAGGCCAATCCCAAACTGCTGAAGCCTGTCTATCACAGGTCCTCAGGGACTCCTTGCCATAAACTTTCTCAGCATGAGAAGAATATACATTTTTGTATTTTCCAGTCCGGCATTCTCCTCTTAGTCTCTATGTGTTGCCGAGGGCAACCCTATCACTATCTGGACAGAAAGAGAACAAAAGAAATTGAAACTAGAAATACAACGGCATGGTCAAAAAATAAGCCACAACACCCTGCCACAGTACAGCAGGACAAGTATCATGCATGCTTAGAGGGAACACATTTTTAGTTGATAAAACTTGAAGAATGAAAAACTAACAGCATCTCGAAGAAAAGCTGTTCAAATCTGTTTATTCATGGATTGTCACACCAGAAATAACACTGCTTTTCAAAGAAAATACTCACAAAGAAGTGAAATTTAATATTTTATGACAATTCATATCTCTACGGAAATGTCCCACATTTCCTGGGCAAGTGCTATTCAGTGGATGGTATGCTGGCTCTATGTCATCTTGTTTAAAAATAGCTCTCCTTTGGAATATGTTCTCACGAAAGGTTTTCTTAAATTCAAAATAACCTCATGAAAAAAGGTCACACTGTAAGTTGGTAGAAACAAATAGTGCAAGTGCAGAAAACAGAAACCAAAAAGCTTCTGCCTCCTCAAAAAAATTAACTGACATTTAGCAGTGCCATCAGACTTGGGCACATTAGCAGAGCGAGCCTAGCTTTTCCTTTAGGTGACAGCAAAGTGGGCAAAACTACTGAATGTCTGAAACTACACTTCAAGTCTTGTGACAGCAAACTTATGCTGACAATCTCTTTTTGTGGTGCCTAAAGTTGTGCAGCTGAGTTTATATCCCTGGGCCATAAGCACTAATCCTGCTACGGCCTGAGTTCCCGTTTATGTGCCATCTAAGCCTTGGGTTTTCACATCTGTATTTCCCACAAGGACTGCTCAGCTGTGAATGCCTAGAGCATATCTACTGCACACAAAGGGCAGGCACGGGATGAAAAAGAAGTGATGCCTCTTAGACTGAGTAGCAGAGTAGAGCACTCATCAAAAACGTCTGAGATGAATATTCAAACCCTGTTTCTGGAAATAGAGAGCTGAACACAGGTCTTCACTTCCAGCATCATTGCTCCATAGACTAGATTTAGGGACATTTTAAGATGGCACTTTCTTTATCTCCTGTGTTCAGTCTGTTTTCTGATAAGTAGTTGGGGATGACGACTCCTAATAAGCACTTTGTGTCTTTGTGAGGCATACAAGAGCACGACTTAGCCTACAGCTGCAATGATGAAACGCTAAGGGAGATGGGACAGGCTGCATGCATGGAAGACACAAGAAAATAAGGACTTTATTCCTGCAGAAATTGCATCTTAGCAGGGTGTGATGCAACAGTAGTTTTTTCAGAGACCGTAAATGACTCCTCAAAACAGTTAGTCAGAAAACACACAGGAGAAAAAGCTAATAGTTTTAGTCCTGACAAGGGACCAGACAGTTTAAAATGAAACTGTCACAAAACTGATCTACAATTGTGCACACAAGATATTTGCCAAGTCAGAGAAAAAATATTACTGCATCAACCTTGTCAGATTTTAATTTTCATAAATAAAAATGGAGAAAAACTAATAAAAAAGCTTTAAAGAAAATCTGCATGCTTCTTGACAGCATTAGCACAAGGTACTAGAGGACAAGGTACTAGAGGCAGCTGTAATTTTTTTCTGTGTTGAGTAAAATATATATACACATACACACATACATACTTACATGAACACACCCAGTCACAACCTAAAACCTCCCCCTTCCCTTCCCTTCCCTTCCCTTCCCTTCCCTTCCCTTCCCTTCCCTTCCCTTCCCTTCCCTTCCCTTCCCTTCCCTTCCCTTCCCTTCCCTTCCCTTCCCTTCCCTTCCCTTCCCTTCCCTTCCCCTTCCCCTTCCCCTTCCCCTTCCCCTTCCCCCTTCCCCCTTCCCCTTCCCCTTCCCCTTCCCCTCCCCAAGGCCTGGCAGCTTTAAACAAAAGACTCAAGTCAGTTACTGGCTGAAAAATGTTCCTCAAAGTGGGAGCTATGTCCAAATAAGGAAAATAGAAATTCTGGCAATTTAAATGTATAGCCCTAATACGATAGCCCAGCAGGCATTCTGATGAAGATATGGCTAACCGTACAAGAACAAGCAAGTAAAAACTTACTCACACACAATCAGAAACAGGAACCTTTCACAGTGCCTGTAGTGCTGATAAATAATGGATTTTTGTTTCAAAAATATACCTAAAGATGGCCTCTCAAGAAAAAACAAGCAGTGTTTTCACTGATGTTCACATCAGGGAGATGATCTGGCAACCTGGCTAACTCACTAGCATAAGTGAATTGCTTGTCATTCTCATCATCTACAGTACAGAGAAAGCTGGAGATAAAATTCCCAGGACAGCACCTGAATTTCAGACATTATTGTTTTCTGTGTCGGTATATTTGGTGTATAATTAAAAATTAATAATTATGTGGTTTAAAATGATTAAAAATTAATTCCTCCTCTTTGATTACTGCTTCAGGTAAAACAGCTCTGGAGTCAATGCTTGGCTTGTCATTTCTCAGCCATGAAGGACAGTGATGAGGCAGTCTATATTTTTTCAGGAAGGCTTTTGTTTAACTCAAGGGTGGCAGTTACTAACATACTCGATAAAGTTTAATGATGTGTAGAGTTTTCAAAACACATATGAACCAAGCACAAATGAATTAGTAAATATAAGGGCAGAAGCCATACAAACCAGAGAAAGCAAATGTGTCTTCCCACCTGCGTGTTCCGTAACTCCTGTCATAATGGTTTGATATTGCTATCAGACAATATGAACTCTGCCCTTACTCAAATAATGAACAAGAGTAAATATTAATTTGAATTTAAATAATAATTGGTCGATGAAATCATGGCAACCAGGAAGAGTGGAAATCGAGCTAGTATTTCATAGACATATTTATAATTACTCCTTTAATCTTATTCTTTAATAGCATTGTTCTTAAATAGTAGCCTGTGCTCGTCAGTGTTCTCATGTTAGGTAATTTTCAAATTAGTAAACTAAAAAAGAATAGCACCTTATGTCTTCAATTAAAGAAAACCTTAAAATTTATATTCCCATAGAGATCTTACTGCAAAATTTATAAAACACCCAGCAAATCTGAAAATATGAGCCTTTATTAAATTAAGGCTCAAAGTAGCTTTAATTTTTACTCCTCTCTTCCTCAAACTAGTGAAGCAGTAAATTATTCCTATAGAAATTTATTCCTTTATAAAACTCAGCATTTGGCAAACTATACATAAAAAACAACGCATAGTGCTTTTGATCAAATGTAATTTTTTTCAATAAAAGATAAATAACAAAATGTCTTAATCTGTAAAGTATGTAACTGCTTAAGCAAATATGGGATATGGTTTGAAAATGTTGCAATGTGCTTCCAAAAATAGTTAATCATAACTAAACTTACTTCTGTAATTTGTAGTTAACATCTGTTGGATGACACAAGAAATTTCAGTTATTACATAGTGAAGTTCTTTAAACTTATTAACTGTATGCAGTTCTCAAATTCTATGAAATTATTAGTGATAGGTGGTATGATTTAGATAATTTCTTTTCAACAGAAAAAATGGCAATAGAAAAAAAAGGAGGAAATCCTCATTATTTATCAAAATTGGTTATGTTTCGTACCAAAAACCATCTCTGGTTTAAATGACCACTCTAAATCCTGAACTCTGGACATCAGGAAAGATTTAACTCCAATTATCACTCTATAGCTTTGGAAAGACTGTTCCAGAATTAACATGCATGACGAATGACTATCAGGGAATGCTTTACCAAATACAACATCACTTTTGTTGTGTACATGTTGTAAAACCAAAGCAGGAGCTAGGGGTTTTATCTTCACAAAACGTTAAGATTTCTGTCTCATTCCTATTCTACCCAGGGGTACTATATTTGCAGATTGGTAAACTGACTTTTCCTGCTAAAAGTGGCCCAGGTGACATGGCTAGGTACAGCTCCTGGCTAAACGTGTGACATGTCAGGTATTGCATTATTAGGAAGGATGATGATAACTTTTTGGAAGCTCTGCTGCACGTGTACCATTATTGATATTTTCCACGAGTCTCCATTCAGGCTCCAAAAAATGGAGCTCATTCAACAGTTGTTCTTTTCAGCTGCCGCTATGTGGGAGATAAAGTCTTCTAATTACATCTTTAGATTAATGGTAGAATTTTGCAGAACTGGTAACAAAGAGATTGGCATAGGAATCCGGGCCTGTAACATGGCACAGCGACGCGTGAGAGAGGGTGAAGAGAGGGTGCATGTGCTGAGAACTTAATGAATGCATTTTCTTGCAGCATACATAATTCTGGCTCATGGTAATTCTAATGAGATACAGCAGTAATTACAGTAAAATAGAAATATTTCTCAAAGTTTTAACTGTAAACATTTTTTTTGTTTTTTTCCTTCACAATTAGGGAGGGTATAGAAAAAAAATGGGTTGCTCACTATTCTTCAGACAGCATTAAAATTCATTTTGTGTGATCAAGGAATGTTTTTAATTGAACATTTATTCTATGCACTAGGAAATGTGCATAGAAGAAATAAGGAAAATACCCACAGTGGTGTTCAAAATATGAAATGTAGGTTAAGATAACTAACTCTGCACATGCAGTCATTTTAAAGCCTAATTTCATCTTTCTTCTCATTTCCCCAGTCCACCTGTTTTGTTCTCTCTTTATTCTAGCTCTGTTTCCATAATCGGGTGGAGCCTTGGATTTTGCAGATACCACTCCGTGGAGACCATATTGATCCCACGCTGTTTGCTTTTGTGATAGCAGGAGCTGACTAAGTATGTTTTTCTGAAGCATAGTTTGAGTTCATCTGAAAAGTTTCCTCAAGGTAACAAATATCCTGTTTGTGATAAACACAGGATTGGAATGACAGGGTGGGATGGAAGGATGGATAAAATTTTACTGTATATAGGAAACGATACATGATTAAAACAATCACTAACAGGTACATGGAAAGCTAGAATTATGTTGGTGAAAGGAGGCTCTGTGTATGAGAAATAAGCAGATAGAACGAACAGGACAGAATTATCCACCATCTTGACTAAACATTCAAAAATAATATAGTTTACAAAAAAATTTCAAGTGAACATAGGATTCATATGCATCTATCCACATGTTTCATGTTGGCTACTGCAGTATTTGCACCAGAAAACAAATAAGGTAACATTCTGCTGTAGCTGGATATCAGTATTTTAATGTGAAGAAATAAATCCAACCATCAAAATATCTCTGTACTGGAATGTATACTAGTAAATATGCTCCAAAAAAGAGTTCTGTATTAATACGACTACTCTGATTGCAACACATAATTGATGAAAAATACATTAAGAAGTTATTTTCAGTAAAACAAATATAGAAAGGACTAGTTTTCTTAAGCAAAGCATAAATTCCAGAATTTTTAGTCTGTGTTTCAATTACAGACATCAGCATAAAATAATACACCAATAATTTGAGCTGGATATCAAAGAAGTTTCTATAATTTTTATTTCCAGGGATAAGATTTTATCTATTCTTTTTGGTTAATACTGCTGTCATTCTGTAAACCATTGGCATTCAATAATCCATTTGGTATTGAAACAAACACAAATGTTAGAGGCTCGTACCAAAGCCAGTTACCTCAGTGAAAATGTTGCCAATGATTTCAGCTGGTGTTGAAATAAACCTATATTTATGACAAAACCTGAAGAAGGCCATCTATGAATGTTAAAAAATGGCAGCTTTTTCTTATTTAACAAGTGAAATCTGCTTTTTTGACTCTAACCAATCTTAATGCCATTACAAGAAACCATTCAACAATATGTCCCTTTTGAATTTGTAAAGCAGAAAGTAAAATATTGGACTACTTATATATCACAAATGTCCTAGGTGCAGACAGGTTTTAAAAATATATTTGAGCTTTCTTCATACAACAAAACTGCTTGGCTGCATTCTCAGTGCCTTTCATTATTTATTGAAGCAGATATTGGGCTGTTTCTCATTGAGGGCATGTGTGCGTGTCAATTTTAAATGTATTAAAAGAGAGAGTGCATTACATATTTGCATGGACTCTCAGAGCTTTCATTATTGCAGATCATTGTGAGCAGCGTAGCAACTACCTCCCATTTGTCACTGTTCATCGTTCCTGAAGCAAGTACATCAAATGTAGTTATGGGTAAATTGGAAAATCATTAATTCAGTCTGAAATATTTCGTACACATTGAGGATTTTGCTGGGGAAGGGAGGGGTGGAATTAAAGGGAGAAGCCCACATTTGAGTTGCAGTAGCTGTAAAGAAAAAGAAACCTAAAACCATTGACCTCATAGCTTTGTAGTGGTCACCAAAGGTGCTTTGTGGATCACTGAAGATCCTCATTCAGCTTGGTATATGTAAGAGAATCCTAATCTGTCCTTAATAAGATACTGAGCCTTTTTTGGGGGCTGTGGTTCTCAAATATTTTTTGTTGCATCACTATGGACCCTGCTAGCCCAAAAAGATGTATAGGTCTTCTCAGTGATGCTGTGCAACCACTCTGTCCTGTAAGTAGCAGAGGGAGAAGAAGACACAGATGCCGAGTCCCTTTCTAGCAGGTTACTCAGAAATATATCTCTCTTTCTCCCCTAGTTAGTCTCCAAGTAGCAGTGCCATGAGGTACTATCCAGCATAAGAAAGGAAGACAGAAAGTATCTATAGGCAGGGTGAAAAAAACCCACCTCTCTCTAAGTACCAGAACTGATTCTCTATGAGATTCTGCTGCTACCTGTTTACTTAAGAAAAACTCCTGATCATTTTTTTCAGGGGAGGTCTGTAGGATGACACTCCATATCCCAATTGAAACTTTTAATCCATATTTTAATATTTCATGGGTTTATTTTTAATCTAAGTCATTTGAGTTATTCAGGCATTAAATTACATCTGTAATATACGGGTTTCTTGTGTAATTGCTTTTAAACTGCAGATCCTGTATGGTAAATGTTGGTTGGCTGACTGTTCTACTTCTATAGCAAAACCTCCACCACCAAAAGCTCCTAAGCAAATCAAAGATAAGAGAAAGCAACATAAAACTTACAGAGCAGTTGTTGGCGTTATTTACAACACGGAGCTTATTCAGTACATGCAAGCATTACATTTTGTATTTGAAATGTATGGGGGGAACCCTTGTTATGTAAAATAAAGTTGGAATTTGTTTAAGGGAAAAAGGGAATCTGTCTTCCATCATGGCTCCTTCTTTATATAACTAAAATGATTCAGGTTTTATAACATGTTTCAGGAGAACATTAGGTCTCTTCACTACTATCAAACACCTACCAGGAGATTACAGTATTGCCAGAGCAATTGCTTCACTTTTGTTCCTGAAACAGCCTATTCTGTTGAAGCTGTTAACTTGAACACTGTGATAGGAGCCTTTTTCAGAGTCCTTGGTAATTATCATCACTGACAGCCATGTAAAAGCTGGAACAACTGTCCATCTTAGATGCACAGCTTTTGGAAATAAGCTCTTAAAAAAAATCAGTTGGAACCAAGTACACTTCCTGCTGAGGATGCTACAAAAGCATGTATCTACAATGAAAGTTAACTATCAATCAGTATATCTGGCACATTTGCTAGATACACAGTAAAAAAAGTCAATTTTAAAGAAAAAAGGAAATTTAAAAACTTCCGTGAGCTAATTAGATTGTAAGCATCATGATTCTTTCAGGTTCACTGTTTACTATTTTAAAACTTATCTATCAGTACCACACAATTTATTCCTTCACTTTCTGCTGTAGACAAATGACACTACGGGTTTGCTATAACGTTATGAAACACTGAGAAAATAATGAAAAGTATGTAAAAAAAAATATTAACAGAGATTTCTGCAGGACTTTTAAAAAGGAGGGTAACAAAATACTGAAGAATGACACAATTATTCTATCTAGTGAAAGGGCAGAGTAGAGATGAATTCATAACATGCTTGTATAATAAAACAGGAATCGTTAAAAAATGGCACATTTCAAAATTTTTAAAGCACAGTGCAAAGGACTGTTTTTAGCTTGGTGTAAGTATAAAGTACATTGAAAAACAAATCCATTAGTAAAAACATTAAGGCTTTAATAGTGAGCCTTTAATATCACAACACACCTTCCTTAACATTATATTACCCATTTTAACACACAAAAGCATTTTAGGGCAAAACTTTAAAGTCATAACATAAACATTTGGATCTATTCTGCAAATTTTCTCTTGAGGGGCTACAGCCTAAGTGTAGAATGCTTCTGTTTTCTACAGTACAGCTTCAAAATCACACTTGTCACCTACACAATGCAGCACTTGAAATTAATGATGTATCACTGAAATAGCTGCAGCCCAGTTATGTTTCTGTTGCCCAAATCTATCCTATCCAATGTGTTTGAGTGTGAGTTCTAGCCTCCGAAAACTACATAAATACTTTATCATAAGTGTTTTTACCTTGTCTGGCTTGTAAGCTTAAAGCCAACTATAGATTCCTTATTCAGGCCAACGGCTTCAATGTTGATGACATCATCCACTTCTGGCTCCGTAGCAATGAACAGCATTGGAAACTTCCAAACACCTCCTGTAGTGCACTGTACTACGAGAGTTGCTTCACTCCTTAAAATTTTGGATAAAAACATCCAATACATAGAACAACATTATGAAACACAAACTGAGCAAATTAATGTCCAAAATAAGCCTCAGGTGTGTAGAACTATACTACAGTAAAATGAAAATACAGATGGCTTTAAATTGGAATACATCCTTAATTTTATGTGGCATAGTACGTATCAGTTGCACTTAGACTGGAATGTAGACTAAATAGCACTTGATATTTACAGCAAAGTACAAGAAAGGACATAATACGAAAGTAAAATGATGGGCACAGCCATGAGACTTGATTCTTCTTCTGCTTATTCTCTGTTGTGTTAAATTTTTTTAACTCAATTTGTTTTACTCATTATTCTTTATTTACTGTGGTGCTAGAGGAGAATTGGGTCCAGAGCATATTAGCAGGTCATATTAGAATCAAATAGATCTGACGAAGGTCTGTGTACTTCAGAAAAATTCCAGACTCTGATGTCTTCAGACCATCTAAGAAGAGAGTTGGTGCTGTAGATTCTGAAGATAAACTAATTCGTTGCAGTCACTGAGTCCTCTACTTGATGCCTGATAGCTCTCAAGCACACAACGATAAAGAACCAACCAAAACAAAAAAAAATAAAATAAAAAAGGACAGAGTAGAAATAAAAAGGGTTTCTAAATTAACCTCCCCCTTCACACAATGACACTGCATGGTGTGGGTGGATAGTCTTTCCTAAAGGTTTGCTGTTTGTTGATTTCATTTCCCTCCTGAATCCTAAAAATACCGTCTTTGCATGCAACCCATGATGTTCGGCAGTGACTGCTCCCTAATCTTCCTAGTAATGTTGAGCCTCTGAATTTACCATGTGTCTGCATCTTACTGAAGCTTCTTTCCTCCCCATACAAATTTGACTGCTTCAAAAGGAAGGCGCAATTTCCCTCTCTCTCCAAAAGGATCTCCCTTTCACAGTTTCTTTTTGAAGAGGTGGGATGTACTAATGTAAATGAAAGCAAATCCATCATTTTTCACATCGCAGCTATAAAAGAGGATAATATTTTCCTGTGGACTGCTGTTACCAGGGCACTAGAGACTAATTTCAGATTCAACCATCCCATCCAGCCAAAGAATATGCACACATGCTCATCTAGGAAAAGTTTTTCAAGACTGACAAACCATCTTGTCTGTATACTTTCTGCGAATTTTGAGAAAAACCAATTTTCATTGGAAGTCTTTCAATACTCCAATGTTTAGAGGTAAATTGATGCACACACAGACTAAGGCAGTAACTCAACAGAACCATCCAGCAGGCACTAAAAACAAACACTGTCAGTTTTTATACAAAAGATATCATACTAAGAAGTAGCAAGTGAAAAAATCTAAAATAATAGACCTCAGAGGTGAAATCAAAATGAGGAAAACAATGCAGGGAGGTGCTTACATAGCTAAGAGTGACCAGACAGGATTTTATTGCATGTTCCATTGGTAATAAGGAATAGGAGCTTACCTCATCGGTTTGTTAGGTGCAAACACTATATTAAAGATCAGTGTTACGATTCCAGATTCTGTATCCCGTTCTCTTTGAATCAGATGCATACCAACCAAAGCTCCAAGCTGAGATTTAATTTCATTTGATTGATACTGTAATTCATACAGAAATTCCACTGTTGCAGAGAAACCTAAATGATACAAGAGAAGAATCAGTCTGTATGCGCTCGAACCTCACACACTTGGCTGGCTAGTAGTTACAATTCTTTCATTTGTCACTAAAAATTGCAAATAAGTAAAACTAGTAATTATCCAGAACTTGAGTGATTTGCTCCTGACTCTATAGCAAAATCTTCCAATTTCATTCGACAGGCTATATAGTTTCCAGCAAAATGGAAGCTGGAGAATGTACTTAGAAGTGAACAGCAATAGCAATATTGTTCTGGCTACCACTTCTGCATTACGGTGAAATATTTCTAGTTTATCAGTCAAATGAAAATTGCAAGAATGTAATACTATTTCCAAGTAATGCCATTGGGACAATCTCAAAAAAAAAAAAAAAGTCATTAAGGGTATCAGTGCCATTGGTGACTGCAAGCCTGAGAAACAGTTTACAGAAAAATATTGAAGATGTCACTAGCAGCCTCTTCTCTTATTCCCCGTAGCAGCTATGAAAAGGCTAAGTAGTAATGACACAAGAATAAACAGCTGAGCTTCTTGAATCAAATGTCTCCTCCAGCTGTAATGGAGAAAACTGTGATACTCAGTATACAATAGTAATTTGTGCACAGAAGGGAATGTTTCTATGAGAAAAAGAATCTCAAGCTGCTAATCTATTTAAAAATTTTACACATTTTATGGATGAAAAGTCTTTTAACACAACCACTAAATCCTACAGGAGATTTCACTTTACTATGACCACATATCTCAGGGCACATTTTGAATTTGCACAGCATAGTACAATGTGTTGTGCAGGACTCCTACGTATGCATCCCTGTATATGCTGGCTATAGGGTGCCAGTCAGATGCAGAGTTAATTCCCAAGGCCTACCGACTTGGAATTCTAAAGTACAGACTACATATTTATTTTTATATAAAGTCCAAGAAATAATGCACTGTGAGATATTTGAACAAAACCTTACTTCGTTTTTGCCAATCTGTAATGCTACCCAGTGTCAGTGAGTTGCCTGGGATGAGACGAGATGCCTTCCTATGCTTGTAGTCCTTTCCCCTTTTCTGAAATGCACAGATTCCTTCCTTCTACTTCATTCAACTTTTGTTTCCAATGTTTTTGTAACACACAGATTAACCCTAAGAAATGTAGCAGCTTATACTGAAACATTTCTGACTCTTTAAAGTGGATCCTTCACACAGACATCTGTACAATTTATGCTAGATCAAAGAGTTACACAGATGTAAGCAAAATATTATTACCGACGTACGGGATTACTGGTCATAGTAGATACACACTGAGTACCCAACATACAAGATTTCCATGTATTAATCCATCTACTATAAATGTACTTTACTACAATAAATGTGCTTTGTTATAATGGAATTAAACATGAACATTTTCCCTACAGTTTATAAAATTCCTGGGATCATCCTACATTGTTCCATGCTTTGTTGTTTTCGCTATTTGAAAAATATGTTCATGCCATGCATTCAGATTCCAACACAGCCCAAGGCTTGTAGTAGTCACCCTAGACAAATGTCAAAACATGAAGATTCAGACATAAAAATTAACTTCTTATGGGAGAGAAAAGATTACATCATTTGGAGCATTCCACAGTGAGAAAATTGCAACTGTTGAGCAGATGTTTCTTTCAGCAGTTATATCACACAATGCTACTCACGAAAAGCTTATTTTATAGTTCAGATGCTAGGAAGAAAATGTTGTGAGTTGCATGCTGCTTTTAGTATCCAAAGACATTTGGGGTTGGTTTGACATACGTATATAGTACCTTCTAGTCAGAAGCAATTAAATATTTATATTTTTATGCTCCAGGCTGTTTTATAACCTGTTCTATGCTCATATTAAGTACTTAGTTAAAATATTTTAATATTTACAACACCTAAGGAAGAATGATGCATTTATAAGTGCCAATATTTGAAAGCTTCGTTATGCTGGTCCCTTAGCTGGTTTTGATCTACGCTGCCGATCTAGTTTAGGACTGTTCAAAAAAGAAAAATTTAATTAGTTTTTCATCACAGCTGCCCTGAAGACTACTATATTATCGTACTATGGGAAGCCTCTGTGAATATGTTAATATTTGATTCCAGACAATTCCATAATACACATGCTGCCTAAACAAACTGGCAGAAGCTAGAGGCAAAAGAAAAGTTGTGAATCATTACTAGAAATTTGTCCACATTGTCCAGAGTTCTCTTGACTCTTAGAATTTCCAGTTTCAATTAAAATGGTGAAATAAATAAAACATTGGAGAAAGAATTAACATTTTCTTTAAAGTAATGCTAAATACAGTATAGCATATGATTCAAATATGCCTTGACCCTTTAGCCCAGCTCTTTAATTTTCATTCACTAGTTTTCTTCTTAAAAATCACCATTTTAATACAGGTAAAATTCTTACTTTATCTGATGCAAATTGTAAAATACACATGCAGATATAAAGTATACTCCAATTAATCCACCTCTGTTCTCTAAATAGAGAGCAGCAGGGAGAGTTTCAACCACATCTGACGCAACCTAGAGATATTTATCAATCCAAACACTGGGAAGATATGCTATTTATATACAGCTTGTTACATCTAGGGAATAGAAATTCCAATTATAAAAAAAATATTACTTCCTCATATTTCCTGAAGAATATTATGCATTATTTAAGTAAGAAAAGGAGTAAGAATATGGGTTTGAGGTAATTATTCAAGACATTTTTTTTTTAAAGCATTAAACATTTCTTGTTCTGAAAGGCAATTAATCTCAGTCTCTAAGTGTTTTCCTTTGTGTAAATAAAGATTTCCAAAAGGTAGTATGCATTTAGGCAACATTTGTGTATGCAGAATTACTGAAGCAGCTATGTGTAAAAACAAACAAGGTTTTCGAGCTATATAGTTCTATGACTTGGCCGTCATTTTTCAAGTGCTAGTAAGGATACTCCTTAAAAAAGCACTAGAATTAAAGTGTTGGGGATTTGATTGTTTTTTTTTTTTAAATAGCCTCTAAGAAGATGAAAGGAAATAGACTACTTTTTAAAATTTATTTTCTGACTCATAAGAATGATAGTGTGGAAAGTCCAAGCATTTTACACTCCGAACATATAAATTAGGCAAATGTGAATTTTTGTGACTGTTGGGATTTACTGTAAAACTAATTAATAGATGTCATACATCTAAAAATTAAAAGACGAGCCTAACACGTTCAAAAAGTAAGAACCTCAGGAATTTAAACAAATTTTTAGTGGAAAAGAACCTATGTTCAAGCTTCAGAAGAGTAAATTACAAAGACATTGATGAGCCTAATGTCTAGAGAAGGTACTGTGAAAGGCCAACTGGATATATCTGACCTGGGAAAGAGTTTCATACTGTTGTTAGAGAAGCCTTTGTACCTCCCTCCTGGTTTTGAAAAGTAAGTGTTTGACTTCACTGAAGACCAGCTCTTTGTACAATGTGTTTTCTCATGATAAAAATCTAATGGACACAGGCCTGTGAGGCTGCAGTCTCTTGTGGATACCTGAAGGAGATCGAGCTACCTGCGCTCTTTGCAAATAGCGCTTAGCCTGCAGTGCACTTCGTGACATAAAAACAGCAATGGAGAGGAACTTTCTAAGGGACTCTCCTTACTTGCACACTGTCTCCCATTTCCAATGAGACAGGTGGAAATTAAAGCTGTGATGGAAAGATGTTCAGACTGCAAAAATGCTTGTCCCTATTACAGAGGGTTTTCCTTGGATAGATGCAATAAAACAGAGATGCAAGTGAATTCGCTCAATTGGCCTTCCTCGCCTCCCATTCAGCAGGCTGCAATCTTACTTGCAGTTATTTAATAAAGGAGGTCAGCGCAATCACAGAATACAAACACAGAATGAAAGCCCAGCCTTTCATAAAGTTGCAGCTTCGTGTTTTTCAAAAGCTAGATAAATTATTTTATTTGGTGCTGAATGTAAACATATTGCACTCTCTCTCACTGATGATTTTCCGCTGGTTCTGCTAATTCTTCAAGCCCAAGTATTCACTGTGGCCCTGACACCTAAGAAAGATTTCTTCCCCTCTTGATCGAATAGTCTCCAAACTGGTAAAATAGAAACTACAGGACCAGACCTTAACGACTCTCCTCTACCAAACAGCCAGCATCTAAAGTTGAGCTTCCAAACCTTGTGAAATATCCTTCTTCATAACCCCATTCAGCTCTCATCTGACACTTGTCCTTTTCCTGCTTTTCCACTGTCCTCCAGGAGCCTTCACGCACGCTGCTGGAACTCAGTAGGCAGCGGGGAATGAACATTAAGTATGCAGTTATGCTTTACCAGCAAAAGCAGCAGCAGACAGAATACATTACTGTACAGTAGATTAAATCGTTTTAATACAGTTTTCACGTAAATATTCAAGTGAATAGCAAAAGTGAATTATAAGAGTAGTAAAGGAAAAAAATAAAAGGAAGCCTGGTAGTCAAGAACATCCTAACATTTAAGTAGGCAGTATAATCTGGGCAGTAAGAAATGAATCTCATCTGAGAAGTAAATATCTGTTTCTCACTGTAAAATGTCATAACTCCAGGATAATGGCAGCAGAATAAACAAATTGCACAAGAACCTGAAAAGACCTGGTTGTATTTGAATATGCTTTTCACTGAATTTCTTCATACAGGTACAAAAGTGCTGTATGTAGAGCATTATAAATATCAGCAAAGATAACATCATATAATTCATTAAATGCCAGACACCAAATTACCTTAAATACAAAGAAATAAATGGATAATAAAGTGGTCTCCTTCTGTTGATAATACACTCATTTATCCTCAGTGCAATTCAAGGAAATCCTCAGTGTAGTTCTGTGTATAAATCTTTATATCTCTTCCCTGCAAATTTATTTCTCTTTCCATATCCAGGTAAAGCTTTTCATCCATATCTTCAAGGCTCTGCAAAATTCCACTCTTAGCCTCATCTTTTTTTACCCTGCATCCCACTGCCTATTCCCCTAGCAACCAACTTCAACATTTCTTTTCTAAATTTTCACTTACATTTGATTTTTCTGTTTGCTAATTTTTTTCTCTTTCAAACCACTTCTTTAAAATGGATTTCTACTGCTAAAGCAGATTTCTACCATAAAGAAAGCAGTAGAAAGCACTTTCCCCCCCTTTGTTTCAGAGAATGCCTTTCTTCAAAACCCTGCATCATTTAGTGAATAAAATGGAAGTTTGTGAAGCCATGTATATGAAACACACGGTGTGCATCTAGCATCTGCTGTTCCGCATACAGTTCTGCATTCTTCCTTGCAGCTAGTTTTCGTATATTCTCTCTCTCTCTGCATCCTTTTTGGACTAATTCCCTTTTTATTATGTCTATCCATGCTCTCCTCTTAACACTCTTTATTTTGATATTACTCAGCATAGTAAACTGAAACAAAAACCTCAGGAAAAGCAAAAGGATTCTCATCAGCCCAAAGGATCTCTCACATTATCCTGCTTAGATCTGGCATTCTACTTAGATTTGTACACTAATCTATAAATTAATGCTTTAAAGGAACTGATTAAAACGTATTTTTTTCAAAAACTTTGTATTCCTTTTTCAACATTCTCTGTTTTTATTTAGCATTGTCTTCATTCATCTAGCAATTCTAGCAAATAAAGATCACATCTGCACCTGGGCACAGGCAACGTAAACCCAGCTTTTTCATGAATACATGTTATGATGTAGTCTTAATTCACACAGACATTATTTTTTCCATGGCATCCTGACTCATTTGCCTCACTTCGAATGCTGCCCCCTGAAATCAGTAACAATTCAAGATGTCCTTTAACTTAACCATTCCATTTGTATTGGCCCACATAAATGCTAAACTGAAAACAATATTATTTATCATTTCACAGGTTTTTCTACTGCACTCACCATGATGATGTCTATGCACTTCAATGCTTAAAGTAGTTACATGAATGACTAAAAGAAATTATGCTTGTCATTTGGAAGACCAACTTCCAATGCAAGCAAATTTCTTCAGATTCCTTTGGAGGGGCAGTGTGTTTACAGATAGGCCACCAGGTGACCTGCAAATCGTGAAGCAATAGCAAGGTTGTTGTTTCCAGTCTTTTTATATGTCAGCATTATGGCTGTTCTTTCCTCCCTCCCAGCTGCCCTCTCACCCTCAGAAGTAACCTAGTTTTTAGCTTTCTTCTTTATTGTTTGGTGGCTTACTGGAAATATGTAACTCAGAGGGCATGTTTTCTGTTTTGGGGTTTTTTTGACGATGCGTCAATGACTGTAATTACCAATTTCCTATAGGTGGTTAAGAGGATACCAGTGATTTTGCTCTAATTCCTTTATCACGCTTTTGTGTTCCAAGAATTTTCTAGCTTTTGGTATTATGTTGTATACACTTAGTCACTTTCTCTCTCTTTTCAGAATTTATTTAAACCACTTGCTTTAGAAATCTTTCTTACTCCTTGTCTTCCAACGCTGTCAACATGTACTGTGTCAAGTATACTTCTCGGAGACAGAAAACACCCTTTTCTATATTTTGGAACATAACATTTCCATTCATGGAACTTTATCACTTGCCAGTTAAAATATCATTTTACTGCTGTATGAATGTGACCTTTCAAATGAGAACAACAAATAGATTTAGCCTCTTACTAGCTATTTCAGTTCCTTACCGGGTTCTTATTAGGGTTACATGCAAAATACAAATATAATTTGTCCTACTGAGTAAGAGTAATTATGCATTTAGAAATTCAAGCTCCTTCATAATTACTTACAAAATTCTTCGTGTTCAGGAATACAATCTTAAAATATTGTGGATCTAAGCATCACTTTGTAAATCAGCTGTGTGTCCATACAATGTGTGGTGGTGTTCCTGAACTAATGGCGATACAATAAGTAAGTTTAAAATAACTGTTCCAAGAGAAAATAAGTGTTTTCTGACTACTTTTAACTTCTGTCTTGTAACTTGGGTGTAAAATTAGAACCATTTTGCTTTTATAAAAACATATTTTTCTGATCAGCCTTGATCAATCTGAAGCAATTTTGAATGAGAAGGAATGCCTTGGCTGATTGCTGCTAAAAATCCGAATGTATTAAACTGCACTGAGATGCAGTTCTTACTCAGCAAGGCCAGCTTCAGTTTTTCAACGAATCATAAAACATTGCTGTTTAAAATATTCCTATATCCAGTACCATTTATTTGCCCTTTGAAATTCTGTAGAGCTGACACAAACCAATCCAAGACTTCTTAATCAGAAAACTCTGAAACTCACAATGCTTGGAATAACATAGCACATATGTAGCAAAGAGCTTCTTGTTGATTTTCAAGGCACTTTTACATCTATCGAGTCTGCCAGCTACAGAATGCAGTACCTCCAGAAGCTGAAAAGACCTTACAATCTGATCTACTGAGCTACTCCGCACTTGCAATTACAATGCAAGTTTGTTTTAGAAGATTAATAATAGCGTTGTTTAAAATGTTTTAACTTAATTAGCAGATATTTCAGACAGACACATTACGTTACTTGATAACAATGGAATATCCTCTCTTAACATAAACAGTCCAGACTGATCAGAACCTGGTTGCCTGTTGAACACAATGAAAACTTCATCTTTTTTGTGTGGGACGTCAGTAAGAGAGATGTGGCATGAGAAGGACATGTGTATTGTACAGTTTTGGGTGTTGTTTTTTGAGGACATGTGAGAAGGACATATGCTAGCTGTTGTGATTTGCAATATATCCGTTGATTCATGGTCATCATATGAAACGGGGACCTAGGGACCAGGAATTGTTTCTGTTCTGGGTTTTTTAATAGCTGCATTTGTTAGAAGTTTGGATGACAAAGATGTCAACCTAGGTTATGCTATTTCCCAGTATCTTAATCTAAATCACTAGGCAAATAAGCATGTGTGACTATAGACTAAAGAACTTCAGCCTGAAGATTTTCCCATACAAAACCAGATTTTTGTGTTTTGAAAACATGGCCCCACATACTCAAAGCTCCCCCTCAGTAGCTCTGCAAATTAAAAAAGCACACTACACGACAGACCTAAACACAGGTAAAAGGGGTAATATAAACTTGCAGTCTCAGATGGAGTGATTCTCTGTATTTGTTTCTAACTTGTAAGGGGATATGGAAAAAAGAAAAATTTCCTAGCAAGTATTCCTCACCTGTTCATATAAAAGTATTCTTCTTCTAAATTATATAGAATCTATGTCTTATATCACATCAAAACAACTTAAATTGTTTATAAGTTTCCTGACATAATTTCAATTCTAATATCTGTGCTATGATATAACCTTTGATTTGATGATCACATATTAATTTTTCATTGAAAATTAAGAAAAATGTAAATTTATGCACATGGAACTCTCTACTGATGCAGATAAATCGTTTCTGGTATTGTCACTAGCATCTGTAAGCATGTCTTAGTTTTACACTGTACTATGGTCTATTATACAAAAGGATGCATTTTTTTATCTTTTGACTTTTTTAATATACAAAACAGACTTAGCCACAGACCCTAGAACACAGGACCTAATCTCTAGGGTCACATTCATTTGCTTCCTTTTTCTTATCCAAGGAATTGCATTCAGTTACACATAAACTGGAACATCTGTAACACAGGAGAGTATAAATTCCTCTACTATAAGATGGCTGTAATCTTATGGGAGGTATCCACTTGTGTTATTTTTTGGATACAAATCAAGTTTCAGAACTAATAAAAAGTTTGTGTAGTAAATTTCTGAGGTTTCACTCTGTCTTCCTCAGCTGGCCTGAAGAAAGAGCAATGGTTCAATGTTACAATTTCATTCCATGTTATGTAGTGTTTCTATGTAAATTCTAGTTGCTTGTCTTATAATTTTAATTTCTAGCTATATCTTCAAAGCTTCAGATCAACTTATTCTTAAACTGTCAAAACTACAGGCCCGATATACTTATTTACAAAAACATAAAGTTGTATACATTCTCCATAACAAGTGGGGAAGTTTTGTTTTTTCCTTTTTGCTTCATGTTCATATTGGAAATACGCAATGCGGGAGAGAAGGAGATCTAGAGTGGATAATTTCATTTTCTCTAAGAACAACAACACTTGAACAGCAGCTTCAGAGATAGAAGAAAACAAGGACAAATAATTTTAGCACAAAAATGACAATAGGATGTAATAACCTGGAAATAGGAAAGCATTTGGGATAGACTTGTATGTGTTTGTTACTACGGAGACTGTCAGATACATTTAGGCAAATTTAGGTGTATAAACCCCCTGCTTGCTTTTTTAAGATGAAAAGCAAGCAAACACAGCTGAGACAGACAGGAAGAGCACTGGTCCACTGTTCTTCTCAAAAACCCACGAAGTTCACATCTTAAGGGCTTTGATTAGCTTTGCTTTGTTGATGGCCCATAATTAATGAGAAAATAATGCAAAAAAAAGCTAGTGCAAATGAATGCAGATGGTTGACCGTGAAGTGCTATGATGTTGCAGAAGCACAACTAAGATCCTGGAGAGCTGTGCTGACTATGATTTTGACTTACAGAAGCTTTCCCAAAATATCTTTACAAAACAAGGGTGTAGTGGTGCTGTTTCTATGGAAGTAATACTTCCTTATCAGCCAACCAAAGAAGTCACAGGAAATTCTGTGAACAACAAATAGGAGAAATGGAACTTTGGCAATCACAATCATATAACAATTAAAGTAATTCATAGACTCTTGCAGCAAATTATATTCCTAGGTTTCCCTTAGTCACTAACTCAAAAGACATTTTTAAGAGATATCTATTTGTGTGTTCTTGTTTCAGAGATAAGTTGTGTTGGGCTAGCCAATCAGTTCTTTTGGACTTCTCATTTTTCCTGGATGTATATCATACCAAAAAGTAACACCAGGAAGAATTTAATAATTTCTGGGTTCGTATTAGGGTATTTTTTTTTTCACTTTTGTGAAGCCAAATAAATAACTTCAGATTAGTTTATAATTGATCTTGTTCCCTGTATGCGTTGAACATTTTAACTGAGCATGATTTTGCATAGGTGTTACAAAGTAATTTTGATTTACATAATGATGACTCTCATTCTTAAGGCTTGCAGATTTCAACATTTTATAAAATGGCAAAGAAACAGAAATGAGTGACTGTCCTGTAAACAGAAATATAAGCAGTTACAAAATATGTTTGCTCACAATTCACAAGTCCTTTTTTCAGTATGTGTCATTATTGTTCTAGTTATATTAAGAAATAGGAGTAGGAAGGGTTACTTGTGAGAGAAAAAATTATGCTAAATTGTTTCTTTTTTTAATGGACCAAGTGGTAACCTTGTTTATCAACATCAGGTAAATAAAGTCCTATTTTAACTTCTTCATTAAAATGCCTGTGCACCGTACAGTTCAATAAAGAAAGTAAACAATGCATCAAATCTCTCCCATGGTTCACTCATAAATAAAGAAACAAACAGCCAGATGTTAACAAAAACTATGTAGCTGACAAAATAATCCATCTAGGCTTTCATTTCTACTCTGATGCCCTATTCTTTGACTTCTGCTAGTTCCCCGTTTTCCAGCAGGAGTTGGCACCTTTAACAACAAGGTAATAATCCATAACAGAGTGACCCAATTGGGGGTTCACCCCCTTGTCAACACTTTCATGTTGCCATGGCTCACAGCTTTCACCAACCGTTAATCCAAAACAAACACTTTCTTGTTCTTTCTTCTACTTCTCACAGAGTAAAAAAATCACTTAACAATCTCATTTATATAGCTATAATTCTCTCATCCTCAAATACCATTTCAAAAATAATGCCACAATTATTCTGACAATAGAGAGATGGCTTAAGTAAGATATAGGGCCATTTTCATAATTATTATCCTCTTCATATTGCTTTCAATATTAACCTGCTACACTGTATCAGCAATTCAATTAAAATCTCTGGATGAGAAATAAGTCTATAAGAATATTTTGTCTCCACCTATACTGGCATTTTTCTTTCTTATGCTGATAAGATTCCTTTGGTCATACCCAATTTTATTGAACTCTTTTCTTAAGGTGAGCCTCCCAATCCAGATCTGTCACATCAAATTGGCACTTAGTGGAATCCATACCATTGGCACTAACAAAATCTTGCTGGGGGGGCGGGGGGGATGGATAGCTTTTACCATGTGTTTGGACATGTTCTTCTTCCCCTGTTTCAAAGAACTGCTTTAATGAAATTAAAGAAAATAGAAGCTTTCTGTATATCCTGATGAGTGTCAGGAACTTTTGAACGTTAGATAATTGCTATAAAATTGACAGAATATATATATATTTTTGCTGGTTTTGTTTTATATTTTGCTGGATTTGTAAATGGTGAAACAAAGGGTACAGATAAACTTTGCATAATGTATGCCCACGTGCATAATGTATGCCAATGTACATTATGGATTAGCATATCTGGAAAATGTTATTTAACCACTAGGTGCAATTGAATTGTCCATCTGTTTAGTCAGAAGTCAGCATAGCTGTGAAACTTGCACATAACATAAAAAAATTTCATACCTGTGCTACCCTACAGAACCTGGACAGCACTATTCCCCCCCAAAATTAACTGTCATGAAACCTTCCCAGAAATAAGAACCCAGGAGCAAGGAACTAAGACCAGCCTTTGGGCTGTGAGAAGAGCTATGAATTAATGAAGATTAGGGAAGTTAATTACAAACACTCAGCCCTTATAGTTGGTTCATGTGATAAACTGAAGCAATTGAAAAAGATAGGTTACAAAGCACCATTACAAACACAGAGACAGAACGGGACTGATTCGTGTATTTCCTCAACCAGAAGATACTCTGGTTGTGTACTCCACATGCTCTCAACACAGTCAAGTTTGGTTGCTTAGAAATTTGTGAATTTCAGTCAAATATCAATAACTGATGATTTGTGAATGTTTGACGTTTTTCTTAGAAGATCATGGAAAATTAAACATGTTTGTATTTCCCATTGAATATTTAAAGTAAACTAAAAAAGCTGTTTTATTAGAATAAAAAATAATCTTCACACTTGTTTGGATGAATCTTGGGTCTTAAATTTTGTTTACTGAAAAAATGTCTTTAGAGCCATATGTTAGAAAACAGATGAAAAATGCATATAGGGTAAAAATACACATTTAATACAATTGAAAATTATTTTTAAAAAGGGCCATTGCTATGTCTAAAACATTAAACTTCAAATATTTGATCTCTGCAACTTTGCTGACTTCTGAATAACAAACTATGTCATTTTAGCCAGACAGCATTGAGATTGTCCCCTCTTTCTTAAGAAATTATAATAATTTTCTGTTTCATATGATATCTTCTGGATTGGATGAAATTGAAGTCTTTTAACGTAAAAGACATGCTTGCAGATTTTTCACTTCCCAAGAATTTATACTTGTCCAAATAATTTAAATACTGAAGCACAGTAGTAGCTGTTTAAATCTGATCTGCCAGTAATTATCATCATTTATCTTTGGATATAAAAACTGCTTACTACACACCACTCATACACTCTGATGAATCACGCTTTCAGGAGAGAAAAAATGAAAAACAGCTTGCCAGGGTGTTATCTTAGAGGTTTATGCTTTTATTTACGTTATTACTGGTAGACTGCAGAAAGCTGAGATAGTACCATTAAATTTGATTCCTAACAGGCATCAAATTCATCTAGCAATAATGACATTATAATGTCATTGCAAACCACAAAAAGCACCAGAGTTATAAATGATCTTACTACCTACAGTGTAAAGCCTTTCATTACCAGACTTCTTACTTGAAAAGATGCAATGTCCCAAATCAATGTCTTGCAGTATGTACAGAAGCCAGTGTTAATAAATATGAAATATTATTCCTATGAATAAAACAAGCACTACATATCATGAATCTGCAAGTCTTTCAAAATGCTGCCTCAACTTGTTCAATGCATATTCTTCTTCTCAATTCAGATGCCACTATGTTGGAGGGAAATAGCCCAGGTATGTTTAAGGTAGCCTACTCGCATGTGACAAGTCAATAAAGAGCTAAGCCTGCTGCTCTATAGTAAAAAAAAAAAGGTAACATGTATTTTGATACACAGCTGTTCTCAGAAGGCTGAATAAAGTTATGTAATAGTATTTACAGCTCTCCAAAGAGGCGAGAATCTACGTTAAGAGCTTCACATCTTTTTATTTTACTAGATTGACTATTACTTCGTAATATGGGAATATAAGATAATAATAAGCCCAGACAATAAGTTATCTTTGTCACTGCAATATGAGCAAATATAAAGTTTAACTAAGTAATTACAAATATTCACTAATCAGTAAGTATACACTGTGCAAGCTCTTGTTAACAGTTCAACTTCAGACCCCCTCCTGTTTTAAAAGCATTCAAATATAAAATCTGTTTAATGATCTGGACAGTGATTGCCAATATGAGACTACATTGGTCAATGTGCAGGGCGGAGGCAAGTTTGCATGAAAATCATCCTTACAGGAAGGATATAATGCATCTTGATTTACATTTTACAGCTTTTCAGTTTTTCACAGTTCTTTGGCAGGAGAGTTACTGTAACACGCTATTCCTGCAAAGCCTCTATTGGTCCTGATTCTAAATGGCATAAATGAGACACAAAAGCCAAGTTTGTCTGCCTCTCAAACTGATTGCCTAATAGATTGCAATCATAGCAACTTCTGTAGACTCATCTTTTACCACCATACAATGCATTACACTCTTGACAAAGTTAGAGCATGGGTGAAATCCCTTCCCCTCATTTACAGCTACATTAAACACACGTTAGGATGTCTCATGTCATGTGTCATAATTTTTCAATAACATTTTTCTTAAAAAGTAGGATGACTTTGAACCCAAAACCAAATGTACGTTAAGTCTCAAAGGTGCAATAATTGATGAAGGTAAAATGTAACTGCATAATTTGTTATAGTGAGTATGACTCTTAACACACATCTATTAACAGAAGTACCAGGCATACAGCAGTAACAAGCATTCTTTTGTTACTACTTATATGTTGTACCATTCTGTTTCAAAGAGAGGTATAATATGAAAAGCTGGTGTACCTCTGAAGAAATTGATTTTCACTGTGTCCTCTGCTGATTAACCGTAAGTGGAAGCTATCTTTTTACAAAGTTTTATTGCTTCTTTCAAACAAGGCCTCCTTCTTCAATCCATTTTGCTGCAGATATTGGCCTGCTGGTGGGAATGCATCTTACAAATAGGGACAACCTGCAGATAAATATTTCCTTGCAATGCTTACACAGACATATTTTTGCTAACTTTTAGACTTTGTGGAGGCTATTCTCTTTTAAAGGAGAGATGGTATGTGTGCAAGCCTCACATCCAAGACAGATACAAAAAGAAAGTTTCAGGTTCAAAGGTGTCTATAACGGCAGACATACTGTTATATGAATGTCCCATATTTGCAATGGTAGAAATACGGGCTGAGAGAAGGATTTGTCTAAACCTCATCTGTTGTCACGGCAGAGTAACATTTGGTGAAGCACCTACCTTATTTGCAATGTTCCTAAAACAGCATGGTATCCAAGCTATTTATTCTTACCATCGGTGACTTGAACTTCTTCCTGGACGTTGGCTGGCTTTTTTGTGTTGACTATGGCAGAATTTCTTGTGGCAGGCATAGCATTTGCACCAGGAACTACACCAGTCAGCAGCACTTCTACTCTTCTTTCTACTCTCTGCCTGGCTCGACAGCATACCACAGCTACAGAAAAGCAAGAACCCATTATTTGTAAAGCGTCAGCATCTTGATTTTAACAAAGCAATTTAAACATAGAAGTTAAATGTGCTTAGAGAGTGACAGAATTCCAATAAGGACCAAGACAACTAAAAGCTTTTTCACATTCTGCAGTTTCTATTGTTCTGTTTAGGTGAAGTAGTAGAAAACATTGCTAAGTAAATGAAAATCTGTTCCTACAGTTAGTTCACAGCAGCACTTGCAAATTTCTCCCTTTTTTGTAATCATGAAATGTATCTTCATTTTAGTTAATTTGCAAAGAGAAATTATGGTATAGTTTGACATATGCCAATGAGAAAGGAAGACTGAAAGAAAAAGAAAGAAATTAAAGAATTTAAATGTTAAATGAAAGAATATTAAGTTACTCTTTGATTTCTTAATTTAAGAATACTGATGTTCAAACTTCAGCTTTTACAGACTATGCCAGAATAAAAAGTGTTCTGACACGAGTTTCTCTTTGAAGCATGACAGAGCTTTTTTCAATTCAGTAAGTTATTTTAATTTACTGCTTCTAAAATATGTCTTTTTTCATTACAAGGTAGTTGGGTTTTAGCTTATACATTAGATTTTATAAAGCTTACTTCAATAGTTATTGTTTATGGTTCTTTCAATAATTATTGGCACAGAAAGAGAAGAAACTTAGATGCAAGAACTGAAAGAAAAATTTGTTTTCCCAAAGAAGAGACTTAGAATTTTCTAGAGTTATGGAAATCAACATGAAAAAGAAGAGCTGATTACATACTTCTCAGTTTCGAGTTCTAAATATTATTTTCATCAGAATTATACCCAATAATTCTTTAAAAATTAACTCTGAACATAACGTCAAGATTTAATGATAAATAATTTAGAAACATATCTTGGTAAGTAATTATATAAAGCGTTTAAAAAAAGAGCAGTGAAACCCTTACTTCTATACCATGTTTGTTTAGCTTCAACTTTCAGTTCTGGAGCTTGATTCACTATCATTATTTTGGAAAACACATAATTGCACATCAAGTTCAAGTAATTTCCTTTCTTTAAAAAACCAACCTTTTTTTTTCCTTGGTCTTTTCCTGTTTAACAGGATTTAAGTAATTTCTATAGCTCTCTTCTAAGCATTTCCATGAGGGAGAGTTACTGAAATAGTTAAACACACATCTTTTCTTCGAGATGCATGGCCTTATATTTAAGAATAAATTACATTGTCTGTATTACACCAGCTTACCAAGTATTTCAGATTACTGCGTGCACATGTTGTGTCTGCCATCATTTTCTATTCCGCAGCTCATTTTACTACCAGAAATGATTCCATATTTTCTTTTTCCTAAATGGCTAAGTAATATTTATGGATAAAAATCAGATCCCTGTGGGATTTTACTGGACAAGTCCCTGAGCAACCTGATCTAATTAGACCTGGCTTTGAGCATGGAATTGGGTTAGATGACCTCCAGTGGTCCCTTCCAATCTAAATTATTGTATGCTGCTTTGCGTCTACAAGAATTAAAAAAATATTCTGGATGATTCTCCATTTGTAATCACTTTTATAAAATAGCCAAGTTGTAATCTACTTAACATGTACTACATGGGTTGTGACCACTGATCATTTTAATTGGTCTCATGAGATACTAAGCCAAGTGACTTCTAGAAGTTTAAGTATATTAAGATGCAAATAAGAATGACACAAAAAATGAACTGCCTAATATACTAGCAAAGCAGCTTTGGTTTTTGACATAACAGCTTGTAGCCTCCAGGCAATTTTAATAAATGTCTGCATTAAAAGAAATTACAATATCGATCATTATTAACAACGATTTAAAAACAAAGTAGGTTTCTTGTAAATAACCTGCTTTGGATTCATATTTTACAACAGGGATTTTTTAAAAGCCCATTTATAACTGAAAACCATAGACTTTCAAAATCAAGGCAGGAATGGAATCTGTTTCATAAATACACCTACAAACAGGTATTTTAGTTTTCCAGGTCATTTTTCAATGAAAGATCTAGTACTTCCTTAGAAAAAAAAATAGCCCAACATAACATGGTGATGGCCAAAAAGAGGTATGTCTTCAAAATTAATGCAATGCTCCTTGTATGCATTACAAACATTTACTGAGCATAAACCAGTGGATAACACACTTAGTTTTAAATATTCTACAGTTTAATTTTGCTGTTTTAAAGAAGCATTTAGGAATTTAAAATTACTTAAGATTTCGCATTACTTAAGTTTCTGATCATATACAGAAGTGATGTCACTTAGGCAATTTATGAATGCTAACAGTTTTATTTCATAACTTCTACACCTAATGAAAACAACAGCCCAATAAAAGGGAGATTTATCTCAAAGTCTGCCAGTGAATTACATAACAGCTTTAAATAACACAACAAACATTCACATCAATATACATAGTTTAATGCTAATGAGACTCGTTAAAACCGTCATTTAGGGCAACAGTTGATTGCATGATAATATTCTGCTTCATTCCTTAAGGTATTAAAGTGGAAATTAAGGAGATGAAAGCACTAATTAATACCACATCATCGGTATTTGTCTGCAAGTAAAGGGTCCTTAAGTAAATTAAATTAATGACAGTAAAAATATCTATTTCTATAGTTTTCCAGGAGTTATTCCTGTACCTTAGTCGACTTAGTGTAGAAAGGTATTATAGTCACTCATCAAAGACAAGATGAAAGACAAGTTGGTGTAAAAATTGTCCCTCATCTACACCTTGAGCTGTAGTTTAATCAAGGTTATATATTTAAAAAGCTCTTCACAATTTCTGTTTCATAATTCTGGGATTATATTACACCTTTAAAAAATAGGTGCAGCAAATCTATAAACATTTACTACCCAAAAAATAAGCAACAACAAAACCCCTATGAATGTCAGTCATCTTTTAATGCAAGTTGACTTCTCAGGAGCAAGTGGAAAACTTACTGCTATTCACACTACTCTATATTCTGGTTTTGATTAAGGAGTGAAATTCAAGGCTGAGAGAAACAGCAGACATCTACTCCAGTATTTTGTACCCTGTAAACTCCCCAGAAGGGTGTTCTGGGTGCGCAAGCAGAAACCTACCCTTGTGTCAGTCTTTCGTTTGATTTACCTTCAGTTCTCTAACTTGGCATTAACTGGGACACTGAAGGGCACAAGCCTTGAGATTTTCAACTGCTCCTGGCTCCTTTTATCCACAGTGAGAACAAAATAATAGATCTAGATTTGTTTTGTAGGTTGGGAAAGGAGATTTTATTTTTAATATGTGATTTTATCTTTTTTTAAGCTGTAGCAAATTACTACTGCAAATTCTCATGATCAAGCAGGTGAGAACACAAACGACTATTTAATTTTCTTAAATTTATTGTTTGAGTTTTTTTCAATCGTTACCTACCTGGAACTAATTTCTGCTGCGGTGCTTCAGGTATTCCATGAACTGGATAGATCCAGAGTATTCCCTGAATTCCCCCATTCTCTGCTACAGTAACACTGCTTGGAAAATAAGTGAAGAGTATCACTGTGATAGACTGCTGAGAATATTTTTTTCCGAAGTAATCTAGACGTAAGAGTTGTTGGAGAGGTGAGACTCAACATATCTAAGAAAAATATGGCATAAAATCCAACCAAATCAGAAGAGCAATAATGTACATCCTCTTAGTTTAGTGTCTTCATATATTATTCTGTCAGGATATGAGAACATTTGGCCTGATCTGCTCTCTCTTATGTGATGTCTACAGTGAAACATAGTTTATGCAGTTTATGTATTACATAAACGTATCCACAGGAGAATCATTATTAGCCCAAATAAATACACTGAAAAATTAGAGGCATCTAAGAGCTTTCATTTGCTCAATAACCATAACTGCACTGGCAGCTAGTACTTTACATTTTCTTTATTTAAAGTCAGAAAAGGTAGGTATTGAAACAGAGAAAAGTCCTACCCTAAATCTGCATACTTTGCAGGGTACATTAAAAGCTTACATTGGATGCCTATTGCCCTTGGGAGCTACACACAAATATCTGAAGGGGAAAATGATGATAGGATTGAGTATCCTCAACAACTTTGTCTTTTCCTATTAGAATAAATTACCTCTTTAAGTCTTTATTTAATTCAGCAGAATCTTCATAAGGCCAGTTTTCACCATTTTCCCTCATTACATGAATTACCACCACAGCCTCGTACATTTTCATTGTATCTGGCATGAATAACACTGGGATGTCCAGTTTTTCTTTCGGAGCTAATCGGGTTCCTGTAAGATAGAACAGATCGTTATGGTATTTTGAAAGTTTTGAAAATTATTATTTATATCATTTTACTCATATATTTCCTTTTTTTCTTTTTGATACACTATTTAACAGTTTATCAGTGTACCGTTCTCCCTGTGATACCAAACTTCATTTTACCCTGCTCTTGCTACAGCCAAATCTCATCTTACAGTAGCATTTGTGGCCTGGCTTCCTGTAATAAGGTACTTTTTGAATCAATGTCTTGAATAAAGGAGTTCACATAAAGTGTTATTTTAGACCTCTACTTACTGATAAAACTTTGAAATGAGACCCAGGGAGACTCTGAAGGCTCAAAACAAAACAAGCACGATTAAGTGAACATCCCACATTTAATATTCAAAGATCATGTGTAATATATGTAAGTCAATCCCATGATTTTCTAGGGCCTAAGTTATGTTTTTTGAGCATCTGTGGGTTTCAACAATGCAGCGAGTAACACTGCATAAAAAAGACCAATCCAAAAGCAATCGTTCATGTTCAAGAAAAAATTGAAATACACTTGAAAGAATTTAAACTATTGTTTTTTATTATTATTATACAAGCCAGTCTTTTCTGTACAATTTTTCATCTGCTTGATTTTGCTGTTTTAAAAAAATAAACCGATGTTGTCTATAATGAAGGTGGCCTGATACATTGCATTTTTAAGAGCATTTTTCCAATGACTTGCCAGTCTGCCAAGTGTCAGAACATCTACCTCAGGGTGTGTTCCAGCCATTTCAGAAATAAAGTTATAGAAAAATTACACAAAGTAGAACAAGTAAATCATACAGTCTTTTCACTATCAAGCTCCTTGCTTTGAAAAGAATTCTTGAAATTTGGTGGAACTGATATCTCGGGGTTAGGGTTTCAGCTTTAATTCTATCTGTAGAAAAATCTCTTAGTTATGAGTAACTACTTCTTCGTTAAGCTTTGAATCCATTTTCGTGATAATTTTTCATGCCTGCTACAATGCATACATGCTAATACAGGTCTATGAGTATCATTCCCCGAGAATGACTGAATCTGCTCAAGTTCGTATGCATGGGGCAAGCAGCACTCTCCCTGGGATTGCCTCTGCTGATAACCACAGGCTGCTGTGTGCTTAAAAAAAGTCAGCAGGGAAACTTTATCTTGTGCTCCGAATGTTCACCTTCCTACAGCCTAAGTGGCTTGAGGGTGAAGACCTCAATGCTAAGAGCTGTAGCAGAGTGGGTGATGATAACAAAATTGTAATGCAGCCTTGGGAAGGACAAAATATAAAAAAGAGGTGGATTCACGGAAGTTTGGAAATGAAAGTGGATGTGTAGGGAGACAGAGTAAAATGATGGCAGACAGGAATGGCCAGAAGCAAAAAAGGTCAAGTAAGTCACAGCAGGGTGGGAGAGAATGGTTTGAAAGACAGCTCTCCAAAACACGGAATAAAAGTCAGGACTCCTCATCTGCACCAATCCTCTGCTAGCATTTAATTATAAAGTGTACTGGACATACCGGTCTCTTCTCCCAAGTAACTAGCGATAGGATGAGAGGAAATGGCCTCAAGTTGTGCCAGGAGAGGTTTAGATTGGATATTAGGAAAAATTTCTTTACTGGAAGAGTTGTCAAGCCTTGGAACAGGCTGCCCAGAGAGGTGGTGGAGTCACCTTCCCTGGCGGAGTTCAAAAAATGTGTAGATGTGGCACTTCAGGACATGGTTTAGTAGGCATGGAGGTGTTGGGTTGACAGTTGGACTAGATGATCCCAGAGGTCTTTTCCAACCTTAATGATTCTATGATTTTATGATTGCAACTTCTATTGCTACCTCACAATCTGTTATTGCTATCATTTATTTCTTCAACACAAACAGCAACCTTGAATAAAGATATCCAAAGTAGTTTGGGTAGATTAACAGCATTTTTAAATTAATAAATTGCCCTGTCCAGACGAAATACCTTTATGAAGAATTATCTTGTACTGTGTTATGTAGGTACTTCCTATATTATATAACCCCACTGGAGTCAATGTAGTTCTATAGTTGTAAAGCTTTTAGCTAGAAACACTCTTAAATTAAAATAAACTAACCAAATTAAGATTGGAAAATCAATCTTAAATTAGGAAGGTTGGGATTATTTAAAGGCAAACCACCCTGCAGGATTTCTGCCTCTTTCATTAACAGTGCCTCAAGACCTCAAATACAGACCACTGCCTCACATTATTATGGATTCTACAAACAGTAGGGAATTCTTACCTAAATATATCTGGATTTCTGTATATAAGAGATTTATCATGTAGTAGTTATGGAAATTAACCAACTACTTTGCACTCATAATTGCTTAATTTTTGTGTATTTGTGGAAGTCCATCATGGCATGAGCAATTTGTCTTTGAAATCATTATTTGAAAAGTCTTGTATCTTGAAATTGCTTGAAAATATCCTCATTAAAAATCCATTAAAAATGCTAATATCGAGATGAAAAAATAAACTATATTTCTTCTTTCTTTTCTTTTAATAAAGACTTAAGATTTTTCTTTAGATCTTAATCTCCCTATTTGAGGCATTATCTATCAAGTACATACCCAAGATTTAAAAGATATACAATATATATACACACATATTATTGGCAATAATGTGGTCAAAGGGTTTTTTGAAAACCTTTAAAAACTAGCAACTAATTTTTTAATCCAGTATCTGAAATAACTAAGCTGGCCACACACATTGTTGCCATACTTCTGAATACATCTGAACTAGGATCCATCCGTGTGGAACAGAAGACAGCTACAGCCCTGATGCACTGTTCTCCCTCTGTGAGAGAAGAGGCAGCTCTCTACTGTGATTTGCCCACTTTGGGCCTACTGTGGAGTAGTTAAAGCAGAGGCCTGTAATGTCTTTAAATTAGAAGTGTATTCTTCAGGATATATTTGCAATTAGATTGCCTTGAATCCAAATACATGCATACCAAAATAGTGTAATCAACAACAGTATGTAAGCACTTTGTAACACCACTATGGCACATCCAAACACAATGTATAGGCATTTTAATTAAGTTTGTGAGCAATGTGACCACCAACAGGGCAAAGACATATGAAGTTGCATGTAGGAGGTATCCCAGTAACAGAAGTTGCAAGTATGAGGCCTGCAGATAGGCAGAACATCCTGCTGCATACACAAGAGGGATGATTAGCAAAAGCAAAACCAAAATAAACAGCACAGGGAGCAGTTGAGATCGCCCTTTGGAGGTGGAGGGGCCAAGAAGCATAAAGCACTGGCAATGACCAAGGAAAGATGGAGAAGAAAGTCAACAAGACCACTTGAGTTCCAACTTCTCTCATCAGAGTTGTTCTTCTCTCTCAAGTCTGATCACTTTGACCTCCATGATGAAGAAACATCAAGGACCCAAACCATCACTGCTAACGGTATGGCATCAACTCCACGGCATCGTATACTTATTGCTAATTTAGGATACGATTGTTAAGGAATAACACTTTTATGCATGTAGTAATAGTGATTAACAGTGTGTAAGAATTACTTATTAGCATGAAATCTAAGGTTTTGTTTGAAAGTTTAAAAATGGCCTAATTTGTCAGTCCTCTAAACATTCCCATCACAGAGATCTCTAATTCCTTAACAGTATATTTATATATGTATATATATAACTGCATACACACTACGTGTTCTGCATATATACATAAGAGATCATTATATATAGTTATACACACATGTGTGCATGTGCATCTATTCTGTTGCAACACTGGGTAAGTTTATCTGTGGCTTGTAGCCGTTTCCTTCTTGGGTATTTTCTCTCTTTTGTCATAGAATCATGGAACAGTTTGGTTTGGAAGGGACCTTTAAGGGTCACCTAGTCCAACCCCCCCCTGCAATGAGCAGGGACATCTTCAACTAGCTCAGGTTGCTCAGAGCCCCGTCCAACCTGACCTTGAATGTTGTCCTTCTAGGTCCTTGTGGCTGGCTGCTCCTCAAGTTGCTGAAAGGCTGTGAAGGACAGAGGACCTTCTCCCTTCCCTCAGAAGTACAAGAGCAGCTTCAGCTCCCCACAAACCACTTTGTGTTCTTTAAAGCACGCCCCCTGCCTTTTCCCATATGTGTAGGAAAACACCATCCTAGCTCTTTCATCAGTACACCTACTGACACAGCAGACAATAATATATATGCATGTGGGCAATTTTAGTACAAATCAGCATGACTGATCAAGTTGCTCCCATTTGTCTGTAGACCTGATGTATTCTGCTGGGAATACCAAGAACATATTCCCTCTCCATGCCCTCTACAGTGATGCCTATACACTGCAAATAACAAACTGCTGCTACATCAGCATTTTATGATTGCAAAATATCCAAGTAGCTGTTCAAGCTAATTTTTGGTCTCTAGTGTCTTACCAGAATAATATACTCTGGATGATTTGCAACTTTAAAAAAAAAAACAACCAAAAAGCCAAACAGAAAACAAACAAACAAATCTTTTCAGAAGTTATAATTTAGAATAGGGTTTTACTAATTTCATTTGCAACTCTTTTAACATATGACAAAAAGAACAGCCTCTAAACTAATACCTAGTTACATTATATATGCATTGCATATACTGTTTGAACTGTAGCTTAATTATGCCTGTTACAGTACATAGTGCCTTGATTTTTAAAATAAATTTTAATACAGAACCCATATGATACCATTCTAGGTCATTCTGGCAGAAAATTGGTTATTAAAGATCATGAAAAGACAAATTTTATAATATCACTGTTGAAAGAGAATGTGTTCACATTTTTAATACAAAAATCTTCTTAGTAGAAGCTGTTCATAACGACAGTAATTTTTATATCACTGGGCTTGCCTGCACCTGTCAACTAACCACTGATCATTAACTGCTAGTACAGATTTATTTCCTTATGATTTTGCCTAGTTAGATGAAATAGGCCTAATCGCAAAAACTACATATTGCTTCATGCTTCTTTTTTCTCCTTCCCATTTATAGAATGTGGGCCAGCAACTGCTGGCACAACAGACAATATCTATGTGGACAACTTTAATACAAATCAGCATTACCAACCAAGTTGCTCCTATTTGCCTGTGGACCTCAGGTACTCTGCTAGGAATACCAAGAACTGATCCCAATGAGTGATCCCTTATCTTCATGTTAAGTATTTATACTGCAATGAGTATCCACAAACTCTTCATAAGAAATCCATAGTAAGGCTCTTTTCAGAATAAAGCTGCATGACATTTGGTAAAAAGCTTTGGGCCAGATTTTGATAGTACCCTACTTCTATTTCACTGTCCTACAGGCCATTAGGAAACAGTCATAGCAGAATAAGCTCCACTGACCCTTTAAAAGACTGAAGCCATCTGATTCAAACCAAGGGCCGCAATTAGAGTCAACTGCCTTACAGAGAAGCATGCAGAGATCTGTGTCCTCCCTCATTTCTTTCCTAGGTAACCTGTTTTTAAGCCTTGCCTTGCCTCCAAAGGCTAGTGGAAAGCACCGATTCTGTAAAAGATTCCTTGGGCCCCACATCCTTTGACACTTGAGCCTAGAACTCAGAACTGAATTAGATAATTAAATCAAAATTAGTATATTTCAAATTCCCTGCCTCACTTCTACGTGGCACTGCACTGTGGTTGAGTTCTGTGTAATTTCTGTGTCAGCCCTAGAAAGCATAGCACTGTGAGAGCTAAAATTAATTAAAGTAATGAAGCAGTGGACCCCCATAGCTGGGATTTTATTCGGAAGGAATACAGATGGGTAACAATGCATTTGTTGCCTCTACAGCAGCTTAGGAAAATGTTTAAGAGCAAGCATCCCAGGCAGTGCCACACTGACAAAATTGTGATGGCGATGAGCAAAATATCCTGCAGTATCTTTGAAAAGAATCATCATCCTCTCATCTAACCTTATCTTAAAGTCATGTGTTTTTCATATTAGTAAGGTACTCGGATGGCAGATTTTCTAGATGTTGAAAGGACTATCTCCTTGATGCATTGCTGTTAAGTCTGTAGCATCTCAGAGTGCCTCCCATTGATTGTACCCAGAAGAACAGCACTCAGTTCAGATTCCTTTAATTGAAAAAGAGAGATGAGGCAGAGCTCACTATGTCTTGTTGAAGTCTGATGGGGAATCATTTAAGAGTGGGCACTTTTGTTTGGGTTTTTTTCTTGATAGTTTCTCCATTAAAATTATTAGTATAGAATCATTTCAGTTAAAAACACAGATGGCCCTGCTAAAATTAGCACTGGCCATATAAATGTCAACCCAGTATAATCAGGTCTGTTTTCTACCATTATCTTCAAAACCTGGAAAGGGCAACCTCCAAAATATTCACAGACAGCAGCTGCTGCTGGGAAGGATTGCTAATTCTTTCTCAAGGAACTCATCCAGAAAAGAGGACTGATATCAGGCAGTAAAGAGTGAGATATTGCCAGCACTCCAGTAAGTATCTGAAATACATAATAAAAGTCAGGCCTAGGTATTCTTCATTTATTTTCACCTGCTAGAAAAGATAAAAGCCTGGCTCACATATGAAGACTAAGATTTTTTATAGCAGCTCTTCCAAAAGTGGTTCAGTGCTAAATTTCAAGACTTTAATAAAGAACAGACAGCATTTCTGCCTCAGCTGTTATTAATGGTGGGTTCATTTTTGTTTGCATCTTTTTCCCTTTTTTTTTTTAGTGCTTCCAATGAGGCTGCTTGAATTTTTGATTCCCTTTCAGTAAAACATCATCACAATCCCTTGTTATGGGTTCTAATTAACAAACTGTGAGAATGCAGCAGTCTGTGTTAGTTTTGCTACATCAGTATTATAATTAGTCAGTCTCAATTAGTAAATATGAATAAAATTTTCCGGATTGACAGCCATCACACAACAGCCAACAGCCTCTATCTGTGGGGATATTAAAAACTTGACTGGACGTGGTCCTGGACAACCTGCTTTAGATGACCCTGCTTGAGCAAGGGAGGGGTTGGATGGACAAGATGATCTCAAGAGGTTCCTTACCACCTAAACAGTTATGTGATTCTGCATTTCTGTGATCATGATAGCTCACTATACTTTGTCTTGTTTCTGCTTTTAAGAATAGATATAAAATACCTTCTTGTTTGCTAAGCCAGGTGCAGACACTTATCTCAGTGAATTGCAGGTGATATGAAGAACAGTGCACCTCCTACAAAGGGAGAGGAAGGAGGCAGAAGAAGAGATCACCCTGGCTTAACTATTAGCTTTTGGGTGCACTTAGAAGCAAAGAAGCAGCATACCAGCTATGGAAAGGCAGTCAAAAACCCATCAAGGACTACAAGAACCTTGCTAGGGCATGCACAAATGTAGTCAGGAAGGCTAAGGCTCAGCTAGAACTGAAATTGGCCAAAAATATCAAGAACAACAAGAGAAGGTTCTTCAGATATGTGAGTAATAAGCAGAAGCACAGGGAAGACAGTCCCATTGCTAAACAGGGCAGGGAAACTAGTTACATATAATGCTGACAAGGCAGAAGTTCTCACCAAGTTTGCTGACGACACTAAACTGGTGAGGTGGACAGAAGGGAGAGCCAACTTACAGAGACCTGGACAGGCTCTAAAAGTGGGCTAGCAAGAACTGCATGAAGTTCAACAAATACAAGTGCAAGGTCTTGCACCTGGGATGATATAACCAAAGAGCCCAGTCCAGGCTAGGATCTGATGTGGCTGGGGAGCAGCCTTGCTGAAAGGGACCTGGGGGTCCTGATGGACAACAAGCTGAACACGGGTCAGCAGTGTGCCACTGCAGCAATGAAGGCAAATCAGATCCTGGGGCTACATCCACAGGGGCACTGCTAGCAGAGACAGAGATGTGATCATCCCAGTCTACTCAGCACTTGTCAGGCTGCACCTGGAGTACTGTGTCCAGTTCTGGTTCCCACAATTCAAGAAAGATGTGGACAGAATGGAGAGGGTCCAAAGGAGGGCAACAAAGGAGAACCTGCTCTCTGTGGAAAGACTGAAGGAGTCAGATCTTTTCACCCTGGAGAAGAGAAGGCTCAGGGGGGACCTTATCAGAGTTTTCTAGTAATTTAAGGGCATCTGCAAAGAGAATAGAGGCTCTCTCTTCACAAGGAGCCACATGGAGAGGACAAGGGGCAATGGGTACGAGTTGCACCAGGAGAGGTTTCATTTTAACCTAAGAAAGAAATTTTTTACAGTGAGAACAATCAATGACTGGAAGAATCTCCCCAGGGACATGGTGGAGTTCCTGTCACTGGAGGTTTTCAAGACACAACTGGACAGAGTGCTAGATAATCTCATCTAAGCTCCCTTTTCCATGGGAGGTTGGACCAGATGATCTTTCGACATCCCTTCCAACTTGAGTTGTCCAACCCAGTAAAAAAATGTATTCCCTTATGCTCAGATGGAAGTTCCTGTGTTTCCTGTCACTGGGCACCACTGAAAAGAGCCTGGCGCCGTCCTTTCTGCACCCTCCCTTCAGGTAGTTATATCCATTAATAAGATCCCCTCTGAGTTGCTGACTTCCTTAGTTGCAAAAGTTAAGTCATGAATGTGCAGCTCAGATGCTAATAAACAATTTCACAAATGACTGGTTAAAACTTGAGAAGTTGCTTTAAGAAATAAATGGCACTAATAAAGGAATGAATGTTTGAGTCTTTAACTGAAAGGCTCCACATCATCACTATCATAAGCACACAATAAAATGTATTAGATACAGTATGTTTATAAGATTTGTTTGCCATGTTGTGAATCTTGTGTTAATACAATTTTGTATACTTCTGGCAGAGTCTTTCTGGCTTATTTCATTAAGAGATTTAATTTAGAAGAATTTCTTTCTGGTACAAAATAATGGATACAAGTTAAACATTTGCTATTTAGATTAAAATAAATGGATTGAGAACAGGGCTCAGTAATTAAATATGTTGTTTTATTTAATGCAATTTATTTTGTTTTTAAATGAAGCATGTCTAAAAGGCCAAGCATAAAGTTTCCTTTTCATTTATAAAATTATCCTTCTCTAACTAATAGCCTATAGCACAGTTGCAGCCAAAATCAAAGCCATTATTTTGACAGAAATACCTATTACATTTATTTATCATTGAAGTGTAGTAACAGCTAAGATTACAAGGGTTAAGCACACTGATGGAAAAAATGTTTCTAAGTACAGTAATTCACTTTGGTGATAACCAAAACAAGCAGAATTACACTTAAGATCTTTAACTCTGAGAAAACTTTAAAAAACACATGTAACAGAGATCATGAAGATCACACTCTCTTACTGAGGATAAATGGACAATAATCTTTTTAACCCCCAGTATAAGATTATTGCTTAATATATTTCAGAACAACGTCTCCATCACTTCCATATCACATCTGATTATTAAATTTGGTGTAAGGTGTTCTGCAGTAAGAGAGAAATTATGTAACCTTCTAAACTGGTTTATCACAGAACATCCCTCTTATCTCCGAAACTCTGGTACCTGCAACTTTGACTTTGGGTAGGTGTTACAGACCTCATATAAAAAAATCTTAAATCTTAAAAAAAAAAAAAATAAAAATTGCCTGACATTCATATACATGCCACATTCAATTATATTTTCCATCTCTGCTGTTATCTTATGCATTTGTCTTGGCAGCATGGGATATCTTTGCAATTTCCCCTCAGAGGTGCTGTGATGATGGACTTTGGGTTCCCCTTACAGAAATCCAGTCAGCCACTACATTAGGAAAGACAAATCTGAATGGTAGGAGATGAGAACAGTAAGAAAGTGAGGTTGAAGAGCAGTACTGAGCACACATAAGACACATGTCAGAGAAGGAAAATTACTGTAAAGACAGGGAATAGTGAGCAACAGGACTGGAAAAACAAACAAACAAAACACCTGAGGGACTAGAAAAAGGTTAAGGGGCATAGACAGTAACTTGCAAAATGATGCTATGGCAGAGAGCAGAACGAATGGAGGAGGCCGGACTGCATTATATGGAAGTCATTTGGCAGAGGGAATGCCAAGTAGATAAGAGTGAGGAGTGAAGAAGAATAATCAGGAATGAGAGTAGCAAAAGTTTTCTAATTATCCTATGGTCCAACACTTTTTCTAAAACTTTATGGTGGACTGGCAGGTTCTCTTGCTTTTCTTCCAAATCTATTTTTTCCCTCCAATAATCTGATAGACAGTAGATTTATCCTATCTTCCTTTGACCATTTTATACATTTGAAAATTGTTTATCATCCTTATTTCCCTGATGACAACTTTATGTTGATAAAATTTTGTGAGATCAGCCATGCATCCAAAATCTAAAGGTCTGCAGCACAGTAATGTCCTAGATCCAAAGTCACAGAAAGCAGGAGGCGTACTGCAAAGTCAAAGGAAAAAATGCAAAATCTCTTCTACATCAGCACTGTAAAAGATGTATCAATACATCTTTTCTCTGAATGCTTCTATTTGTGACACATTAAAAAATAAGCAAGTAAAAACTCAGTTACATTAAGTCAATTGGTCCTTCCTTAACTAAATTTTCATTTTATTTCTGGACACATTTAAATATAATTTGACATTCTCAAAAGAGATTAATTGATAAATAATGATATAGAAGAAAGACCAGAAACAAGTGTGGATGGAGAGGGATGGCTGTGGTGAGTGGAGGGATGGATAGTCACATTTTTTAGAAACAGGATCTTACATATTTTGCCCTACTGTGGTAACGTAGGGCCCACGCAAAAACTATGGCCCACGCAACCTCTCTCCCCCTCTGCTACAGTGAATTAACTGTGTTCTGTATGTAACAAAACAGTCTACCAGCACTTAATGACCTGCCTAAAATCTGAACAAAAACTAGAAAATAACCACACAAATATTTTGAAAACGCAAGAGCCACACAAGAAATGTCACATGCTTTGTAAACAAGTGTGACTTTTTTTAGTGCCTAGCCACAAAAAACCCACCAAACTTTATCCTTTCTCTTGTAAAGTCATGTTACCCTAAGATAAAGTACCAGCAAGTAAATTAAGACCATGACAGCTTCCCCTTTTCTTAATCTTTTTCTAGGCCCAAACACACACAAAAATGTCTTGAGTCCATGGTTGAAAGGAAACTGTAATTGCTTCAGTTCAAGCATAATTGAATTTTTGACATATGTCAAATATCTGATTATTTTTGACAGATATATTTTTACTTTCATTTTAAACTTTTCTTGGATAGACGTATCTCTTGGTCTGATCTCTGAAAGCACAGTCAAGTTCTGAAGCTATGGCAGATTTTAATCAAAATCTGCAAAGTGTTGTGAAATCAGTAATGACACTGGTGCTGTTACATCCTTCTACTTTTTATATACAACCAAAAATTGTACTGCTTGTTACAAGTTTCCAGGAGACATATCACACTTCATACAGCAGACAGTAACTGGAAACATACATATATATGTCTCCAACTGACTCTTGTAAGTGAATGGGATAGAATGATGACTCAGCACTTTTGCCTTTTCCAAAGTTCTTTCCTTGACATAGTTTATAAGCTTTTGAAACAGCCAGTTTAGCTATTATTCTCCGCTGTGAGTCACATATATATATTTCCTGAGCTATGCATTTTCATGGTCTTAATATTTATACTCTTCACCATTGGAGGTTTACAGGTTTCTGTAGTAAGATGGAATTGAGCTCTACACTGTTTTTTTGGTTTCTTAGTACTCAAGAAAATAAAGTTGGTAAGAAGAATCCCTCTTGAAAAGTAACTCTTGCCCATTAATTTGACTTGTGTCATAAAACAGTAGTACTGTGAATGACAGGACACATAATATGCTACATGTATTTCATAGCTCAATACTTCCCGTAGTAGGAATATTGTTTCTACTGGAGGGAAAACTTCTGTAGCCCAGTAAATATGGTTTCTTTCTATATCTATTGAAAGGCTTTTTAGTGGCCTTGCAAGGCAGGGTCTAAGGATTTGATTGGCATTTGTGTTGGCATAAGTTGATTTTAGCTTATTTTATTTATGACAGCAATTTTTTAGCAGTCAGGTTTGGTTTAGCATATTTTGAGTTTATAGAGATATGAGTAAACATCTGTGCAGACTGAATTATCTATGATACTAGAATAAAAAAATGGTTTGCAAGAGTGTAAACACAGAATGGTACCAGATGTCCAAAACTGTAAACACAAATCACAACGGTCACTACAGGAATACAGTCTTGTTAAACCAGTTTAGATAAAGCAGAGAATAGAAAACTGAATAATTGAAAGCAGTAAAGAGAAAGTTCATTTATGCAGACTGCGTTAAGATAATGCATAAACGTAAATCCAGCCAGATCCCAAAACTGTTGAGGAACGAACACTTTACTAGCTTTCCAATCAAAGAAGCTGGGGCATTGACAGCTCTCTGACATCCCCATCCAACCTCTGCACCTGGGGAGGACTGATGCTGTCAAGCTTAAGACCCAGAGGGAGACCAGAAGGATGAGCATTACACCAGAAAAAAAGGGTAGATAATAGGAAAGTTTTTCTGTGTAACAATTTTAACTATAGAGGCTTTTCTGTATTATTGTTGACTATAAATGGTACTATTATTGTAACTGGACTAACAATAACTTTTATTAGCCTGTCAAATTAGACAAACAAGAATTTTTTTGCTCCACTGATATACCCTTTTGCCCTCTGTGTTTTGTGTGCAACATCCTAAAACCCAACATGTGGCAATGCCAGCCCCAATGTTAACCCCTGAAACTTGTCAGCAGATAATCTCTAGATTCAAACATTCTGAAGAAATTTGTTACACCTATTATTCAGCCTGAAAAGAAATCAGGCTTAAATGAAAGTATATGGTCAAGCTCCTACCTACAAAGCAGAAGAGTAACTAAAACACAAAAGACAATTCTAGATTACTTGCATTTCACTCAAAATCCTTAGGCAGAACAATGGTTTTTAGAGCTGAGGGTTCAGCCTTTACATGAACTATTCTAAAAGTTGTCCCCTTAACTGAAACTTTTCTCCTACTCACAGCCTTGCAGATGGAATTTCTTTGTCCTTTTCCTTATAGGTAAAATATTCAAAGGTTAGCCAGAATATTGCTGCAATGTAACTGAAGTATTTGCGTTTTGGCTAGGAGCTGATATCTTCAGAGAATATCCTCAAGGCTTGAGACCTCTATCGCCCTCAAGTTACTTCTCTCTATAGAAGTTTTGTTTCACAATTTTGAGTAGTTTCTTTCTCTCAGACAGCAAAATAAACATTTCAAAACCTTTATTCTACTGTGTCTTATATGCTACACATATAAAGTAATATCAGCTGCAAAACAGTTCTGTTTGCTTATTTGGTTTTAGATGTATCATGGACTTTCCACAGAAAGAGCATATGATGCATTAACAACAACAGCAATAGATAACTTGTTACTTAAACCAAGCAGTCTTCTCTTCCTAATGCTAGCTATGAGTTCAAGATGTTTCTTGTGGCATAATGCAAGTGAAAAAGGAAAAATAAAAATCATGCATTCTGAAAACAAGGTTTCAGGACTCAATTTATAAAACTTTATGTAGGAAAAGAAAATCCCTCAGAGAAGACAAAGAACCTTCATTTCTTTTACATTTATTAGCAAGCCATTTTGACTACTTCCTTGGTCCAGGGGAACATGAAGTCAAATAATGGCCTGGATGTCATTGCTGTTGGATTTTATTATAGTTTTAGGAGTGAGAACTGAGTTAACTGCAGCGGCCTCATATAGAGGCCAGCAATCATATGTCCAGGATGACAATTTAAAGAATACATCTTATGTTCTGACTGTGATCACTGTCATGCAAAACTTGCTCCAGAGTTTATCAAGACTACCACAGAACAGTAATTTGTTCATAGAGGAAGTAAAGAAAAAACCATCAGCAATATCCTCTAGCAAGAAACTATGTTGAGCTGTCAAGTGCCTTTCTATTTCAGAGACATTTTGGATTTTTATGGCCAAACTGGTAATTCACACTGACTTGTTCTTTTTTTAACAAGTAATGCTTTCTGACAGAACCCATATATACTGTACTTGTCTTAGGTCCATAGGTCTCCAACTACAAAATAATTTATTTTTCAAACTCTGAAAATTCTCATGTCTACACAATATCATCTTTTGTTGTCAGTGTGGTCTCACATGCTATTTATGTACATCTCTGCTGCTCAGTCATTATACCACGTAAGGACACATCAATTCAGATATATGTCTGGAAATATTTTAACCCTACTGCAAAGATCTGGGACATGCTGGATCAATTAATGTGGCACATAGCTACTCACCTGTCAGACTCAGGTATAGACACAGATCATATTTAAATTTTATTAAGACTTCATTAAAGTCTCATAATATTTTATCCCCTGGATTCCTGTGTTTAATATGATATTTATTATGATTCTCCTGCTTTCCTGAGGAGTAGCTGAAATGTGACATGAGTTTCCAGCCATAAAGACAATTAGCAGATCTTGGTTGGGGATTGTGCATTGCTTCCTGTTGTGTGAACAAGGCTAAAATCAACTCTGTAGTCCTAATTTAGAGCAAATCATAGTCAGTATTCCAAAAATCCAATAAATAGATGAGTTGTTGGCCTCTTAAATTCAGAGAGAAATATAGAGGGATATGCTTGGGGACCTCCAGAAAAAGAAGAAAAGAACAAAATGCTTAGAAGCAGACATGTAGGAAGTCAACTGGACTGGAAAGACTTGCTATGGTGGGAGATAAAAAAATCAAATAAAGTCCCCCAGTGGAGAGAGAGAAGATGCCACTAAAAGTGGGAATTACTATTAAGATATTCTGGAAGGGATCAAGGACCCAAACTACTTGACAGTGCCAGGGTGATTCTGAATCGTACTGACACAGCAGACAGGCTTTGGATGACTCAGTGGTAAATGGGAGCTGCAGTGTTTCTGAACAGAGGTGGCTGCTGCAGATCCTGTACGTCTGTGTGAATCCAGAAATGGAAATCATACGTAATCCACAACTCAGGAGGCAAGATGACTACCAACATCAACATTTTCATATGGAATACAAAACAAATGTCTACAGTTTAGCTCTTACTTATTTTTGCACAAACTGCTCATTTTTAATTCTTAGTAAGAGACAAGTTATTTTTCTTTTGATTCAGGAAGGAAGAAAACAGATCATCATTTATGATTCTTTTTTAAAACTTAGTTAAAATACAGCAGTGGATAAACCTACATGAAAACAATACCTTTCTGGAATAGGAAGGAGATGTTTTAGATCAGTTACTTTAACTTTCACTGACAATATCTTGTGATGAGATAACTGGGAAGGAAAATTTTCATGGAAGTGACTTAATCAATTAGGATTATCCATTTTAAATCTGTCAAAACAAAAAGCAGCTAGCCTTCAAATCTGAGGCATTTTCCTTTTCCATATGGTTGAGAACAGTCTCTAAAGGAGCTCAAGGCATAAGTGATTTGCAGCCAAACATTGAACAAATGTAGGGACAAAAGCTTTTCCCAATAGCTGTTTGTCATAGGTGTCAACTGAAGAAAAGGTGGAGGAAAAAATCCTTGTGTATAAAGACGACAGTGAACAGATCTTCACAGACTGTCATTTGGTATCAACTTAAAGGAAAAAGATGAAAAGGTTTATTTTGTGTGATATATGGCAGCAAGGAGTTGGAGAAAAGGTTAGAAAAGAGTTTAAAAAAAATCAGTTCATTTTTCCTGCAATCTGTAGCCTTTTCTGAGGGAATATATTGGATCTCCAAATTTAATTTCATTATTAGATATCTTCCTTTCATGTAAAGACTAATGACCACAAAACTTAAAAAAATGGTGATTCTTTAGAGGCAACAGATTGCAAGGGTTATGTGCAAAGAAAAGAAAACTTGTAGAGTCTGTATCTATTGTACTTGATTTCTTGCCCCTGTTTTCATCCTGAAGTAGTAAAAGAATAAGCAAAATAACATAATGGAAATTCTGAAAATGTTAATTCAGAAATTTCGAAGTATTTTTTGCCATTTTTGATTGAACCAATACAAGCATGTTTAAAGAATGTTTACTTATCCAGAACTCTGCAGAGATTTTTTTCATTTCTTCACTGCTAAACATTTCAGTCATTGTAATCATCTAACTTGACCTAAATACACAGGATTTCTCAGAACCCATTTGAAAAATCAAGGTTCAGTCTCAATAACTCTTCTTGAAAAAGAGAATTTAATTAGAAAAAACACATCCGCTTGATTTAAAATTTGCCAGTGATGGTGAATCCTCCACATGTCTTTGAGAATTGTTCTGAGAGTTGATTAAGCTCATTGTTAAAAACATGCTTCCTTTTGTATTTGGCTACTGAAAAACTTTGACCTGGTTTCAGTCCCAGCTTTTTCCTGTGAGAGTGAATACTCTTCATTACCAACATTCTGGTTTTTAGTGAGGTAGAACAAATGAATCACCACCAAAATTCTCTTTGGTCAGCTAAGTAATTTGGGATCACTGAATCTCTCACTCTCATCTTGAATCATTTAAACACGCTTGTATTGCAAAGATGAACGCCTGTAGAAGGCAACACAGGCTAACTAACATTGTATACCAAATGGAGGGACTCTATAAGTAAAGGCAGAGGTACTAAAAAGTAGGGAAAAAAGCATTTCCATTAAAATCAGAGTCGGGAGAATTAGGTAAATCTGTGGATTCAAGAAACAAAAATAACATAAAAATTCATTCTTGAATTGGAATAGGGACAAATCAATAAGAAGAAAAGACTAATAGGATACAGTTGGTGATTTTACACTTGAAGAGATGTAAAACAAACTGGAAAGATAAGGATCATCCAAAATTTCCTCAACAGCTACTGACATGCTATTATATTGTGTATTGTGGTCTTGTGCTATTGTGTGTGATAAAACTGAATTGCTTGTTTGTGCGTGTAGAAAACTTAATGTGTTATTCATACAGGTCTGAATAACAGTTCAACAATCAACTTATTTTCCTATTTAATAGAAAAGAGAAAATTGTATACAATGGCTAGAAAAAAGGTACTGTAACAGCCTCTAACAGGACTGCATACAATTCAGCTTGTGGTTTCTGCTGATTGCATGTAGCAGAGGTAATAAAAATGGCAGCAAACCTCTGGGATTAGTTTACATTATTGGTATTCATTGTGAAAAAGGCAGTACTACCAGCAATTAATAGATATCAATTTTTATGGGCTATTAACCTTTGTTTCTTCTTAATATCTGTGATGAAGGAGAAAAAGATTTAATTTTATAAGGGATTTTCAGTGCTTGTGAAGCAATCAGATAAAAGTTAGACAATTCAACATTAAAAGTTGTTGCAATACTATAGTTTTCACTTCAATGTACAGAACAAGGATATTTAACATTAACATTCTTATAACACAAGCAGGCAAACAAGGCAGTGGCAAAACATGATTTGCTTTCAATCTATTACAAAAAACTCTAATATGTTAACTAGACTGAATTTTATACCTTAAAGAGGAAATTAATAGTTCCAATTTATAGATAAAAGAAACTGAGTCGCATCAGGAAGTTTCAGGGACTTCTTGACAGTTGTATGGAATAGTTTGCATTTTAAGCCTTCTTTGTAGGAAAATTATTTTCCAGATGCTTCACCAAACACTTATGAGAAAAGAGGATCTGCTTACCTTTCAAGCCTCTAGGTTTTATTTTGAAACAGTCACAGCTTTAGTATACCTATACTTCAGTTTCTCTGGGTTAAAATGAATACAATGTTAAATACTTTCCCTCAAATAAGTGGAGATTTGTGAAAATAAAATTATCAAGTACCTTAACAATATGCAAGGATGGGAAGTACTTAAGTATCAGTACACTTCATTGCCTACTTAAATTTTAAAGGTTATAAATATTTTTGCAAATACAGATTTTACCTGAAATAGCATATTAACAGTAATATCAGAAGTGTCAAATCCTTGGGCATAAACCACTGCATGGTAAAATTAATGTCCTAGCAAGAAGAGTCCCAGAAAGTCAAACACTCTTCCAACTTTGCTCTCATGAGCCTTTAAACATGTTGTCATCTCAAAATATATTATTCCCATGCAAAGAAATACGTTCAATTTCCCTCCACTCAGCAGAAGATGATACTAGACCAAGTGACGTTGACTGTAATAAAGCATCTTATGTATGTTGTTAACATAACTCTGATATCCAATGAAGAATTTTGTGTCGCATGCTTCAACAGTTGTGAGATGCTACTCCTTGTAAGAGTAAAGGTCACGATCCAAACACTTTTCATCTAATTGTAACATAAATCTTTATTCTGCATTTCCCTAAGAATACTCAAATTATGTCCTATTCTTAGTATCAAAATCCCCTCTGCTGGTTTATATACTATGATTTATGAGCAGGATAAGCATCACATTAAAATAGAGGCAAAGACTGAATTACAGTTAAAGCATGTCCTCTTGCACACACAGCAAACACAGCAGTAGTGCCCACAGTCTTTTTTTCCTGGGTTGATTTGGGTGTTGGGTGGGTTTGATACCAAGCTGAAAAGCTTGGTATCAGAAATGCATTTAAAGAAATAAATATTGCTTAAACCCAAATATTATTGTAAGATGCAAGATCGTTACTAATGTTGATGATTGAAGGTATCAACCTGATCTTCATGTAAACAGGAAAGGTTTCAGCATAAATATTGTGAAAGCTGAAAATAAGGTCCTGTATGCATCATAAAAGGTAGAAGAAAAAGATAAATCAATTTTTACTGAGACTTATATGAAGAGGAAAGAGGTACCAGTGATATGCATTCTTTCTGCAAATACACTCAGGCAGGTACAATCCCAGTGGCTTTATCAAACCAAAATAGGCCCTGCCTAATCATTCAGGCTTTGTGGCAGAAAAGTAAATCTGGGAATCCGATTCCCCCTGGTAACTGAAAGATATCAGTTTTTAACAAGAATGTGAATAATTTATTATCTCGCTCATAAAAAAATATTTTGAATAATTTGTTAATCTTAGAAATAGTATGACAAAATATCTAGGGAAGAGAATTAAAGCAGCAGAGTACTAAGGATATGAAGTTCATTTTAATTAAATTATTCCTCCCCTACAGAGAACAGTTTTAAAGATCCCATTTGTCAAGAACTGGAGCTACAGTATTATTGATCCAGGTTATATCTTGGAAACAAGGAGAAATATATAATTTTGAGGTGAACATATAGATATTGGCATACTAAAGTATTTATCAAAATAATTAAACACACAAATAATCCCACCTCAATTCACACCACAGCAATTAGAATACATGCCTAAGATACACATCTACATTTCCTGTAATTTCAGTGCAACTGAAGCAGATGTTTAAATTTAAATTCTTTGCTATTTAGGGATTGCCTTACATACCTGAAATTAAACATACTCAAATATGCTACTGAATCAAGAACTTCATCCATCAGTCAGAACTGAGCAAACCAAATGCATCTTTCCCTATCATGAATAATTTGACTTCTGAATGCAACTGTTAGCAGCTATTCTTTCAATTCATCGCATACCCTACCACAGAACCAAACATATTATTTACATGTTCTCAAAACTTATTATGGGATGTTTAGGGGAGAGAACACAGGAGGGAGAAGAGAAAGATCAAAGTGGATGAGGCAGGAACAAGCATAGGAGAACAGAGGTAAAAGAGCATAAAAGATGCCAGTCATGTATGCAGGTGCTCGCCAATAAAGCTGTCTGACAATGCCTCAGGCTTGGTCACTATCCTAGATTCTTATTAAATCCTATGTCTATCTTCTGTGTAAGTACACTCCCTGTCCTGAGCCTCTGTGTGAGTCGGCCACTAGCAAAGTTCAAAGTGGACCAGCCGGCAAGCAGGATGAGGCCGGAGTGCCAGCTACTGGAGAGACTAAGACCAGTCATTGGAGAGCACGGGGTTTTGCGTGGGTGGTTGAGTGTCAGCTCCTACCTAACATCAAGTCAGACTGGCCAGCCAGTAGCAGGAGACCAGCATCTGGAAAGACCCATGGTCAGCCCCAATGACTGGGTAAAGGGCCTACAGAGTGAGCACAGACTTAAATCCGTGCTACTATTCAGGAGACCAGCAGACATGCATTTGTGAGCTGAGTGAGCAAACGTATGTGTACGTTCTGCTAGTGAACTTTGAGCTGGACTCGCCAGCAAGTAGGAGCAGACCAGCATCCAGAAAGACCCAAGGTCTGAGCCAGCGGCTGGATAAGGAGCCCAGGAGCTAGACACAAATACTGGAGAAACTTAAAAGCCCATGCTAATATTCAAAAGATTTCAGGGGGGATGGGGGGGAAATGTTAGTGCATCAATAGACTGAGGGGGTGTGCACGTACCTCCAGTGCAGTTCAATCCTAATCAGCCAAACACCAGGAACTGCACCAGGCTGCCCATGCTGTTGATATTTACGTGAGTGCTGATTGTTTTTATGGGTGTGCCGGTAAAGGCACTGCTCTCCGGGTTGATCTGAGTGGTTGGCTATGTTCGTACTCTGTGTGTGTGTGTGTGTCTGCTGGTCTGTCTGCAGGAGCAGCAGCTCAGCCTGGCTGCTGGGCGGGCAGGAGAAGCCCCTGGCTTGAATTCAGCTCCAGCAGGAGGGGAAAGAGAATCCTTTGTGGTCCCAAAGTCCGCTGGTTTCTTACCTCTCACCGTCTGAGGTTCACATTGGTTTTAAGCATAGTAAGCCTTTCACTACATCATAGACCCTCTTAAATGTTAAACCGCCTTATTCAGCAAGATTTTTTTCTGCAACTGGCAACAATTTTGGATCTAGCTATCATGTATATTGCTACACTAAAGCCCAGCCAACACTGACTCCACCAAGAAGTAGATAATAAATATCTGCATCCCCAGCACACTCTGACAGCTTTCCTAACCAATTCAAACAGCTAGTCCTGAGGACTTAGTGACTAAACTAAAAAAGAAAAAATAACCAACCTTCCTTTCTATTCCTTGCTGAATGCAATTCAGATTGAGATTTCATGCAATTCCAACTGAGGGTGCAGTGTAAGAACATTTTTGGAAAGCAACAGAAATATGTATCTATCGAAGGGTTGTCAAATAGAATTACGGGTAGACAAAAGAATTCATAGAGCTATGGAAAATGTGTAGAAGCAAGGTTAATTGTTTGGCAGGATAATTATGGAATTATTTGTCTGTATAAGTTTGACTTGTGTGATTGGGTTTTACACAAATACAAGATAAAACAAGAGATGCTCCTGTGTAACATACCAGGGTCTGGGCTACATTACACGAAACTCCAAAAGAGACTCCAGGCACATCCCTGCTGTTCACAGTCCCTCAATATAGCAGTCACACAGAGTACCAAGGGTTTCCAAAAAAATCTTACAGTTATTTCCTAAATACCTGTGCCCAGTAACTCCTCACACTGGCACTGGAGCCTAGACTTCTAAGAACATTTGATGTTACTTCAGATGAGAAAAAAAAGGTCAGAGCAGGGATCATCATACTGAAATAGATATATAAAAGGCTTAACACTTGGGAAATAAAACTTTTTAAATGGAGCTGAAGTACACAATGCTCCTGCAGGCCAGTTAAATCTAATTCTGATTAAGAAAAGTCTTAAGGGTTCACTGACTTTAAAGAGTGAGCCACTATGTTGAGAAGAATTGTGTTACTGCTGTGGGTAAAAATTGTTGTTTAGTTACTGAATGCATACTATATATGGAATTTGACTTTCCCTTAGCTTTTGTCTTATATTTGTGACCCATTCTTTATTGACCAAAAGAAAAAAAGGGAAAAAAAAATCAATGAAAACATTTTACAAAAAAGCTCTAGAAAAACTCAGTGTAGGAAAAAAATGAACATTAATTCAACACTGTATTTATCAAGCACTCCTCAGGCATAAAACTTCAAGGTTGAAGGCTCAGTTTCAATACTGCCTTCTAGCATGTATGCTTTAAAATAAAATCTGTGCCCCAGACAGTTACTTAATAAGATAAGTTTAAATTGTCTCTTCTCTCCTGGACAGAATATAGTAATTAAAACAACAACAAAAAAATTAAAGTTCAAACCAACTAGCTTTTCTCCCCCTCAACCCCTCAGACCACCTTGTGAAAAACATCAAATTTTATCATGATCTTCCATCTCCAAAAGTTCTTACACAAAAAGTTCAATGTCTTTCCTACACATACGTCCTAATTTAAAAATACAATATGTTAAGGTAATGTTTTCAAGAACTCTGTAATTGTTTTCAGCCTCTTCTTTAGCAAAAAAGATCTATGTAATTGTTCCATCTTTGCATACATTTCACTATTAATATCAATACCGGGGGGGGGGTGTTTGTTTCTTTTTTAGTCTTCTGTCCACGTTCAGTGAAGTTAGATCTCCAAGACTCCTTCAATGCTTTGTGAAACTCAGCAGCCGGATAGACAAGGAAAGTCAACTTAGAAATTTCAATGAAGAAATGCTACAGCAGACTCAACAGCTGTAGTTCTCAATCAGGAAATTACAAGCTAGTTTAGGGAAGGGGGGAAACTTAGTCTTTAGCAGATATTTGGGGTGGAGCATGGACGTGGAAGGGTCTTGCACTGATTAATTCATGGGACACAGACGCATGCTGTGATTATTCCAAGAGCAGAGGAGGACAGGAAAAATTGATATAAGCCAGAAGTCTAGAAAATCAAGCTCCTTTAGTTCTGCTCCTCAACAAAGAACTGTTTGATACTGCTGGCAATTTCCCCACTGTGCATGTGCAGCTGGAAAAAAAAGATTAGTGCAGATATTTTTTTATAGCCAATGTAGAGCTAGACTGTCCTGGTTTCAGCTGGGATAGAGTTAGTTTTCTTCCTAATAGCTGGTATAGTGCTGTGTTTTTGATTTAGCATGAGAATAATGTTGGCAACACACTGATGTTTTGGCTGTTGCTAAGCAGTGCTTGCACTGGTCAAGGACTTTTCAGCTCCCCATGCTCTGCCAGGGGCACAAGAAGCTGGGAGGGGGCACAGCCGGGACAGCTGACCCCAACTGCCCAAAGGGCTATCCCACACCATATGGCGTCATGCTCGGTATAGAAATTTGGGGCGTTGGCCAGGGAGCAGCGATTGCTTCTCGGGGACAGGCTGGGCATTGGTCAGCAGGTGGTGAGCAATTGCAACAATTTTTTTTCTCCTGGGTTTTGTTCCTCTCTCTTTCTCTTGTTATTTTCCTTTTCATTACAATCCCCCTCCCCTCCCCCCCCATAATTATTAAACTGTTCTTATCTCAACCCACAAGTTTTCTTACTTTTGCTTTTCTGATTCTCTCCCCCATCCCACCACAGGGGGAGCGTGAGTGAGCGGCTCTGTGGTGCTTAGCTGCTGACTGAAGCTAAACAATGACAGTCCTTTTTGGACAGATATTTTTTTATAGCCAATTTAGAGCTAGACATAGACTTACTCATTAATTTATAGGATGAAACAAATCTGTGTCTCTGGAGTTTTCATTGGGTTTATTACCTAAACAGGTGAAGACCAGAAGCAAGAATGAGAAAAAGGGGAAGGGAGGAAGTAAGTAGTTCTGTCTTATTCAAGGACACATTCTGGCTCCATCTTGTCCATCCACAGCTGTTATCAAATAGATTAGCAGCAATATGCTATTCTAAATCAGAATTAATCATCTTTTCATTTTCTATCTGTATTGAAATTGAAGGAGATAATGTCTTATCAAGTTCTAAAATACAGCAGATATTTTTAAATAGAGAAATAGGCTAAGATAATGTGAAATAACAGCCTCCCCTGAGGCTGATTTGCATAGTTTAAATGCTCTGAAGTGCTATACTCTCGGTGTTCACTAACAAATCATGAGATTCTGATGAAACCTACTGCATGGCCTAGCTTAAATCTGTGAGGCAATTATAGCTTGAAAATCTGTTTTCCATGATAAATCCACATGGGAAGTCTTATGTGGATTTGCATGAGACTATGCAAAAGATGGGTTTCTGATGTCTTCTCTTCTTCTATTTGCATCCTGGATATCTTTTTTCCTCTCTCTCCTTTTGCAACATCAGGAGAGCATGCTGAAGTAGATAAATCATTTCCTTATATAGTCAAGGGAATGTATCGTTCTACTCTTTCAATTCAAGGGAGTGTTTTTAAAAGAACAGTAACAGAGCCTTTCTGCTGCCTTTCACTTCATTAAGTTATTTCTCTAAAACAGTTGCCTGGATTTGCAAAAACACATAAAGATATGTCCACACCATATAATTTTTAAAGAAAGGAAAACTCAAAGGTTAAAAGACTGCATATAACAGGCCCTATAAATATATATAAAATATGGCCTGAAGACATTCCAGAAAAGTACAAAGAAAAATCTTTACATTTTATTGTTCATTGTATTAGAATATTACGTGTTTTGATGTACCAATATACCAAGCACACTTGTTTCAGTGCTGAAAAGCATATCACTCATTAACACTATAATTCCCACTGCCTGTAACTAGGCTTTCCTGTAAGAATATTTTTGAGCACAGATTCCCCAATTATTCATTCACACAGTGAGTTTGCAGGAGTGCCTTAAAACATGACAGAAAAATGTCACTACTGATTACTGATTTCCTCCACGTGAGGAGTCTTAGATGTGCCATGGCTTTAGAGAGCTCTCCAAGGTTTCCCATGCTGACAGTAGAGACAACCTGCACTCAAGAATGCCACCAGCTGGAATGCATTGACTTTGCCAGCGTATCTTTCTGGAGAAAAATATGGCTTAGACTGCATCACTCATGTCACCATGTCATGTCCCAGTACTGACACTCACCTTAAAAAAGCATGCTTCTCTGTCAGCTATAACATGAGAACACCGCTCTTTCATAATGGTTTCACCTGGCTGAGAGAGGTAAGCCAGGGTGATTCAGCAATCAGGAAACTGCCATGTACATGGAGTAGGAAGGGGTCCCATCTGCTGGGGAGAAGGGGTCCAATCCCCCTTCTGCTGGAAATTTCACAAAGTAAATCTGCATCTGTACAAGCTTCCAAGTGCCATGATGGCACTTCAGAGATAACAGAACAAGGAAAAACGCTAGCTGAAGGTTTAAACAAGACAACAGGCGTACAGATAGGCCAAAGATGGCCAAGAAAGAAAGTCATTCTGTCTTGTATACACCGTGTTCAAGAAGGCTGCTATTTTGTGGTAAGCATAAACAATAATTTCTTCAAAAGCATATGTAATCTTCAGAGTAGCAGTTCACCTGCCTATGCTGCAAAGCCTAATTAGGTGAAGCACAGAACCACAACTTTGGATTTATTTTACTGAGAAAATTGGTAAGGTGTGAGAAAATACCTAGGCCTTGCAAGATAAGAAAGGTAACAACACAGACAGAATGGTAATAGCAGCTCAAGGACTCACTAAGAAACTACTGAAATGGAAAGATATAAAAACTCTATGGAAAGAAAGCAAAGAATCAGAAGGTTGCAACTCAGCAACATCATGAATCAACCCATTCCAAGAAGCAGTGGAGGCTGACCCGTGCCAAAATGACTGATGACAACCTGGGCAGCAAAGATACATCCCATGTCTCACTGAGAATGCTGACCATATTAATACCTAGCCTAGCAGCATGTTAGTCCTAGTTATCTACTGCATGTATTAGCCAATAAAACAAAGCTGTGCTTTCTAAAATTGCATAAATCCTTCTTGCAAAGTCTATTTGTGCACAGCAAAAAGATGTCCACCCCAAAAGTGATCCAGTGAGGAAGGAATCTCATAACCCCAAGGTGGAGGACAGGTAGGTCTCTCACTCAAAAGACAATTCCAGTGAAGATGGTATCACAATATTCTCATGAAGCTCCTGGTTGACAGACCACCAACTCTATGGGACCTCCATCAGTCAGGGACAATCCACCAATCTACAATGGGCTAGGGCCTGTCAGTAAACCTTTCTCTGACAGACTGGTGCTGAGGACATGTGGCCCATAACTTTTTCTACTAGGTATCCAACAGCCAGTAACTCTCCATCTAGATGCAGCGTGCAATCAGTCAGCCACTCTTCTATATTCATAGTAACATAGCAGAACTGGAGCTAAACCTACCTTTGTGCACTGAATTGATCCAGGAGTTAATCCTGGACCCCTCCCAGGAAGCCAGCCCTAACAGCATCTCAGGAGCAGGAACAGAAAAAGCAGGGTAAAAAATGGGGACACTAAAAGGCAAACCCTGATCTAACAAACTGTGTCCTTTCCCAAAAAAAGAGAGACAGCAGACTAGAAAGAAAAGGTGAGCTGCAGTCCTGTGAGCTTCCACAGCTGGAAGAACAGTACCAGTGGGAGCCACTGATGGTCGACTTCAGAAGACTGCGTGCCTGCTCCTTGCCTTCATTGCTTTCTGACCTCATTCCTTCTCCATCTATGATGAAACCAAACTACCAGTCCCATGGTCCTAGACATGAAAAGTCAGACAGATGTCTGACACCTACCTGCAAAGCCTTCTGCATAAATGGTACCCAGTCTTGAAACAGTTAACGTACCCATGACACAGCATGTTGTAGAGCTATTTGCTCAGGAAAAGGGCCAGCAGGGGAAGAGAAAACTCAAACCAACATCAACCCTAAGTTTTAGAGCAGCCCAGGTTCAATTCAAACTGTTCTACCTAGTTTTACAAAATTTTCAAATTGTTTTCCTAAACTAGGTGCTCAAATTCAGTATTATTTATTGTGGCCACTGCACAATAAGTCATCTCTTACATTCAAGTTTAAAATCTTCCTCACAAAGAAATCCAGACTGGAAATTATTGACACTATCTAGAAGATGTTCAAGAAAATCTAAATCAGGAATCATGAACTTTGTTTTTCCATATGCTATCATCTGCACCATGGGCATTAGAGGTTACTCTCACTGACAGAGGCAGCTTTTGACTTGATACTAGGCTGTATACTTCCCAAATGAATCTTATGTAGCACAAGTAATTAATGTACCACAGCTTATGAACTGCTCATGTGAATAGTACATCTGTTGAACAGTTTTGCTCAGAAAAGTGAAACTTGGTAGTTTCAAAAGGTGAAAATTCAGGGAAGGCAATAACATTAATGAAAGAAAATCAAAACTAAAGAAAAGTAGAAAAAGTTCATCACAAAGAAGGAAGACTTGAATAGATAAAAGACGAAAATACTTAGACTAAGGAAGTTCAAAGGAAATCTGGCACCTGAATCCTCCAGCATTTCAATGGAACTCTAATTCCTTCAGTTTCCCTGTGAAAATGTGTACCAAAAAGAAGGAAATGTTGAATCTAAAACCCTGAAAACAAGGAAAACACTTTTTTTTAAGTGAATCTCCTAATTATCCTATCTTATTTCATTTTGGTATGCAGTGAGGTCTGCATGGTATGCAGTATGTGTGTGTCCTTCTTTTCCAGTTAATTTCATTATTAATAACTGTTTATGAAGGTAAAAATAGGATAGTATTGCATATGTACCTGGTTGTTCAGTCTTTTTATTGCTTGAATGTCCCTTTCCTACAGAATCCATTATATGAATATTGACTACTTCTGGACACAATCTCTGATGTAAGTTATAAAGTGTAAAATTATTTCTGCTTATTGTGAGTGACCAAACCATGGTCACAGAATGCAGTTAAAACATGGAAGAGGAAAGAGAGCTTAACATTTCCAGCTTTTCAAAATAGTCTACTAGAATGGAGAACAATTTCTCACAGCTCTTTTTTTCTAGCTCTGCAAGTCATTTTGTGATAATGAAAGCATTATAAAAGAGACAGAGACAGAGTCTTCCTAGGAACTAAGACAACCAGGAAAATCAAGTATGTTAGTCTCATTGTTTTTCAGTCCTTGAAAGCAATCACAAGAAAAAACAGATTGTGCATGCTGAATTAATGAAAGAAAAAAGCAGATGCAAATAAGTGTAGAATTAAAGAATGAAGTCTTGAAATGTAACATTTTAGGGAAATGGCCTGAGGACCTGAACAAACTTTATGCCATTTCTTAGGTGAAATTAGTTTAAAAGCCAAATTATCCATAATCATAGTGGACTGTATATGACATAAAAAGTACACTAAAATGCTTTCTCAAATATTGTTGAATAAAATATGAAATCATAATAGCAACATGCTTCCAAAGTGCATACACAGAATTTTAATATCTCAAATTTGATTGCCATCAAAGTTGTTTAACACTGCAGGCAGCTTTTTGGAAAATGTCTCCCTAAAAGTGTATACATTTATCAAGTATATTTTATCTTTCCTTCCTAAGTGCTTTAGTGTAAAATACATGTATTTTACACTAAAGCAAAGTTAGAAGGCAAAATTAAATAGATAAACATAGAGATCTCAGTAAGAAGGGAAAAGAGATGAACACGGAACAGGTGACATGACAGCTTTAAAATACGGAAGTTTCTAAATATAAAACTTGTGCTGAAATGTGGAGAGAGAGATCTAAAAAATTAGGTTCAGCTAACTGCCCCGTTTACTGTTCTTGTTTGATACTACACCAAGTCATTCGCAACAGACAGGCTTATTGACCACCTGGAACATCAGCTAAGCCATAAAATGCAATGACTGGAAGTTGAATGCAAAATGAGATTGCAGCTTCAGTATTAGGACCGGGTGAAGGAATGCAGCCTGTGTTACTGGGAAACAGTACCAAGCAGTCCAAAAGACTTACGTTGCTACTGTGAAGCCAAGGCAGGAAAAAAGGATAGTCTACCATGAGTAACAATTTCACAGCATGGCTAGTATTTTGGCTTTTTGTAAAAGTATGGTGAAAAAATGATTCCAAGATTCTCAGTCTATCACACTATTTCTGAATTTCTCCCTTCAGTTTTTACAGTCAGTGAGAAAAAAACAAGTAATTAATTAGCAGCAACAGTTTTTCCACAAGCATAAATGTTGCTCATAAAATAATCTAGCAATCATATTCCAGCAAGTCTACTAAGAATAATATTTGGTTCCAACATGTTTTCAAAGTATTCTTTCTTTGTTATAGGGAACACTGGTAAAGCAGTAACACCTCCATCTAATCCACACTTCATCTACTGTTAAGTGTAGGAAAAAGAAGTACAAAGTCTTTCCATAAAAATTATTCTTAACATGATTCCACTGTCCCTGACTTGTGAGTGAGACCACGTGCAAAATAAGCATGCATTCACCAGTCTTACGGCCTCCCAACAAGGCAGATTAGGCTGCAGAATCCCCAGAGCAAAAGATTTACATCCTGAAAATATTTAAGATATAAAAGAATAAGTAGTGGAAAGTACAATTTATAAAGATTGCTTTGCTGCTCTAATATTTCTGTCAAGTGATTGCTCTGTCAGTTTTACTATGTACATGAATTAGATTGTTTTGGACAGTTCCTCACTGCTTCTGCAAAAAAATAAATATAATCTCAAGACAACAGATTCAACTTTTATATATGCCTATATATACAACTGTGTAAAATGTATATCTAGAAAATGATACGATGTCCAGATCAATTCTTACATCTTCTTTTTCTTCTAAATCCTTCTTTATCTAAATCACCCAGAAATATTGTTGAGGCATAGTAAGCTTCAAGGAGAGAAAACAAAAACATTTCCTTGCTGGGAACAGCAAGGTCTGCAACATCCTTCACAAAATAACGGCGTGGCAAGCACATCTTCAGGAAAATCACAGTATATGGTGCATTTTTGAATGAAATTCAAAACAAGTCACCCTCATTTCATTTTTCTAACTCAGGTCTTTAATTTGAGATAGATACCATTTCTTCAGGGGAAATGGTATGGCTTATTCTGATATCTGTATTAACATGAAAAGGACGCTCACACATACATTTGTGTGGGATACTAGCAAGGAAAATTATTTTCTTTGGTAAATAATTTAAGATATGAATAATTTATCCGTGTCTTTTGAAATTAGAAAGCATATCAGAGAAGTAATCCATAGAAATAATTATTAGGAAAAATATTTAAATATTCTGTGTAAATGCAGAAATCTACCTATCTCCTATACTTCAGTAATAAATAACTTGTAATGATTAAAATATGCTACTTCTGTGGTAATCCAAGCTTTACCATAACACTAGATAAATCGAATAAATCAATTGCTATCATATACAAGTCATAAATAAATTTTGGTAAAATTACAACAGTAAAGGCAATTCACTCCTTTCCTATCCTATCTCAGATCAGATGTCACCAGCAGTGTCATCTAAAATTTAATTCAAAAAATAAAACTAAATAGTTTAATTCTTTCCAGATAGTTCAGGTTTATACTGTCTAGATTTTATTGTCACATTTGAAATTATCAGGAACAACATAGGAAAATACAGAAAATAGTTATTTGCAACAGAAGAACTATCTTGGAAAAAAAAAAACCAGTTGAAAGGACTGGCAAGTCTGAAGAGAAAGACAGGCATATCTAGAACCAAATAATTGTGAAGTCTATTTCTATTTTGTTTTCTGTTAATTCAGTAAAAAGTAAAAGCAGTTATAAATGATTAACTCATTTATTTTTGGAATTTCTTACCCCTTCCTTTTCTCCTTAACTGATCCTTCAAAATAGGAAAATTTTATTTTAAAAATAAATTTCTTAGCAATTACACGTTTTTCCTTTCTGGTGCTTCAGGTTTTAGGAAACTGTGATTTGTTGCAGGATAAATTGATAAAATAAGTATTGATAATAGTTTAAATATATTTAAAAGATTACTTTTCAAGTGTATTTATTTGCATTTATTACAAAAAGTACAATTTCTCATTAAAAAGAACTTTTAAGAAGCTTTCCATTTAAATTTAATTAAGAATTTTAACCATTGATGCTTTTCTACCTAGTATTTCATAAACATTTTTATAGTGGTGTTGCTCATCTTGACAGTCCTAAAATACAACTATATTTATTTGGATTTAATCTCTTAATTCAAAGCCTTTCCTAGGAATACATCAAGACTGCGTTACTACATGGGCTCATTCACCCTTTTTATATCATACTTGTAGCACCTCTTATGAGGTCAGATTGCATCCCTCGTTTCATTTACACATAATCATCACTTTGACATTTGACATCACACATGACATTTGTGCTTTGATGGTAAGACATTATTTATAAAAGAAATCATATTTCAAAAGTCCAAGAAAATCATTGCAAGGGTTAGGAAAAAATAACTGTCAAAAAATGAATATACACTTCAGAAGAACTTTACTGGATGCACCTCTGATTATTACTTACTTATTTTAAGTAAAACAAACAAACTTCATTGACGTGGGTCTAATTCTTGTTTCCACAAGGAGCCAGATTCAACACATCAACTGATGAGTTTCACTCATCAAAACATTGAATTTTATACACACTCTAGATTTCAGGGACCATAAAAGATCACACCTTGTAAAAATTTCAAAGTAGAACTCAAGGAATTACATACCTCGTGGTTGTTTAAGCAGAAGATGGAAAACAGATTCCTTATTGGTGGACTTGGATAGGATAGATGCATTGAGATGACAACTGGACTGCTCCTGATCTAAAAAGAAAAAAAATTTCAAAAAATCATTCAGGGAAACTCATTTAGAAGTCAAAATTGATTGAACAATTTCCCTAATAAAACAGCTTCATAGACAGAGGTTTTAAAAAATACATTCTCAAATGGGAGCGCATGGGCCTTTATTTCTCCCTTTGCTTACAGGTTGTCTCAGTATTTTCCTCACTGTAATGACGTATAGATATAATATGGAGATCTTCTTAAATAGAATTAAAATAAAATAACACACCATCAAGAAAACGCAAAGTTTAAAATGTTTTAAGTTAAATAACATCTAGAGATTACAAAAGAAACTTTTCTACATTAAAAAAATCAAACGGCCAAGAAAGCCCATGGTGATATGAAACATGTAAGAGAAAGCTTGAGAGAAAGGGGTTCAGGACCAGCAGTACTGCAACAGTAGCAGCCAAGAATTGCTTTCTAGACGACAAGTTACCGGATCAACTAACAGATTACTTCATAGAGACAGAGGATTTAGACGTTATTCTGATTGTTTTCACTGATTACTGTCAATGTTGTGGATAAATGAAAAATGAGATAGGAAAAACTGGTTTGAAACCCAATTTTATAAATGGATTTTGGAGCTGTTCAAGCAGCCAAAGATGTCTTCCTAAAAGAATTGACACTTGCAGGAAATGCCTTGTAGGAAATATATCTAGCAGTTAACTCCAAGAATCTGAGCCCAATAGATAGACTATATCTGAATAATATGTCTACCCCAATATTAAAGGGTAGTAGCACTGAATGATGAACTGCTGACAGAAAGATACAATACACAGGAATGCATCAAACAGCCAGGGGAAGACTGTCATCTGGAGATACGGAACAAAGTTAAAGTAGCTTTAAGGAACAGAACAATGAGCAAAGATGTTCAGGAAGGCAAAGAAAAGCTCTCCTGGAAATATCAAACTTCTTGCTTCTTGTGAGAAGAGAAACAGCCTCAAAATTATTTCACCTCAAGAACAAAGTTTCAGCTTTTGGAAACCAGCTTAGAGGTTTAAAATGAAACTTGCAACCTATTGGGAAATACTTAAAGAATTGAAGGGCCCTTTCCAAATATTAAAAGATGGGTGCATAAGAAAAGCCTATACATCCATTTTAATATATCAGTAAAGCAACTATATTGCCATCCTTCTTGACCTGAAATACTTCAATGGCAGAAACGAGGCTATTGTGAAAGCTTTCTCTATAATGCTAATTATTCTGAAGGAATTCTTTTCTATTTTTTTTGTCCGTGATGCAAACAAGCTGAGTACGGTAAACTTCCCCTACTAGAAGAGTTTTCCAAAGTTTAAAATATCTGTCATTTATTTTTTCCTTATATCCGTCTACATATTCAGGTAAAAAGTAATTTTTGCAGAACTAGCTAACTCATCTCTGGAAATCTTTTTTTTTCCTCTGAAAAATATTTTCACTGTATAAAATTAAAAGCACTAGGTTATGCTTCATGATGTTTCAAAAATGCATTTATCAGTTCAGAAGTGCATTTATAAATTGCACATTATTTTTTTAATTGGTAGCTAACATCATGGTTTGAATTATACCAAAATCAGCACAAAGTGATGTTAGCACTTTTATTCTAAACTGATTATCCACATTCAAAACTGATTTGAAAATAATAGATTTCTTCACATTTGTAGTACTTCATTCTAACGCTGACTTAAATATATGCAATAATACTTATGTCTGATGTATTTTGCCTGAAAGACAAATAACCGTTAGTAGCAGACTTGCCTTTGAGTATTTACTTCAGTTACATAATAAGTCAGAGAAAGCAGTTTGAAAACATTTTGCAATGCACATTTAAAAAGTGGCAATCCTAGTTTGGAAATCTTTGTATAGAAAAAGATATGGCCAAGCTATTGTGCATGCAACCTTATCTTGGAAATAAGGTAAGTTTTAATAATCAACAATATGAGACAGCTATTTTAATATGACTGTGCACACACCTTTACCAAAAGCAATCTTATACACTGCCACAGATATCCACTTTGATAACGCAGATAACACTGGATTCCAGAGAGGAACCAATTATCTCCCTTACCCAATTCCTAATTACCACTGTAGCTTTAATCTTTTATTTGATCATGGCCCTTCAAACTTTGAAGTGAATATCCTCTAAAAAACAGTTGCACTTTTTTCCTGAAACTTTGAAATACATTTGGCCCATTGAAAACATGAAATTAAATTATCCACGTCAACCAAAATAAAGCATTATAGGTATTAACAAAGCAGTAATACTTAAGGACAATTCTTATACAGGTGAACTCTGTGGGGTCTGGTTCACACTGGAGATTTCAGTAGTATCAATTATTTATATCAGTTTAGTTGCTTCCATAAAGTCTTAGTAGAAATATTATATACTGGTATTTACAGAAGAGCAGTAACGTTCAACTTGAAACAGCTGAACTAGTACAAATGGTCGCTAAACCATCTGTAATGAGTTTGCATACTCTGTAGCTCTGATCATTGGCTCATATAGGGGAAAATTACCTGCTGTCAAATAAACATTACTCCCATTAATATTCTTAATGTAGCTATGAATGCTTATGTGAATAAGACCTGCAGATTTAAGCCACAGATGTGTATCTAAATCCTGGGAAGAAAACTTATTGCTATTAAATTCAGTAAGAAAACACCAAGTTTTAGGAGGTCCAAGATTTCATCCCTTTATCACAAATTATCAGATGGTGGGTAGTTTTACTTGCTCTATAATTATCCAAAATAAAGGACTGTTTGTGCTACAATTATCAGTCAAAATTCACAGAAAGAAACATTTCTGAGGAATAACGCTCTTGGGTTTGACAAAGCTTCAGAAATGCAAACAACAGCTTCAGAAATGGTCCAGATATGACAATTCCCAATTAATTTCTATTTTAATTCCTGAACTATGCAATTCTAAACATAATTGCACAACTATTTAGGGCAGAAACTGCCTATGGAATGTTGCTTGAAAACAAGATACAGGTAACTTCTGTAATCTTCTTTAAAGCATGAAGTAAATCTATAAATGTTGATGTTTATTGCTTGTACACTTTGAGATGCCCTGTTTTCATTGTTGCCACTTTTAATTCTCTTAAGAAGTGGCACATGGTCTGAAACACAATTTGTAAAGATCAAGATCAATCAAACATTTTATTCTGCCTTCTGCCTTGCTACTTTCTGTCGGTCTCCCGATTCTGCCCTCTCTCTGGCCTCCAAGAACACCAGCAATGAGTGTGATGAGTCCAGCGCAAGGTTAAATAGAGGCAGGCATTCCAGTAACTTGCTTTAATGCTAAAATATCGGCTAAGAGGTATCAAAATGGTAGTAGCTTGGGTTTTGTATAACTAAACCTACAGTTTTAAGTGCTGTTCTCAGAGATGGATTCAAAAACTTCCGTGGATTTGAGTTACCTGCTGACAGGGTCATTTCTACTCTTTGGATTAACATTTTTTTCAGGACAAAACAGGTCTTAAGAATGACTAGAGTGTCACTCTTTAAGGAATAAATTAAGACTACTCTCTATTTCAGACTAAAATGTTTGTGTTTAACTAATTCAGATGGAAGGTTACTATTGTTATGTTTGAAGTAATATTACTGCCATTCCTAATTAGCTTGTACTTTCCCAAGTGTGTTCTTGCACTGCTACAAGAGATCCTAGGACAAAAATAGGCTCTTCATGTCAAAACACGTTAAAATAAAGTGTAGACCATCACAAAATGGGTAAGAAAGAGATCTGGTCTTCCCCATAACTTAGGACTGTAAATGGTCTTGAAATAATGTTCAGTTTTGGACATCTCAAACTGACACAAGCAAAACAAACAGGAAAAAAAAAAAAAAGGAAATTTGTGGAAGAGCAAGCTCAGGACTACTAAAGTACAGTTCTTGGTAGGAAAGGAAGTGTACTAGCAGTAATGTATTCATACAGGATAACTTTCTCACCAGACTGATTAGCCTTGTGGGATGGCAAATTCATTCTTAATGTTGAAAAAAACCCAAGTTAATTATCTTTTAATGTACGCTGGGCTAACAAATTGCTATGGTATCTACAATATCAAAGTTAATGTTGTGGTTTAATCCCAGTCAGCAACTAAGCACCACACAGCCACTCGCTCATCCTCCCCGCCTCGGTGGGATGGGGGAGAGAATCGGAAAAGAAAAGTAAAACCCATGGGTTGAGATAAAGACAGTTTAATAGGACAGCAGAGTAACAGAAAATAATAATAATTATTATAAAAGAATGTACAAAACAAGTGATGCACATTGCAATTGCTCACCACCTGCTGACTGATGCCCAGCCCATCCCTGAGCAGCGATCGCTGCCCCCCAGCCAACGCCCCCAGTTTCTATACTGAGCATGACACCATATGGTATGGAATAGCCCTTTGGGCAGTTGGGGTCACTGTCCTGGCTGTGCCCCCTCCCAGCTTCTTGTGCCCCTGGCAGACCATGGGGAGCTGAAAAGTCCTTGACCAGTGCAAGCACTGCTTAGCAACAACTAAAACATCAGTGTGATGTCAACATTATTCTCATGCTAAATCCAAAACACAGCACTATATTAGCTACTAGGAAGAAAATTAACTCTATCCCAGCTGAAACCAGGACAGTTAGTATATTAAAATACTATTTGCTTCCTTTCCAGGTAAACTATGTCTTGAGAACATGAAAGTTCAACTAAATATATAGGCATTATGGAAATTATTTCCCAGGATACATAAGGGCCAGAAATACTAAGCTGAACTTGTATTTGACTTGACTTTGCTTATAAGACTGATTTCTCTTCCTCTGGAAAGAAGGAAATAGGAATTACAGTAAATATTGCTACAGAGAGCAAATCATAGCATGCACAACCATGTCAAAAGACAGCTTGAATGCATAACTCAACTATCTTATTGTGATTAAAAACAAGCAAACATTATTTACAGGTCACCAGCAGCAACTGAATTAGAAAATTAACATTACATATTAATGGTTTTTTATGGTTTTACTTCCATAAAGATCACAGTACAAAATTTATTTTTTCAAAGAAAACTTTTCATAATTCCACAGATCACAGAAACATTAGATCATCATCATGTCAGGGCTACTGATGTGTAAAGAAAAATGAAGACTGAAAAATTCTGATGCATAAAAACCAACATCAGTCTTTCACTGTCTAAGCCAGTTGCCTCTGCACTGTCTCTATTACTGAAAATCTCCCTGGGACAAGTGAATGCTCTATAGTTCAAAAGATGACTATATTTTCATTAAAATACTTAAACAATGCAGGTTCTGCTAATGTTTCTCAGAACATCACAATTCACTAGGTTTTAGTACCAATATTTAAACTCTATAAATAATTTCTGATGAAATTTCACTGTGGATAAGTTTGATTTTTCTTTTCCATTATTTTGAAGCATATTAGATTAGCTTTTTAAAAAATAATACTTAGTAGTACTAGAGTACTAAACTGTGCTATCCGGCACTAGATTTATGCTCAACAAGCCAGGCAGTTTGCTTCTCATAATTGCACTTGTTGTTGTACAAATCAGAATACCAGCTTGCATTTTACACTAGAATAAACCATGCTGCACTCCATGAGGTGCAATGGGAACCTTCACACCACACATGTAATACACACCTACACTTCAAGAGATTATACATCAGTTACTTCCTAGTCAAATAGGGTGGGTTGCACAGCTAGGAATTCACAGTGCTTCTGTAAGTGTCTGAGCTAAGATAAGCACCAAGGGTAGATGGAATGAGAGGGGAAAATACAAAGGTTTAACATTTTAGAAGGCAAATTGCATTATTAACAATGTAAAAGTTTACTCTATCTTTAGCTGCTCCAGGGATGATGAGTTGATGAACAAGAGAAATTCAAAAAAGAGGTATACCAAAAATTTATCAAGGTACCCCTGGAGTGAAGCTCTACCATTCATCATGTCAGCTGCTTCCCCTAATTTACATTGCATTCTCTGTCATCATCCATGTTGTTAATAAAGGTCTTGAATAATAAGGGCCCCAGTGCTGACCCCTGCGGTACTACTCTCATTACCAGCCAGCAGCTGACTGTCAAGATGTTGATCACTATCATTTGAGACCAACAGTTCAGCCAAGTTTTCAACCCGCTCAGCAGTCTGTTCATCAAGCCTAGAATTCCTTAGCTTCCAAACAGGAGTGCTACAGGAAACAGTGACAAAAGTCTTACATGGTGTATTACATCCACTGCTCCTCCCTCATTTGCATAATCACTCATTTCCATATAGAAGGCAATCACAGAATCACAGAATCACAGAATCATATAGGTTGGAAAAGACCTTTAAGATCATCGAGTCCAACCATAAACCTAACACTGCCAAAAACCATCACTACACCATGTCTCTAAGTACCTCATCCAAACGTCCTTTAAATACCTCCAGGGATGGCGACTCAACCACTTCCCTGGGCAGTCTGTTCCAATGCTTGATAACCCTCTCGGTGAAGAAAAATTTCCTAATATCCAGTCTAAACCTCCCCTGGCGCAACTTGAGGCCATTTCCTCTTGTCCTATCACTTGTTACCTGGGAGAAGAGACCGACCCCCACCTCTCTACAACCTCCTTTCAGGTAGTTATAGAGGGCGATGAGGTCTCCCCTCAGCCTCCTTTTCTCCAGGCTAAACAGTCCCAGCTCCCTCAGCCGCTCCTCATAAGACTTCTGCTCCAGACCCTTCACCAGCTTCGTTGCCCTTCTCTGTACGCGCTCCAGTACCTCAATATCCCTCTTGTAGTGGGGGGCCCAAAACTGAACACAGTATTCGAGGTGCGGCCTCACCAGTGCCGAGTACAGGGGCACAATCACTTCCCTAGTCCTGCTGGCCACGCTATTTTTGATACAGGCCAGGATGCCATTGGCCTTCTTGGCCGCCTGGGCACACTGCTGGCTCATATTCAGGCGGCTGTCAACCAACACCCCCAGGTCCTTCTCTGCCAGGCAGCTTTCCAGCCACTCTTCCCCAAGCCTGTAGCGTTGCATGGGGTTGCTGTGGCCCAAGTGCAGGACCTTGCACTTGGCCTTGTTAAACCTCATACAATTCACCCCAGCCCATCGATCCAGCCTGTCCAGGTCCCTCTGCAGAGCCTGCCTACCCTCCAGCAGATCAACACTCCCACACAACTTGGTGTCGTCTGCAAACTTACTGAGAGTGCACTCGATCCCTTCGTCCAGATCATTGATAAAGATGTTAAACAGAACTGGCCCCAACACCGAGCCCTGGGGAACACCGCTTGTGACCGGCCGCCAACCGGAGTAAACTCCATTCACCACCACTCTCTGGGCCCGGCCGTCCAGCCAGTTCTTTACCCAGCGAAGAGTACACCCGTCCAAGCCATGAGCAGCCAGTTTCTCCAGGAGAATGCCGTGGGAAACCGTGTCAAAGGCTTTACTGAAGTCTAGATAGACAACATCCACAGACTTCCCCTCATCCACTAGGCGGGTCACCTTATCATAGAAGGAGATCAGGTTGGTCAAGCAGGACCTGCCTTTCCTGAACCCATGCTGGCTGGGCCTGATCCCCTGGTTATTCTCTACATGCCGTGTGATAGCACTCAGGATGATCTGCTCCATCAGCTTCCCCGGCACCGAGGTCAGGCTGACAGGCCTGTAGTTCCCCGGGTCCTCCTTCCGGCCCTTCTTGAAGATGGGTGTCACATTCGCTAATCTCCAGTCAGCAGGGACTTCCCCAGTTAGCCAGGACTGCTGGTAAATGATGGAAAGGGGCTTGGTGAGCACATCTGCCAGCTCCTTCAACACTCTCGGGTGGATCTCATCAGGCCCCATAGACTTGTGAGTGTCTAAGTGGTGCAGCAGGTCACTCACCATTTCCCCCTGGATAATGGGGGCTCCAGTCTGGTCCCCATCCCTATCTTCCAACTCCAGGGGCTGGGTACCCATAGAACATTCGGCCCTGCTAATAAAGACTGAGGCAAAGAAGGCATTAAGTACCTCAGCCTTTTCCTCATCCTTGGTCACTGTGTTTCCTCCCACATCTACTAGGGGCTGGAGATTCTCCTTAGCTCTCCTTTTGCTGCTAATGTATTTGAAGAAGTGTTTTTTGTTGTCTTTTATAGCAGCAGCCAGACTGAGCTCTAGCTCAGCTTTGGCCCTTCTAGTTTTCTCCCTGCACAGCCTCGCTACACCCCTGTAGTCCTCCTGAGTTGCCCGCCCCTTCTTCCAGAGGTCATAGACTCTCCTCTTTCTCCTCAGTTCGAGCCAGAGCTCTCTAGTCAGCCAGGCCGGTCTTCTTCCCCGCCGGCTCGTCTTTCGGCACCTGGGGACAGCCCGCTCTTGTGCCTTTAGGACTTCCTCCTTAAAGAATGTCCAGCCTTCCTGGACCCCTTTGCCCATAAGAGCTGCCTCCCAGGGGACTCTGTCGACCAGTCTCCTAAACAGGCTGAAGTCCGCCCTCCGGAAGTCTAAGGTGGCAGTTTTGCCGACCCCCCTCGCCGCTTCTCCATGTATCAAAAACTCTATCATTTCATGATCGCTCTGCCCAAGACAGCCTCCAACCATCACATCACTCACCAGTCCTTCTCTGTTGGTGAACAAGAGGTCCAGCGGGGCACCTTCCCTCGTTGGCTCACTCACCAGCTGCGTCAGGAAGTTATCTGCCACACGCTCCAGGAACCTCCTGGACTGTTTCCTCTCTGCTGTATTGTATTTCCAGCAGACATCCGGCAGGTTGAAGTCCCCCACAAGAACAAGGGCTAGCGATCGTGAGGCTTCTCCCAGCTGCTTATAGAATAGTTCATCTGTCTCCTCATCCTGGCTGGGGGGTCTGTAACAGACTCCCACCACAATATCTGCCTTGTTGGCCTTCCCCCTGATTCTGACCCACAGACACTCCACCCTATCATCACCATCATTGAGCTCTAAACTATCCAGACTCTCCCTGACGTATAGGGCTACCCCACCACCTCTCCTGCCTCGCCTATCCCTCCTGAAGAGTTTATAGCCATCCATCGCTGCACTCCAGTTGTGCGAGTCATCCCACCATGTTTCTGTGATGGCCACCATATCATAGTTTTCCTGACGTACAATGGCTTCCAACTCCTCCTGCTTGTTGCCCATGCTGCGTGCATTGGTGTAGAGGCACTTCAGCTGGGGTGTCGTCCGTTAGTCAATCATGTTAGTCAATCATGACTTGCACTTAACAAATCTATTTGACTACTCCTGATTACCTTCTTGACCTTCATATGCTTGGAAATGGAGTGCAAGAGGATGTGCAATTCATGGGCACACAGACCACAAAAGAATGTGTCCAATGACCCTACCAGGGGCTGAGGTGAGGCTGATCAACCCACCACTCTTCCAGTCTTCCTTCTATCATTTTTAAAAGAAGAAAATAAGATAGCCTTTTCCCAGTCAACAGAAACATCTCCTGATCAGCATGAATTTTCATAGAGAACCACAGGCTAACAATCACATTGGCCAACTCTTTTATCACGCTCTGAATTTCATCTGGACTTGTGGATCTGAATGCATCCAGCTGCTCTAAGAAGTCCACAGCCTGTTGGTCCCCTGTGAGCTGCCCATCTCCCTTTCAAACCAAGTCAGTACATGCTGCTTTGGGAGCAAGTTTTGCTTGCAAAGACTAAGGCAAAAAAGAAAACATTGAGCACTTCAGGCTTTTCTGCATTCTCTGTAACTAGTTGATTCGCCCCCATCCATCAATGGACCTATCTGCATTTTCCCTAAGCTTCCTTATGCAACTAGTGTACCTTTAGAACCCCTTCTTGTGAGCCTATACTTTCCCTGTTAGTCTTCACATCTGATGGGCTTTGGCCTTCCTAATTTTTTTTGCTAAGTATCCTCATGGTACTTTTACCTTTTGGCCTTTTGTTACCTTTTCTTCCTTCCACCTCATCTAGGTGTAGTACAGGGAATACGTTATTGCCACTGCTAGAACAGGCCATGGGTCTTTATATTAAGTCAACAGTGCAAAGCATCAGGGACTTGTCACACCTTGTTTGGACTTGAGCTGTTCTAGCTGTAACAGCACATAGCCGAAGTGCCAACTGTTGCCTTATTTGTTTTTCAGCTTCAGCTTAGTGATGTATAATTTTGTGGTATTACCCTAAAGAAATCATACAATATATGGTAGAGACCTAACAAAACGAAGGTGTCATTGTGGAACTAACCCTGGGGACCAATAAGAAAGCAAGTGTAGCAACAGACCCTTTTGGAAACATATAAAAATCACACCAAGCGGATCCAAGACTGAGAAGGAAGAAACTGGCATTTTATCAACATTTCCTTCCCAGTGAAGAATGTAGGATGTTGATGAGTCTCTCTGATAATTTACTGTGAATAAATACAAGGTAGATATGAGAAGATTTGTGTATATCAGTTAGCAGCAATTAGTATTAATTGGATAATTTGGACTAAAAGTATTAGTGGTCAGGGCCCTGAGTTCAGCGACGTGTGCTAATTTATCTGTCCAGCCAATAACCATCCTTCTCTGAGATTCTCTGTAACCTCTTCTCCACACACAAGGCTGTAGCTGCCTATGTTCAAGATCTGCTCTGGTACAGTGCAGCTGTATAACCTGGTATCAGACTTCTGTGAAAACAGCAGCTAAGTTGTGAGTGAGAAGCATCTGGGGCCTCTACCCACTGGCTTGAGTTGCATTTAAACTCAGGCTCCTGCTGTTGGTCCTTGCCCAAGCTATGTCCTAGGTATGCTGTCTCTGGCCATACACCTTGCCAAGCCTAGCCTACTTGATTTCCTGGCTTGATCACAGACTCACCTTCTCACTGTGAACTTGGCTGTCGGTCACCAGACTGTTGGCTGAAATTGGTTACTGCCACCAAACCTGCTGTGTTCTTCTTGTTTGGATACTGTGGGATTACAACCCTTGTTTGAAAGTCCTCTGCCAGTCTTGATGTCACCTTTGGCTTCTGTCTCACTTTGTTTTGTGGAGCAGCCTGTTCTTGCTGCTCCTGATAGCTCGTATCATTGTAGTTGGACTGATAATATCTCATCATTTGTATTTTGATGAGACTGTTAATAAATTCTTAGTGCCACATACAAGATGTGTTTCTTTAGCCCACATGTGGTGTGTTGTCAACATTTACGCATCCTTTTCTACTATGAGCAGCACTTTTGAGCCTCCTATATGTGCACTGAATGCCAACTGCTGCATCGACTGCCCTGTTACTGTGTGCAGACCCAGTCTGCAATGCTCCTTGTCACTTAAGGGTGCCTAGATGCCAGAGAGGTAGGAAGTTGGACACAACTCTGTTCCCCTCTCTGCCAGGTCCCCTGCTCAGCAGGTAAACTCTGGCACTGTCCCTGAGATCCTGGCCATGATGTACATAGCCTGTAAACAGTGGATCCACTGCACGCTGTTGCTTCCTTCACTCTTGTCCAGAAGAGAACATTGACAGAAACTCAGAAGTGGGCTGATCATTTACGAATGGAACTCTATTTTGTGACAGTTGTGAATGAAAATATTTTAGCAGTTAAACATGGGGAAATTGCACTAAAGTCTGCCAAAAAACTTGGTCAGCGAAAGTATAGAGCATTCAGTCATGAGACCAAAATGCTCTTGACCAGGCACCATTTAGGTAAAAGAATCTCCAAAATCCCCTATACATTAATTGTATATGCAGCCAAAGCTGTATTTCTGTATTTCTAATTCATATCTCAGAAGGTGTAATTAAAAAGCATGAGTTCAATGCAACAAATAAACTTGAATCTATATTTTTTAAAAGTCACATTTCTTCACTTATTCTATGTGCCACAAACCCCAAATCATAGCGTTGAGTGTGTAAACCTGGCTTAACCTTTGCAGAGGTTTGATTTTGCTATTCTCTCATGTTTCCCCATCCATGGGGTCTGTGTCAGGGGCCACTGGAAGGTTTATCTTCAATTTTTTTTATATATAGATGCCAGCAAATGCTCTGGCACCTGTTTTCTGATGCTACATGTTATGTTGGACTAGGTGGAGATTCAAAGAACCTTCTAAAGCTCTGTGCTTCACTCAGAGTGAAATTTACTCTTTCACTGGGTAAATTTCAGTCATCATGGAGAATCTGGGACTTCGAGCTTGAGTTCTACAGCATTTGTGAAATCTCAGTATGGACAGTGACTTGGCGATCTTTGATAATTCTGGATCTTATATTATTTTTTAAAGTATGTTTGAAAATATTGCTGAGACATACTTGCTTGGAAGGTCAATCAGAAAAAAAACAAATGTTTTGCCCTTACTAGCTCCTTTAGCTATCTAGAATCTGACAAAATAATATAAAATATTTTGGAAAATAACTGAGGAACACCACCAAAACAAAACATTAGCTATTTGGCTTAGACATACAGCTCCCAAAACACACCCCAGGAGTCTCCTATTGCCTAAATTCTACAGTGCAATCCACAGCCAACAATCCGCTGCATGTCTACATGAGGCTGTATGACCTAAGAGGTCTACTGTGAACAGTTGTTAAAGGTTTGTGTTATTTCTTAGCTCCCACAGCACAGTCTACAGAGCTTTTCAGGGTGGACATGAATGATACACAATATCTCTGTTGCCAGGAAATGGAATGAGGCAAATGTAATCACATCCCACTCACACTTTTAGTACAACCCAAGGAGCTTAAGTTCCTCCCCCCACCCCAAAAAAATCCAAACCCCTGTACCTGTCAGCACGACATCTACCACCACGTTTTCAGGAGTTGGATTTTTGAAGGATATGATGACAGAAGAATGCTGGCCAATGCATGCACTTATGCTGGTTGGTTCCATCAGCTGAGGAGGAAGACCAGTCCCCGAAAGGTAAAATATCCACTCCTTAAGCTGTAGATGAAACACGTGTCATTATTTATTATTTGACAAGTCAGATCTGTACATTTTAAGGCATTTTGCCTGCTTCTTTCTTCTAGTGTTCTATGTCTCTTTTCTAAGTGAGCTGCTGTTTCACGCTTGCTTTCTTTCTTTCTTCTTCCCTCAAGCTGTTATGTTACTCTAAGTACTGCTATCTGGAAATCAATAGTTCCAGTCTGGGAGGTGTTCCCATCTCCTCCTTGCATTTAACTTCTGTGCTACTCTGAGCACAGAGTATTTAATTTCCATGTAGCTACTCAGAGCTTCCAGTGTAGTGAATGGAAAGATGTAGGTGGTTGCACGTGGGCAATTCGAAGTACATATATTAGAACCTGAAAGCAGATGAAGTGAGCAGTACTCTTCAGAAGACAAAGGAAGAAGGAAAATAATTCTTTGATGGGACAGCAGTAGAATCACACAAAAAGCTAAAATTGTTACTCCAAAGATAATAAAGAATATTAACCACTATACACAGAAGAATCGAGAATATTGGAAAGAACTAGTAGATATAGAGTATCACCACAGAGCAGAAAAAAAGGAAAATATAATTAAATTGATGTGTTAATTTTGATCTTTTTTGTTTGATCTGTTGAACCATTTGATCTGTTTTGTTCATTATCACTCAAAAAGGTATGCGTCACAAAGAGAATAGAAAATAATAAATAAAATCAAAACACTATTTTCATTATCTGAAATATTGCATTTACTTCTGCATAGCCTGTCTGAAAAAAATTAAGGAAAATCTGTAATAGACAGGGTTTAAAAATCTAACAACAAATCTGGAAATACTTACAGTAAAAAGTGACTAATATATTGAGACTTCTCAGCATAAACAGGGATAAATAAAATGGCACATTGTATGTCTTCAGAAAATAGCTCTGGACAGCAAAATTGCATGCCCTTTTTATCATTTTATAGAGAAACATTCAATCCAACAAGAAAAAAGACATTTTAATCTTACTGAAGGAAATTTTTTGGTAAAAGTCATCCAAGGCTACAGGATTTTAATTAGAAAAGAAAAGAAGAAAAAAAAAAAAGGAAGAACTGTTCATATACTGATATAGAGACTACCCAATACTAAAAGTCAGAATATAAAAATAGAGCCTATGTTTTGTTTAGGATTTAGACAGTAATTTATATCAACTGACTTGTGGGGACTTCTGCATTACTCAGACTAGTAAGAATTAAAAACTACCTCCCTTTAATGTTACATTTTATTTCATTGTTATTGACTTAAACATGACCTATAGCCTGTTTATGGTTACAGATTTATGAGCAGGAAGCTAGCACCGCTCACTCTGCAGATTCTGACGGGAAGGCGAATGCTGCTGCTATACAGACTTTGAAGCAACACAGGACTAACTCTCTGGTGAAGCCCCTTTGCTGGTCATAGTCAACAGGAAACTGCTCAACAGATGCCAAGCCAGCATGCCATAGCATTTGTGTTCCTGACTCATGTTCTTCCTTACCACATCAGCCTCAAGTTAAATGTAAACAAAAGGCTGAGCACACTTTGGAGGCTTATTTGAAGGACTGGAACACAGGCATGAGCATGCCAGAAGACCATTGTCCTGGTTTCGGCTGGGATAGAGTTAATTTTCTTCCTAGTAGCTGGTATAGTGCTGTGTTTTGGATTTTAGTATGAGAATAATATTGATAACACGCTGATGTTTTGGCTGTTGCTAAGCAGTGCTTACACTGGTCAAGGACTTTTCAGCTTCCCATGCTCTGCCAGGGGCATGGGAAGTTGGGAGGGGGCACAGCCGGGACAGCTGACCCCAACTGGCCAAAGGGATATCCCATACCCTATGGTGTCATGCTCGGTATATAAAGCTGGGGAAGAAGAAGGAAGGGGGGGACATTTGGAGTGATGGTGTTTGTCTTCCCAAGTCACCATTACATGTGATGGGGCCCTGCTTTCCTGGAGATGGCTGAACACCTGCCTGCCCATGGGAAAGAGTGAATGAATTTCTTGCTTTGCTGTGCTTGCGTGCACGGCTTTTGCTTTCCCTATTGAACTGTCTTTGTCTCAACCCAGGAGTTTTCTCACTTTTATGCTTCCAATTCTCTCCCCCATCCCACCCAGAGGGGAGCGAGCGAGCGGCTGTCTGGGGCTGAGTTGCCAGCTGGGGTTAAACCATGACAGTTCCTTTTGGCACCCAACATGGGGCTCAAACCCACGACCCTGGCTTTCAGAAAGCTGGATGTGTCAAGCTATTATTAGTAGTCCACACTGGCTTGCTATTGATACTTCGTGCTCGCTTACAAACACAGTAACAAAAAAAAAATTCTTTTGCAAAACTCTTAATACAGAAGTTATAAGGCAATATTAGTCTAATAATGCTTTCCAGGCCCACTGTAAATTTGTGTGAACCACCTTGCTCATAGCAAGTAATTTTACACTGAGGTATAGTGCAGGGGTGGGAGGAGTGCACATGTTCATATTCTGTGCAGGTGAGCTGTAAAGATCAAGTTTGAGGTTTATTGCTGAAAGCTCAGGGTCATGGTCTACGAACATTAAAGACTGTAGCATCCACTGATTTTTTGTGGTTAACAAGCAGAGCCGTTTTGAACCCCATTGCTTCAAGTGCTGAGCACCTTTAAAACAACACACTGAAACTTTGTCAAACTGAGCAGCTAAAGAAGGAGCCAAACAAAATTAGTCGTCAGTCTGGAAAATAAAACAAGGCAATCAAAAAATTATACAGATTATAGGACAGGCCTGCCTTGCCTGACCTGCAGTTACTGTTCCTCACTGACCCACTTTGTGATAGAGTTCAAGATCATGCATGCCTAGTGCAAGAAATCAAGAGGAAAAAAGATTTAAAAAACCAGAATCCTAAGGCAAATAATACAAGATAGGATCTAATACTGGGCTAAGTTTCTCTCTAATACTACTTCCTAGTGTTAAATGCTCCCCATTACACCTGGATGCTAGCAATGTGGTAAAAGAATAGGATAATACAGGTATGTTAGAACTCTGAGTGTGGGTTGTGTTCCAGCTGTGTTCCAGCTGACCTTTCAGTTGTGCTGTCCCAACAAACTTAATTTCAAATTTTCACAATGATTAGAGCTAAACTCAGATTCACTTTGTGAAGAGCTCTTCATACAGCTTCGAACCAGAAACAAATGAAGCAGGTAACAGCACAGAGCCGTTTCTCTCACTTCAGCAAAGCAGCACAATCAGAAATAGTTAAGGCTTATCCTATAAGTACTGTCATTAACTGATTTTAGATTAGTGAGTTATTCAGCTATCAGATGCCTTAAGTGTCCATTCAGATATATTTAATCAGAGAAATCAAGGGAGGGATATCAGTGTCAGGGTGGAGGGGTTATATTAAAAGTTATTTGAGGCATCCACCACCAATGAGAAACATTCTTCAAGTCTTCATTGAAAAGGGCAGTTATATCTGTGCAAATATTCACTGTCAGCTATCAGTATAACAATTAGCAAACTAAAATAGCCTGGGATTAATTTAGCAAGGATTGTAGCAGTGAAAAATAATGAAAATTTACAAAATTCAAAAGATTCAGGCATAAAAAGAGCACTAAGACATTACAAAGCTTATACCAATATATCGAAACGGTTAAAGGGGTGTGGACAAAGCAGCCAGAAGGGTGGGATACTGACTAAAGTTCACTGCAGAGAAAAACTTGGAGATTTGCCATTACTTGAAAGGAGATGCACTGCATGACAAGATTCATTCAGGTGGCAGGGCTCGATTTGTTCCTGAAAGGTTTAAATGAATTGTTGTATTGTTTTATTGCTTCTGCATTTAGTGAAGAATTTCTTTTTTCTTTTTTAAAATATAGATAAGATTTCTGTGTACCATTAGGATCCAGACGAGATAAGGACATTCTGTCCTCTTGAACTGGCCTTGGATATACACTATTCATGCGAGAATTGCTGTCTCCTTGTTTTTATCCTTAATAAATATTTAAGAAGAGAGATCCTGAAAATAAATGCTGTGCTAACACCACCTACAAATAACCTGTCTGTTCAACATACTTTATCAGGAAAAACGCTGCCACATCACTTCCTTCACTATTTGTTTTCTTCATCTAAAAGAATATTTGCTTTTGCAGTATTACTTAAAACACTACTGAAAACTCCTGGTAGCACTTAACTGGAGTAATTCACAGGTCAGCACTCCATTAGGATATCTGAAAGTCCAAAAAGTATACAGAGAGGAAAATGCACAGAAAGCAAATGCTTCATTCAACCGCAGCTCATGTGATGACATAGTATCATTTACATCATATTATCAGTTTTTCTTTTTGTCTCCAGTTGTAATTTTTAATCAGCTAGTAGGTCATGTTGATGACTTATGGTTGTTTATTTACTTGTTTCTCACTTAAAATTAGAAAAATTCACAGAGAAAAAAATGTCAACAATTCTAAGATGCTCAAAGTAAAAACCATTTTCAAACAAACTGAAAGGAAGAATTCACTTTTTCAAGTGCGTGACCTCCCTAAATTCAGATCAGATTAAAAAATGAAACAATTTAATTTTGTTTGGGGTTGGGAAAAACTTCAAGAAAGTTAATTTCAGAGATGCCAGTCTTCTGGTGTTAAAACCAGCAGAACTACTTACCAAGAAAGCTAAAATTATTCATTACTTATTTTAGCTACTAGGCCATTACACCACATCTTAATAGTGTAAATAGAATAATTTCTTTGTAAAACTGAGGTTAAAACAAATTATAACTTTTGAACATCTTTGCATTTGCTCTTTCATTATGCATCCAGCCATTCAATTTCAACTTGACCTACAGACTGAAACCCTTACTTACATGCCTATTAAAAATATTATCTAATCTGAATTCCAAGTGTTGTGGGCAGCAAACGTAGTATCATACCTGTGAACATTTGAAGGTTATTGATGCCTTGTGATTGCCTCTTCCAAGGGCAGATGGACAGAATTGCACAGGTACTTCAGTGGTGGAATGAGGAGCGACAATCAGCTGTACAAATACAAGAAAGAAGCAAAGGAAAGAGGGGGGGAGATCAATTTTTTGAGTCTGTTTCTCTTTTGTGCTTTGTATCGACAGTGTTGATGTTTATGTGATTAATGTGTTCCACCAGATGCATTCTCTCCTCTCAGCAAGCACAGGCTGCTAAGGCAGCAAGTGTATTGCAGTAAACAATGCTAGTGGCAGTCACTGCACGTTCATTCCCCAGGAACTACAGAGCTGGTGTTACAGATTGCTCCAAGGACATGGGCAGCGGCTCTCACAAATATGATTCAAACATGACTTTGGTGTCTGATCGTATTGATCACACTAAAAGGTTATCACATTGACCTCAAAAGACACAAACTGGTTTATAAGGGAAATACATCATCGGTTTTAATAAACTAGTGCTTTGTCTCTCTTCTGCTTACCTTTATCTAAACTAACATTGTAAATGATGTTGCTAGTTTTCTCTTCATGTGAAGTATACTACTTGAGTCTCAACTGCACAGGGAAAAGCAAAGTAGCTGACTACAATGGGGTCATAAATGTTTTCAAGAACTAGATAAGCAGTGAAAGAATAGAATTATGAATAATAAAAATGCCAATGCATTGAGAGAGTGATCAGCTAGCATCATTGAATACACAATTACTATGTCTATTTTTTTAATTTAAAAAAAGTACTAGGCTTTTAATATCATACATGTTTAAATAGGGTTTGCATGTAAGAAGATATAAAAAGATGATTGATTGGAATTATGGCTACTCAAGCTGTATTTTGTAAAATGAATATAATTTACAACTAATAAAGGTCAAAACGACACCCTACAACAGCTGGCACTGACAAGCCCCTTTTATAAAGGAAATGTCAGCCCTGGAAGAACGGCCACTAACAGGCAGTGAACAGGAGTTATTAAAACATTCGGTTTTGTTTAGTAAATTTAAGGGTTGCAAGATGCCTGACTGCACCAACAAGCCCTGCAGCCTCTTCCCACCCCAGGGGTTTGACTGCCTGTGCTCTGGTACGGTGCTTGGCTTGGGGCTGAGGAAGGCTTGAGGTTATGGCGCAGCAAGGCAGAGACCTCCACCAGTAGCCCTGTCCCACCACACCCAGAGACAGCGAGCAGAGCCATGATGGGGACAGGGATGGGGACCCACTGCGGCACCGGGACCACTGGCCATGGCCACAGCGCTGAGGCCAAACTGGGGGCCCCAGAGGGTGAAGCAGGGACAGAGGTGTCCACTCCCAGCCCAGGGCAGAGGCCCCTGATGAGGCTTATGTTGCTTTTCCTCGCTGCCCCGTGCCTTTCCCTGCCATCTCAGAGCTGGACCCGGGCCGGGGCCACAGGCATTCCTGCCAGTCATCTGTCTGGGTGAGTCTATAGGGTACCGGCACAATTACGGACTGGGATGCTGGCGTACATTGAACAACGGCTATTCCTACTGAGGGCAGTGGGAGCTAGCTTGAGCAGAAGAGAGGACAGAGCTCAGATGTGGTCAACTAACGCACAAAACTTGAAATGTTATTTTTCTCTTTTGGGGGGCAAGTTTTAAACTAATTTATCAGAATATTGCCATAACAGATTATTGGTTTGAAGACATTAACTGTCTTGTCTATTAGGGGGGTGATACTGTATTTTTTCAAACTTTACAAGTTTAATTTTACAGTTTCCACTGCATGACAAAAAGCATTTCTGGAAGGGTAAGTAGGTGGGTCTCACGCACAGAGCAGGCGGCTCGCCGCTCTGGACCCACTCCTACTCGGCTGTTACAGCACCTGCACCTCCCACACGGGGAGCACAGCGCTGCTGCGTCGCCCACGCTTCACAATCTCGTACGTCCCGTAGGTGAGTGATAACTTGAAAGCACATTTGCCACCAGCAGTCAACTGCCACCGTCCCACGCTTGTCACCTTTGCAAGGCTGCTGTATTACCCAGAATAACAGACCTGAGGGAGAGTCACCTCCCACAAACCACCTCCATCCCCATCTGCCCTGCTGCCCAGAGTTCATTTAGCTGTTCATCATCTAAAAAGAGCCTGAACAGCTCATTTCTCAGTGAGTTCCTGGGCATGCTCAGTATCCAGAGACCTTCTTTTGAGATTTTTTACTTTCATTTGCAGTCTAGTTCCTACCTACTTTGTCCAAACAAGCCAGCCCTATTTATCAAGTGAAGACTTACAAATGGAGAAAGAACCTCAATGATTACCCCCTCCCAAATACTTTTGAACGAAATGAAAAAGTCAGGTAAAGACAGGTTGTCACAGCATAAGAATACATGATTAAATTAAAACTACAATTTTTAAATTTAGTAATTTCACTAAGAGATCTACATTATTTAGAATAATAACTCTCCCATAAAGATAAAAACAGACTGGAATTCCATTTTCAATAAGCATTACTTGACATATTATCATTACACAGAAAATGCACTGACACAATGAATCTAAATAATCAACATGGAGTTATCCAGCAGACTGCCTGCTCTGAAAGCAGAAAAGATTTTTAATTTTTACGTTATAGACCTGTTTCAAAAAATTTATTTTTATTACACAGTATGATGTTCTACTGTATCTAGAAAGTAATTTGTTTTGAAATAAAGAGCTGGGTAAAAACAAGAACTTACTTTCTACTGAAAACCAAATAATAAATTGCTTTAAAAACTAGAATTGAGAAATAACACTAACAACATGTTTAAAGAAGGTCACACTTTGCCACAATCATTCAATAAAATATGCTGAAGTTAACCCGTCCCCTGCCTTTCATTTTGTTTACATAACCAAGTGTCTTCCAAGATACTCATGTGAAAGGGAACTGGTATCATTGCTCTTCATAAGATCTCAGATATAACTGTTCGACTACAGAAGCTGAGTCTGAAGAAGACTGAGCAACTATACATGCATTATTCCTGTTATAAATCCAACAAGGAGGGAAATTTTTCATTAAATCTAAAAGTTTATTCTGTACTCTATATGAAACAGTCCTCGGTCATTAACAAAATAATAAAGTTTGCTTGCACACAGAGACTTTGAGACTGCACTCCTCTCTGCCAGCTCTTCTTTATTAAGTTATTTTTCCTCAATAAAAACTGTGTTTCATAGCCGATGAGGATGGAAGACAGCTTCATGAAAAAGGTTTAGGCTAGTTATAAGCCAGGAGAATAGCAAGCTGAAGACTTACAGTGAAAGCATGTTTCTTTTTGGCAATATAGATGATCCCATTTGTAAGAGGTTTTTGTACATTTAAGTTACATCATAAAAATATGTGTGTAAAAATATAACACACATACATGTGAAATCTGTCCATGTATTTATATAGAGGGAAAGAAGTAAGCTGGGGAACATAGCATTAGTGATGATTGAGAATTTTCATCTGTTAAGTGCTGAACATGAATCCTTGTCTACTAGAGATAAAGAAAGCTGTGGTTAGGAAAGAAACACAAAACTCAACATCCCAATGACTGTTCCCCCAGAAAAACATAATGCTCAATATGCTAATGAAAAACAAGTTAGGAATTTTGCAGCAAACTTATGGGAGTTCACTTCTGTTGCAGCTTTTAGAGAATTTGGCAGCATTTATAAAGATGCTAAGTTAACCCATACAGTGTAAGGCAGACAAGAAGGGAAATAAAAATTAGGTGTAGCTTGTTAAAAAAAAAAGAAGAAAAAAGATATGAAATCCAAATCACATTAAAGGAAATCCTTGAAAACTTTTATCAAATTCTTGAAAGAAAACCAAGATGGTATATTCCATTTAAAGCTGTTTTAGGCTACAGTTGCAAAGGTGCTAACAAGATACGTATACTTTTCTCATTTTCATCAGTTTACAAAGAAGTTAATGGAGCTGCTTCTAATTTACATGAAGCTGACAAGAGATTTAAAGCCCTCATTAAGCACCCAGAAGTTCAGGAATACTTGAGGGTAATTCAACTAGACCTCAGGAAAGCCTATTATTAATGATGTCAGTACTTGAGGTTGAATCAGATCTATAGAAAATGATCCCTTGTGGTGTTTCAGTAATGCCTTCTGCTGCAAACTGAAACTGGAACAAACTTCCAAACACATGGAAGTATGACAAATATGATATTCGAATTTGTTTAAATTCTGAACTATTAGTCAAAATTTTGGTTACATTTTAGGCAATTAATCTCTAGGAAGGATAAAATTTTCTCTGATATCTCTGTTGAATCTGTTTTATCTAACATAACTCAGTGACTGATGAAATCCATTTGAGATATTTTCTTACTGACAGCCCAATATCTTCAACAGTTCTACATCTTGGATGACATAAAACCAAATATGGATTATTATATGAAACATTAAAAGTACTAATTTAGAATATGTAGAATTCTAAAATGACTCTACTAATTCTCTTCAAAAATTACCTATCTTAATTGGACAATCTCATCTTCAAGCTGTTGTTCTAATAATTTGCTCTTTATTGTTGCATTTCATCTGAGGATAGCTCAAATCAGAATTTTTCTGCTGACAAGAGAACATTATTTGCTTTAAAGAGCACAGAAACTTGAATAATTAAGATGGGAAACTTCTTCCACACATCACAAAGACATTGAAACAGGTATTAATATAAACTAATAGGTGAAACACAGGTTACAGTTTATAAGAACAAGCAGTAATCTTCCAGAAGTTGAAAGCAGTGCTGTATGGAGGGACTAAATCTAGGATGCAACATATTCAGGAGAAGCAGCAAGTATTTAAAAGCCACCCCCTGCCTTTGTCATCAAAACTGTGAAGGAAATCACATTACCTCTCCAAACATGGGTCTGCAATGGAAGAAACAAGTTCAAAAATGGACACATACATGAAGTAAATATTAGGCAGTTGCTTGTAGCAAATTCACCAAAGCTATCCTTTAACTGGAAGAACTACTGTAATTCACAAAGAACATTTCAGAATTCAATGCATAAATGATATATAGGACTGAGTATTCTATTAAGAAGAAAAGAAAGAAAGAAAAGAAAGAAAATTACTGCAGTTAGTGTTGAATGTGTCTTTTCCTAAGCAATGTAATATAGTTATTGGTGATATGTGAATCTCTGGTGTCAAGTGAGGAAAGCTGAAAGGAGAAGTTGTGGTTTGGGGTTTTTTAATTTCCTGGACAAGGTAATATGCAATCTGCAGGGGCCAAAAGTCACTATAATTAAATCTAATCTACTTCTGTGCCAATGACCTAAACATAACATGTATATTACTCCTAGATGATTAATATTGTTTGCATCCATTATGTTTCTCAGCTCCTATTCAAATAGCAGTTGATGAAAGTAATAGGACTTGTCAAGTTTTAACGTAATGTATGAAGATGTGTTAATATGCATGACATAAAAGACAGACTAAAATAAGCACTTCACATTTTATACTTCTAATTTAATGTAATACTATGTATGCAAAATATAGGGCAGTTCAGTAAATAAGTGTGATCTCCTTTAGCTGTTATCTTTAGAGCCCCTTTTAAGAACATTTGGTCTTGTTGTACTGCTATATTTGAGGCTGAAAGCTGTTTAGTTTCTGAAAGCCAAAAATGCACATATTATGACTTTATAGCATTCCTCTATTTTCCCCATACAATCCATTTCCTACCTCTCCGTTTTATTTTAGGATCTTATTACAATATTCTTCTCCCCTCCCTTTGACCATTGTACCAGTTTGCACAAACAAACCAGCTCTGGTGTATGTCTTCCTTGTATTATCTTCCTCATGTCTAGAAAAGGTGCGATTGACATTACTTTCCTGTCTACAACATGTTTCTTCATTTTCTTTTTTCACATTAAAGGTTCTATATTCACATCCTCTAAGAGATCCCCCTAACCCCTTGCACCAGAGTGTCCATGCATCTGTCCTCCCTTTTCTCATCTCCCCATCATAAAAAGTACACATTTAATAGCATTAATTGTTATATAACATCCAAAGAGTTCTTTATAGGACCTGTACCATTAACTAGTAATCAATGGTCAATAACAAATATTCTTCAGAATCCTGACTGTCTAGAACTCTAGCCAGTCTCAATGGCAACGTGAAAGCTGAGCCCATCTATACAACTCTCAGTCCTTGAGAGAACAGAAATGTTAGGCAGCAAGACAGAAGGGCTTCTGCGATGGAGGAGGAAAAAGTAGTGTCCATAATAGGAACAGGATGAAGATTTTCTCAGTAGAAATCAGTCTCAGGGTAAATGTGAGTTTGGAGAATAAAATGATTCCAGGTATTTGCTTGATGCTTCCTTGCAGCTAAATTGATCAAATTCTTATTCGTAGGCCCTGCAGGTTGGTTATAACTGCATTAATACGAGATATTCTTATATTCTTACATTAACATTTTATCTACTTACCTAAATGTTTACCTAGTTATCCTGTTGATTCTTAGAAACTTGTGAAGCTTCTAATACAGCCAGTTTGTTTACAACTTCTCCTTCTAATATCTCCTGAATATTATTTGCAACCAACACCACAGTCCTTCTCAAAACCATTCCACAAAGTGTTCCAGGGAAATAAAACATCTATATTTCAGCTTGCATTGTTTTTCAAGTTTAATTGTTTTCATCCTTAAGCTATAAAATGTCTTGAATACATACTTATAATGCCTCTAATCCTTCAGACTACATTGTGTATTCTGAACCCACAGTATGATACACAATTCAATATGTTTTGAAAAGAAAGCTCTCTTCTATCACTTCTGTGAAAGCACAGAAATCTTACTTACAGGGTGTTTTGGATCAGTCTCAGTTGAAAAATTGCTAGGATTGCTGTTAACAATTTCTAGCTCCAGAGTTTCATGTGTAGGATTAGCAAGAGGTATGTATAGACGAGCCCATCTGGAAAAAAAACATATGCAATGACTATTAATTACAAGTCTTCTTCCATTACATTGTGTTATTCATCACTTGTTTTCTTTCTTGAAAAATGAGTACTTTTTAAAATAAGAATTATGTTTTATTGCATTAGTATTTTTCCACTAGTATGGACACATACTTAATAGCATTAATTAATATCATTAATAATTATTAATAACAATAAAACCTGGTAGCAATAACCATTCTAATACTTGGATCATTCGTAAGGGCAGAATTTGTCTTGCTGTACTGCAGTTGCCAGGAAGTTAGTTTAAGTTAGTTGGTTAAAAGGACTGTCTAGCTCCCTCAATACTCAACAAGGAGAAAACATAGTCAGGGACAATTGATCCTAATGTAGATCACTAAGATGTGGAATCACTTTTCATTCTCTACAGGAGTAGCCTAAACTTAATGCCTTAAACTTAATGCCTAACTTTTAGATAGGACGATGTGGAAATGAATCCTAGTGTCTCCGATACCACAGCTTCACATTTATTCCTAGGCTCCAATTTGCAGATTTATGGCTCACCTTTCCTTTCTTACTTTCTGTAAATCTAACTTTGGAATAAAACATTTTAGTCAAATAGATAATTCAGAGTGCCAAGGCTAACAAAAAAATTTGGTTCCAAAAAGTAAAATAATTTTAAGTATGTCTTATTATTCTGTAGTCTATCCATGGACTCATAGTCTGCCTCAGGAAAAGCACTGGACAGAAATTAAAGGTAATCAGATAAATGATATCTGTAACTCCTTTTTGTCTAAGCAATGCCTTACAGGAAAAGCTTGTAATTAAGTGGTGCTGCCAATAGCTTTTGATTTAGTGCCACTAGGCAACCATTCTTCTTGATCATCTTGTAACCTTGAGATCTCAAAACAAACTTAGTGTTCCACATCAGCCATTTCAATGGAGGTTCTGCCTGCTTCTCTCCTCTTTCTTTCTCTGCATGGACTCAAAATCTGTTTCATTTTGTACAATTGTTGCGTTGTCCATTATAGCATAATGGAAAATCATGATGTTGCACATGTAAATTATATATTTTAATGAGTATTGTGGCTGTCCCAGAACAAAGATTGGAGTATGCTGATTGCCTAATCTTTAAATCAGCTGGCACTCTATTTTACAGACTGTCCTTTATTTTCTAATTAAAGAATAAACAAACACAAGATACCTTCAATAGGGAGCACAATTTTGAAAAGAATTTGTAAGACTTGCAATAATTCCTCTATTCTGATCAAAATAATATATTATTTGCCTTTAACAAAGATACATGACCATAAATCACATTCTCGTTATAACACCAAGGGACACAGAAAAGAGATTCAAGGTGAATCAGTGATAACAGTAAATAAGAAGAGTTTGAAAAATGAGATACATATATTGGTTTTGCCGTAATTTATCTACCTAATGGATATTCCCTCTAGTCAAAGCTGTGGCAGGTCAACTGCCAGATTGCTCCACATATTTATCCTCTGGAAAAAATTAGTCAGTTAATCATAGCTAAATCAGTAAGGAAAAAGAAAATATAAAAAGCAACATTCAGAAGAGAAGGCATTTCAGTCAAGCTTTACGACTGTAACTTCAGGCCCTAAAACTTGTGTGCAGGTGGGTCCTTGCAACATATGCAGTGATACAAATCCCCAGCAGCTGAGTGGCAGACTTGTTTTTGACTAAGACTGTCAAAGCATTGTATCACTGAGGTCTCAACAGCAGAGAGTAAAGAAATACCAGGAAACTTTCACACAAGAACTTCAGATTCACTTGATAATTCCCATTTTTCACATTTACCATCTCTAGCCTTTAATTTTTGTCTGGTTTCTTTCATACCTAATACTTTGTCAAAGGAAAAACTGTGTTGGCATATCTGAAATTTCAGTAAGCAACTATTTGACTGTTAAAGGTTCCTCAAGTGATCAAAATCCATTAAGAACCTCTGCCACCCCACACAGATTGACTACCGTGGTTACGCTAGGAAAAGTTGTTGCATATGACAGTAAATTCGAGACCACTCTGAATATCATTCAACTGACTCATCTTCAATGACTCCACTGTGGAGCCCATAACAGGATGGATAAATGAAAATGGAGAACATCAAGGAGAAAGTTTCCTTGCTTAGAGGCATATGCTAAAGGATGTGTTAAATCTACCTTGACAGAAACAAAAAGCAGATCTGACTGTGATAAACCCAGAATGTTAGGGTATCTGAGGAAGGATTAAAAGATAAACTGTCCAAATTTGTTCTTTTCTCTTTCAAGAATTGGTTGGAAATTGATTCTAAGTGTATCAATGGGTTCTTGGCTCCTAATCCAGTTCCAAGTGATGTTTCAAGGACACAAATTCTTAAATTTTTCAGATTGATAGCAAAAAGAATGTGGCAAGCACATAATGAAAAACATTATTCTTAGAAGGATATCACATATGAAAATGCTTCTTCCACATTCAAGGAAAAGGTGGCAGAATGGAAGTTAGTCTCTTAAAGGACCACAAAGCTTCACCAACCAGAAATGCTTCATTTTATGACATTTACAGTCCACGTCTCTGGGAACACAGCAAGGAAGTACACCCATTCAAAACAAAACAAATTGATACCTTTCTTAAACAGACAACACAGAAATGTCTACCTGCATTGCTTTTCCATATTCAGCATACGTTAATGCAGGCAATTTACTTGGACTATGCCATCTTTTCAGCAGGTAGAGCAATTCTCAGTAATTTAACTGTAACCTCAATGCCTTCATCGGTGACATTGTCCAAAATTTTGCACTTCAAGAAGAGGACATTATGCTGATGACACAATAGAAATAAATTTCTGGAAAAAGGAGAGTGTTGAAGGAAATAACTGAACAAAAAGCAGGAGAATTTATGAAACCAAGATATGGCAGATAATGCAAACAGAAAAGGAAGTTTGTCAGTTTTGTTATACTGTCTTATAATATTTATTTAAAAAGATATATGAAAGAGACTACTGTTAATTTCCTGTTATACATTATTGTTGTTGCTACTGTTGCCAATAATTAAACTAAATAGTACTTCTTTGTTCTTCCACCATTATCTGCGCAGGGCAGATGTAGATGAGTTCATTTACATATGCATAGGAATTACAACATGCATCTACATGTAAAGTGAAAAGAAATCTCATTTGAAAAAATAAAACATAGAATTCAATGAATTTGAGGTAATAGTTTTGACAGACAAGTGTTGTAGTTAATGGAGCTAATCCTTTCCAACATATATTTTATTTGCAGTAGGAAAGGATGACTTGCCATTCTCAGACAGACCATTTGTGCATGTAGTTCACAGGTAGTGCATGCTAGAGAAAATTATGAATGCCAGATAGTTTGAATGAAAAGGTTTTAAGTTATTTCTAACTCCTAACAGTGTCAGCCTACATAGTAGAGAAAAATTATGGATTTTACTCCAGTAAGCCCAGAATTTTAAAGTAAAAACCAGGAAATAGACAGCCCTACTGATCTTCTTAGAAAAACATAGTAACAAAGGCATTGCCAGTTAACTCTGGTCTGTGCATCATATATGAACAGCAGAATATATTCACTCACAAAAATTTAATCAGGTAAAATTTCACGTTGTACTCTCTAACAACATTTGTTGCTCAGTCTGTAATATATATTAATTATAGATTTAGTCAAAGATAAGATATACAGAAGTAAGTGGAATTTAGCATTCAGAAGAGCAGTGTGTCCACAGAATCTACTACTAAGCAGAAGTAATAGGTGGAAGAGCGCTACTGAAATTCTGGCATTCTTGAAAGTCTTATCCTAAAAGTTTTGATTTCTGTCTTGAAAGTCAGAACTGAAAATTATGCTATCAAAATGCAAGATGACATTTTATTAAAGGAAGACAAGAATTGGGCTCATTTCTCTGTCTGCTCTAAGTAGCTCATTTTCTTAACCCTTGCAGTGTTCCAGCCATGTATACCCCCAGGATCTGCAGGACAGAAGTTGTATTACTTTGCCATTTCTTGAGAGATTACAAGAAATTGATAACTGGTATACAAGCATTTGTAAAGCAGGACTGTCAGATATATTCCTAGTTCAGAAAGAGGAAAGAAACAGAAAACAAAACAAACCTACAGAACTTCGTATTATGGATGTTTATGATTACCTTCTGCAGTGTGAATGTAATCATAAAGATCCATCTTCAGAATGATTTCTATATAAAGACTGCAGAGAAAGTCTACATGTAGGCTACAATTCCATTTCGATTGTTCTTCGGCAAGGAGAATTTCACTTATCTACACTTATATATATGAAAATTATCTACAAACTCTTATAGTACATATACAGCACTATTCTGGCTTTTTGATGTAAACTCTTGTGTTTTCCATGATACTTCAAACCAGTGACCAAGTTCAGCATTATGAACGACATACTTACTTTCCAAGCTCACATTCTATTTCAGGCAGACTAGTTGGCAATGGTTTCTCTACAATCAACTTCAGTGCGTACCAAAACTCTCCAACCACATCTGACAGGAATATGACACTAAAAACAGATACATAGTCTTAATATGACACAGCTTTTGTGCAAACAATTAAAAATGTACAGCAGATTAAAATTCAGGAAAAACCTAATGAGTTCAAAACAGTGAGTTCTTCGATTAGCTCCCAGTTTTCCTGTAACGCTTCTTGCTGGTATCTGAATTCAACTACCAAAACCAATACTTACAATTACTGATGCAACAAAATCTCTCCTTCATCTTTCTTAACTTTTTAGCATAAAAAGTTGTTTTGGGGGGTTTTTTTGTTTGTTTATTTTTCAAAAATACAACTCAAAAGCATTTCAACTGCTAATTTACAAGAGTAAGCTTTAATTTCATTTCAATGTCACAGTATTTTCTTTCTAGCCATTTTGAACTCAAAGGACAAAGAAACAGAAATAGTGTTCACTGATTTTAAAAAGGAAAATCTTTTCAAATCTAGTGATGAAAACTGAAGAATAGATATAGACACATTTATATGAGCGTGACAAAGAGATATGCTTCAAAGGAATATTCAATATACTGTTTTGATATACAATCAAATCTTGTCATGACTGAAAATTGCTTGCTGCTAGGTGAGATATGTACAGCAGTATATTTCTGTGACAGACATTCTAACACATTCCTTTCCTATTGCAGATTTCTTTTTCTATTTCTTGGTTTTTTGAGTAGCAGAGTCATAATAACATTAAACCAAAGCACTGTAAGCATATAAAAACTTACAGGAAATGCACTGTGCAAACCCATGACCAACTAAGGACCAGTTCTTGTTCTAAATGATAGATAACTATGTCTGTTCCATGACTTTATGGTTCCAGACTATCCTCTCTGCCAACAGAGCCTTTAAAGTGAGCATAAAACAGCTTACGAAAGAATCATCCATTTGAAAAGGTACACCTGCCACAAACACTTTTGTAACACTTCTTCCCAGCTGCTACCACAGCAAAGGAAACAGAGCATGGCTTTAGAAAAAAAGATAATAGTGTGGATGTAATGTGGAAGTACCTCTGGCCAGCTATAATTGTAGTCCTTGGGAGCTACTGCAATATAAAGCAGTGATTAGACAGCTTTCTAGTACAGTGCTGCATAATTGTATTGAATATGTACAGGTGTGGTTTATGTCATCTTTACATATATTCCCCTAAGTCCCAGCCTACCAATCAGCTGAGCCCAATGTTTTGCCAGTTAAAACAAACCTTTATTTTATTATTTGGAAATTCTGCACTTGAAAAATACCAGAAATATTATCTGGTATGAAAAAATGAGGTCTATTCTCTTTTGCAGCTTCAGAATGCATAAATTCAACAAATTCCCACAGAAAAAAATTTTACTAGACTGATAACAGTACTCATTTTTATAAAACAGCATTGCTTGAAAGCTGTATGGTACAATGATACCTGCCATTACTCTGGTCTTTGGAAAAATCAATACAAGCAAATTGAACAAAACATTGAAATACATGTATTTTGGCTTTGGAAATATTGGATCTTTGAACACAGGTCATCTGTCTTTGTCCTCCTCCTAAACAATCACCCCACCCTCCTCCCCATCCCCGTATTTTTTCTAGTCAATTGATATCATTGAAAACCAGGGAATTGTTTTTCAATCAGCCCTTCAACTAAATAATGCTTTGCTAACCAAATTCCAGGAAAATAAGCTTTGCAATTCTGCACTCTTCAGTAACTTGCTGAACTGGCTCAGCTGAAACTAAGTCCAAGAGGTCATCTGCCTTTGTATTGCTAATTATGATATACCTGCATGGTTTCATGGGGATTTCCAATGTAATGAAAAATTTGTAATTTAAAACCTCTCCATGTTCATTTAGTAGATCATTGTTAATTAATGGAAGATTCTGAAGCTAAATGGATTTATGTGAAGACTTTTAAAGGGTTCTTCACCTGGTTTTAGTTATGTTGTTATAGTTTCGTTCCTTCTCAGAAGAAAAATGAAATCATGTTATTCCCTTTACGGAACTTAAAATTTACAAAACTTACAATTCATCTGAAGTTTTCAGAGGGCACTTCTAATATTAAGTAAATGTCGAAAACATTGTTCACTGAATTCCAGTGAACTAGAATCACTAGGATTTATTCTACTGCCTGTCAGTCAGGTTTTTCCCCTCAGAGGAAAGCTGCTGTGTGGGATACAATATATCTAAAGTTGGAGTTTTTTTAAATTCCATTTATTACCTTTTGTGGGTTTTTTTAGGGTGATATCTACATCAAGTGACCAAGGTTTCAATGAAAGTAGTTCAATTATTAGTACAAGAGCCACAACCACAAGTATCAAAACTCTACAACTTACCTTCCATCTGAAGTGCCAACAACAGCTGGGGAAAACTTCAGGTGATACAAAAATGTTTGTTTGGGCCTAAGAATGAAAGCCTTTTGTCCACAAAGTGACTGATTCTCCAGCACCACACTCAGCTGGAGAATTTTATCCACAGGATTAGTGATGGGAATATGAATTCCAATAGTATCCTAGAAAAAAACCACAAAATTAATTATGAGCCATTACACATCTTTCTCAAACAAGAGTAAGATGCTTACTCATGATTTACACTTATGCAAACACAGGCTGCACCTTGTTTGATGTGTGTGAACTAACCCAAAAAAGAGAAGTTGCAGCAAGAGACATTTCAGCCAATCTGCAAATTGTAAACTCTTTAATTCCATAAATAAGGAAAAGTTCAAGTCTTCCTGGCCAGTCTGCATTCTAACAAGCTACTTCACCTTCCAAGATACAGCTGAGGCTTGCCAAAATACACCTTACAGGCAGATCTGCTGTTGTCCCAACCAGGTAAACCCTCCAAGCCATCTCCCAACAGCCAAGCACAGTTGAAAATGTCCACTTTGCAAGCTGGCAAATGATTCAGGCTGAATTCTGCAGGATCCGTTCCTCTTAATTTTTAAGTTACATCATAATACTTGACATTAAAACAACACCATCACAATAAACATTCCTTCTCTCGTTCCTTTTAGCCATTTCCCTTACTAGTGGTCTCCATATCTTTCTGTTTAAAGTCTATGAACACTTCAGGCAAGGACCATCTTTTCTTGGCCATCCGGAAAACATGGCTACTATTAAAGACGCATATTAAATTCCAGTTACTGTAATAAAAGGGAGCCAAACTATGGCCTGATTAGATAAATATGCATACTTTACACGTGGAACACCTTTAAGATGAGCAGGAATTGGGCAAAGGCTGCTCATTCTGCACAGCTCCTACACTGCATTCTTGAGCAGCCCTTGAAACACTGCTATATTTCAGCAGTGTTCCAGTGACCCCCTTCTTCCCTGTAAGGTTAAAAAAAAAAAAAATAGTGTAAATCCATCCTATGTACCCTATGTGTGTAAATATTAATATACTTTATGAAACGAAACACTCCAGACAGGAAGGAATATATTAATGAAGGAAGTCCACTGTCACAATTCAGGATGCATACCTGCAGTTTAAAATACATATGTTCTATTCATATACGTTCATCTATATAAAATATGCAAAATCCAAAACCAAATATATGTATTTATTTCTCTGTATCTATATTTATCTCTATCCCTATTTTGGTCTCCTCCCTTTGCTCTAACCAAACAGTTTATTTCAAAATGCAGGGGTTTTTTTTAACATATGGTGATTTGGTTCTCACAGCAAAATTTTGCCATATACTTTTTTGTAAAAGGTAAATAATTCAAATTGCAATATGAAAGGACAAAAAGATAAAATATCTATTAAAATTAATAATACACTAAAAACTGAACATGAAATACTTTACAACCCCACACACAGCTACCTCACTCTGCTTTGAGCCTGCCTATGATTTGCTAAATTTCTATATATTTACATTTATAGAAAATGACTACTGGAACACACATAAGACACATTTAATGTTCTACAGATGGCAAGATTACACCAACAATTTAAATCATTCAAGTGCCTTGCATCGGTAAGATGGGATTTAAATTTGCCATAAAATATTTTAAAGCTCAGATTAATAGTTTTTACTGGTGCAAACAAATTTCTAAATCTATCTACCATTTTATTACTAAAGGCTTCATAACAAGTTTAAAGTAAAACATCTACATGCTGTGTTGAAGAAATACTTTTACAGTAAAAAGGAAATATTGGACTGCTTATTTAGGAAAAAAGCAGCAACTATCAAAGAAACCTTTGTAACCTTGCACACAAAGGAGATTTTATATTGCCAACATTAGCTTAATGTAAAAGAGTGTTCTCTTGCCAGTATAAAATGAGTAGCTAGGATTACGTATTTCCCTGGAATTTCCCAGGAAATTTCCCTGGAATTGCTATAAATGTTTCAAAGATCTGCTACTTCATGGATGGTAATGAGAGCAGATGTACATTTATCAACAGAATGTATATATATCGTATATTTCTAGCCCTTAATGGATTGTTATGGAGGCATAGTACTAGGATAAATAACAAAACACCCATGCAATTGCTGAGAGTATTATTTCTCCTGAAAGTACCATTTTATCAGAAAGAATGCAAAGGATTAACATCATAGGCAAGTTCCAAACACATTTATAGTCATTAATTTAGATCCACATTTTAGTGTTGTGGTTTTTATAAACATTTTGACAGAGGAAAAATGTAAAAGTTGAAAAAAGAAGAGAATTAATCTCATTCCTCAAACTGCTTCTTGTATCAAGACTGCCAGTGCCCAGGATAGAGCCATTCTGGTGCAATATGTCATGTTTTTAATCCTTTAGTACTTGCTGTGATCCACTTGTTGTCCAGTGAAGGTCATTTAAAATAATCTAACATAAGGTCAAATAAAATAAAATGTAAATATGAGATAACATTTATTCTCTGTGGAACTTGAAAAAACAATTGACTGCTTACACTTTATCCTACACTAATAGCCTGAGCCTATGTATAGGTCTAATACTCTTATCAAGATTTTGCTTCAGAAGATGCTCATCATCATCAATTGATCTTTTGTGATATTATACCTGTTTGTTGAAATATTTTCCTGACATATTTTATACTAAAGATTTTCTCATCATCCCATTCTCTACATCCTTCTTTTAGCAACTGGACCTAAAGGATTTAAGTCCATAATATGTAATTTTACATTTTATTAATGTATACACTGCACTGAACTACCAACTAATCCTCCTTTAACTTTGACAAGGTAGCTTATAGGAAGATGGACACATTCTAAAATGACTCTGCATAACACTTCTCTGTGTTCAAACTTCAGTAATAACCCTATTCTAACCATCATTAGGTGTCAATAAAAGCACTATCTGGCCAAAGTTTCTAAGACACTAAATACAATTCTTAATGCTTTAGAACAATTGTTTTCAATTAAAATCCAGTTTCATTACGGAGATGACATTTACCCTGCATTTGTTTGCAGCTTCTCCAGTCCATGGACCTTGAGGAGAAAGCATTTGTACTTGTTCCTGAGTTTGCCAGGCTATTGCTATAGAAGAAAATTTTCAAGTCAGGTAAGTGCTAAGAAAGCTATTTTGATAGGCCTGGTGAGATAGTGCAGGAGAAATTCTTCCCTTTGTAGGTCCTTGTCCAAATCATTGTTCTTCTAAACTGACAAGTAAGAAGTGCCTTCTTTCTCTGTGCTGCATCTGATGATAAGCAGGAATGTTGCTTACTCAAAGATTGAACTTGCAATGGTGGCAATATTCTTGAAAAAAACAGATCTTGGCCTTCTATCTTGCATAGGCTCAAAATGATCAGAGCTTTCAATGTCACCATCAGTGTGTCTACATGTCAGTAGTAGGAGTTAAAGTAGAGTCTCCTGTTGTATCCTGATTATTATTCATTTCCATTTCTTGGAACAAAAGAGGCTCAACTGAGTTGATCAGCAGAGTTGATGACAGAGTTTCAGGGCCATGCTGAACATAGTTCAGCCCAGTTTGGTCAAATTAGTTTCAGGAATCAGAGCTGGCTCTTGAACTGCTTGATGCAAGGTGCCTCCAACACACACCTCACCTCACCACTTCTACTCTCCACACACACTTCTAATCCAGACCCACATGCCCACACTCAGCTGGGCCTTTCTCGCTGTCCTGGTTTCAGCTGAGATAGAGTTAATTTTCTTTGTGGTGGCTGGTATGGGGCTGTGTTTTGGATTTGTGCTGAAGGCAGTGTTGATAATACAGAGATGTTTTAGTTGTTGCTGCACTGGTCAAGGACTTTCCAGCTTCCCGTGCTCTGCCAGGTGCACGGGAAGCTGGGAGGGGACACAGCCAGGACAGTTGATCCAAACTGACCAAAGGGCTATTCCATACCACATGATGTCATGCTCAGTATATAAAGCTGGGGAAGAAGAAGGAAGGGGGGACATTCGGAGTGATGGCATTTGTCTTCCCAAGTAACTGTTACGCGTGATGGAGCCCTGCTTTCCTGGAGATGGCTGAACACCTGCCTGCCCATGGGGAGTGGTGAATGAATTCCTTGCTTTGCTTTGCTTGCGTATGCGGCTTTTGCTTTCCCTATTAAACTGTTTTTATCTCAACCCTCGAGTTTTCTTACTTTTGCTCTTCCGATTCTCTCCCCCATCCCACCGAGGGGGAGTGAGCGAGCGGCTGCGTGGGGCTGAGCTGCCAGCTGGGGTTAAACCACGACACTCGCATTGATCATTCAGACACATGGAAGTCCTAACCTCCTATGTCTTGAGGGGATGAGTCCTTCCAGCTTCCTAGTCACTTGTAAGTTAACGGAGCAGATCTTTGTGAAGTAAACCACCTCCCTCACTGTACCTCACCATACAAGACCTTTCCCCACCCCCACCCCACCCCCGCCGTGATGTAAACTAATTGCCAAGATAACCCTCTCCTTTCCATGTAAGGTTATGACGACAGAGAATTACAGCATTGCCATTATCTTCATACTCTATTTTCCCATTTTACTTGGCATATTTTGCCTTACAAAATATCAGCTTGCAAAAAGGCACCAACTGTTCATCAACAGTTAAGTCTTTATCAGAACAGCAGATTGAACTACTCAAAATCTAGAACTAAACACCTTAAGCAAATTATATATTTGTAAAACTTGCTTAGTAAGGAATCCATTCGTATCACTATTAGAGTACAAGAAACTAACTAGAAGAAAAAAATGTGCACAGGACATTTAATATCAAAGGCTAATAGTGCAATGAGTTTCAGATGTAAATTTACATATAAAAATCACACTGAATTGAATTTCTTTTAGCTGAAATGTGCATTAGTGCCTAAGTAATAATGCCCTAAAACAGAATACAGAGATGATTAGTTTGTAAGTTATTACAATAATTCTAAGCTCACTGACTAAAAAATACTGCACTGTTAACCTCTTAATAGGGAATAGACATTGTACCAAGCAAACAAACTGGGAAAACAATGTTTTGCAACAGATGATTGCTAAAAACATCTTTCTGAAATTAAAGGAAAGGAGGGGACTGCAAAAGCATGATATTCTGTGACTGAAGCTATCTATGATGTCCTCAGCTCCACCAAAAGAAATCATGCACATTGAGAAACCCACACCAAAAATAAATTGTAACACATATAGGAAAAGCTAATGAACTAAATAATATGCGCATATTTGGACATCCATGCACCCCAGTTTTGTCCATCTGTATAATGTTTCTGGTTTGGTACAGATAGATAGAAGAAGTTGGAGCAAAGAGAAGGTGAATTACAAGAGAAATGCTATATTAAGATAATTATAAAAAACATACCTGACAAGGGGATACAGACTGACTCAAAGTCAAATTAATATCCCAAATTCCCATACCTGAGGAAGTAATAACTATGCTTACATCTTAAATAATACTCCTTTGCATTTGAAATCAAGGCCACCTCTGAGTCCCTGTAGACTGAAGCTCAGTAATTCTCCATCTTCCTGACACCACAGGCAGATATCCTTTTCAGATCCAGCAGCATGAGATGAAGAAATTACCAATTACGGCTACTTTTTGCCAACCTCTGTACTGAAGGTTGGCACATTCACTGATCAGCCCAGTTGCCTAAGCCACCATGTACAGTAACCTGGCTTATCAAAGCTGAATCAGATTAGGGAGCACTACTAAATAATATAACAATAGGTTAATCTTTTCCATTACCACAGCCAGTCTGGAAGGAGATATCTGCCACTGCATTAATGTAACAAAGGATCAAATTAATCTTCAGAGGATTTTACAGGAAAATCATTTACATCTACTTTGTCAACAACATTTTTGGAAAGCATGACTCAGCAACTAACAGATTTCAATACAGCTCCTATTCATCATTCTTATAGGTCGCTTTGCTGTGCAGATACATGTAATATATGAGGTGCCAATGACAGAAAACATGGGTTGAATCAAATCAATAGATGTATTTACAGTCCTTGTTCAATAGGACTATTTTGGATGACTGACGCTTCAGTAAATCCAGGCTGCACCTCAAAAAGAGACATTTCTCTTTTTTTCAGAATGTCCTATCTTCTTCTTAGACTGGCATATCCACAATGCCAGAACAAAATACTTAAGGTCAGTGTCACTCAATAAAAGCACTAGAAAGTGCAACATTTCTAAGTTAGAAATGTATTGCTCTTAGATAATGAAGTCAAGAGAGCTATCCCTTACTACTGCATTTTCAGAGAGTCAGTTACGTCTCATGGAAAGGTAATATGTAATTCTTCTTCCAGCATGTCATGACACAGAGATATTTTCCCAAACTTAGCCTCAGAATAGTGACAATCACCATTTGTAACCAGTCCTCTCTTTCAGGGAAGTCAAGGAGATGTAAAATTTAGGATACTTTCAGTTTCCAAATAGCTGATATATCAGGTAGACAATTAGCAAAACCTGTCTTTTTCAATAATTTCTTTCAGATCTAGACTAAATCTTACCCACAGAGATCTTTGTGAATGTCAGTCATGTTAAGTATTTAAGAAAATCTTTGTCATTCTCTTATTTACCAAAGAAGTGCATTATCATCCCGGGACTTTGAACGTATACAGAACTACAAAGTTCAATTCCTGACCTAACTGTATCTACGCATATAATGCTACAACAAACAGTTAGCTGCAATTATTTTCTTCTGGTCTCACTGATTTGTTTTCAAGTGCTAGACGAAGTTACAATAGTGCCTAAATTCAAAATTCCAACAGATTAGAACTGACTTGGTGAGTGCTGATGATTTCTGCATATTCATAATGAAGTCAGCTACTGAAACAAGAGAATTATTTCCAGGGACTTATTCTAATAGCATTTAATTTACCCTATTAGACATTGAAACTGATAATTGCACTATGGGCATACTGTCCCGGATTGAAAATTTGATGTGGTGAGGTTAGAAAGCTCCCTCTGGAATGAAACTACAAACATGATAAAGACCACATCAGTGAAATGCTGAGGTATCAGCTCGCTCAGAACTGTCAGGAAAAGGCAGTCACTAGCACTGCTCATATTCCAGGGCTTCCAAGACTTTCAGAAATACTTGGTAAAAATAAACTTACAACCACCTATCAGAACCTAATGGTACTGTTATAGAATAGCAGTAATGACTAGTTATTACAATACTTCCATCAACTTTAATGACTCCTGCTACACATGTGGAAGCAAATATCCTACTATTTGCCTCTACTCCTAGCTCATGCTGGTATGGGCTAACTAAAAGTACTTCTTTACTTTTTAAAACTAGTAACCAACTCTGATAATATTTCATTTTACTGGATTTTTATGACCATACTAATGAGATAATTTACATCTCAGCTACAGCACCTACCATCAAGTTACTCAATCAGCAGAGGTAAAATGCTAATTAATTTGACTGTCTTAGACCTTGTACCTGCTGTAACTCTCTTATTCTGTAGGTCTAAAAAGATATTTTTAAGGAAGCATGTTTCTTTGCAATTTAAAAGACTGATACCATAATTATCACTGGCACAAAACATACAGAAGTAGAGATAATTCTAGAACAAAACTGAAAATGTCAGGGTTTGTACTGAGAATAACTTTTTCTCCTGAATTTTCCAAGAGTAGAAAATGACAAATAAGCTCATATTGACAGGTGAAATGCCTCGGATAAAAACCTTCCTCTCCCAAATCCTAGACACTTGTTTTTTTAAATCCAACCTTTATTTTTGGGATGTCTCTTCAGTCTCAGGAGCCAGAGAGTATCAGTATTATAATGCAAAGAGAATTTCTTAAATGTTCATAGCTTTTCTGAAAACAGAAATGTATATAAATCTGAAGGAATAGTCTCTATAAGTTATCCAGTTCTATGACTTACTATGACTTAAAAGGTCAGATAAACTTTAAAAAGAAAACATCCTCATTGTTAGTTGTTGCTCCAAGCAAAGTTCTTTTAAGTCCTTGAAGTTTGCTCACAGATCACTGTCTCACATACAACAAATGCTGCATTATTAATTTTGTCTTCCATATGTGACATACTAGAGATATCTGTATTAGTTTTTTAGTATTTACGCTAAAAAAGTAATGCAAGTTCACTACATCACACGCAACATTTATTAATAATATTAACATGAAAATATATATTCTTATTGACTGATATCTGTTACTAGAACCTCTGAAAGAGCTAAAATTCGAGCAGTCTGAACCAAGGCCCACCCTTACACTTTTCTGGGTCTCTCTATGCAGTCCAACTAGTTCTGCTGTCACCCAGAAAGCAGCCTCTCCCTCTGTATGGGGTGGTATGGGAAAGATGTGGCAGAAAGTGTTTATTAGAGAACCATGGATTTATGAGTAAGAATATAAAGCCCTTTAAATAATGATCTCTCCATATTCCTGTGTGCTCAGTTTTGAGTACCTGGCAGATCGTCTTGTGAGGGAAAGGACTGCCATTACAATCACCTGAAATATACTTTTTTGGCATATCCATGTATCTGGACATGAGCTATTATTTCATCCTATATCTTTTGTAGAGTAAAAGGTATCCTCCTGAGATTTCAATTTTAAGCCTTGGGTAAATATCAATGAAGTGTTTCTCAATTGTTACATTCATCCTACAGTCACCATCTGCTGTGTATGGATCACACAGAACAGACTGTTGCATTCATTTTTCTAGAGACTGCCAAAAACAAGGAGGGTTGAAGGTTGGAAAGAGCTGGAACCAGTAATGGAAACACCCTGCCTATTCTTAGATCTGCATGTAAACATCTTGCTAAGCGTGAAGACTATGACAGGGATCTTTTAAAATCAGCCCTGAAGAGTGCAGAAGAAGCAGTGCGCTAGGCAAGGATCTGGGAGCCATTACAAATGGCAACAGTGGTACAAGTTTCAACTCGGCAAGAACAACTCTCGTGGAATTGGGGGCGGGCAGCATATGTTTCAGAGTTACGTTACCAACTTTTCAGTACTCATGTAGCTCTCAGGGACTTGAGAGAGAGAGAAAAAGAGAAAGATTTGGCAGAGAACAGACAAAACTATTGTCTCCGCACTTACGTGGAAACCAAACTCAATCCCTTCCAGGCATTTGGTTTTATTAAAGCAGAAACTAATAATTCACTGTTCAAAACAGACCTTCCCCTCTGGCTTATCTCCTGCTGTACAGATCCTGCTTGGAGCTCACATATTAGATACTTCCTCTCAAGACAGCCAATACTATTTTTCAAATATATGGATGGATTAGAAAGTCTCTTGACTCAGTGAACCAGCAATATACACTTAGAATTTTCTCCATGAAATAGACAACTGCTAAAGGGTAAGTGTGCTCAAAGCAATAACTGCCAGCCTTTTAGACATTTTACATAAAAACTTAAGAATCGGCTTACTTCTTGACCTCTACATACAAACTGAATAAATCCATTAGAATATTTGCAAGGCAAAGTAACTGTTACAGTCCATTTTTCTAAACAATCTGAGATAATGAACCTGAATTTATCAGCCTAAATTCAGCCTGTGTACTACTGTTCCCCATTGGGAAATCCACAGTAAACACCAAAGTAAAATACAGTAACCAAAAAATATTTTTTTAAAAATTGTAAATTGTTACAGTGTTGTCAATGGCTGAAGATACTGAATAATTATCAATTGGTAAAATTAAAAAATATGGTTGTTTTCTCTGTATTTACAACTAAAAATACCTGCAAATGTACAAACAACTCATAATAACTGGAAGTGTTATTTAATTAATGAAAAACAAATATTCACAAACAAATTATAATTTGGCTTTTGAAAGCTTCCTGCTTTCTCAGATGGTTCCTTTGAACTGTTAAAATTCTCTGTAAAGTATCCTTTCTAAATCCCAGAGAAATATATAAATGAATAATTACTGAGTACATGTTCACTATCTCTTTCCATGTGAAATGAGTAGTGTTAATTTTTACTCCACATTTCTCTCAAATACCTTTAGCTGGAATTCGTTCAATAGAAATATCTGCTGCAGGGAACCAATTGTATGACCTTTAGGTTACTTTTATGCAAATAGTTCTGGAGATTAAACTAATGTAGTCTCTATGCTCACCGAGACTTTACCTTCTCTTTAGTCTTCTAAGATTTCAGTTGCAATGATTTTCATATACCTTTATACCAGGAATTGAAATCAAGCAGCAAGTTCGTTTTAAAAAGGTTGAAGAACAGTCTTCAGACAGTAACAGACACTGGCCCCTCCTTTCTAGTGAGGATGATGATTAAGCAAGTGCCAGAGATATGTTCATATTGTCACAATTACATAGTCATTCCTTACTCTAATTCAAATAGAAGAGGAAAGATCTGGATTCCTTTTTCAATAGGCCAAACCATCTAAAATAGGTAGGGTTTTAGCCTAAAGTAAAAATGTCAACTAAAATTGTATAACTTAAAGCAAGTAATTCCTGAGTTAACGACATTTTACAAACTTCATCACAGCATCTGTTTTCAAATCAAACCCCGTAATCAACTAGTTTTATATACTTAAAGTTCCTGATTCAGATGTTGTTTGAGAATGTATGTGTGGATAAACTTGTTGCTCATGGTAATGATGCCATTTAATTATCATTTGCTGTTTCAGAAGCTGTGCATACTATCCATAGAAATCCCGCAGAAAAGAACAGCTAGCTGCTTCAACCCATGTTCTAGAGATGCATAACTATGAAATAGTATTGGAATTTCACTCCAGCATTTTTAAATAGTATTCTGATCATGGGAACACAGCAACACTATTTTGGAGAAGCAGGGATATCGCTACATTTTGTGAGAGCAGTAGTACCCCTGCCAGATTAGTCTTAAAAGATACAGCTTCCTGTTACACAGATGGACAAACTTCATAGGAATGGAAGGAGCAATAAAGAACTCTTCTTCCTTTTTCTTTGTATTACACAAGGAAAGCAGTGAGTTCTCAGTAGTCACTGGTTCACATTAATCACTGAGGGGAAAACCAGTGGCAGTACCACCAATTTTCTTGGCAACTCAGAAAAATGGCAGGACAGGTTTAAAGGTTATACTTCTGCAGAAAAATTCACAGATCATCACTTGTAAGAGACTCCAAAAATAGTTTGAAAAGTTATACTTAAGATAACTACATTTTTTGGAGAATTTCTCACTGTCTCTTTCAGGTTCCTCTCATAGTTATTTTAAAAAAAAGAAAAAACCAACCCTACAGAGTGTATATACAACCATGTTTTGTCTTGAGCTAAAATCTAGCACAAGTTCCACTAATTAGCAAGACAATTATTAGAGGTATATCCAGGGAACAGAGTTCAAACATTAAATTTTCCTTTCAGTGACATTACTTTAATACCTAATTCACTAAGCTATACAATCTGTACTCCAGACACCATCAGTGAGCAAATTTTTTAAAAAGAACTTTTTCTGTGGGCTTGCTGTGTTTAATGGTTGAGCAAAAACCCCTCTTGCTTTGATTCCTAAGTCACAGGGCTAGCAACAGCAGTTACGGACTAAGTGACATAGTAGTTTAATTTTACAAGGCTACTCTCTTTCTTCACTTGACAGTTATTTTTCATGTATATGACCACTCATCTAGCATAGATGAAACACCCCTTTAATTACTTCGTTTACATCTAACCTTACATTTTTGTTCAATGGCAGTTAGTGACAGCTCAGCTGTCATTTTGTGATCTACATTAGCTCCCTGCTGTTATATCACAGAACTGATTCATGCGTCTGTAGGGAAGAGAGGAGGGGGTTAGCAGCTGCTATATATTTATCAAAAATTTTCACTCACATTCTAATATTTCTAATAATTTATCCTCCTTTTGATAACTCCTTTTTTTTTTTTTAATGGGCTATACAAATGTGTTCTGGTCTGAATTATTTGCCAAACTGCTTTTAGTTAGAGTGATTAATAATTACCACCTTCCCAAATTTGTTTTTCTTCCACAAACCATGTTGCCATGGTTCTTTTACAGAATGTTACTTTTTATGCTACCAATTGTTATGAAAGTATATTCTACAAATTGGTCTTAGGGCATGATTCATAACTTCAGGTTACTCAATATCTGAGAACATGATCCAAGTATCAGCCATGTATAACAATATTCAGATTGCAGTTTAGCTTAGGATTTATGAAAAATTAATGTACCACAGCTATGAAAACAGTGTGTCACTGTCTTCAACTGCCAAGTTACATAATTACAAAATATTCTTAATTATATGCTTTTTACTTTTAATTAAATAAATAATGAAAAGAATTAATAAAGGAGACACTGACACATAATTCAAATTCTAAGTTGGATCTACTTTAACACTGGTTATATTTGTAAAAAGGTCTCTACATTATACTCGTCTATTGACATAATGCAGTTCCCACAAAATTCAAACTCCTGTTAGAATAAACATGACCCAGTCTTTTTTGACAGGAAGACTTACAAAGATTTGGGTGTTACGATCTATCTATACTAATATGAGCAAGACACAAAAGGAGTAGACACGTAGAGCAAAACAGTTGGTGGTGAGGACCCAGCATCCACACAGTATGAACGCCCGTGAATGTTTTGCTTACAAGTGGTTCTCATAAGCTCCCATGAACTTAAACACCCATTAATGGCTGAAGAACGTTAGATGAGCACCTGGAAAATATTCTCCAGTGAAGTTACACCCAAAAGAGACGCGTTTCATGCACTCCAGGACTGCTGTGTGATATAAACAAAAGTGCAGTAAGTCAGGATGATCAGGAGAGACACCAGAAAAGCACGCTGTTGCTGTGAACTGAAAGGGTAACACAGATGCATCTTTCGTTGTGGGTTCCCTTCAAGTAATTAAACAAAAGAAGTAGAGGTGCCAGGGAAGAGGCATAATCTAGAGAAAATTAACACATCTTTTGTGCAATCTCTTATTGTTGTGGCTCGCTGCAAAACAGTTACGGATTTAAAACAGACTGACATCTCCCACAGATGGCTTCTACCTCTCCAGTCCCCAAAGCATGATTCCCAAGTGCTAAAGATCTGCCACGATTTTTGAGGGGAACCATTCCTTGAGCCAATATATCCTATGAGAAGAAAAACATCACCGAGTTGGCAAGGGTGCTACTTCTGATCTACAGCTTATAAATCCACTAGAAGGCAAAATAATTTCCGGAGCTCGGTGAGAAGAGTTTGAGGAGTAGACTCAGCAGTAGGACTAGTAGGAATCCCATGCTGCTATCCATCCTTCCTTCTCAGTCTACCATCTAAAGAAGAGAGTAGGATTTTGGGAAAGGAAAAGGATGTCCAAAGGATGGCTCCTCCTCTCTTTATACAGGAGGCTAGACTGTGCTAAGGTCAATCCAGTTCCGAACTGAACTGTTCCTTATCTGCTTTCTGACTTGCATTTCCAGATCTAGCTGATACTAACAGTGTGCTGCTTCTCGCTTCCTCTTAGAGTTGTAGAACAACTTAGCTATTGACAAGTGAACAGCATTCTCGTGATCAACAGAAATGATAGTTCCACATGCTAAATCACACAATCTTTCTTGTAATCGTATACGAGAAAAAAACCCACAGCCTGATTTTTAGAATTCATGATAAATTTGAAAGGCTGTCAGCTACTGATGAACAACAGTCTGATTTAGCCTGTGCTATCTAGAAGTCACTAACAGAGTAAAACCTACAGAACTATTGAAATATACTTTTGAGTTATTTTTAAAGTAAAATATAAATTTGAAAGTACACTTCTGTATCCTGTACCATCTCTACTGTTGCAGGTTTGTTTTCTTTGCCTTTGAGATTCATTAGACTGCCACAGGCTGGTCTGGCCAAGACAAAACTAAATAAAAATACATTAATGCTTTCATGAAAGAAAAAGGAAGAAATTCCTGGGCAGACAATAATTACAGAGGGTACTTTCTCCCTTTTTCCCTGAACTAGCTTTTAGCTGATCTCTTTTAATAGAGTTGACGATCTTTGTCAGGGTGAAATGCAACCTGAAATTTGCATTGGTGGAGGGGCAGGCCAAAGCTGACAAGTCTCCAACATCAATCTCCCTTACATCATGCAGAGCAAAACAGAACTTAAGAGAGATTTTTCAAAGCAATAGAATAGGTAATGAGGCATCACAAATCCGAAATTTCCTTACTGGAATTATTTCCAGCACAGTGCTATGGAAATGTTTACACAAGTAGCACAGTTGATGGAGTTTTTCATGACTGTGGGGAAATGTTCTCTATAGGCCAGCAGTGCCAACTGCCGGAACTGGTTCTCAGGCTGGACTGAAAGGCAAAGGACCCCAACAAAAGACACATGTACTTAGAATTCAGATTGATTGCTTTCATTATGACAGCTGGCAAAAAATAGAGTTTGAAGCTGAGCAGTGACTGATGAAGTTGTAAGGTAAGGCTGGAGGTGTTCATTATAAACAGTGTTAGGATTGCCTGGAATATTTCAGTATTAACAATACTTGATAATATCCCTCCTCTGAAAAATAGGCTTATCTTCTCAGCACTCATAAGGGTTGCCCTGTTTACCAAGTTTTAACAATCAAGGCGGGCAGGAATCCTTCACAGTTGCAATGCAACCTTACAACCTTTCTAGGCTTCACCAATTGATCTAATTTCTATTAATATACATGGGGCTTAGAAAATAAACCTGCATCTGAGTAAGGTCCTGCACCCTGCATTTCAGTAAGGTTCTTCTCATTAGCTCTCTCTAGCTAGGAGCTACACTTAGGTCTTGGCCATTAGAATCTTCATTCCCATGCTGGGAAATATTTATATTACTTCTTACAGTTTCCTGCCTGTTGAGCAGATCAACACTATTTTTAACTCTATGAATGTTTGCCATGCACACACTGGGCAGGAAAAGATGAGGAATTGAGGGAACCTCACATCAGAGTTACAATTCTTTCTTCAAAGTAAAAACTATACTCTTACTTGACAAATTAAATTATTCTTCTACAAAAAGAAAAAAAGAAAAATCTCCTCTTTTATTTAAGTGTTTTGCAATCAGAGCTTCACAATTCAGTATTCACTGCAATACTTCCTAACAGCAATTGCAGGTTATGAGTAAGCCAGCTTGCTTGATTCTTGAGTGGAACAAATAATGAGGTCTACCTAACACCACTTCTAAGATTTCATTTAAATGATTGGTATGGTCAAGTATTGGCATCAAGGAAGTTTGCCAAAGATTGACTTTTGATATAAGGAGCTGCTATGCTATGAATCACTTTAAAAGATCAATGGGATTTAGCAACTCTTGTTACTTTTCATCTGATATTTTAAAATGTCATCACTGGAAATCTAATATTTTTATGTTGCATTGGATTTTTTAAAGTAGTAAAATTTCTAATCTTAACATATTGCTCAATTATCTCATCATTGCTTTGACTTATATCAACTGATAAGAAACTGAAAAGGCTAACTGATAGAGCTAAGTTTTGAAAGCTTGGTTTTGATAGCCACACTTCAAAGCGCATCAAGTGAAGCAGTTAGAGGACAAGCACCGCTAAAATCCAAATTATTTTCTTCCTTTCAATACATTTGATCAATTTTTTTCTTTTTGAAAGAAATACTTCTGGAGAAATACTACAATAGTAAAATATGAAGGTCCAAGTGGCAAACATAAATGAAGATGACTACCTTATCGTACTCTTCATCTTGGAAGATAGATAATTCAGAATGGATATATAGAAGTCTACAAAAACATGAGTAGCATGGAGAGACTGGATAGGGTTTAACTGCCCACTGACTCCTGTAATTTAAGAACTAGGGGGCTTCAAATTAAAATAAAGAACACAGCTAAAAATAAACGTAATGGTTCCTACACCATGGTCAGTAAACACTTCAAATTCAAAGTCAAAGGAGGTTATGGATACTAAATGTATACGTAAGTTTAAGGATAGACCTGCCAGCTCAGCAAAAAGCCTGAACAGAAAACCCTTAAAAGCCGCGAAAGCACCATACTATATGTATATGTACATACTGAGTATATGCATATACTCTTACTTTTTCCCTTGACGTTTCTGACCACCCCTGGAGACAAGTCCAGGGTTCATACCATAGGTTCAGACCTTGGTCTGAACTGCTCTATTGAACTCTTTATAGGCTGTGCCTAGACAGTCTGGTGAGTTCAGGGTTTCAGAGAGTCCAGTGAGTTTCAGAGAGCCCAGCAAAAATTTTAGAGGAAGGACAATCGAACACTTACCCTTTTATGGCCTAAAAGACAAATACTGAGGCTGTGACTATTCAGTGTTATTCAGAAATTATATGAGGGTCTGAACTTGGAATACTTCTTCTTATCTGTTTGCTAGACTTCCAAGTGATGTATCTGCCTCACCAGAAAGTAAAAGTAGTGTGGTTTATATATGACTACTCTGCTTCATAATATTCCCATTCATTTTAAACTTATTTTAAATGCAATCTGAAATCGTGTACCAAACTGTCTAGGTTGGGATAAAAAAAAGACCAAAAAAAATGTAAAAACCCCCAACCTTCCCCCCCCCAAAAAACCCTGGGGACAAAAATGAGAAATAAACATATCTTAAAGAAGATCAACTGAAAACTGAAGAAACAGACTGTGATCCAGCCCTTGTTTGGAAATACAGGCATGTGGAATTACCATGATGAAACTTAAAATCAATATTTGATTCTGCTATTCGCAAAATAGTGGCACCATGCATTTATCAAACACAGGAGATACCTTGAGTAGTGATGATCTGGGAGAAAAGCTGAGAAGTGGAAGTGGTTCACTGTCCCAAAAAGTCTGAATGTAACAATATAAAACAGTATTAGTGCTACTAAGGGCCAAATTTGAGGCAATTTCTTCTTTTTTACTATCATTTTCTTGGTAGAAAAAATGAACACACACATATCAAAAGAGATGAAAACATTTTTATTTAAACACTGTATTGACCTTTAAAGCATCGTATCCTACTATGCAATCTGTGGACAGCATTCTAGTGGCCATATGGACAACAAAAAAAATAACCCTAATTCAATTTAGAGACAGATGTGTTTCAAATGAGAGGAATTCTTGGGTTTCCATGTTAAAAAAATTAGGAAAAAATATTATATTTTAAAATTAAAAAGCCACTTCCTTCAATTTATGGGTCAAATTCTGAGGTCTTTACTGAATTGTTTATTCATCCATTTCCCAGAAACCCATACTACCTACTGAAGAGTAAGGACTACAATAGGATTTTAATCTAAACTTCCAGTTAGACTAAAGTTCTCACTTTAATGGAGCTACATCTGGAACAAGATGGAAGCCAAACTTACTATTTACAGCTGGATGAACCAGTCTAAAAGTTAACTTCTTACCCTAATTTACAGTGATTCTGCTGCCAGCAAGCATGGATAACACATGGAAAGATGAATTACAAGGAATCATCATCTTTTATTTATTGGAATTACCATTCTACTACTCTATTTCTAAATGCATTTAATAGACATTCTACCTGATCCAGAAAATGTATCCTTAGCACATCTCATTGCCTTTGTATATTTTAACATAAATTAATATATATACTTATGTGTGTGTATATATATTTTATATATATATATATATATATATAAAGTTAAGAAAGGCCAAAAAAGAGTATAATTCTCCATATTCGTATTTTCCCTGGGTTTTTGGCTGCTGTTGGAGGGAGGAAAACAAAAGTAGGTTTCCCTTGAAGAGGCGGCAAATTTCTGCCTACTGGAAAATGACATTTTCATCCAGACAGAGAACTCCTTTCAAGGATTCTATTCAAACAAGGATGTTTCTTTTACTGATATACAGTGATTAAACTAATTGAAATTAGATTAGAGCTTAAAAATAATGACTTTTTCAATATGGCATGTTTATTCAATATTTTTATTTCCATTAAATAGCCTAATCATAATCTGGTTTATTACCAAATACAAGCTTAAATGCTTTCAGCCATGACAAGCCAAAAGAGTTTTAACAAAACTTGAGCAGCATAAAACTGGGTTTGATCCATTTAGCTATCCAACCTCCACTTTGAATTGTAGGTTGAGAGAAAGAACACATCCAAAAGTGACATGTAGTGAGATTGGTCTCATCAATGTAAAAATGCAAATTTATTACATTTTATTAAAAACGTGAGTTAAACCAAATTATCTCTATGTGTTTCAGATACCTTTTCATACCTGCAGATACCTTTTGAGACTCAAATTTTGCACCTTAAGAATGGTAAGACACAGAATTAACAGTACAAACCAAAGATAAATGTAACTGGAAAATCCTGTGTTGTTCCAATTCAAGACCATTAATCTAGTCAGAATTATGTATTATAAGAAAGACAGATGAAAACACATGCAATACTACTTAGCACCGAAAATCCTGAGCAAATTAAAAGAGGACGGTGACACAATGCCTTGCTGAAGTTGCGTAAATTCGGAGGGGGTCAGTACAGACAGAATTGTGGTATTTCCTTTTAGCGGATTTTGTGCACCGAAAGCAGAAGAGAGCAACTCTGTCCTGTCTCCAAGCCCTGAGCTACAGTCAATTTCATGGTGCTGCCAGGTAGACCTACTTGTTTCTTCAAAATTCTCTGCACTCTTCAACAGAGGATTCCTTTTGTAACATCAGCTGATGGCCACTGCTTCATGGCATCCATAAGGGTCAGAATATCTACAGAGTTACAAACTCAGTTTGAACCCTGACACACACATCTTGCCACCCCTTTTCATACGGTATGAACTATCATCCTGTCACAGGCATTAGATTTCAAACAGACACTCATTTATGAAGTACAAAAGGGTGAGTTAGCCTAAAGCATTTCCAAACCTCAATCACAAAACTGGAACCTGCAAGCAAATACATTCATCAAAGTCTTGTTAATGTCTATGGCACTTGTGGCGCCCAGGTGGCATATGTCAGGATGATCCCATACTGTCCACTGTTCCTGGGATGCCCACCAGCCCTCACCTCCCTGGGGACTCCCTCGCTGTCTGTAGGCTGGTAGTCACTGCAGTCACGTGTCTACCATTAAGAAAAGCAAGATGTTGATATACACCTTGCTCATTTCAAAACTCTGTCCTGCCAACTTTACCTCTGCTGTAGCCAATTTCTGATGCTTCAGAAATCTGATCAGTTGTGTAAGATGGGAAATGTACTTCTGACATGCTGAGGATAAACTTGTATTGCATTTGACTATGAGATACAGCTATAACTACTGTTCAAAAGCAGTGTTGTTAGTATTTTAAATTAAATGTTGCTAATCCTTTTCTTTCCAAGGGCAAGGAACGAAGAAGACAGACTCCAAGGTCAAAAAGAGATCACTGCATTCATTAAATCTGACTCACTGGTGTAGCAGCTGTACCAGGTGACTATGCTTTTTAAAAAATTATCAGCTGTTGAAGCAATTTCAAGTCCTCAACTTTACAAGACTCTGTCTACTGTTTTCACCAGTAAGAACTTGCAATGTTTTATTGCTCTCATTACTAGGACATTCCACACAAGAGTAAATATTTCTCAGATTTAAATTTTTGGCCGCTAGCTCTTGGTGCATGTTGGTCAGCAAAACTGAGAGACCATGACTATCTTTTAAAAATTCTTTAGTGAATGATCACATTCCTTCTCCATTTTTTATTTGCCAGACTAAGTTGATAGAGATACTTAGCATTCGTATAAGAAGGCCTGCTTTTCCAGTCCCCTATTTTAGTGGATTTCTTTGATTTTCTTCCAGTATTTCAATACAATTCTTACCATCTGAGAACCAGATCTATGAACAACATTCTAATAGCAGTACCAGCAGCATTATTTGCTTTCTGCTTGTATTTGACCATTCTTTAGCAGTCAAGGACTGTATTAGTTCTTTTTACCGGTGTCATGCTGACAGTCTATAGCGAGACATTAGCTAGGATAGTCCCAGTCACTTACATTAGAGTTATAAAGCTCTCCCACTCCAAATTGAACTGCCTGGCATGTAACCAGTCAATTCAGTAACAGCAATTCCATAAGAATTTGTTAGTCAAAAATCTTTGTGTAATCTTCAAAATTCATCAATAAAAATGTTTTTCATGAGCTTTTCCATAGAGATCTGGAGAAGAGGTATAGCTACTTCTTTATCTCCTTCATCTTTCTAGGAAGGAATTATCCCCATTCAGGTCAAGAATTTCAGTGCCCCATACGTTGTAAAAGTATGTTGGATTTTACTGTAAGTGTTTTTTGCAAGTTTTCATACTGAATTAGATTAAAAATTATAGGCAGAGTTAAAATGCACCCTGAGAATTTATTATACAATAGGAGTCAATAATATACTTTAAATCTAGCTTTTCCTCTTACCATTTTAACAGTATTTTCAGATCAAAATGATACAAGACAATGCATGATTCTGTAGGAAAAAAACCTACACTATTCTTTTCAAGGTCTAAAATCACAAATTCTTTTAGTCTAGCTTTTGTGTTTCTTAGTAGCACCAGACACCTCCCTATCACCATGCTCACCCAACACCAAGATTTTGAAAACATCATTATCTGTTTCTCAGCTCTACAGAAGTTCACAATCAGGATACCACACTTCAAGGAAAGAAATGATATATGAACAACGTTGTTTTAAGTATTTTGAGAAATGCTTACTGGTTTGGATTTTTTCCCCAACAAAAACACATGCTGACATGTAAAATCAACTGAGGAGACTCTTCTCCCTTCCCAGCATCTCTTACTGGAAGAGGTAGCCCCCTAGTACTTGTATCACACATTTTTATTTGCAAAAATGTTCCTGCAGCAAAATACCGTACCAGTCATTTCTATTCACAGAACCTGTTACCAGCATCCATTATTAAAGTCAGTATTAGCTGCTTACAATTCATGCAGAAAACAGGACATCTAGATGATAAAGCAAATATCCATTTACAGAAGATAAGAAAAATATTAGCTTTGAAAATAAAAACCTTACAAAGTATAATTCAAAGATAAATACAATTACAAATCTTTGGAGAATAAAAACAGTATCAATTAAGCAAACACACTAAACAGTTATTTTATCTTTACATACTTAAGTGATTTAAAACATACAACTTATTTAATATGATGTAATCGTTCTTCTAAAATGACTAACATCATTTAATTAATTTTTGAGAGTGAAAGTATGTATTTATCTAGTAATACAAATATGATTAAATACATTCCAATGATTAATGAAATCTAAATTACAATAATAATTTGGCATTCATAAGGAAGGAGGGTACCAAAAGAGACTTATTCTGTTGTGAACTGTACAGAAACTGCTTGAAGTTTTTATAGAATTCAACCTTATCAGAGATCCAAAATTAGAAGCAGAGGGCAGCAGAATAAAAATGTAATTATTCATATTGGATAAAGAAGACACATTTTTTCAAGCATTCATTTTAGTTCATATCACTGAGCTTAAATGAGGTCTTAGTAAGTATTGAGTTTTATTATTCAAAAAGTGATTGTGTGTGGTCACTTAATAAAATTGATTAATCCTCTGTGATAGCAGCCAGACCAACAATAAAAATCACGTTTTTCTTCTAATGCAGTAGAACAAAATTAAACATTAAGAGTAATCTTACCAGAGCTCTGCATTTCACATCTATCTTTCTTTCGGGTGCTGCAGGTATGCTGTTAATCTTTAAGGAGAACCACACTTTGCAATTTGAAGAACTTCCTCCTATGTTAAAAAGAGGAAAATACCTTACAAATCATCTCATGAGGTGATCAATCCTAGCAGCATTCAAATCAATGAGAAATTTGGACTTTTAGCAGAAATGCCGGTCATTGTTCATATTGAGACAAAGCAAATCATGAACTGATTTAATTGCTGTCAACCAACTGCATTATCTAATCCCTTCTTGTCTGGATTCAAAATAGTAACAAAATCAATATATACACAAATTGAATGGAAATAGCACTTTGGCAAATTAGTTTCCTAGACTATCACATCGTTTCAGGATTTTAAATATCATTGATTCGTAACTGTTTTTCTTCAACAAAGACAATGCTAAAAAATATTCTGAATTAATTTTTTATTAAAAACTCATCCACCATAGTTGCAAAACTACAAGTTATTCATTAAACAGATCAGAATTTTCAGTACATAGAATCCATCCTCAAATACATGTTTGAACATACATTGATTTATACTGCAATGCATTTTTCATCAGGTTTTGAGACAGGATGTCCTAAGTTATTGTGATAACAAGCAAGTTGGCATTAAAGAGACCGAGAATGCTTAAAGATGGTAAATACATGCATCAAAACATTAGTGCATCAGTATTATCCTATTAGATCAGATTCATTATCTATCTTATCCCAAGCTCTGTTATCAATGACTAGTAAAAGTTTGGCAAGAAAAAACATGCAATATACTCTTGTAAACCCACATATAATTAGAGGATAAACTGGCAAGAAATCCAGAAGATTTGATTCCCTTGAGTATTTTGTATAATCTAGTCCAAAAAGGAGAGAGGGAGAGTTCCAATGATATGTACAAAAGCTGAAACGCATCAGAGACTCCCTTTGCATTTTGGAGATAATTTATGAAGCCACAAAAGAATTTATCACACACATGTGTATGCTCATGAAATTATACGGATAGATTTTAAATTCTACTGATGCTGATGATTATGAAACCCTTAAATAATTGGAATTTGCATGAATGTTACAATTAAGGCCAGAAATAGGAAGTGTTTACTACCAGTAACCATGGGAAGCATAGACAAGCAGATCTTTGAACTGGAGGCAGTCCATATCAGACTGACAGTATTTTCATAATTGTAGATTATATCAAGCAGAATTAAATCAAAATTAGTTTATCTAATACGACCTTTGGTATATCACAGAACTTAAATTCTGTTCAATTACATAGAATTATCATTGTGCAACTTCAGTCAAGTAATCTGTGTTTTGCTAAAGCATATCTTCCAGGTAGACTTTGAGTCTTGATTTGAAGATATCCACTAGCAGTTTGTTCTGGTGGCTAATTACTGGCATTGGAAGACATTTAAATATGAGACTAATTTCTGATTTCCATTAGATTTGCTTCAATGTCCGGCCAAAAGATCTTGTAATGACTTTCTCTGATAGATTTAAGAGGTCTAGCATAAAGTATCTAGCATTTTCCTGTATTTAGAACATAGTCATGAATGTTAACAAAATTAGCTCTTCAGTCTTGTTCAGACAGGTGAAAGAGATTGAGCCCAAAGTCTCTCATCATAAGGCCTGATCTCCACAACACAAATATTTCATGTGGTAATTTTTTTTGCAAGTATAAACGGTTGTTCAGCACCTTTTAGAAATGCATACACAAGAACCGCTCGCAGTATTCCTGTTTGTCAGTATATTGTATGAGATGAAAATAACTTTAATCCGCCTACTCACACTTCCCTGAATTATACACGAGAGCTACATTAGCAGTTCTGTCTTACCACAGCATTAGTCTTGGGAGCTCCTACTGTTTTCTTTTCTGCTCTGACCCCAGCTCTTCTCAGAGCCACTGCTTTCCAATGCAGTTCCTCATTCTGCATATACGACTTTATTTCTAAACCCTATTTCCAATAAAACTGTGTCTGACTGGCTTTAATTATATTACTTTCTTTAAATCTTCACTGAATACATCCTGTATTAACTTACCCATTCTTTTGTTCAGGCTAATTTGATACACATACAATTTACTGCTTTTTAATACCAGCAGAATATTACAGTCTTCCAGTCTCTAGAATAGCCTTAGTATCTTAAGATCTATAAAAATTAACATCATTGAGGTAGGTAAAGACATCTTCTGAATGTCCACTAAAGGATTCTGGCATGGACATGACCCTGAGTTTAATCAATTTAAAAAAGTGAAAAAAATAGTATACAGAAGAGACATGACTTCTGCAAGAAGGGAGGATCCCCTTACACCAAAACAGAACACGTCACCTCGAGCCTGAAATAAAAGTTCTTAATTAAAGACCAAAAAATATCAAAAGGTGTGCATAGCCTGGGACTTCACATCCTTCAAGAATGCAGTCAAAGTGTAGGAAAGGGTACAACAGAAGTCTATAAAATTCAGGTAGGAAACAACAAAGGAAAATGTCAAGAGTAAAGTTCTATTTACACAGGATATGTGATTAAACAGTAGGACAAAGGAATTTATTAAAGCAACACATTCACGAATTAATGTTCTGTACAATTAAGGAAAATGGAAAAGAGCATAAACTGTTATTTAAACAGAAAATTAACAAGGCTGCCTCCCTGTCCCCAAACCTCCAAGAACACAAAAAAAACCCTTGAGTGATAACTTGCTGAAGACTTAAAAAAGCACTAGTAAAATCTTTTCAAACACATCTGAAGCTGGTAGCCTGCCAAACTCAGAAGGGCTGGTAGATGATCAGGGTGGAAAAGGAATACTGAAGTAAGATAAGGCTGCAGCAGAAAATCTAAATTAATTCTTTGCGGTACCATTTGCTATAGTGGAGTTCAGGGGCTTCCTACACCCACCCTAGAGCTTGTTTTGAGGGGAATGGTCAGAGGGACTCTCCCAAATTAAGGTTTCAGCAGAAAAGGTTTTGGAGCAGACTGATAAAGAGGAAAGTAGCAAATCACCTGGGCAAGAGAATCTCTACCCAACAATTCAAAAGGAACTCATGTATGAAAGTGCCGTGGTGCAAACAGCCACGTGACCCGCTGCTTAAGTCAACTTCAGGTACAAAGAAATGAAAAGGCAGAGAATGCGCTGCCAATTTTTAGACAGGTCTCTGGGAGAAGCTGAGAAATTAGAGACGTGAGTTTGTTTATATATTCCAAAGAAAATTATTAAGAATCACAATAAGGGAGAGAAGCCACAACATGCAAAACTATTTGAATTCTTTGAGAGAGTCAGCAGCTGTGTGAATAAGGGAGATGTGGTTCACATAGTACCCTGGTTTCCCAAAAATCTATTTCTAAGACCCCTTTCCAAAGGCTTCTAAGGAAACTGAGCTGCAGAAGAGGGAACATTAGAAGATGGGATTAAAATACAGAAACCAAAGAACAGGAAGAAATGGCTAGTTCTCATCATGAAGAGAGATAAAGAATCAAGTGGAAAGCCTTGCTTTTGGTATGAAAAGTCCTTAACCACTTTTTCTCCCTAGGACAGATATTTTAAGTATCATATTCTGTCTCTAACAAACTGTTCAACTGGAAGTGTATCTCCAGTGTGCTAGGAGTACTTTCACTTTTTCCCTAATGCGCAACCACAAGTTTTGTGGCACTGCTTTGTTACTTGTCATTACAATGTTATGCCTTGCAGCCACTAGTACATCTATACTGCTACCAAGATATTTTTCCAGATAGACTTACAGCCTGCTTTGTTGTCTCTGATCACAGATTTTTCCTCTGTACTCTTAACTTTCCTGAATCACTTTTCTTCATAATTACATTAATGTAAAAGTTACAATCTACTTGCCTTTTGTCTTCTTGCTTTTATATATAAATTCACTGATTCTGTTTCACACATTGCTTAAAAATACTCTAATTGCTGACATGTCTCAAAAGCAAAGCTTTCAGGTCAAGTTGCTTTCTTTTTAGTTTTGACTTCAAGTATTTTGAGCTATTAAAACCTTTTTTGTGTAAGGAACTCTTAAATTCTTTTTGCACTTTTTATGCATCTGAATGCTTAGATTCATTTCTCTTTAAACTTCCCTCAATTTTGGAAAATCAAGTATTTTTTTCTGGAGACCCTAAATAAACAACACAGCCCACAGATTACTTTTCTGGAAAACAGCTATCATGTTTGGGAGGGAATATCTTGTATGCATTTTTAAATGATATTCCATATATTTAGATACTTTAGATCATAATATTATTTGCATAACACCTTCAACAGGCATTTCCCTAAAAACTGTCAAATACTTTAATCAAAACACTCTTCTTAAAACATGTTAAGAATCTGTCAATTCTCTGCTGAAGGAGCATCTTTTCATTTGTTTTTGCAGCTGCACTCTTTACCAAACAAACATTCCTGCAAGTATTGTTTAGTATTAAGCCTTGAAGTTGTATAAACTTTGATGTTCTGTCAACTTTTACTCAGTGAAAACATAGCTGAATGGTTGCTTTGCTGCCCGCTAGCGTTGTTAAAAACATAAAATCTAGGGCTTTGTTCCCACTTAGCTGTAAACCTGCTACCAAATAGTGACTTTATAGATGAGTCCCACCTCAGGTCTTTATCCATATATAATGTATTTGAATGGGCTAGCCCAAAGCCAATTTATTTCAAGTATCCTCATTCTCAAGTAACTATAGCCTAATTTTACTCTGAATCTCTTCTCTTGCCAAGGCAACCCACAAGACAGAACCTAGTTTTTACCCTCAGGAATACTCAGAAGTCACTTCCAAAGTCATAAAGATCTACTAAAGCTTTAGCTCCCTGAAAAAAAATGAACATAAGCAGATTAAATTCACAACAATTGCTTTTGACCTTTCCTTTAGTTGTATCTCGGCGTTTCTGTTTCAAACCTGAAGAAGAACTTACATGGCTGAAAATAGGTCTGGTATTAGAACTTCATTTGCTAACACATAGAACAGAAGGTCAGGAGTTTGGGGATTTCTTTTGCTGGTTTTTATTAGTTTTTTGTAAAGAGTTTTACTTTACCACATAGTAGATGCTGGAAAAACAAGGCTGAAACATCACAGGCAATGGAGATAATCTCAATACACTCATGCTGAAACAGACACCGCTCATTCCCAACTCACAGAACAAGATTATATCTGTCTGCTTCTGTTTTCTGCACACGTTTAAAAAACAGGCAGAAAAAAGTAGACACTTCTTTTTCTCTCTACCCCAGAAAATGTTTATTCTAATACAAAAATGTTGCAAGGTGATGACAGTGTTTTGAGATGCCTTTTTCTCCACATAAAACATCTCGATCCAGAACGTGATGTTCTTAGAACTCTATGAACAACTCAAAACAGAGAATACTATTGCAAACACAAGTATAAACTCACGCTTACCTATACACCCACTTTTCTAAATTTGCATGGACATTTTTAATGCATTTGAAATCTCTTCTTAGGGCCTGAGCACCATACTGCGATGTGTTATGAGATAAACCGTGTTTGACTTTAGGCCTGTATCTCTTGCCATCTCAGCTGGGGCTTCAGTGACAAATAAAAATCCTTAGCCTGCTTTATGCAACCATCAGGTCATGATCTTGTCAGATCTCATGAAACAAACAAAACAAATGTTAGTCGGTACTTCAAATGGAAATCACCACTAGAAACGAGTGAGCACAAATCTTCTGAACGTAAGAATGCATCTACTTATATATTTAATCTCCACTATCTCCTCTTTTAGTCTCTCCCCTGGTCAGTAGGGGAGAGACTAACTTTCGCCCTTGCTAGTTAGGGTCAAGCATCTGTCGCTAATGGTTAGGGCGAACCACCATCTTCCATATGTTAACTACTGCCAATCCAATCAGCATCACTATAAAAGAGCTTACTTATTTTTAGTTTTTTAGAACTTTCCCTGATTTTTTGTAAATCTTTTTTTTTTATATGGAAGCATTGGAAGCATAGAAAGGTGTGTACTTTCTATGACATGTAGTATCCTGAATTTGAGGGGAGGGGACACAAAAACAAAACCAAAAACCAGACATATTTCTGTGTCCATTCCTTAATAACAAGTCCATTTCTTCAACTCATATTTATCTACAGTAATTTCATTTGTGAATAGAAAGTTCTGTATTTAAAACAGGACTACTAAATTACCCTTTACATGAAAATTAAACTTGAGCCTTCAGTAAACTTTTCAATAAAATTTTCACAGGTGCCCTCCAAGTCTCATTCCACCTTATATGGTATACCAAAATAATCCATTTTTCTTCCAGAGAGCTGAACATCCTTTTGGAATCCAGTCAGTCTGGTGTCTTGCCCTACTTCTCTTTAGTGATGCAAATAAACTGTTCCTCCTGTGCGTGATCTCTTCATTTTATTATGCAATTTTTAAAACGTTATAAAATCCTGCTTAACAAATCAGTGTTGTAAGCCATACACTTTTAATCTTATACTTTGTATCATGTCCTGAAGAGTTATCAGTTGTGAAATCCCCTTCCTTATACTCACAAGATGCTTTTCTCTACTCACTTGGATGAGAATACATTACTACCATATCAGCCACAAACTGAAATTTCTGTTCTCTCTGTCCCCTTTCCTTGTCCTTTCCTTAAAATTACTTTTCATCCTGTGTCTGCTACACCAACTGTTAAATGTGCTGTCAAGCATCAGCAGTCATATATTGGCTTAAAAATAGAAAAGATTCTTCTCTCCTGATTGGGACACAGCTGCCTATCATTCAGCTGAATTACACACCACTGATGAAGAAGGAACATTTGGCTTGGTCTCCTGAAAAGTGTAGACTTCTAGGGTGTTTGGGGGGGGGAGGTGGATATCAACACAATGGGGAAATTGGAATTGTACTGCTAAATAAAATTAATTTATTTGAAACACTTTATCCTAATTTTACAGACTTCTCATACTGGCATCAAAAGTATGATTATTTAAACAAAAAGCTGAATTAAAGTGATATTTTCAAATTCAGTGTGTGTTCTTTTCACAGCATTTTTACCTAATATTTGCAGAGCTAATATAGCAATAAAAAGAAATAAATTAGATTCAATTCCAGCTTTAAATAAAACATCAACAACACTCTCAGATGTGTCTTTAAGGGTATGTTTTTTAGCAATAACAGGCAAAGGAATAACACATTGGTTTCTTGGTTCTACAAAAAGCTTTCCAGGCTGGTAGTTATCTAATTTCTCTTTGAGCGGATACTCTTAATGCTGTTCTCATAGCATATGATGGTACTTTACAGAATGTAATATATAAATTTAAAAAGACATTTTGTCTAGTTCCCTACAATATGTAAATATGTAATAGTTTTCAATATGTAAAGAGCTCACCACTGCTAGCACAGGATAAATCAAAATTTAGACTTCATTCTGCTCACATGCAAACACAACATCCATGAGTAACCAACCCCCTGTAGAGTCATCTCTGAAGGACAAGAGCTGTTGTTCATGCAAAATGACCAGTTACTAAGTATATGTCATATTTATTTAGTTTTTCCTTTTTGATTTAGAATAAATAATTTTTATATAAATTATTTGGAACAGATGAGCTATTAAGCACATGTGATGATTTATGTTCCTTATTTTTCAAATTTGACTGGACTTAGCAATCTAAGAATGACACTAAAAAGACCTAACTTTTTTTCTGTAAAGTTTTCCTGACAATTTAATTTTCTCTACCATGTTAAATTCACAGATTTTTTTTTCTGTAATTTTTTTTTACAGAATTTTAATGGATTACTTCAGACTCACTTACCGTAAACCTCAAAGTTTATTCCAGATACAAAACTAGTTACAATAATCTGTCCAAAGACATATAAACCCTTTACAATAAGGTTTTGGGTACTTCTTTTAACAGTGTCTCTAGATAAATCTAATTGGCTCATATGCCCCAGGTAAAAATTGCAATTTTTCTGTATAAGTAGACCCATCACTCCACTGAAAACTATTTATAAATGAAATCCTATTTTAACTGGCTCTAGGTATCTCTTTCCACATTTAGTTTCCAAGTGTAGAAAATCTGCACCTAATTTTTGGGGAAAGCTGTAAAACACTAACACATTAAGAAAATGTTGCAATGCTACTATGTTAAAAGCTCAAAATGATGCAAAAAGGCAGACACTAATATTCATTTTTACTACGTGAGGAATAGCTTATCCTTGGAAAGGCAATGCTTCTACACTTTCTTCTTCCAAGGAAGTTATTAATTTAGGGTTCTCACCTTTAGGCTTGAGCTCATGAGTTTTCTCACCTAAGGGTTATACTTCTTCAATAAATGTAATCAATATGTATAGTTTTTAAAAATGCTTTTGTATTACATGGCAGGATAAACTTTGCTCTCAGCTGCCATTTTATGCACATGAACATATTTGAGTAACCCTAACATTTCAATGAATATTCATTTAATTTATCCTTTACAACATTTCTTGAAAAAAATATTTTCATATTCTTCAGACATTAATCTTGTTCTTAAAGGATACGATGTTATAATTTGCTTAGAGCAACTTTCATAATTTTAGAGTGTGCCTTACATTTTGTATCAAACCTAGGTCATAGAGAACGACAGTACTAAAGTGACATTGAGGTTGGCAGATTGCATTCATTTGTCCACCTAAATCGGAACTGATGTATGAAAGTGGTGCACTTCAAAATGCTACAATTTAAAATGAAATTATGATGCTTTCATGTGTAAAAATGTACTCAATATTGAATTAATTCAAATTTTTTAAGTTAATATAATACATATAGGCAGGATTGGTGGAGAAAGACATTCTACAAGAGGGAAATCTACAAGCTAGAGTAGGGTTCATTTTCTTTAGGACTTGTCCTAAACTAGGTAATGACTGTATCTCCAAAGCCTAGTGTCACTTGGGAAAATTTGGAAACAGAAATGAGAACAATTTTCTAAAATGTAAAATCAAACCCACATTTTGGACCTTGGAATTAGCTGTGACCACTAGGAAACAAAGCTCTGAAAAAGTGTCTGATCTCTTATAAGGCAGAATCCCAGAACCTATCTTTTTTTCTTCTGCCTTCAAAGCCAGCTTTTCAAGTGAAGATCACCACCTTATGGTGGAAACTCAGATACCACTAGCCCATGAGTGATATGTCTTTTCCCTAAACTTTCTCCAAAACTGTAAGGAGAAGAGAGAATTTTAACACCACAGACAGCTTATTTCAAAGAAATGGATGACTAATGCTGTTGACATCTTCCATTTCTGCAGCTCAGTCTTCCATGCTATTAATATCACCACAGTATGATGTTGTAACACCATTTCTCAGTTAGACACCTTTACTCCATAAAGACACTTTCTCATCACCATCTCCCAGGTAACAGTTTCAAAAAATCATCCAGCAGATCTGCTATGTCTACGGGATTTGTAAAAAGGAAAATATCCCTTTAACTCTGAATTTTCTTGATGCCCTTCATAAACTCTCATGTTATGACATGAGATGTCACAGCTTAATATCATGATGTCACAGTTCTCCCTTCTCCCTTGCATTTGGGTGATAAAATGTAAATATGTCAAATATGGTTATTCTCCTTCTACAGGGGCTTTTTTCAGTCTCCATTTGTATTATGTTCTGCACTTATCCAGGGCATGTACGTTTCATGAAATTTAGTCTAGCCTACTATCAACTATGTATTGGTGACACACAGACCTTTGTGCTGGTACACATCACGGCAGAACTCAGGGTCTGATCTGGTTCACGTTAAACTCTTTTTCTGAGGAAATCGTGGCATGGGGAGTAAAGTCAGAGCATATGCCAGTATGCCATCCAGATACCAAGCACCTGTGACACTAGTAAATACAGATATGACCAAAAGATCAAAAATCGGCAGTAACACGGGCAGTAAACGTAGCATTAGACTCCATCTCCCCTCAGCTTTTTAAGTTCTGCAGGCAGCATGACATATGTGAACACAAAGTATGCAAAGCTTAAGAAAATTCCAAATGCTGAACAAAAATTCAGCACATTTTAGCAACACAAGAGTAGAAAACTCACTGGATTTCGGGGGGGGGGGAATATTCTACCATATTAATAGTTGGAAGAATAAATTTTGGAGGAATAAATTCAAAGGACTGTCACAAACCTTACCAAAGTAGGTCCACAATGTCAATTACATTTCTTGGCTCTGCCTTCTTTAGTAAGAGTATATAGCCACAGACTGAAAAGAACAGCAGACTTATATAAGCCACTGAATAATTGCTGAAGAGGTGGGATGAAATGGACACTTAGGAAATGAAACAATCATCTACTACATAAGGAACCCGTCATGAATGAGTGTCGTGGTTTAGCTTCAGTCGGCAGCTAAGCACCACACAGCCGCTCGCTCACCCTCCCCCCCTCCTGGGATGGGGGAGAGAATCGGAAGAGCAAAAGTAAGAAAATTTGTGGGTTGAGATAAGAACAGTTTAATAATTTTTTTTTTAATGTATTGAAAAGGAAAACAAGAGAAGGAGAGAGGAACAAAACCCAGGAAAAAAACCAAATGATGCAACCGCTCACCACCCGCCGACCAATGCCCAGCCCATCCCCGAGCAGCGATCGCTGCCCCCCGGCCAACTCCCCCAGTTTCTATACCGAGCATGACGCCATATGGTATGGAATAGCCCTTTGGCCAGTTGGGGTCAGCTGTCCTGGCTGTGCCCCCTCCCAGCTTCTTGTGCGCCTGGCAGAGCAGGGGAAGCTGAAAAATCCTTGACCAGTGTAAAAACCACTTAGCAACAACTAAAACATCAGTGTGTTATCAGCATTATTCTCACACTAAATCCAAAACACAACACTATGTTAGCTACTAGGAAGAAAATTAACTCTATCCCAGCTGAAATCAGGACAATGAGCCATTGAAAATAAACAGAGCACCTTTGGGGAGCACTGGTAGGCTTCAGATAGGATGGTCTGTATGTTTGGGAGTGGCCTGCACCTCACACACATTTGTATCGCATGGCTTTCTCAAAACTCTGCCCTTACAGTATTATTTCATCTTTTACTGCCTGGCTCTATTATTCTTAGTCTAGAAGATTAATGTGTCGCAATTGGTTAACTCAAAATGAGGCCATCATCACAAGCAGAATCTTTGTGATAATTTATGGGAAGACGATACTTTTTCAGTTACTATATAATGGTTTTAGAAGTCTAAATAGCAAGCAAGAAGAATTGGAACTTTTCACTGATTAGAATAAGTTTGATATAATTGGAGATTATATAGTGAAGTGATTTGGTTGATTAGAATACTAACACACTTTTAAAATACTGTTTAACTTCTAATGTGAAGATAAATTATATTTGCTTTAAAAATGTTATTTGATTATTATAATTACCTTAGTTCAAAAACCTGGCAAAGAAAGAAGTTGAGGCTAAGTAGAGGAGATACTTAGGATAATCTAGTCTAAGACTGGAATAAGCACATAATTCCAAAGAGGGAGAGAGACAAGAACAACTCAAGACGAAAAGTCAAAAAACCCCACAAAGTAGCTAATTGTTATGCAATGATGAAAAGACTTATGAAAACAGAGAAAAATTAGTATAACCAGTATGAATTTGAAGTTCAGAAAACTACTATTGCTAAATAAATCTTTTTCTTTTCTTTTTCTTCAGAAAGATTTTTAAGGAAAGACAATGATCACAATCTTCACATGCACAAAAGATTGCTACTAAAAGTGATCTCCCTGTCCCTAATGGAAAGGGTAACAAATGGCAGGCTTTAGTACATGTGAAAAGTATCAGGAAAACTTTACAATGGTAAGGGTAGAGAACAACTAGGACAGATTACCTAGGTCATGCAGTCTTCATTAGTAAATAGCTGTAAAGAACATCCTAGAGGAATGGTTGTCAAAATCAACAAGGGAACAACTTATATCTACCAGGTTATACCTAACTAACACACTCTCATGTTTGACCACATGCCTCAACACACCCTCATTCACAGTCATAAACTCTAGCTCACATGAAACTAGAATTCTTGGTAGTCTCTTAACAAGCACAGAGCTAGGACTGCGGTCCCGAGCAGATGCAACCATGATCATGCTCATGTCAGTCAGTTTCTTAACCCAGTTTCTAAGTACAAGTTAAGTACTAACCTTCCCTGCTCCCACTTACTTCATACAACTTTTAAAATTACTCAAATTCTTAAGGAGTTTTTCCAAAGGTCTATTGATTTTTCTCCATTTGTCATGTCTGGCTTTATTTCTATTGACAACTTTCTTTTTTTTTTTCTTTTTTTTAAATCTTTGTCTACCTATGTCTTACCTTTGGAAAAATCCAAAGGTAACTTAGTCTCTGGGAATTGACCTATAAGGTCTTGGAAAATGAACAGAAAGATCACTGCTCATTCCTACTATGCTGGCATATAAAGCTGCTAAGGGTCATCAGGGAAAAAGGGGTCCTTAAATTTCCCTGTGGGCCCTCTGGAGGGTTAGGAAAATCATCAGTAATGTTTAAGGATGCATACAAAACCAATATAAACCATGTAATGAGGAATGGGATTGGAAAGAGAACAGAAAGGAAAGACATCTTATGTCAGTGTAGTAGAAAAGCCACCAATACTAATTGCTTGAAGAAGTTCCAAAAAGGGATGGAGTAAAATAACCTAGGGTTTTTTCTGCATCTTGGCAGAAATAGTATTCACTGGCCAGGTTTAGCATAGCACTGCACGTTTTAGGAGGGTATAAACTGTGACTTATGTCAGGAAATCATTGCCAGGTGAACAGCTTGGGTGAGCCGTATGACACAGACATTTTAACATGTCTGGAAAAGTAAAAGCCAGCTCAGGAGTCATGTACACACAGTCACGGTTGATATACCCTTGGCACAGTAGGATAAGTTGTACTCAGATGATTTCCAGTTGTGAAGTTCCTTAAAATTATACTCAAGCGTTTTCCTGTTCCACATCAGGATGAATACAAAACATATAAAACACAGACATTTATACATATAATAATTATATTGATCCAAAGAGAGAAAACCTAATTGGTCACAGTTCAGGGGTTTTTTTGCTTTTTTATAAAAATAGGTGATATTGTTATATTACATAAAATACCTTCATTAATTAAACTTTTTGGCCACTAAGAGCTCTTTGACATATAATATTTAACATCAACGAACTGTAGCCAGAAAAATTCAAATATGAAATTACTATGATTTTTAGAACTGGTAAAAATCTTCATGGTACTGAAACAACATACCAATGTGTAATTAATGCCTTTTTGAACTTTTATTTCAGTCAAACACAAGTTACTGAATGAAATATAAAAGTACATTAGTGAAACATAAATGTCCTGTGACAGGCAGAAGATCAAACTCGCAGTCAAAAGAAAAGGCAGCAGAAAAGCAGCATGGATTCTTAAATTTCAGAAGCTTGCTCACAAATATGGCATTTATTGTAAAGACTTAGCAAAGCTTTCATTTTTAAGTCTTAGCAGCTAAGACCTGTTAGAATGTCTTTAACAATCCTCCAGGCATTGTGCTCTCTAGGTATCATATGCTGTGGTGAAGTATACTTCCAATGGTTAAATGTTCTTTATTATGAAATCCCAAGTCATATTCTATTATTGTCAACACAATAAATTCAAAATAAGCTTACTGAAGACAAAGTTGGCCCAGTTTTATACTAGTGTGTGTCACACACGCAAGTAACTGCTCTTATGAGTTGCTGCACATGCAAGGTATTTAAAAGCTACACGCTATTAAGCAGCACAAGTCTTTCATTTGAGAGGCAAATGCCACTGAATCAATTGAATTATAGAAATTACCTTGGAATTTAGAAGCTACCGTAAAATCAATTGCTATATTTCCCTAAAAGTTCTATATCTCTCAGCTTGGAATTTGGCAGCTTTAAAAGGTATCAAAAAGACCCAAGAAATGGTGAGCACCACATATCCTCATTTTTAATATAGAACATCATTAATATTCAAAGATATTACCCCTTCTAGCTACCAGGAAACTAATTTAACAGCATTTCCTGGAACATACGTGAATTTCTAACTGAACCTTTAACTATGACTTAACTTTGATTTTATTATATGAACCTACATGACACTTCAGTGAGAACACAGCTCACTTCCAGACAGGGTTCACTTTTAAATTCTCTACCATACTCTAGCAGGCTCACCGTATGCAGTGTCCTTTAAAAAACATGCCAAATCTTAAGGTTAAGAATGCTTATTTCCTAAGTGAAGATAAGCCAAAATTACAAAAATTATACTCATGCATCCTACAGAAGAGTGATTCCTGACCACCATTCATTAGACAATTTTTTTTTCTGTATTTGCCAATAAAAATTATTTTTTCCATAATACAGGTGGTATGGTAAAAATATGAAATTAACCAAAAGCATTGTATCAACCCTAATATATTCTTACTGTAATGTTTCATTACAGTTTCATTACAGAAACACAGCTAGGCAAACGCAAAGGCATTAAATCTGACAAGTGTCCATTTATTTTCTTTTTCAGCTTAACTCTTTTACTTTAAAAGGAACCTTTAAATCAAGTTCATTGGGATTTGGATCTCTTTCCATTCCAAGCTCTGCCACAGGGTAGGCATTTGATCCCATTCTCCTAAGGCAAGGCAAAGAGGCAACACAAAGCACACCACACACAAAAAAGGCAACATTATTCTGTGATAAAAACTGTGTGCTCCCTGAAGAAGGTATTATTAATGAGTATAGTTTTCTGACCTCTTTAACATGTTTCTGCTGAGCACTTAGGTCATTTTAGGAAAACTTCTTTACTCATTTTAGGAAAACTATGTTTATTTCTCTATATATCCATAAAATACAAAATGAGTTACATGAAATAGAATCCTGACCGCAACAATGAAGTGGGCAGATTTTCATTAGATTTCAGCAGAACCTATTGTTAAGTTGTGTGAGCAATTTATGTTTTCAATAAAATAAGAAAAGATGAAGTCAAATTCTATTAATCTTCAAGTAGAAGAGCTTTATGTTCATGTATTTCCACACTAAATAAAACCAACCCTTCATTAATTTTATGGATATTGTCTGCCATATTTACAGATGCTGAACTTTATCAGGTTGTTCTTACTAAGTTCTCAATATATTGGTGGACAAATAAGGTCTAGATAACTGATAAATCCAGCGAGTTTAGTGGAAGCAATCCTCTAATTCTTTCTAACATTCAACAATAATTAGTATATATATCATTTACACTATGAAAGAAGAAGAATTCTTCCTAAATAACACAAGTTTACTTTAATATCTTACCAGGGCTGCTAATCATGTTTTTGTAATTCATTCTAATTGTCAAAAACACAAAAGCCTTTGTAAACACCCAAAGCCCCAGGAATTACTGTTATTTTACTTATTGCACTGCAACTTTTCTATGAGGTTTGTCATTATTAGGGGCTATATTTTTAAACATGCATGAAATCTGAATCTGAAATAACATGGGCATAAGGGACCATGATGTATTGCCAATTGAAAATGACCAGACTGCAACTTACATATGCATGTTTCCCATGTTTCATACACACTATGCACATTTAAAAAAAAAAAATTAAAAGTCGGATCTTGCTAGGTTCTGTGTCCTGCACATTATTTAATACTGCATATATCCACAATAGTGACACACAAAACATTTATGCTAGATGCTTTTTCCTTAGCTGTATCTGTAAAACATATGCTATGTAAAAAGCAAGGTTTACTGCAACTACAATGTGACTACTATGTGAAGCCTAAGCAAAAAGTATGATGTTTTAAAATATGCATTTTACACTTCAAAACAATGTAATACTAATTGCTGTATTATACAGCAAGTAATACTGATTTGAATGCAATATCATATCACTTTCAAAGAGTAATAACAATATTTATGTGTATTCTAGAAGAGGGACTCTGAATGCAGCCTACATTGCCATATTTAGAAAGAAAAAGTATATCTTCCTTAGAAAAGAAGCAAACACCATTCAGTATTACTTGATACAAAAACAAACAAACAAACAAAATCTCCAAATGGGAAAATGAATGCTTTTCAAAGTTTGTTTTCAAGGATAATTTCCAATTTCCAGTGTAAATGCAAATATTAATTCTGACAAATGAACATTAACTCAAAACTAATGAACTTTGACCTGAAGATTCTAGACATATAGGACACAGGAATCCCTGTAGTACTTGCTGACATTTTTGCCTGTTCATCTCTTCACTTACCTATAGAAAAGTGAGGATCATTTGAAAGATCCTTGAGATCAGATCTACAACATAGCACTTACTTACAAATCATGCTTTTAATAAAACCCACTGCGACACACAAGACATTATAATGAGTAATAAAGAAAAAAATTTACACGCTCTCTCCATAAATTTATTGGTAGGAAATTAGGCAAACCAGTTGAAACAGAAGCATGAGAGTGAGATTTCTCTAGTCTTCGTGGAAAAATATAGGTCAAAAGTTCAGTGGAACAAAATAAATATACCTTAGTGTAAAACAGAAAAGGAAAAAGCAAGGACCTTTCAGTACAGATAAACAAGCATGTGCTCAGGACTCAAAATATCTCTCAAAGAATCTCGCCTGAAAAAAAAAAAACATATATTTGTCAACAGAAAAAAATATTTGTGGATATGTAAGGTTACTACAGACAGTCAAACTAATATTCAGTAAACAGTAATATGAAGTCAGACAGATACTTCAAGGTAAAGGAAAAGGATGTGCCAGTTCATTGCAAATCAGTTCAAATTTTGGATGTAAACTGAAGTGTGATATTTAACAGACAGATAATGACACCACAAAGTATCTTCTAAAGTATTTCCTCAGCTCACAGAAAAGCAAAGTGACCACTAGCCAGATACATTCTAGTATCTGACATCTCATTTACCTATTGACTAATTGTTGCTGCATAATCTCTAATACCTATATACAAACTACCTAAATATAAAATTTAACACATTTGTTGATGCATGCATGCTATGCAAACCATTGTATGGTTTGAACTCACAATCAGTGGTGTATTCGCAAATGTAAATATTACAATAATACATTTTGATTATTTTTTGTGCATAAAAGTTGTAAAAACTGGAGATAATAGCACTATTCCAATCCTTTCTGCTAATATTATAACAGCATTCAAATTATTTTTGCATATTTATGCTTCTATGATTTCATTGAGGTATATTAAATGAACAATCACCAGAATTCGTATTGTAAATTTAATTTGACACTTCACAATGTTGTTTGCATTTTTATCTCCTCTTATGAACAAAAGGCAGGGCTCACAAATTAAAAAGACATAGAACCTCGAGTTTTTGCAATACCAGCAGCAAATGAGATTTAGGACAAGAGTTAATAAGAGGGAAAGTAAAAGGTTATTAATTCAGCCTACTCGTTTCCATTTTAAAACTCACTGACGTTTGTTAGTATCTTTGCTAAACTAATTTCCAATTAAAAATTGTCCAAGCCTGTTGTCTTGCCTGGGTTGATTTTCTGGAATTTTCTAGCCAAAGGAATCCAGTAACAGCTACTCTAAGAAAATACACATTTTTATTGCACTAACAGTTTTTAGATATTTTTTTGAGAAGCTATAGCACATCATTTAGAGCAGGGGATGACATTTTTTGAAGGAGTCACCTTACATATAGAAACATGGTTTTTACTCCTTCTGTGAAAATCCACTCAAATTTTGCAAAGTTTATTATCTCTGAAAATTATTTTGTTGTGCATATATGCAAACAAGAGAGGTTTACCAGTGTTTGATGCTTAAACAATCTGGAAATCCAATCTGCACCTAACATGTCCTAGCCACTCAATTCCCGCGTCAACTGGATTTACCCGTGGCTACAGCAGCAGCTTTGAAAACCTGGAAGAGTTATACTTGCCAAATGAAATAAAATGCATATTCAAGAACTAGCATAACTTAACAGTGACACATATGGCTTTTTCTATTTGCTAGAAAAAGTATTCCTCATTTAGCGGGTCACGTTAGTAGCTTTCTTACAAATACTTATACTGTTTTGGAGGGAATTAACACAAATACCCCAATTTAAAAAAATGTGGATAAGCGGCCTTTTAAAGCCTTTCCTCCATATGAAATAGCATGTACGGGTTTTTCTTAGTTTAAAAAATCTGGCATCCCAGATTACTTTCACTTAGAATAAGGGAAACTGCATGTAATCCAAGAGCACCACAAAATGCTGGCATCTCCCAGAGACATAGAATCATTTAGGTTGGAAAAGACCTCTAAGATCATCAAGTCCAACCGTTAACCTAACACTGCCAAGTCCATCACTAAACCATGTCCCTAAGCACCTCATCCAAACGTCTTTTAAATACCTCCAGGGAAGGTGACTCCATCACTTCCCTGGGCAGCCTCTTCCAATGCTTGACAACCCTTTCAGTGAAGAAATTTTTCCTAATATCCAATCTAAACCTCCCCTGACGCAACTTGAGGCCATTTCCTCTTGTCCTATCACTTGTTACTTGGGAGAAGAGACCGACCCCCACCTCGCTACAGCCTCCTTTCAGGCAGTTGTAGAGAGCGATAAGGTCTCCCCTCAGCCTCCTTTTCTCCAGGCTAAACAACCCCAGTTCCCTCAGCCGCTCCTCATCAGACTTCTGCTCCAGATCCTTCACCAGCTTCGTTGCCCTTCTCTGGACACGCTCCAGCACCTCCATGTCTCTCTTGTAGTGAGGGGCCCAAAACTGAACACAGTATTCGAGGTGCGGCCTCACCAGTGCTGAGTACAGGGGCACGATCACTTCCCTAGTCCTGCTGGCCACACGATTTTTGATACTAGGATGCTATTGGCCTTCTTGGTCAGATGATACAGTTCGCTTTAAATATAGTGATTTCTCCAGGAGGAAGAGGTGAAGGACTTGGATAAGAGATGCATTACATTCTAAGTGCCAAAACATGTCAGTGGTGAGTAGCTTTTTAAAGAATTCTTATTTGACCATGAATAAATAGCACCTGGCCTTTCAACTGAATTTAACCTGCAATTGCTTCTGAGAGCGAGCAAGACTCTGGATCAACCGACAGTGAACAGCAAGGACCTACAGGCAGAGAATGCAGTACAAATGAAGAAATTCTTAACTTCTTACAGAAACCAAGTGATGCTAAAGGCCAAAGACTTCAGTAGGATTCCCCTCGAAAAGGCCACAAGGGCTTCTGAATTCAGGTTAACTCTCACTGTAATAATGCTAATGTCACACAGCAACTGAATATGCTCCAGTCTATGACTGCAATGGTTAAGACTTTTCTGACAACTGTTCCTTCTTGATATCAGTGATAGTTCTATCCAGTACTAGTAATCAACACAAACCAGTAACATACCTGCTCTGAACCTTTTTTCATTTCTGAAATGTATATTTGAGGGTAAAAGGAGCAGTGATTTGTGAATATCTGAATCTTCTGTAGGAATGTTTAATGACTTATATTACAGAAAGATAAAGAGGGAAAAAACATACCAAAAGAACAAGGTTATTTGGTGAGCTTCTCTACTTAATCAAAAAAATCCCTTTCACAGAGAAAGTTCTACTACAAAATCAGTGCCAAATGTCATAAACAGAAATAAATAATGCCTTGAAAGTGCATCCAAATCTCTCAATTACGCTTCTTGCACACACATACTCTCACTCTCTGACAACAATGTATAAAATGCCATCTGCCTTTTGCCACAGTGGGAAACAGTAGTTCCCTAATATTTATAATTTCATAAGTAAGTCAAGAACAATTAGGACTCTACTGTGCCCACAGAGAAAGCAAAGGAACTATTTTGAGGCAGTAGACACCATAACAAATAAATCACTGCAATGGACAAGAAATATCTATTGCCTACTCAGTAAAAATGTCAGAGTGCTCATCTGCTGGTTAGTTAGGCAAACCTACCTCATAACTGAACGTATCAGAATGCAGGAGTGTCTAGTGTCTGCGATAAATTAAAAGCCAGAATTCTATATAAGCCATTTATTTTGCAGCTGCTATAGAAATAAAAGTTCTTAGCAAATTCCAGCAGCAGGCTACCGAGTGGACAAGAGGATCTAAGATATGTGAGAAATTCATCCATGAAAAAACAATTAGGTGAACTTACAGTTTTTTACTAAGAAAAAACATGACTTACACAACTAGAATTACCTAATCACAAATAGTCTTCAGGAACAACTTAGTTATAGCTTCAGAGGCAGACAATTGCAGTAGTACGTGATGCAAACTTGACTACTTATGAAAGTATAGCACTACTTGTAATAGAATTATAATAATAATACTTATGGGGGAGCCTGATGGTAAAATGAAAAAAATAAATTCGATTGGATGGAGAAATGTGTTTTATATTCTCCTGTTGGAAATTAACATGCTCCCTGTCATCTTAAAAACGCAATTTTGACTCAATCTAATGTTTTAATTGATATTTCTGAACTGCCTAGTTTTCAGAAACTTGCAACAAAGAAGTAAATATATAAAAACTTTGTTCTGGATTTGTGAATCTATTTAAACAATAGCTTAACTGTTGGATTGCCCTGCCAGGCTCTGAGAATGTGTACACAATTTTTTCCTCTGCTTGAGGGACTGAACATACACCTTGAAGGAAATTGTTCTCACCCTTAAGCAATAGGATATTCTAAGGAACTGCTCTTAGACAATCTTGATGTTACTGTAATTTGAACGTGTCATAATATTTAGATTCATGTCATAGATTCAAGTAATTATTCAGATGGAAAAAAACCCCACACTGTAAAAGACTAAAAAAATCACATATTTGATTTGAACTCCACTTCTTATGAATTGTCCCAAGCATTAGGCTATGAAGTTTTACTTTTTCTTGTTTTCTGGCTCAGTGCATACTTTCACAGGTCATAGCCATTGAAACAGCATGAATAAAGAAGACTGACAGGGACCTTCCCTCTGTCCTCTCCTCACCCCATTATCTTCTGCCACAGACATGCTTATACGACTGTGAGGAACTGGTAAATATTAGTGTTCTTTTTCATGACTATTATGTGCTCTCTGTGTGTTTACAATTCATTACTTGCTAAGGGGTAAAATAAGAATTGTTTGTAAGCAGGACAAAGTAGGAAAGGCAAAATGATGACCTAGATAAAGAGCCTCTCAAGCACTCAAACCTAACAGCAAGGTCATTGGCTGTAAAGAAACTACTGCTCTGTTGCTAGCTCATTTACTATTTTGTTTCAAAGATGTTATTTTTCATATCACTCTGAATGTGTTCTGTCACAGACTACTAGTAAGGGTTTACACTTGGACCTATCATGTTAGCCCTATCGCTGAAGGGCGGATTAGAAGGGGAAGAAATTTAAGTGTGGTTCTGCTGCTCTGTTTCAATTCAGCAAGGTGCAAGTCACGCCTGTCATTTCACAGGTGAACTTGAGAGGGACAGGCAGAAGTCCAGAGTACCTCTAGCCATTTAACCATGACAACTGCACCCATTATTTTTGCTCAGGATTTTTTTTTTCAGATTTTTTTTTTATTATATGGTCTACTAATTGATGAAATTCCATATATACACAAGTGTTTGAGATCTGCCAGACATGACAGAATGAATGTGTTTCTCAGTAATATACTTGATAGTTTATACAGACCATCAGAACAAGCAAAAGGCATATCACAGACATTTTTAATTAGGTAAGAAAATGTAATCTGTTTCTATGCAAATGCAATCCTACATGCTATGACATCCAAAAATATACAGATGTACACGTTTACAAATAGAGCGACTTACTTGTGGTTAGGGCAGATGCAACATTACTAGCCTTCTCAGCACAGCAATATTAAAACACCTGCTGCATGAAAGACGATGTAACCTAAAGTTCACCACCAGCCTTACGCTGTGAGCAATTACAGATTGCTTTTGTTATTAATTTTAAATGGGCTACCATGCTTCGTTCGCACAGATTTTTAATTGCACACATACCATGCCCCACAAAATTCCATGTGGGCCATAGGTCCTTGAAGCATTGCTACATCTGAATTGTTTCAAAACAACATGTTAGTTTATTAGGGGAATCAAGCTGTTCTGAGTCTCAAAAGGGCACAGGAAAATGCATAACAGTTAGCAGACTGCAGTACTGCAGAAGGGCACCTACTGAGAAAGCTAACAATAACTGAACATTCTCTTTGACAAAGGAAAAAAGCGTAAAACAGTCTAATCCTTAATGTTCTACACATGCTAAACCATCCCCAAAAGCTTGTATGCACTAGCATAAGTATAGCTGCAAATGCTAAAATGCTATTAGAAATAAAAGCAAGCCCTGGTTGGTATTTTACATTTTCAAATATGCGTGCACTTTACACAGGGATTATTTTCTTTGGATATTTCTTCTGTAACTTTTTTTTTTCCTGAAGAGAGAGACTCAATTAAAACAAACTAATCTGAAGGTGGAGCACAATATGCTTGAACATACAGTGTGCAGATTAGACTGAAAAATAGCTTGACTACACAATCAAAATTTATGAGGTAGATAACTCAAAATGATTTTTAAGAATATTCCTGTTAGAAAGATAGTAATTCCAGAAATAATTATGCATGTGAGATATATCAAGTATACCTTTGACATATTAAAGGTATATTAATCATATTCCTGCCTTACTACCGAATAAATCCTAACATTTACCATTGTATATTGAGTTCTTATGATCTTTTAAAAAAATTCTCATGAATAGATGCAAAGTCTTATGTTAAATTGTTGCCATCCTGAGTACAGTTTTCCTCTTAATCACATTTAACAGTTGCTAGAACAAAGAAATTATTTCATTATCTTCCTTATGTGAATACCCCGATGTGCTACCACAGATGTTCAGCTCTCAGGGACTGATTTCAAGCCTGGAAGTCTGGGAGGACCGCATGTGCAAGTATCATCGCCTTTCAAAGGCATCAGTTCCTCAATGAACCTGCTCAGAAGCAGTTGTTGTTAAAGACAACAGGAAAGACACCTAACTGTCAGAGACATATCATGAGAACTACAGTGACAACTTAGACTAGAACATGTTACCGTCATTGAAGGCCTGGCTAAAGGATAAATTAGCTTTAAAAAGATAGTTAAAACAGGCTTTGCCAAAATGAATGCCTGGCCTAACCACTTTGACTATGCTTTTTTATCATGGCTTATTCACAAGTAGTGTATCTTTTTTATGTTATGCCTTTCAAGTACAAAGAAATTCAAAAACTTGTCGATGGCATAAAAATGTAAATGCATTCTGTAAGACGAACACAATGGGAAGTATAATCTTTTGATAAAGGCAATGCTTAGGGCAGCCAGAATAAGACAACAGCACATGCAAAATTCCCGTGTTGTACAAACAAACATTCTGCATCTGTAGTGCTCAGCTCTGTGAGACATCACCAGTGGCAGGAACATTAAAAGCTGTTGTTTAAGTGCCAGCTCTGTGCTGAGGCTTGCTGCTGAAGAGAGAGAGTGAGGGATTCTGGAAGAGGAGAGGGGGATTTGCAGTTGCAGTGCAAGTCTTAGCCATTGCAGCAACTGCACCAACTTCACGCTCTCCACTCTTCTTTACAGGGGAGCTGTTGGATCAAATTCCTGAGGACGGCTGAGCTGGTCTAGCAGCAGCTGAGCCAAGCATCTTCCCTATTGCCCACATGCTACACAGCAAACAGCACAACACAGGGGCAATTGTCCAAGGGCAGTTCAGTTTAAGAAATTACCATGGACTCCACAGTAGAGTAGAAAAATTTCCTCTACTTTGAGAGGAAACTTTGATAAGTGTAGGAGGCTTCACAGCATTTAGTCAGACTGTGAAACAAATATCTATTAATGACTAATATTTATTTATGATTTTAGCACTTAGTATATAGGAATATCTAAAGAGAAATCTTACATGAAAGACCAGCTGCATCCTACTTACAGTTTTAGCAACCACTTAGCCTTGTTTAACTTTTGGCTCCCATGAGAAAAAAAACGCTAGGACCTCTTCTCTCAAAAGACAAAAATGGAAAGAACTTTGGAAAGAAGTAAAAACCCATGTCAGTTTGGAAAAGGGCAAGCCCCTGTCACTACATTTGTGCTGCAGACATTTTTCTGTTTGGTTTTTGGTTTGTTTTCTTTTTTCGCCCCTGGTATAAGGCAGCATAAAAAGGATTTCTTATAAGGATTGCTGTATCACTGCAAGCACCAAACGTGCTTTTTCTTAACTACATCTGAAGGAGAAAAATATCATGAACAAATTTCACAATCATTAACTTTTTGGAAGAGCATAACGAGTGATTTTGGCAGAAATTATGAAAAGAATACATGAAAACTATTCTAGAAATTATCATCTTCTACAGTCATACATACAATGTAATTTGGAGAAGAAAAAAGCAAAAAGGTAAATACACATATACATATTTACATAATGCGTATGTGTGTGTAACTGAAGATTATATTGAATGCTAAGGTGTGTATAACAAGGTAGTAGTTTCTAGTATGTGTAAAAGGAATAATTTTCACTGAGTGACAGCAAGACAAAAATGTTTGGTGTACATGTGTTTATCATTAGAGATTTTTTTATAACCTTATTCAGCTATGGACAACCTCACACTTGTTTTGGCCTCTACCCATTCAAGTCTGTATATTAATTTTCTTTACATCAGAAGTCCACTATTTTCTGTTACCCCAGATCGGTAACATTAGCCATGGGGATTCTCAGCTCTGAGATGCAGTTCTTCAGTGTGTGATGCCTCTGGTCAAATGCAAGTGGTTTGCATTCTACTAGCGGTGTGCACTTTGCAATTAAGAAATCCTAAATCTCAGAAACATCCATCAGTCATTCTACTCTGAAAAGCCATAGAATAATTAATTTTTATTAAAAACTACAGTAACAATATAGGTGTAAAAGAAAACTGTGTAGGATAAAGCTAAGACTCTGTTAGTTCCTCTTTGAAGTAAGTTCAGAAAAAGACTATTACTATCATGTAAGTTAGATCACACCTTGTTACATTGCATCTCTATTTAGCCATTTTCAGCAGACACTTTCTGCAGCTGTAAAAGTTATAGATGTCTAGTACAAATGAATGGTTGTGATGGAAGATAATGGTTTGTGAAATGACTAGAAGCAGCTGGGTGATTTAAAGGTGAGATGGAAGCTTGCTGTTCCTAGGATATGGGCATTGGAAGGGTATATCTTCTGTACTGAAGAAAAAAATTTCTATTATTAAGTGATACCGTATTAGGGAAGAGTCATTTCATGTCCTACTTTAAGTCCACTTTAGAAAGCCATCCTAATGATGCCCTAAACATTGCTAGCAGTCATGAAACTTGAGTTAGTATAATTTCCTAGAAACATGTGGGTTACAATAAGACAAAGACATAACTCTACAGTAGCAAAAAAATAGCAAAAGATGGTAACTGAAATATAAGATGCAGTAACTTGATGCAGCCATATATGAATAAACTGTACAGATTGCTCCAGCTACCAATGGGACCCTGTATGCTGGAGTGGTTATATCCTTGTAAATTAGCGTGCAGTGAAAAAGGGAGCTGAGTTGGAGCTGATTACCTGGCCCCTCCCAGCAAGTTGTTAGACTAATCACCCGCTAACATATTTGAAAAACACGTTCCAAATGCATAAGTGGAGCAGCCAGTCTCACATTGCTAATGGGGAACCAAACTGAACAAAAGGCTTATCAGTAATAATAATAGCAAACAGTGAACTTGCATCAGATTTTCTACCTATGAACAATGCCCTCAATTCATATCACTGATAGGGACAGTATTGAGAAATCCACTCACTTAACCTTCTGTTTTCTTACTTAACCTTCTATTTTCAGTTACTTTCAATTACAGCCTCTAATAGTTTTGGTTTGATGATTCCTAACTTTGCAAAGCCTAAATATCTCATAAGCAGAAGTGTTTACTTTGGACAATAGAAGCATAGTTAAATTAATGGACATTTGCAGGCTTTCAGTAGAGATTTGAAGATTATCTCCAATATTTCCCTGTATTTGGCATCACTCTTGATATTTCTTTTATGATTAATTCCTCCTAATGTCTTGAAACCTGCTAATTCTCATCTCTACTGCATTGTCTGCATATATCACCTTAATTTAATCTTTGTTAAAATCCTTCTTCTGTAAACTTACAATGATGTGTTGTGTGAGTTTTAATGTCAACCACCTTCTGGGTTGCTGTACATGAAAATTCAAATAAAAAGCTAGCTGTAGGAGGAGAATGAAAGGAAATATTCTCAAACCTTGAAAAGCAGTGAAAGCTAAATACTGATTATTTCCTTTCTTTCTAACTGCCTTCTTAAGGACTTTCTCCTATTTCTATCTCTCTTCATGCCAGACTTTAAAAAAAACTACTGTTCAACATTACTTGTGTTCCCTTTAAACATACCAGACAGGAGAACTGAATCTGTACTGGCTTCACAAAACTCTTTATTTCTTTTTGGATTTAGTTTACTTTTTTTTAATTTGGCTTTGGAAATCCTCTATTTACTATTTCTAGACTTTTTCTCAACACCCTGTTCCTCAATTTGTCAAGCATTGACTTGTCTTTTGCTTTTTTGTTATAATTTTACCACTGTTGCAACAGTCTTATCTGTATCATAAGCACTATGGGGAAACCTTAATTCTTTGGTCACCTTATTTTCTTTTTGATTATTTTCTGTCTTCTTTTGAAAACAGCATTTTGCCGTGTCCGGCTACATCATTCTCTTCCACTTCTATTCCTTTTCTATTCTAAACTCACATTGTATTATCAAATGTTTGCACAAAATAACATTTTAGAAGATCTGATTTTGTATAAGAGCTAGATGATCATAGAGAACATTTTACTATATTTTGTTAGTTTTAAATACAGCTGTTAAAAAGAAGTGGAGTGCACACGACAAAGCTAAGTACACCAGGAGTCTGAGCTGTGTAAAAAAAGTGTTTCAAAACTCACATAAAAAATTTAGCAAAAACGAATGTGGTAACGAATCTGGTGGATTAGAGAGACAATGTACATTCATTGATAGGGCTCTGGCTTGTGAGGAAAAAATGGGGTTTTTTTCATACTCCCCAACATTAAGCTACAGGTATGATCAGGGACAGTCACTTCACTTCTCTGAGCTTCTGTCTTCTTCCTGCCTCTGTCCTGTCTATACAGATTGTAAATTCTTGGGTCGCTTCATATCAGAGTTGGGATACTAATCTCTGAGTCTCTACATATTATTAAATACAGATATTAATAGACTATAAAAGAAGAGACTTTCTGATATTCACACTGGATTAACTCAAATTAGTTATTATTTATTAATAATAAAATTAGCTTTTCATTCTTTTTAAAACTAGGTAAAATCTGTTAAAGTGAAACTAGAGTTGTAAAGAAGATAAAGAGACCTCCAATAGCAAGTTCTTCTCAATTTCCTAAGAACTAGATGTTGATTAAAACAACACCTTATTCAGGTTAAAAAGAACTCTCCTTGATAGCTTTCCTTGCAAGAAAAATGCTTTAGCCATCTAATATAATGCTTGATAATTTAAATACATTCCAAATTAGGTATTAAAAGCATAAAAAGCACAGTTCTATAGGCAAAGCTTTATTCCCAAATGTAAAGAAGAAAATGGAGAAATCCATTTAAAAACAGACAAAAACCCCCACCCTTGTCTATTTGGTGTGCACATTTGTAATCACAAAAGTATTCCTCTGGAACACTTACAATCTCAAAAATAATGCAGAAACTGTTTAGAATAAACTATGAGGTGACAATCTGAAAGTAACCAGGTATTCTGGAATTTTCTCCTCTCGATTTTACTGTAACTAACCAAAAGAGCACTTATGACTGACAGTTAAAAGAAAATTTTTTTCCACAGTGGAATGAAGTGGAGCGATGTGAATTTCAGAAATGGCCTGCTTTGACATCAGCACTATTACTATTACTGGATACTCTTCAAAGAAAGCATTTAACAAACGCTGCCCCTCTCCAACAAAAAGTGACATTCAGTAACATTGTAGCAAAAAAAGAGAAAAAGAAAAAACAAGCTCAGCTTAAAATTTCATTGAAATGTTTCAAAAATCAGAAAAGGAGAAGTTTCATATATGCCTGGAATAAACATTTGACTTAACACTGTTTGCAGGCGTGTGGCCTGGCATCAAAATATACATTTAATTTAAAAAGAAATGATGATATAAGTTTATACAAACTGACAACGAACTTAGCCATAATAACAAACATACCCATGTTTGCTGCATCAACAGTTTGTGGTGTCTCTGTTGACAATTTCTGAAGGGCCTGTTCACCATCTGTCTTCTCTGGTGAGCTGTTATGTCGAGACTGCTGTTGGTCTTCATCTTCAGCAACAAATGAAATTACACCTAAAACAAATAGATACCAGGTGTTATATTAGCCGGGGCATTAGCTTTATAAAACAGACTGCCAAACATGTATGAGTATTTCCTCAGTTCAAAACTAATAAAAAATGAAGTAAAACTTCCACTCCAGGTGTCAGCGATCGAATTATAATTTATGGTAATAAAAAGTACATCTTGAGTGAGTCCAAGGAAATTAACCATTTTTTCTCCCACAAGTGTTTTTCTACTTACCAGAACTAAAGATCAGTCATACGAAATACAAGCAAACACACTTTTCAAAGATTATAAAATATGACAGAAAATAATAGTATCTCTTTCCAGCACAATTATCTGTGCATCATCTTGATTGTTTCTGTTATCTTTTAAATCACAGTGTCTCATTCTACTGCTATAAGACAATAAATGTAATAGTTAAAACACTCCTGTCATACATTTTTGTATTGTAATCAAGTATTTAGGGAAGATAAAATACATAGAGATTGTAAAAACAGGACTTTTAAATTGGAGTGAAAAATCTTTCCAGTTAAAAATGCAGATTTCTATTTGACAATACAAAATCTAATAAAAAGATCTAGTATGTACACGGTTCCTTTAAACAACGCTAATGTTATTCTGGAAGATTTTATATACCAGTTTTAAACAATCAGGTTTTGTTTCTTGCATTATGTGCCTCTGACTAAGAATTTCAAATCTATACAATTTCTTGGAAATATCATTACTATTTTATCTAAATGACTGTCCCTCAATATTTCAGTACATTATGGAGAGTTTCAAAGCTGAAATAAATATATGTTGCAGGTTTAATTCTTGTCTCATATGTACGATGAAAAACTAATTTGAGGAGGTGATTATTTTATCATATTATACAGTAAGAAATTTTCCTATTCGAGATCATTAGAATATATGTGAAATGGTCTCCCAAAGGGAACTTAAGCAACTGTATCTTATTAAGGGTTTGGGAAAATTATTCATAGTGGAGCTTTTTTAATTTGAAATGGAGAATTAATATAATTTTATGAGAGTCCCAGAACAACTTGATTTGAAAATACCTACATTCAATGGTATTTTTTGTTTCTCCAGCTTTGAGTGGGATGGATGTGTGGTAACAGACCACATGGCAGGGAGGACGTGCTGTGCTCCCTGACTAGCAGAATTTAGCATCTTACTAGCAGGAATAGCTAAAGCTAAATAGCAAGGCTCATGTGGAACCTGGAAAAGGGATCAGCGGTGAGGGGGAGAGATGGCACCAAACTGGTCACAACAACTGGCTCAGGAAGTCAACATGACTTTAGCAGCCAGGAGCTGATCAAGCCTCCTGTACACATGCCTGTGCACACCCGTTTCATTTACAGTCCTCAAGGTTTAACTTTCTTCCCTGAATCACAGACTTCTGCAGATGGCTTCATTAAACCTTCTAGTTTAATTTAATTTCAGGGGGGATCAATCTTAATAAAATGGCCTCAAGGTTAATTTTGATAATAATATTATGCTAGAGGGATGTTATTCTTAAAAGAAAAAAGAAAAGAGGCAAATAAAACATAACTAAAGCCCAATGCTACCAGGAAGTCTTAGAAAAGCAAAATTTATTCAGGATATGCTCAAAGGTAGCTACACCGATTTGATGGATGGACTGTTCGGTGGATGAGGAATTTGTTGGATAGTCGCATCCAGAGGGTAGTGGTCAACGGCTCAATGTCCAGAAGGATATCCGTGATGAGGGGTGTCCCTCAGGGATCCATACTGGGACCAGTACTGTTTAATTTCTTCATCAATGACATAGCAGGATTGAGTGCACCCTCAGCCAGTTTGCAGACGACACCAAGCTAAGTGGTGCAGTTGACCCGCCTGAGGGACAGGATGCCATCCGGAGGGACATGGACAAGCTCAAGAACTGGGCCCATGTGAATCTCACGAGGTTCAACAAGGCAAGTGCAAGGTCCTGCACCCGGGTCAGGGCAACCCCTGGTATCAATACAAGCTGGGGGATGAAGGGATTGAAAGCAGCCCTGCAGAGAAGGACTTGGGAGTACTGGTGGATGAAAAGCTGGACATGAGCCAGCGATATGCACTCACAGCCCAGAAAACCAACTGAATCCTGGGCTGCATCAAAAGAAGAGTAGCCAGCAGGTTGAGGGAGATGATTCTGCTACTCTGCTCTGCTCTGGTGAGACCCCACCTGGAGTACTGTGTCCAGCTCTGGGGTCCTCAGCACAAGACAGACATGGACCTGTTGGAGCGGGTCCAGAGGAGGGCCACAAAAATGATCAGAGGGCTGGAACACCTCTCCTATGAAGAAAGGCTGAGAGAGTTGGGGTTGTTCAGCCTGGAGAAGAGAAGGCTCCAGGGAGACCTTATTGCAGCCTTTCAATATTTAAAGGGGGCTTATAAGAAAGATGAGGACAAACTAGATAGTAGGGCCTGTTGCAATAGGACAACACATAATGGTTTTAAACTAAAAGAGAGTAGATTTAGACCAGATATAAGGAAGAAATTTTTTACGATGAGGGTGGTGAAACACTGGAACAGGTTGCCCAGAGAGGTTGTAGATGCCCCATTCCTGGAAACATTCAAGGTCAGGTTGGACGGGGCTCTGAGCAACCTGATCTAGTTGAAGATATCCAGCTCATTGCAGGGGGGTTGCACTATCTAGTCCAACCAAGGTCCAAGGTCCCTTCCAACCCAAACCATTCTACGATTCTATGGTCAGGTGGCCATTTCAACACGACAAACACTGACAAATTATTTCTGCTAAGAAGGATTACACTGAATCATTACAGGGAAGCAAGGTTTATCATCTTTACACTTCCACTGTTTTTTCTCTCCGAGAGATGACAACTGGGTAGCACAGGTATAAAACACCAAAGTTCAACACAAAACAAAAAAAATTGAAATAGGTGTGTACTCAAATCTAGAGAAAGGAACTATATACTTTTAAATTAAAAAATATTAGAATCCCAGATTTTCTTCCCTCTGATAAGAAAAATCTATATAAATACAAATAAAATAATAAAATAAAAATAATTAAAACTAAAACAAAAACCATTTTAAATGGAAAATTTTTACAAATTCCTAAAATTAATCACAGTGCAGAAGCCAGAAATTGTGTCCAAATAAGCAGAAGAGTGATTGCAATTTCAGGAAATGATTGAATATTTTAAAAAAATCTTCAAAGACAAGGTAGATGTGTAAGTACAATAAAAAAATAAAACCATTATGGAAAGCTCAGGGGAATAAAGTCTGAAGAAAATGCTCAAGGTATATAGATATTGATGTAGGAGGACATATTTGATGGCACTAATAGCTAATGGATCTTAGGATAAATACTGACTAATCAATCTGATTTTATGTCTCAATACATAATCCTAATGTAATTTTGGTTTATTGCAGCACAGTATTAGAGAGAAGCAAAGTGCAAGAGAAAGACTTCACTAATTTTAAATACCATCCTAACCATCAATATACTTGAGAGACGTCAACGATTATAAGCAAATGAGAAAAAAAATGCAAAATTATAGCTTTAAAGTTGATTAAAAATACTTGAGCAAATGCTGAAAAGCACTAAATTCATAAATTCTAAAGCATCCTTACAGTAGAGAATATTTTGTTTCACTTCAGTTTAAAATTTAACTAATTTTTTTCCTTATAGTCCTTGCTTCCAGTGACAATGGAGGGTTTTCTTTACCATTGGTCTGTATTTCAGAATATTGTATTGTGCATACGTGTGTGTGAGAGAAAGAGGGACAGAACGCAAATGTTCACAGTTTAAAAATTTTTATTTCAGCAGTAAGTAGGGGGATGGTAAAACAAACTAACTTTTTTGGTTCTGTACAAAATGTGCTCTCAAAAGCATCAAAATAATTGGCTGAAGAACTCTGAATAATTAATTTTTATTTGCAGCAAGTCTTGGAATGCTTGAAAAGTTCCAGAACTGTAAATTGCTAATGCTCAAGAATATTTCAAGAGCTAATGGGAGAACTATGGCAACTTAAAACTACTTGAATTGTTAAACTGCTGTCCTGTTAATCCAGCAATCACACAATCAAAAAATCAGTGAAGAATTGCACTATAATTGCTGACACTCAATTTTCTTTCTTTATGGAAAACAGATCTCAAACAAACAGAGTTAATAACAATGAGGTTAAAATCTTGATCAATAAAGGTGACTTGACGGATGTAATGTATTCAGGTCTCTGCAAGGTACTCAATTAAATCTGTCAAAGTATTTCAATAAAAACCAATCAGCTTTACTACAGATGGCATACATTTTTAAACTCAGTTTATCTGCTTAATCTTAAAATATTCATAAATTGTCTTTCATAATTTTCATGGGCACCAAAGTGCTACTACTGGCTCAAAGCTATTTAAATTTTTTATTAGGGGGAAAAAAAGAAAACCATTGCTGGCAAAAACTGCAAATAAAAAAAAAGTGTATTAATTTAAAGTCAAATATAGAATGCAGAATCCTTCTCAGTGAGGATACTTAGTACATATTATACTCTGCATTACTTGATTCTTTAAATTAAGGCAGGCTGTTGTCCCAGGAAGTATAATATTGTCCTAAGCAGAATGCTCTCCTGGTTCGGGAGTGAATGGTGCAATCCAATGATCACTACTGGGGATTAAGATAGCTGATGATAGATAAATATATGAATTTATTCAAATTACGGGCTACAAAAAGAATCCAATCAAAAGGTGTTTTGCAGGATGGGAAAAAGACTTTTTTACAATGATGAGTAATAAGAAGTCCTTAGCACTCTATGAAGTAATAAAAAATACATTTGAAAGGTGCAGAAACACTGCATCAAATATCACTGATTTAAAATAACAAATAAGCATGTTTACATTTTTTCATAAGGTTCTGCTGAGCTTGGCTCCTATGTTATGTAAGGGCTTTGATACAGTAAGTTTTAGTCTTTCAGCTGTGAATGCACTGTCATCCTACAGAACCCTCTGTTGCTTCCACTGTCTTCAGCAAAGGCAGAAATATCTTATATTACCTTATTGATTCTGCAAAGCCACTGATAAATGATAATTTGTCCAAGAATAACAGTCCCCAATGTTTGGTTTTTTCTTGCATCTATTTGTTCAGTTCTGACTTCTCTGTCATACATTATATAACAATGTAACTGGTCAAAATATCATGGTTGACAATTTTTAAAGCATACATGCAAAAACAACACTTTATGTACATCACAAAGATACACTGATTCAGTTGGCCACAGAATTATGTCACCATAAGTATTTTAGAAAATACCACTCCTCAGCTGTCCTTTGGCATATACACATTTCATAACAAAAAATACTAAACTTGCCAAAGCAACAATACAAGTATTCCTAGAATTATACTGAAAATTAATAATTAAAAATGACATAAATTGTGGAAGTTTTCTTTTTGCTGATACAACATTGCTTTTAAAAGTTTCTTGGTCAAAACATTGTTGCAAATTTTCTAGCTTTACTATCCAGTGTTTAAACATTTTATACAGCTTCAGTCCACATATTACTACCGAAGCCTTTTATTATATTGCTTTAGAGAACATGCATCTCTTTAAAAGGAGGGAGACTGTTTTATTTCCCAATAAAATTGTAATTGCAACACCACATGTTAGACTGACTCATTGGCTATACACTACAATACCACATCCCTGAATCCAATGAAGAAAGCAAGAAATATTCCACTTTTTCCTTTCTGTATAATTTGAATGGACTATTTGAAAGATATGTATTGTACATGATTATTTTCTGGTGCAGAGAGATTATAAAAGCCCACAATATCCCAATATTTTAACTGGAAACAAGAACAGAAGGCTATGTGGCCATGGAATTCACCACACAAATCTGAGAAGATACAGAAATGTTTGGCTTGTGGTTTAAATATACCAACATGATCTTAATAAGCATAGGTTTTGGGAGGAGGAGGAGGGGGTTTTATTTTTTCCTGATTTTTTCTGGCCAATGAAATCAATGTATAGTTGCTGCCTCAGAAAAGTTCCACAGAAGAGATGAGATAACTTAAAAAGATGAGTGTAATTTATGTAAGCTATAGCTTTGGCCAATTTTTCTTCTGGCAATTTTTCTACTGACAAAAAAAGATATTTACTGTAGGTTACAACAAAACTTTATAAACTCTATTTTGCACAGGAAAACCTCTATGATGATATATGTAAATTCTAAAGAGTTTCTGTAAATCCTACTACTTGTTGGTATACTGAAACTAAATGAATTGCTCCCTGCATCAATGAAAAAGAAGCAGAATAAGCTTTAAGACTCATATATAGGAGAAATGAGCAACTGGCAAATCCCACTGTCAGCTACCATTCATATATGGTTTTCTGGCATTTAATAAAGAGGTGAATTGTTTTATATATAAATCTCACAGTCTGTTCTTAATGTGACAATAAAACCATGATATGAAAGGGCACAGGAGTATGCGACTCCAACTGCACTAGGATAGATGGAAAGGGTATGCTGGGGATCATCTTGCCAGGTGGTGGCATGTACAAATAGAGCAGCCCTTCCTCAGCAAACTCCAGTGATCCAGCAGTGGAGGTATGCCTGAGCCATTCATGGTAATCTAGCCACCAGAATATCCTTCTAACTTTGTCTTTATTACAGATGAATTAGTCTCAGTGTGTTAGGGTTTCCCAGCTGAAGAGGAAGTGCTTAAAGCAAAGGTACCGACAGGTACAGGCCACGGCTACAAGAAGCTACAGAGACGGTCTTCCTCCCGCATGTGATTTTATTATTCCATTGAAATTACAGCAATCAGCAGATCAATTTACAGAATTCCCCCAAACAAAGAAATGGACAATATTTTCTTTAAAATCAGATGTCACACAAGTGTTGAAGGGAAATACTGTTAAACAAACAAGTTTAATCAACTCATTTACAGGCCAGAATGTATTGGCATGATCTTCACCATCTCATTAAAATTGTCCTACAGCTCCATCTGACAGGCCATGTAATATACTGCTCTTTTTCCTCAGTGTAAGCTTCAAAAACTCCAAGTGGCATGGAAAAGTGCTGCCTACTAAGTACAGATATACTTAAAAAATAAATGAAATCTGATTCATAAAAGTAGAAAGCTCCTTTCCAAAAGCTACGAAATTTTTATGGATAAAAGGATACTGACTATAACAGGTGTGTATTTTTTGCACAAGAAATAGTCAAGTATTATAAGCTTTGATCTATTCTGGAAAAATTCTGGTCTACTCTGTGGAAAACAGAAATAAGAGTTTGATAAAAGATAAAGTAATATGTAGAAGATGCTTTATCAAACCTAAAGGAAATTGCTCTATTACTTAGAAAACAGATTGCTGAAGAATTTTATCTGGTGCCAGAACCTTGTGTGAGATGTTTATTAGCTATTATTTCTATGTTAAAGCTGTCATACAGCTACAAACCAGATGAAGCACATAATATTAGCCCCTGTTGGAATGCTTCCAAATGGACTTTTGAAAAGAACTGGGCCCATTTTTAGCTTAACAATCATAAAATAGCCAGAAGGAAAGCAAAAGGAGTATAATTTTGCAGCTATATAATTTTGCAATGAAAAAGACTTTGAATGTCAAGGAAAAATGCAGACCATTTGCTCAGTACAACAATTTATATGGTAAAAGTCCATTTATGAGAATTTATTTTAATATGACAAAAACAGCACTAGAACACCAAGGTTACAAAGTTTTATGCTTACAAGTTAGGGAGTTCTAAACTTGAAATCATCCATCAGCACTATGACAGAGTCTTCAACTAGATATCTAAATAGTTGTTCTTTCTTCCCCACAGGATAAAATTTACTCACTCTGTGGATAGCTTTTGAGCATTGCTTTTTATTGTCAATCATTCAACATATTTGCCCCATGGATTATTTACTTCCCTCTAAACTAATTGACCAAACTGAATAAAGAGTACCTTTCTTTTTGGGTGTTTATCCTTTACCTGTAGTATCCCGAACCTAGAAAGGACTAAGATTCCTGAGTCCTAATTAATTCCCACTTGAATCACCTATATCTAATCTGTGATCCTCAAGCTTCAGGCTGGCTGCTGAAAAATCCTAAAAGTGCCAAAAATTCATATATATCTCTGCTTTGACATTAAACTTTCCCAGGAGCTGAAAATTCTGCTTTGGAGAACAAATATGACTTCCCAGCCTTGCACAGTACAAAGCAGACTGACTTCCGTTCTCCTTGAAGCCACAAAGTAAGCACTTCCTAACTGATGTTACCTTAGATAGGACACCCCGTACTTACGTTTATATCACACCTAACATCAGACAGCAAAATCAGCAGCTGCCTTTCAAACCTGTGACAGTGACCTTTCTTCCCTCCACCTCACTCCCTCCTACAGCAGCTGAATGATTAGAGAGCGTGCACAAATTTCTGTGACATAACCTAAACCATCCCTGCTCCAGAGGAAGAATGAACATAGTGATTAAAGCAAGCACTGAGCCAGGGGGTGGATGGTAGAGAACTGGGCCCTGTCTCTTTTCAAAGGATAACTTCAGCCTTCTCTCAAGTTATTTTAAAGCATAAAATAAAGGAACCGTTTTCTGAAAAAAGAGCGTTTGTGGCTTCCCAGCCTTTGAACCAATAACTTTTCTGTCGGGTTAGAGAGACTGACTGTTCTCTGGTTTTTTCACTCAGTGAACATATAATACTTCCAAACATAATGGAAACAATGGTAACAGAAGTTAGGGGAATGATAGAACACAGGAGATGTCAACCTGAACATGCCATCTCTGTCCCTTTGAAGGCATGGCTTTTACCACTTGGTATTAATTTGCTGTATGATAGATCCCTTGGAACCTCTTCCACTGAAACTTTCAGTATGTATAAAAGAATTGGGGATTTTCTATGCCAGAAGATAATATTCCTAAATCTTTAAGTTAAAATATAGTACATCCTCAATATTTCCTGGTGAACACTTTTGATGGTCACGAATTTCGTTGAAATCTGACTCCTATTCAGAGAAAGTGAAATTTGTCTCTAGGCCAAGCATTGTTACAAGTATTAATTTCTTTTCACAAATCACCTGTGAATAGAGATGGCATTATTATTTATATTTTACACCTCAGAATGGCCACGAAAATGGCCAAAAGAGCAAACTAATTTGGCATCCTCAGGGACAAAACTTAGTAGCTTTTTAATGTTGAGAAAACAGCTGTCATTAATCTCAATTGTCTAAGAAGGCAGCAGAATCAAGTGTTTGGAGTTAGGAACCCACAAAATCAAAACTATCACTGAGCATTTTGGATTTAAAAATTTATCCAATATCAGGAGTCATTTTATTTAAGAAGTTGTTCAAGTCTAGGTTTCCTGAGCACTATGCAGTTACTTTAAGACAGTCTCTTCTGTTCCCATAATTCCCTCCCAAACAGACTCTCGTACGTTCCTTTGCTGAGAGTTACAATAGCTACTCTACAGGGAAGAAGACGACTGATTGTACAGCCTCATTCTCACAGTCGTGCTTTTCAGGTTCTGAGGTAAAGAATGAGCACCACAGAATTGTATAATTATTACTAAGCATTTGAAAATTATGAAATGTGAATTTTTAAAAAAATATTTGTTTAAAAAACTATTTTTAGGACAAAACATTAAATATGACATGCTGATGTTAGTTAAAACAAGCAAGAATCTTGCTGTTGTATCATAATAGTACCATTGTATCATAAGAATACCAGTATAAACATGGACTGACGCAAATTATTTACAATTAATTTTAGATATTGCTAGCCTCTACACATCTCAAAGAAGGAATCGGATTCACTACATTCTATGTATGTACTCTTGCCTTGTGGTCAACAAATTGTACTTCAATCAAGGGAAAGAATCAAATTCTGGTCTCTGCCTTTAAATCTTTGGTTCTAGTAGTGCTAAGATAACTACAGCTATTCAACAGTTTTTGAAAAATTAAATTCAGACCCAAGAACTTGGTGATAATTCAAAATCATTAATTCCTATTGAGTCAGTTTTCATGGGACCAATTAAATGCATAAAGTTGCACATATGCTGGCATTTTTGAAGGACCTGACCACATTTTTAGCAGTAATATACATTCACAAATAAAAATATGAACCAGCTTAAAAACCAGTATCACCAGTAATTATAGCCTTACTTCCAGAAAAAAAGGTTACGCTGAACAGAAATGTAAGCATTAAATGTAAACAGATTTAATCTGCTAATTTATAGGAATTTTATATATTTGGATTCTATGTTGTACCTTGAAAGATTCCTCGTCTCCACGGAGATACACTCAAAGTGTAAGCGACTGTGTCATCTGGTTCTACAGTAATAACAGGTGCACCACCCACTATTGAAAGATCTGAAGATACCTGGTGAAGAGAATTCACAAAGAGGAAAAATCATCAAAAGCAAGTTACTGTTGCAAGAACACTATAGACACAATACCCATTCCACTTGCTTTGAAAAGTAGAGTATGATACAAAGTATGCTACTGGTAAGTCCTAGCCTTCATGCACATGAAAAGAATACATACTGTAAGAGTAGTGCTGGCATATACAGATCATACCAAGCACAAATTTTGAAGTCATTGCTCAACGCGAGTAAAAGTATCTCACTTAGACCATGGAACTACTTACATATGCGTAGTTGCACAGTCAGGCCCTTAATATTTTACATACATTTTCTTTAGAAGTGTAACAATGAGGTTTAGCAGTAGAGATCCTTCTAACTAGACGGAGCAGAGCAAAGCAAAATCTGAAGTGTTAACATCAATTGCTATACCTCAAGTGATATTAAACCATGCTTTTTTGATCTGTTGTATTTTGTAAATGACACGTATGCAATGGTATACACAGTAACTATTTGAACAATGAAAAGACCAATACAATTTTCATATGCTGAATTTTAGATTTTGTAAACTATAAAGCTGATTGCAGGAATATAGGCTGAGGGTATTTTTTAATTGCATCTTATTTCTTTGTTGCTTGTGTAAGTTTGCTACAGGCTCTATGGTCAGCTGCTCATGGAAGAGACATTCAAGTCTGGGGCATTACCAACCACAGCTGATGATTATCTGTTTAAGTCACTGGTTGTGCAGAAAGCCAGCAGGTGGACTGTGTGAATGCTTCTGCTCACACCCTCTCTTCTGTTACCTCTGCCACTGGGTGGAGCAAACTGCTGCTGAGTGATGGTATTTTAAATTGACACTGCAATTTCTGCAGTGGACGTCTGACTACAGGTGACAATTTTCCATTGAGGCATGGAGTCCTTTTAAAAAATATTTTCAGGATATCATGTAGTACTGTAGCATGCTGTAATTTCTTATGACATTAAATAATAAAATTGTCTCTGTGTTGTTTAGGTGAATTTTGAGTGAAATCACAAGTCAAGTCAGAAAGGCTTGATCATTTTTTTTTCCAGTTCATTTATTCATTTCATTAATGACTACAGTTACCCTGTCAAGCATCCAAGTGGAGACTTTGATTCTACAAAGATCTCTTTAGCAACAGATCCATCCATTAGATGAATGAATCATTTTCTTCCTCCCCAAAGGTAACATTTTTTTTTTTTTTAGTAAATAAGTTTTGTTCATATTTTCTGTAGAAGAAAACAATTCTAAGATCATCTTGTCTTCTATTACAGCCAATCATTGCATATAATGTTTGTCCTCTCTGGAGTACTTATGTTAATATAATCCTTTGTTCAAGTGCTAGTACAACCTAGAACTTCTATTCCAAGTAACAGAGAAAAAAAACTGTAAGGCAACAATCATCTTCCTCTTCCCCAATAAATCTGCATTTCAAGCTGGATATTAGAAGTCCAACAACCAAAAGGAACAGGAAAAGAGATTAACTGTCAAGAAAAAAACTGGCCAAAAAGAATGATGGAAAGCTTTGTTGACTGGCACTTGGAAAAAAATTTGAAAAAAAAAAATCTAACTATTAACAACAAAGAGAAAGCATAGGAAAAGAGGGGCTGCTACACACTGAGGATAGGGAAGTTTCACTTCATACAAGATAAACAATAAATTAGGCATGATCCTACATTTATGGGCTACTCCAGTTTACAATGAAGTTAGTAACGTATATGAAAGTAAAGGCTAAGTACCTAAAAAACAAGGATAGGATAACAGAAGTGACTGCAAATGATTAGGGATAGAAATAAGATTAATTAAAATGAGATGGGTTTTTTGAGGAAAAAGTAACATGGAGCAGATGCAAAAGTAGGATAAATGTGATTAATTAAAATTGGATAAAATGCAGGAAAGTAGGGTAATACCGCTTCTGTCAAAGACTGGACATATCAGACTAGTTTCTACCAAAAAACGTCCAAGTAAAAGGAACACTACTGGTATAGTTGACTATAAACATGAAACAGATACGGATTGCTGATGAATAAATATGGACCGGAAATTTGATGATTTTCCATCATTCAAGAGAAGTTTTGGATACCTTTCCAAATGGAGTAGTGAGTTAACAGAAGTTAAATGATTTTAAAATTATGTTGTTAACCTTAAGGAAGTTACTGTATAAACAAACAGGAAAAAGCCGAGTATAAGCAATGAAGTAATGATAGTACATACATGGTCACTGTTTCAGTGTTTGAATCCAGGTGCCCATATCAAGAGACAAGAAGGAATTCTCCCTTACCTCCCCTGCATCAGATTGATAAGATTGCTGGGTTTTTTGCTTTGTTCTTTTCTTAGTGTTGGACATGGTTCACTTCCTAGAATCATCTGGGATGTTTACATAACAAATGCACTGCTGTTTCAGTGTTCAAAGATACTGGCGATCTCAAACTTTCCCACACTTTTCCAGAAACACATTACAGTTGACATCTATTTTTGCAGGTCCCATATTTTATAGTAGAGCTAAGAAAGATTTTGTCTTTCATGGTGTAGGAGTCACGTGTTAATCGAGTAAGTGCTAATGTGTTAATCGAGTTAGTGTTAATCGAGTAAGTCCATTTTCTCTTGCATAAAGTATACACACACACACATATATGTACAAATATATATACATAGTATGCTACACTGTCTCTTGAGGAGGGTTCGTCTTCCTTTTGTCAGTTTTTTGTTTAATAGGGATGGGATGAGAGACGGGCAATGGACAAGCAATCATATCTTCTTGTCACCATACCTATGAATTTCTTACTGGTCAGAACCACCAGAAACTAACAGTTCTCAAATTTGGCTAGATTTTAAAAAAAATAAAAAATGGGCACCTACTTCCGAAAGGTATACACTTATTTTCTCCACTGAGCTGTAACCTACCCCTGTAAAGAAAGCTAATATTTTCACTCCTGGATAGAGCCCAAATTGTTTTTTCCTTGACAGTGGATAGCCATGCCATGCATACTTTATGACTGAACTCCATCAGGGATCCCAAATTAGGCAATTTTCCATGGATATCTGAAGTCTGCTTCATGCTGATCCAATCTGTAAGACCAGAAAGGAGTTATAACAATACTTTTTTACCAAACAACCAGGAGTTTAGGGCACTGGCCAGACCTGTAGATCTTGGAACAAACCCCTTGGCCCTAATCTGCTCAAATTGAAGAGATTAACTAAAGATCCAGAGAGAAAATATGTCTTACTATTTCACTACTGGGCTGGTTATATGATTCTGGGGTGTTATATGATTTTGGGGGTGTTAGTTGACAGCCGCCTGAATATGAGCCAGCAGTGTGCCCAGGCGGCCAAGAAAGCCAATGGCATCCTGGCTTGTATCAAAAATAGTGTGGCCAGCAGGACTAAGGAAGTGATCGTGCCCCTGTACTCGGCACTGGTGAGGCCGCACCTCGAATACTGTGTTCAGTTTTGGGCCCCTCACTACAAGAGAGACATTGAGGTGCTGGAGCGTGTGCAGAGAAGGGCAACGAAGCTGGTGAAGGGTCTGGAGCAGAAGTCTTATGAGGAGCGGCTGAGGGAACTGGGGTTGTTTAGCCTGGAGAAAAGGAGGCTGAGGGGAGACCTTGTCGCTCTCTACAACTGCCTGAAAGGAGGTTGTAGAGAGGTGGGGGTCGGTCTCTTCTCCCAGGTAACAAGTGATAGGACGAGAGGAAATGGCCTCAAGTTGCGCCAGGGGAGGTTTAGACTGGATATTAGGAAATTTTTCTTCACCGAAAGGGTTATCAAGCATTGGAACAGGCTGCCCAGGGAAGTGGTTGAGTCGCCATCCCTGGAGGTATTTAAAATACGTTTGGATGAGGTGCTTAGGGACGTGGTGTAGTGGTGGTCTTGGCAGTGTTAGGTTTACGGTTGGACTCGATGATCTTAAAGGTCTTTTCCAACCTATACGATTCTGTGATTCTGTGATTCTCCATTCCTTTTGCTGGGTCTTTTAGAGTTCTGTTGCTGGGTGCCTACTTTCTCCAGTTAGACAGAGAACCCAGATGGCTGTCTAAAACTGTGGATTTCAAGGCAAGAAGTGTCTAAAAGAAAGCAACCAGCAGCTCAGAACTTTGTCACCTCTTTTATCCCTATTTATGAAAGCTTTCAAAGGCGCTGAAGGGGTTGTTGTTTCATAGTATGAATTAAATCATATAAATCCTCTGATTCTCTTTATTGCCGTTCAAAAGACTTCCCAGGGCCAGAAATAACTTTGCTTTTAACAATCTAGAATCATATGCATGAGATTGTGTGCAAATTTTTATTAAGTATTATATGCATATATGACAGGCATAAAAATGATACTGTTTATATTAACTTAAAAGCTCACTTTACTTTTAAGGTCTTTTTTTCTTCCATCACCACTCTAATCCTTAATGAAAGCAAAGATTCATCTTTACATACATTCTGCAGAAATCATGCTGGAATGATAGATCTGCAGATTTCTGATTTCTCTTCTGACTACTTTAAAATAACTGAAGAATATATTTTGAAAATTTCAGAAATTATGCTTGACTACAGTAACGCATTTAACTTGGCTGTTTTTAATTCTCCCATTTTCATGAAAACTTCTAGAAGTTAGGCACCAGACATCAGAAGCTAGTTTACAGACGTTAGCTTTTGAAATGCATAGTATTTTCCCATGAAAAATTATGCAGTTTTTTACTGTAAATAGTAGTTGTGCATCTCCACTGCTCCCTCGGTAGTAAATGAGTTCATCACTAATTTATAGAGAATGGAATCCTTTTGTAAAGACAGAGGTAGACTCGTTACCTTGAGATAGCTCTAGTTAACTCCTCATCTCTGTGCATTAGCTCTCTCTTCATAATTGGTCATTCATTCACTTGATCTATTTCATCTTTTCACCTCTCAAACTCTGGAAATCATTTAATGATACTCAAAATATTTGCTAAAATTTGTCAATTGATTTTGCTCTTTATGCACCTCTAATTCTCCTTCTTTCTTTCCATGGGTTTTCCACTGTTCCCACAATATCTTAACAGTAATTGGACTTTAAAAAAATACTATTTTTCCATCTGATAGTGTTCTTTTCCCATGTTGTGTCTAAAATTTAGTCTTCTGAGGAAAGGGATCTGGGGGTCCTGGTGGACAACAAGCTCAATATGAGTGAACAGTGTGCTGCTGCGGCAAAGAAAGCCAACAGGATGCTGGGCTGCACCAACGAGCAGAGATAAAGAAGCCATTATCCCACTCTACTCAGCGCTTGTCAGGCCACACACCTGGAATACTGTCCCCACTATGCAAAAAAGATGTGGACAGGCTGGAGAGGGTCCAGAGAAGGGCCACAAAGATGCTCAAAGGACTGGGAAGCCTGCCATATGAGGAAAGGCTGAGAGAACTGGGTTTGTTCAGCCTTGAGAAAAGAAGGCTTAGGGGAGATCTTATCACCATGTTCCAGTATTTAAAGGGTGGCTACAAAGTAGATGGACACTCCTTTTTACAAGGAGTCACATGGAAAAGACGAGGGGTAATGGGTACAAGTTACTCCTGGAGATATCCTGACTGGACACAAGAGGAAAATTTTTCTGAATGAGAACAGTCAGCCACTGCGATAATCTTCCCAGGGAAGTGGTGGATTCCCCAACATTGGACACTTTGAAGATTCAGCTGGACAGGGTGCTGGGCCATCTTGTCTAGACCACGCTTTTGCCAAGAAAGGTTGGACCAGATGATCCTTGAGGTCCCTTCCAACCTGGTATTCTATGATTCTGTGATTCTTCCTGCTAATGCTTTGGTTTAACAAAGTTTTTACTAATTCAGTTATAATCACACTACTCCATAAATATACGTGCTTCTAATGTGCTATACAGCCCGATCCCAGAATTTCAAAATTCTAAATAGCTTTTTTCCTGTCAGTATGCCTTCTGCAATCACATTTCCCAAACTCTTCCTAAAGTTCTCATAAGAAGGTGTACCCTATTGTCCTCACCTATATGCACAGCCTACGTACGGCTTCACAGCTGCATGCCAAGGTGAAATCTGAGTGCGCATTGCCATTTCATGCAGTTTTCCCTTCGAGGGTAGAAAGACAGCCATGGTATGCTTCAAAATGCCCCAAGTCTATATGATCAGAGAACTGGGACTGCAAGGTAAACTACAGTGCACACCACCCTCCTCCCATCCTCTCCAGCAAGGACACAAACAACTTTCCTTAGTTCTTTAAGGTGTTAGGAAGATTGTAAGAAGACTGTTTTAAGTTATGCAAGCCAAGCCAAAGAGTTGGAATTCTTTCTATGTCTGTTTTCACAAAACACAAAATAGGAAATTAAAATACAAAAACTTGCACGTCTGAAATGACAAAGTACCCAATGAATTTAGAAATAAAACATCTATCAGCAGTACTGTATTTAACATTTTTTCTAATTATACATGTAGTTTCATGAATACTATTTATGCTGTAAAGCAATTAGTATTAAAAAAGAGATTACAAAACATGAGTATGAAACACAACGACTGATTAGTGAAGGTTTCCCTTATGATCTGGAGTTTCAGCTGCGCAAACTTAAATCTGAATGCCTGTTTCTATATTAATTGTTCTAGAATAATATAAAGAATATATATTAATATATTCTATAATAATTATTAATTCTATAATTAATAAAACTCGATGCTGAATCAACTAATCTACATTACTATCTAAACCTTTGTGCCAAAAGATAAAGTCATAGCTCTCTTCATAATTTTGCCAAATTCACAAGCCCAAATATGCAGCAACCCCCCCACACACACGCATTGCTTTTGTATCATTCTCCCTGTTGACTTTCCCTGGCTGAACATCCTGACGTAATGTACTCCAGCTTCTAATACGCTTATGCCGTCATTGCCACTACTTCCTCACCCTTCTCCTGTTTAACTGCTATATATTGAATTGCCTTTCCACAATGAGACAGATCTTGATAAAAGTGCATTTTTAATAAATTAGGCCAAAATAGCAAAAATACTGGAGCTATTCTGCCTATTTTCTAGCTCCACTGAGATATAGTTAAGCTTGAAAGGAAACAACTTTAACAAATTGATGTTTGCTCCATGGTGTTCTGCTGCCAGAATCCAGTGTAAATAAAAGCTAATGGATAGACTGAAGTCTCACTCAAGTACTTTCTGGAGTGAAAGTAGGAATGATCTTAGGATCACAATAAGAACTTTTGGGTATCACAATTCCCATTGCTTTTGGAAGTCAAGAAGATTCTGCAGTAAACTGAACTTGCGGGAGTTACTCTCAGGGGAAATTACTAATGGCCAGTTACTACTGGCTGTTCCTGTAACATCACACTGGACTGAAATGCAAGAGGAGTTGCTCAGACAGCCACAGAAAAGATTCTTACACTATTACAGCTGTGACCCCCATTATCAAAAATGTTTATGTCTTTTTCTTTCATTCATGTTCACATTCTAAAACCTTTTGGGATCAGATACTGACTATAATGAATATTACAGTAGGGTTCTAAAGTGCAGCCAAGAAATAGTAATTTCATTATTTCTCTGGCCGTTATAAATCCATGTTAAAAATTGTACATAACTGATGCTGCCCTCAATCTGCTGTCACCTTTCCTATTGCAGTCATTAAACTCACTAGTATTCTCCATGCTGCTCACTATTCCTACCGATATGAATACTCACCATCTTATCATTAATGAATCACTCCCATTCATTTATCTTTCTAAACAACCCTATTTGTCTCTGCTATTTAAGTTATTTACACCTTAGAGGTCCAATCTCCAAACAGTGCTCACAACAATATTATCTCCTACCTCCAACATCTTGACAAGGTCTATGGTTGTAACAGACATCACTCGCTACTTACCTTTTATGTATTCCTTACATCGATCTTTGCCGTGCTCTGATAGCCACCTGATTCATCAACTGTGTTACTGAGACTAATTAAATTATCAACTTCAGATGGCAAATGGATAATAAATGCATGTGCCCACACTTAAACATGCACATCAGGCAATTTGTATTCATTTCACAATTCATACCAAGAATCCTATTTAATATAGCATGAGAAGTGTTCACAGAAGTTTGAGGATCCAATATGGCATAATGTTGTGTAATGCCTGTCTGCTTAACTGTAGATATATTACACATGTACTAATATAATAACAATATATCCAAGAACACTCAGAAACTGAAAAAGATGGAGAATGTAAAAGTACACATAGGAAAAAGTCCAGAAATTTCAAATTTTGATAAGAATAACTTCTTGCAATGATTTCATAAGTGTAGAGGAAAGCTTGGAGTGAAGCAATGAAAAAATTTATATACACTGATCTTTAAGTCAACTTCCTTATAAAGAACATGCTATTTCTTATTAGAATGAATATTTATGAGGATTGTATGTAAGAATAAGGCACAATTTTAGTCTTAGATGTAGCATTATGTAATCTTGCATCCTATAATAATCTGCAAAACCATGTTCCCAAAGGTATCTGAATGTGCCTCACAAAATCTGCTATGGGTCATTATTGTTAGGCGAATAAACTGAGAAGTAAGAAAACAGGGCCTAAATAGGGGCTGTTCTATCAGCAAAAAAATTCTTGTGATTTACAAGCTATCCAAAAGGAGTCAAGATATGGAATTACTTCTACCAGTTAGTGGGAGAGGCAATCCATTAGCATTCGTCCTAATTTGCAAGGAGGGAATGATGAACGATTACAGATATATTGACTGGAAATTAGGGAAAGAAGTCTTGTATTCAAGGAACTGTATGTAATTTAGGAATGATCACAGAAAACTTGAAGACAAAAATCTTGTCCCAAAGGTATCCCAATAGATATGAGCATGCCAAGATAAAAATAGTGAAACTATTTAGGGATGATTTTACACAAGAAAAGAGTAAGAACTTGTACCTATCAACAATACTGGTGCATACAGAGTACATTAACTGGAAATGTTTTGGGGAGAGGTGCTCACACAAACTCATGACAACCATGGCACAGGACAAAGGAAATCTTCTGTTCCATACCTGTTCAATATCAAAAAATTAAGCTTCTTTTAGAATGGAATCATACCAAGGGTGGGGTTGGATAGATATACACATACAGTATTTATACAGATAGAAATAGATGGATCTACACATACACACACAGAATTTATTATCAGGCCTGAATAACTTTGGTTTCTTAAAATATTGATCAATTTAAAGTACTAGGAAACTATGTAACATTGCTGATTCTCATCTACAATCTTTGTGAGCATCCTATTGCCAAAAAACCAATCATGTCAATATTAATGCTTTATTATTAAAACTTTCCTACTGATAGTTCTTCCATTCTTGAACATCTTTCTAACATTCCTGGGCATAACCATTAGAAAATACACCAGGTGACCTAATGGGTGAAATACTTTTTAACTCTATAAGTGAGCTAGGAAAAGAAAAACTCCCACTTTGATGTTTATCCCTATTTCCTAGCATGTCTATCATCTTCAAAAAATATTAATTTATTCTTCCCATAGTTTATGTATGAATTATAGCCATTTACAAAGATATATAGACATTTTGGAAAAATACTCTTCTTCATTAATAAAATTTCACATAAATCAGGAAATAATGTAACAAATAGTAAATAATTAATATATAATTTTAAAAATGTTTACTTTTTATTAAGTACTTTAGAAGAATGTATAAGCGCAAGCTCCATCACACCATGCAATTTAATTAAGAAAATACAAGAAAAAAGGAGTTTGATAGACTATTAAAATAAATTGTCTTTCATTACTTCTTCGTATCTCACAAGAAAATAAAGTTAATTCTCTTGTTTTGCAATGTAAAACTGTGTTGATAACTAACAAAATACTTTGGTACTACTCACATTTTCAAAAAAATCTAATAAAGAGCTAACACAATAAGCTGAAATGGAACGGAACTTCCAATAAAATTTCTGTATTAAAGCCTGGATCCACATACCATTATCCATCCTTCAAAGTCATAACAAAATTAGATGCTTTATTTGCATTGGTTTTGTTAGAAAAACAATGTGTGACATAATTAAGAAACAGCAAAGCTGTTCAAGTTGCCGTAATATTTATCATACAATCACTACAATTAATTCAGGGAAGAAATGCTGGCTTTCAGTAACCACAAATTTCCCCAAACCCACACAAGGTATGTTACATCCTTTCACTATCACTCAGAAAATAACAATTGTAGAGTACCACCATGAAACCAAAATGTAAATTATTATTAAAGTTATCATTGTGACCCTGCAGAAAATTTGCTCAAATCAATCCATGTCCAAGGATTTAATTTTTAAATGATAGTGTTCTCCATTGCCTTATACCTCGAGTCATTATCTACACACAGCCAGAAAGTATAAATGCAGCAGGTTTGTAAAATGTTACAATTTTAATCTAATTTATCAGTCACATATTTGAAAATTCATGCTGCAGAACTGTAATATGGCTATTTAAGATAAATAGAAATGGAAAGCTAATCTTCAAAATTATAGTAAAAAAATAATTTTCTCCAGAGTTGAATAAGCAAATAAGCATAACTTCAAAAATGTCAGCTGACACTTCAAGCCAAAGTGGTAAACGGATGTACAGAACTTAACCAAATATACTTAAATTCCACTATCTCTTTGTATAACGAAGTTAGACAGTAATATGTTCAATGTTTCCATTTGAAAATTGTTTCTCAGGTCTGTTTAACAATATTGACAGGCTCTACTTATTGAAAAGTTAATACTCCTTGACACTAGGCCAGAACTGGGTCTGTGAGAGTCACTGATCAATCTGATAACCAGATTTTTTTCAATACTGTCAAGAATGACAGATGTTTCAAAAGAAGCCCCCATTACTTTCCCTCATCCTCCTTTCAGTGCGTACCTTGCAAGTTCCTGAGTTATTAGGAATTCATTTAGTTCTTGCAATCACTTTTATTTTGCCACCAGCATGTTAAAACACTGAAATAAAACATCTTTGCATTGCACTGACTATATTCCCCAAGTAATTCCTGCCTGTTCAGCTGCAATCTGGAGTTCTACATAATGAAGAGTGCTACATAATCCAGATTTGTAAGCCAGCCAGGCCACCTGTCAAGACCACTAACCTATCTCAAGAAACAAATCAGACCTAAGATCTTACTATAGCCTTACTTGATCAAACAATTTCATAACTAGTAATCATAAAAAACCCTGCCAACAACCACAGTTATTCTTACATTCTGTAGGCCTTTTAATCATTCATTATTGCTATGAAGAATGCTTTTTCTGTAGTGAAGCATGTTAGAGAAGTCCTGGTAGGCAATGTGGAAGCCAAAAGAATTGAAGTTGGAAGGACAGATAAAATTAGAAGGATATGGAATACACAGATTTACTTGTGGTTAAAGAATACAAACTTGATGAGGGTATAGGACCTTCAGCAATTGGGGTACTAGAGTTGCACGGAATTTATTCTCAGAAAATCTCACATAAATTACCAAACAAGATTTAGCCTGAACAGGGAAGCCCCTCATTAAAGGTTTACAGTATATAATTTTATTCTTTTGAGACATTTTTTACAAATACCCAACCTTCATGTCATTCTTCCATTGGCATTGTAAGGATCTAAAATGGATACATAGAGGATAAAGAGAGAAATGCATTGAAGAACAGGGGATTTCATAGTTTTTGATTATGTATTTATTCTACAATACTTTTGGAAATTACTAACAGTTTGTATAACCTAATACCTGAAAGGTAATTTAACTGAGCCTTGAGATTCCTCTAGAGAGTTTACTTTAATGACACCTATTTTGAACAGCACTGAGAAAAACAGTTCCACAGTTTTATATTTTTACTGCAAAACCAAGCCTTGAAAGAATTAGGCACCTTTATAGCTAAAGTTACTATCAAAGGTGTCATTAGAAGCAACCATCAACACACCAGACAATTATTTATATCCAGCAGACAGAGTTTTATATAAAAATCAAAAGAAAATGGTTTAAAATATTTTGCCACAAGACTGACATTGGCTTTTCTAGAAATACTTTACACTTCCTACCTTTGTAGGATGATTTGAATCTAATTTTACAGCCACTAAAATCCACTTACATTGCAGTCACTAACCTGATATTAATTCAGCATCAAAGAAGGATGTGCTTGCTGGCTGACGTTATATGTGCACAAATTCTTTATGAATTCTGTTGTAACGTCTTTTAGACCCAGGAGTAAGTTAATCACAAGAAAGACTATTTGTTGTAATATCCCCTAGAGCCAGCCATGAAGAGCACAGTGGCAGTATTCCCCTAAGATTTACACATCAATCGGTAGAAAATAGTTCATAAAACATTCACATTTTTCAAGGAATTTATGGAAATTGTCTTTCTAATCATGGAAAGCTTTGTGAGCACTGAAAGTCTTTTGCTTAGCACTTTAAAGGTAGACTGATGGAGTCAAGCACATGACCTCCACTGAATTCCAAAGGCACTTCTTCCCTCCCTGACTCTCTTGAGTCCCCCTCCCTCTCTATTAGTGGTTGCACAGACAAGCAAACCACACATACAAAAATTATTGCTGCTCCAGACATGAGCACTCTATATGTCTGAAATGGGAAAAGCATTATTCAGAGGGAAGAGGGCTTTCTTAATGGAGGAAAGGAAATAATTATTTCCCTCTTCCTCCTCTCAGGCTTAACTTTCATTTTTAATAGTCACTTTTGCAGTAGTACCCTTATTTTGGTTGAAGATATTAGATATATACGGTGAATACTGAGAAACAGGGTAGCATATATACAATTTTTTAATGAAATGAGGTTTTATTAAGTTTATAGTTTAATATATTCAGTTATTAAAATGGAATAGTGAAGCTAAATTTACACCTCAAAGGCAAAATTACCCAAGTATTAATTCAGCTAAATTACTTATTGCTAAGTATTCATTGTGCAGTACATTGTTTATGGACATGCCTGTAAATTATTATGCTCGTCAGCTACTGGCACATCTTATACCATTCTTGATACAGGCTGAGCTTTATTACTTCAGCAAATGAAATACTTATGTTTTTTAAAAATATCATGTAAGTCCCAGTTTATCTATGAGAAGTCACCTTGTATAGTGGATACACGCCATCAATGGAGGATATACAAGGCAAATCAACCAATCAATTCAATAATGAAGATATTTACTGGCCAACAAAATTACAAAAGATCCCATCAAAAACATTTCTAAAACTATTACTTTTTGGATTATCTTTGTTCTGTCACCACCAAAGCTGACAAGATTTCCTCTACCTAATCATCAACTTAGCTAAACGACAATATGGTAAAATTTTAAAGATGCGGGATTAAAAAGGAGGAGGAGTTATTGGGCTGTCAGCAACTGCCCCCAAGAGAAACACTGACAAAGACAAAATCACAGTCTGTTGTGCTCTGCTTCACAACAGACTATCCAGAAATTACAGTAATCAGGCAGCATGGAATGAACAACAACAACAAAATCAGTATCACTTCTTTTTCCTGTCGCCCTTTGTGCTATATACTTCTGAGTAAATAAAGATTATTTTGCATTTCTAACAAGGTTGTTGGTCACAGTTCCCTCTTAACGGAGGTTTTGGAACTAAAAGCGAGCAAAGGATCTTCACTCGCTACAATAGCACAAGAAACTACGTGACATCTGCTGGAGAGTGCTGGAAGTGATTAATATTGTTTGCTTTGTTGAGGACACAGTTTCCAGACACTGGTAGGTTTTGTAATCATGCCTTTTCCAACAATTCCAGCCCACGTTGCTTCAACAACTGTTCTGCAATGGCTTCTGAGTAAAATCCTAGCACAGAGAAAATACATTATTCACACCGATTAATTTATTACATATATACAAGCATGAAATAGGTGGCCTTACTACTTCTCTCCCAAAAGTCCCAGAGCAAAAAGAGCACACATGGTTGTACTGTCAAGTGGTACTTCACAGAGGCAAAAATCCACAAAAAACCAAACTACCACAAAACCAACCAAGTGGAAGAAAAAAACCATCCGAAAAACAGATTTCGGTACCCAAAGAACACCCTCAAGGAGGTCTAGGTTCAATCAGACCCAGCTCACCCTGGAATAGTCACAACTGTCATAAATCCGTTTAACACAATGTTTTTGAAAAAGACATACAATGAATAATTTTAATGCATTCATTTTGAAGCTTGATATTTCATTGTCTTTCACTTTCACTGGCACAAAAAATACTGAGTTCATACAAAATGGGAAAGCAGAGGTAATAGTTCTGTTGTCGACTTTCAAAAACATTCACTTCTTTCAGAGATAAAAGTACAAATGTATTAGAAATGTAAATGCATTCACATCTAAAAAGCTAAGATTGTTGAAAAGAAAAGTGTCAAAGGTGGTGATGCCCAGAAAATGTATTTCCTACTTTGTTTGGGGGGGTTTAATAATGAGTCAAAAAATAGGAACATGAAGATGGACCTTTTTATGATACACAAAGTTTATTGAATGTAAATCCTCCTGTAATAGTGAAAAATTGGAGACTAGCAAGAGTTTAAGGAAGGATTTCACATTGCCATGAATTCCCATCAAACCAATAGAAGAGTGCTGCTGGCATATACATGACGTCTCTTTATAAAACAAGGTGAGGCCACTGTCTACCAGTACCTGTCATTTTGAGTAAAGCAGCATTTGGTGCTACTGGTACCCAGGCTGAGAACAAAAGATGAATCATTTCACCAGTCCGCACTAGTTAACTAGTCAGACTTCATCTTCTAGAATCTACCTTCTTCCCTTTTCCCTCCTTACCGCCAAAAGAAAAACTACAAAAAAAACTCCCGACACACAAACCCCTCAGTTCAAAAATACATATTTAAATATGCTGACAATTTTTAGAGCATGCTCTCCTGCCTTGTTTTCATAGATTGAGCCCTCCTAGCAAATAGCATACAGCCATAGTATCTAGATGCTATCTACTCTAGATTTAAATGCCATAATAGAGTCACAAAGATAGATTTTGTTGAGCAAGGTCCAAGATGTTCTTGCTCAGGAACCTTATCTGCAGCTGAGAAGAAAAGCAGAAGTCTTCTTTTTTGCCTTAACGTGCATTCCACCTCTGCTGGCATATGACATGGGGTCCCATACATGGATAAGGAAGGTGAGGAATACTACTAAAATACTTTTCTCCATTTCAAATTAAACATGCAGACAAGAGAAATAGTAGGAAATCATGCAGCTACAGTAATACAACAGTGTTTTTAAATAGGAAAATGTGTTTGTGTAAATATAGTTATGAAATATATTTAACTAAAACAGTGAAAAATAATTATTATATTTAATAGTAAAAAGATCTTCTTGAGCAGAGAAACTAACAAAACTGTATTTTCTAAGAATTTGTATCTTATGTCCCCCACTGAAATCACAACTACCTCAGCACCTCCTACTCCATCTCCCCAGTGACTCATTGCCCTTCAACAGCTCCAGTTTGTTACTTCCTTTAAATTTTCTTTTCCATCAGCAAACACACAAAGTATTCCCAACTTCCTCCAGCATCCCTGAAACAACAGCTGGGCAAAAGACACTAACTGCTATAATCTGTTCCAAGAAATGCAAGCACTGACTGGCCAGGCCATTAGGCCATTAGGAACAGACATATAGTGAGGTCATGGTGCAATCTTTCCCTTAGTAGGATAATAATTTTTGTCTTTTTCCTGTAATATTCCAATGCTTTATGAAGATTTTAGGAAGCCTGTATTCTCAAGCCTCTTCTCTGGTATCAAAACTGATGGAATTGGCCACTGGTTTCAAACCAGTGGAGGAGGAAGGGAGGAAAGACTAGAAAATGAACAGAATGCAATTGTAGAAGTGTTGTCCCCTTAGGAACCAGACTAAAAACCTACGAAATCTTTTTCCATGGAAGATACAGTAAAATCATACACTATCTCACAGACTTCCTGACTATAATCATATCCATATACTATAAACTATAGTTAGATATAATTTCTCATGGATACATTAATGTTAATAGTATATCTGCAATTACAATAATATTTGCTATTGTAATACATAATTCGTAGGCCCTTGGATAGAAAAGTAGTTGTCACATTATTGCAAAAATTTACCTTGTACGTTAACTTGTTCTTGGTATAATTGGGCACCCATAAAATTTTTCGAGTGACCTTTCTTACTTGGCATTCTATCACAATATGATCCTGTGCCAGAGGTTTCTTCCCTATTCCCTTAAGGCTAAAGATGTTTTCAGTGCCAGCTGTATCATTTCGCAGAATAAGCCTTCCCTATGACAAAGAAAGAAGAAGAAAAAAAAAAGGTTTCAGCACCGTAAAAGTCCCCTTTGGCTGCCAAACCAACTCCTTTAATCTATTAATCTTAAATCCAGGCAACAAAGCATGCTTACAGGAAAGTGTTCCTATTGACTTTTCTAGTTCTTAAGTAAATTCTGCTGTTAAACAGAGAAGAAAACTAAAGAAACAGAAACTTCTATTTTTAATTTTTCTAAATTATGAAATTTAACAATATAAACCTGTCATACTTCTAGATTTTATACCACTTGGCTTCTTCTGGAAAACAAATATCCAAGAAAATATGTTCTTATGCATCCTTATACCTCATATAAAATATAACTTTGCTCAATCATTTCTGCCTGTCCTTCAACTAAAAAGTTATTCATAATTATTTGTCATCAAAGGATTCAGGGCTTTTGGCTTTTAATAGTTTTATAATACTGATTCCTAAGCTACATTACATTTGGTTGGTAATGCATGCAGAAGGCTTACTAATGTTTCACAGAACTTTTTTTTTTTTCTTTTTTTGTCTTTGGCAATTCACACATTTGAATAGCAGCTAGTATACAGGCAAAAATACATATACTGCTTCTTGCTAAAAGTGTCATAGCCTTTGATCTGCTCTTCATTTTAGCAGTCAGAATAGTGATTATTCTGATGGCAAAAGCAGCTTCTATGTAGTGGCTTAACTTGTAACAGAAATTATTTTATGAAACAAAGTACCCATAACATAAATTAATTTGTGATGTATGCAGGCAATGAGAAATACTCAATGGTACTACTTTATTACTTAGGTAATGAAATACAATTTCATATATGTATTTAAATTCAGACTAACACAATATACATTTTTATGATCGAAGTTCAGAACCTACAGAGTAACTAGTCATTTCATTAAAATGGAGGGTTTGATAGAAGAGCAAACAAAGACAGACATAATAAAGGGTGGTGGGGAAATCTATTCTGTCTAATCTTAAGCTTGGCAAAGTTAGTTCCTTTGTTTTTTCACTTCAGCTAGTAGGCAATCTTTCAATTTCTGACTCTCAAGCAGATGCTTAATGTTAGTAACTGCTTAAGCACTTTCATAATTTGGACACTGATGTAGATTTTATTGACAGAAGCATCCTCTTCAAATGTTGAAACTAATTTCCCTCTTACCGTTGTTATGCACTCAGCAATAGGCTTGAACATGAGAGGATACAGAGCTGTTTCACCTAGACCCACATTTATTAGAGAAGGGCCATAAAAACCCTGTCCTTCCAAAATTGCTTCAAGTTTCCAGTCCTGGCTGGACATGTTACTCTGAAATCAAAGTAAAGATGTAAATTAGATTACGCATTTAAAGCTTTTAACATGCATTTCAGCTTTTACTTGCAGTTATCATCAAATCAGAGCACAGTACTCATTTTCCCAAAGTACTGGCTCAGAGCACCTTTGGGGAGAATAAAACAGTGTATTTTAAAAATGAATTAAGCTAATAATAAATCCCTTATTCCTGGCAGCCAGAGGTACTGGTACCAATACTATCAGTAGCAATATTGTCAGCAGGAATACTCATTAGAAGAATATGTACATGATATAGCTAATGGTCAGGATGGAATTTATAAGTATCATTATAAACATTTACAAGTATCTTTATGGTATCTCTATCTTTAATGCTTGCCAAAATACTGTCCCTTTTCCATCTATAGAGAATCTTAGTATACCTCTTTGAAGTGCTGATGTGGTGTACTAGCATATATTGCCTCATTTGGCTACTGACTACTATTACAAGATCAGTCTTGCTTACGAATTAAGGACTCTGTCTCCAAAGGAGTATTTACAGTCCTATGTTCTCAGAAACTGGTTTTTCAAGAGACTAATCTATTTTAAAGAATGCATGTCCTGAGTAGTATGAAAGCCTATTTAAGAAACATGTTTCTCTTACATCCAGATGTATCACAGGACTGCTTGATTATGGTAGAAAGTGGGATATTTTGCAATACGTGCTTGGGGGCTGCATAAAAATACTAAAACTAAAATTATGCTATCCAGCCTCCTACTATTTGAAGGAACCAGATGACCAAACATCCAGTCTTCAGAAAGGTTAACATTCATCTGAAAAAGAAAATAAACTGGCATTCAAGAACTAATACTTGCCTTGTCAAAACAGAGAAGATTGATCTGATTTATGAGAAGAGGAAGTAATCCTTTGACCCATAATGGTCTTTATCCATGGAAAACTGTATATAAATGTCAGAGATAAACAATGGATTTTGGGGAATAGAGATGATATTCAATCCTCATTTCCTTCTTTGAAAGTCTCTAAAGCTCAGCTATCTCAACCTCAGAAACTAAGAACCACCACCTGTGGTCACCAGAGCTAACCCCATGGAATGGCACGAGACCTGCAGTATCATAGATCTAAGATTTGATTAATATGTATGATTAATGCTTAATTCTTAGTTGTTAAGAGGTAAATTTCCTAGTAGTTGAGCACAAATCCCTGTTCGGAATGTCGAGATTTGTATAGTGCCTCAGTTTTTCAAAATACTTCCATCACTGTGATCTCCAATTCTGTAATAACCACAGTTACATCATCTCTGGTAGAAAACATGAAAGAAAAAAAAGTAATTAACTGGTATTCTCATGCTGAAGATAAAATGAAAGGGAAAAAAATGCATCAAAAGATTATTTTTATTCTCATGCTTTTTTTCTCCACAACATCAGGAACAACTTCATCCTTTTGAAAACCAGCTTGGCCAGTTTTAAAACTGGCAGGTCATCATCCTTTGCTAATCTACTGTTTTAAAAGGTGGGATAGAGGAAAAGAATCACCATGATTGTTGTTTGGTAAGGAAAAGAGGAGGACAGGCTAAATTTGGGGGTTTAAGTTGTTTTATTTTCAATTATTTCTAGTGCCATTGGTATCAGATGCTTCCTTTATCCACACTAGTGATGGTTACACCAATAAGTATTTCTTGATCTCAAATACAAAAACTTGTCAGCTGGAGAAATGTAGTTGACAAACATGGTCACTTTGAAATTCTTCTGTAACAAATCCTTCTAATACAGCATGAATTTGTCTAAAAATACCTTCTAAAGAAAGTTATTAAGCTCAACCACAAATATTAGAAAATTTCAATAAAATATTTGTTAAATTCTACTCCCTTGAACTTGTGCATTAATAAATAGTTTTAATTACTTAATCACCTAAGTCTTACAGGATCTCTGCTTAATGCAAAATACTACCTGAAGCCTGTTAAGTCTATGACAAACACAATTAATGTTAAGGGAGTTAGAATCTTTTCACAGGATAGTAGGTGATTAAATCCAAGGTACATAATAAGGCTGCATGTATACCTACACCTAGAGGACCTATACCTCTTTCACTGGAGAGGTTGAAAGTGAACGATGGAACAATTACATTCATCTCATGCTTGTGAGAATTACAGAAACTTCAGATGTTCAGCCTTAACTCCCATATAAAAAAACAATCACAGATTTCAGATTCAGGTGGGTTCTTATTCTGGTTCTGTCACTAATTCACTGTGTGGCTTTAAGCAAATCACTTGACCATTTTATTTGCTCCATTTATAAAGTGTTCCACCTACCACACAGACGTTATGACAGTTAGCTTGCTAGTGTCCGTAAAAAGTGCTTTGAACATTAAATATTAGGTTCAAGAAACTAAGTTTAGCAGATTGAACAACCCCATACCTCAGTTTCACTCTCTATGAGCATGTCTTCCTCCACAGAGTATTTCAAAGTTCAGTAATTTGAATGACAAATATAACAGTGCTAACTAACAACATAAAAGTATGGAAAAATAGATGCAGAAGCTCCAACTAGAATGAATGTATACAAAAATGTAAAGTATCTAAGTCCTTACCAGACTAACACACATTTCTTACACTGAACATGAAAGAAACCTTGTGAAAAAAATAAAGTGCAATCACAAAATTAAGCTTAAGATGTAAAAGGACAGGAACAACTTTACATTTTTATACCTGTTTGTTCATCAATGTTTGATTTTGCAAATTTAGGGCATAACATTTAGAGCAGACTTTGTGGCCATGTGTATGCATTCCATAGAAAGAGACAGACTAACAGAGATACACATTCCCTCTCTCACAAACACACAGAGTATATGCTCCAATTGGGGTACTTTTTATTTCCTTGCTAAGAAAACAAGCAGGACTTAATATAAAAGCATGACTCCTGCATGAAATTTAAAAGCATATACTTAGGAACACTCAGAAGTGGGAAAAAAAAATCAAAAGAATAAACCTAATCTGTTTAGAAACTCACTGTTTAAAGGAGGTGGGAAAAAAACCCCTTACCTTTCCGTGTTATATAACAGCTGTTTTTCAGCTAATGTAACATTCAGTAAATCAATGTTTAATAAATAATATATTAATATCTTAAAATTTATGTGTAAGAAAAGATAGCACAGTAATATGATTTCCTTTCATTTTCTTTACTTTTTTTTTTTCTTTCTTAATGTTCCTTGTCTACTTTCAGTATTTCACAGAACATCCACAGTATGGTGTTTCCCCAGACATTAAGTCTCCTTGTTTGAATCTGCCCCCACTCGTTTGTCTACAAAATCTCAGAATAATTTTTCTATAAATTAACTCACTAGTATTCTTCAGTGGCTCTAGTATCAAAAGGTTACATCAAGTACATAGACCAAACTGTAGCTCAAATCTTAGGAAATATTTTACATTTTTATCTCTTAAAGAATCTTTACCCTTTCTCTCGCAGCTTAAGCTCCTTCCCCATCATTTTTTCATGTTTTTTACTCTTTTAAATCAGAAAAGTTCTCTAAATTTTGAGCAATAATATTCTGAGGGAGATGATATTCCAACCTACACTCCATCTTCACTCCCTGGTCTTACTTCACATGTTTCAAGGTTTTCATATACAAAATAGAGATGATAAAACTATATGTGATATACTGCCTATGCTTGCCATATTTTTAAAATTGGTAATCTAGTTCTTCTATTTTACTCCTCAACATCTCTCCTTTTTTTCAGAAACCATACATTTATTCCTGAGATTAAACAACTCCTTTTTGCACTTTCAGTGTGATAACATTATTAAATAACAGATTAACAATTGTCAGGACAGAAGTGAAATATTAGAAATAAGCCCATCAAACTAAATTTACTTTAAGAACTGCCAGAAACCATTTTTCCCAACAAGTTTTATATTATGTCTAACATGGACTTTGAGTAATAATACTCAACTCAGTATTTACATGCATTTGTGCATTTTACAACTGTAAATTTTAACAGTATTGATCCAGAGTCCAGTTTTTAAAAATCCTGAATCTTAGTTTAGTTTCTAGTAGTAAAGTGAACTTACTATTGGAATATCCTGAATCACTGCCTGGTAAGCTGGAGTTCGAAATTCAAGCTCTGCTTCAGCCTGGTCTGTATTCACTACACATTCAATCTCATAGACACGAACATCGCAGGAGGACTTCAGAAGAATCTGACAGTGGTAGCAACCGGCATACCGAGGAATGAATTTTATAGGAAGCTCAACTGCATCACTTCTATCTAAAAATAAAACCAAAAAACTGCAATGTTGTAAAGCTTTTCAGAAACACTGAATTCACAAGCAGAATCTGGAGAGAGTTTAGGGACATGGTATAGTGGTGGTCTTGGTAGTCTTAGGTTTACGGTTGGACTCGATGATCTTAAAGGTCTTTTCCAACCTATACGATTCTGTGATTCTGTGATTCTGTTCTAATAAACTGTAGGAGAGTCTCCCCAGCAGTACATGCAACAATTTAAAAGAATCAATAGAATTTTAGGACTCTTACCATGTAAGCATAGCCAAATTTTTATTTTCCTAAAAAAAGGTATATTTAAGCATCTAAACAATATTTTCTATTGTTTTTAGTAGTGCACAGAGAAAAGTATTTTAAAAGATCTATTAAATCTAGTAGAAAAATTTAATGTATATGAATTTCCGTAGATATCAAAAAAGTATAATAGTTACTATACTTTTGTCAACAGTTACCACAAGAGATATCAGAGACAATACAGTATATTTGGCTAATAGTAGCCCCAACAATGACTGGAATTCTGTTAAGTTTAGCAGTTCTCATGAGAGCTACTCATTAGACTTTTCCTATGCCCAATTTTGGACTGAAAGTCTGAGTTTCTGAAAATGCCAGGGGTGTCCAAGTTGGAACAGAATCATGAAAGTCCTATTTGCCCAATCCACAGCATGTAGGAAAAACTCCCCACAGTAATCTCTAGAGTAAGGAAGAAGCAATACCAATGCTGTCCATCTTTGGGCATAGCCAGGTCTAACAATTCTGCTGCAAAGACTTCTTCCTCTGCTCTTGCTTACAGAAAAGATCAGTCTCTTTCACAGTATTTTAAGCCCTTCACTAGCCCTTGTAGGACACTTTCCAAAGGAGAAGGAAAGGCACATGAGGAACTCCAGTGACTGGCCATAAAAAGAGTTCCCCAGTCCAAGTCTCCCAAGTGTCTCCAAGAAGCCTGAAAAAACTACATGAAGACTGCAGCTGTAAAAACTTTACTGTAGTTTTATATGTAACAAAGACTGTTTCTTTTCACTGTTTTCCAAGGTGAGAAAGCAATGCCTAAAGTTGGAAAAGATAATGAGGAAGGTCAGAGACAATGTAACAACAAAACAGAACCTTACAGATAAAACTCCAAATTGCTTCTCCCTGACAGGGAACACCTGACAAATTCATGTGGAATTTCCCTTCTTCTTCCTTAATTTGGCTTATTTTCTGATGGCATGTATGAAAACTGGACTCAAACTATTCTAATATCTTCAATGACAACTACAGAATTTTGAAAGTGCAATCAATCTTCATTTGTGATGCTGCTCATTCTATTTCGCAAAGTGGTGCTCCTCATGTATTCGGTTCTCACCTCTGCCAACGAACAGCAAATTGAAGCTTTCTTGTTGCCTTATGTCATCACTACTTCAGTTTTTTCACAAAAATAGCTCAAGTTCAAGAGACGAATCATACAGAGTGGCATTATTAATCTTTCAACATTACTAGGCTATCAAAAAGATTATAAATTGCACCTCAGGTTTAACTCTCTCTGAAATAAATTAGTTTGTTCTCTTTTAAAGACAAGATTAATGGCCTGGTAATTTTTGAATTATTACTTTTTTTTCCTATTTTGTCACTAAGTTATTATCCCCATTGGCTATCTTCCACAAAAGTGACCTGAGTTTGTCAGTTATGCAAGGAATGAAACTGTCCTTTCCATTCTTCAGTTCATTAGTACAGTCCCTAATTTTCTCTGTCTACAAGAATTATTTTAGGATGTTGAAACAAAATATTTAGTTAAAATTTAAAGTACACATTTTAAATACTTGCATTTCAAGATAAAGTAGATGTTTACAACATGTATTTGAAGAAAGAGAATACAGTGTACTGGAAGCTCCAAAATATTTCTGCATGAGTTTTACTTTCTTGCACTAAATAGAAATTGTAATTACTAATAATTAGGGTTATCTTTCACTGAGTTAGACCCATCTTTGAAATGCACACTTTCAAACAGAAGTGCCTCCTACAGAAAAATTTAAAAAGAAAAACAAGAAGAGTCTTCCTACCCATCCCATTCTATATTTATAATATTTAGTCTGGCATTACTTTTGTTAAAATAATTGTTTCTTATGCATTAAAAAAAGATACATTGAAGAATAGGTCAGTTGAATAACTGAAATATTATGATCAATTACAATCAATGAAAAGGAAATCATGTCAATTGGTGATGTTTATTTAACATGATAAGTATTTTTTTGCACTAAGACATAGTTTCTGAAGTGACAGGGTCTCCAAATCAAAATGATTACAGAAAGCACTTGCCTGTGAATTATAGGTGAAGGTTGGTTTTTTTCTGCAAAATGTTTTTTCATGGTTATTTTAAATACCATAAAGTAAACTGGGCTTAAAAGTTTCTCAGATTTGTATGTTTTCTTCTTTCTCAGTCTCATAACAGATTCAGCAAAGATTAGTCTAGGAATTCATTCAAAGATTTAATGAAAATAATCCATGGGGTCACAACTGGCCTAACAATTTCTGAGACAAAAGTAGTACCAGTAAGCAATGGGCAGCATTTACGTTATTTCTATGTAATAGGAAGCAGAGTCTGCATCCATGAAAATGAATGAGACTGCAAGCATTTCTCCACCAGTGAAAAGTCAGGCAGAATAACACATGGTTTTGGTACAGTTTCCTTCCCTAGACAGGATATTTATTGTTTGATGGGGAGATATTTCATGTGAAATACGCAAACAAACAGTTTTCTTTTATAGATTTGTGTTAGCCAAAGGCCTATGAGAAACATTTACTTGATCCTGAACTGGAATATCTAAATTGGGTTTAGTTGTGAGACAGTTGTCAAAACAGGGGTATTTGCAAAAGCAAAACTTTTGGTGTATAATAGCACCACACGTTCTTGGAAAGCTAAATTACAGCATATAGGTGTTGGTCATGTTCTCTGGCAACTGCCTCACATCTTGTGCCATTTACTTATTGAAAAAGGCAATCTGATCACCATCTGGAATTAAGAAAGTCCCTGTCTTAAAAATCTTACAACTCGTCATTTTAGATCTGCCTGACCTGAATTCAAAGTTAATCCTCTAACTGCATTAGCCAACAAACAGTACTTTTCAAAGAAAAGTAATGACAGTTGTTTTGACATTAAAATGTAAGAAAAAACATATTCTAGAGGTTAGTAATTATGGCACTTAGTAAAGTAATTGCTGTTTAGCCCTATTAAAAATTGTGGGAGGAAGGAAAGAGCACGAATAGAAATACTATTCTTCCATATCACAATGTGTTGGCATAATTTCTGAAGGTAGGAAACTATGGGCCTTCAGCAGTTAGTCAACTACTTGCACTTTAAATTAGCTTTTATTCAGCAATGATGGTCCTACCTATTTAGAAGATCAAAGTTAAATTTCACAGTGAACTTATCTCAGCCTCTGACACCGTGCATGTGTCACAAATAACTGCTTAAATTAACCTGAAGACTGAATTTGCAGGTATGGACTCCTAGAAGCTTAAATAAGCAACTATATTGAAGAGCCCAGACTCTTCTGACTTCTGTTTACATATTGGGTCTTCAAATGAGCTCTTCTGAATTAGAACATCACTCTACTCAGTGGACTTGAAAAAGCAACCACTCTTTTATATCTGCTTAATGAGGGCTGATATGTTTTGAAATTTTTGCTGTCACTTTGTATGTTTATTTGCTGATTTTCTTTCACTGTATCTGAACACAACAGATTTGTAGAAGAGTTTCTAAAAAACCTACTAACTGTTTATTGGTTCTTTTTTCCACTTAAATACTTCATATCATTACACATCTAAGCAAATAGTTAAATACACTTGATCAATCAGAAAAGGGAGATCTACTGGGGAAATAAAAAGGAATGAAAGCAGGTTTTCCTTAATTGATTTTAAAATGCAAATGGAAGAGACTTTTTTCAATGTCTGGTTGTGAATACTCAGCAGCCATGTTCATGTCTCACATTCAGAAGCCTGTGAAGAGCTAGCTGTGTGGCACTACAATAAAGTAGAACAAAGAGTTTCTTGCGGGTTGGTTTTTTAATAAACATTACCCTTTAGTATTTCTGAAGAATACCTGTATAAGCTTTAGAAACAAGCAGGCTACACAGTCACTATGCCAATGGGCAACTGGAATGCTGCCAAGTAAAAAGTTTGCTTAATACAACTTAGGAAACATAGTAAAGCTAAGGTGCTTTCTTAAGTCATGCAATGCATAGCCCCTACTGAAAAGGATTAGCCAAATTATAAAGTACTACATTGATAAAAATATAGTGGAGTAATAATTCAAAGCCTCTTTATCTAAAATCACAACAAAGACAGAGCTAAGATCTCTCTAAACGTATGCCCAAAATTTACAAATATCAAAAATTTCAAAAATGATTCTTCATGACTGGCAGCAGGAAGTAGCTGAGACAAGATCTTTAAAAAATAAGGAATAGAGGGGAAAAAAAGGAAAATTGAACAAAATTTCCTACAGAGAAGAGAGCTCAGAACTAACAAAAAGCGTGCACTGAATGCATAAGGAAGTATTACATGGAGAGAATCAAAGACCAACTTTTTATACCACTTACTGCAAAATAGTAAGTTAATGCAAGAGTAGTAATGAAGGCTTAATGCCAAAAAGATGTAACAAAAGCTAGCTAGAGATTTCTGTAGTACATGATAATACACATTTCCTTCTTTTTGCAATCTAGAATTCTCTAAGGAAAGAAGTTTTCTTTTAAAAAAAAGAGAAAAAATGTAAGCCAGTATTTGTTTTAACAGAAGTCAGGAAGAAGCCACAACAACTGAATAATTAACTGTAGGAACAATTATCAAGAAAGTAGAAAACTTCTAACAATTCTTGATAGTTCTGTAGAGAAAGCTTTTTCATCCATTCACTGGGGAGGGAAGAAAAAAAAAAAGAGGGCTCTTTTTGCATATTCTTTGCAAGTATAACAGCAGGCAGCCAGCATTGTCAAATCCTGTACTAAGAGGCAACAGAACTCTGATATTAGCTTTTGATACTGAATCTAAATCAGATAGCAAGATGGAACAAGATTTTTTCATTGAAAATGCATTGTGGACTTTTATTTCTTCCTGGACAATTTTAATGCTGAAATAGCACAACCTAGACATAAAAAAAATATGGTTCTAGTTTTATTTTCCTGCCTAGGTTTTTTATGTCTATCTTTATAAACTAGGAAAGAAACTAAACCATATGGCATGACTAAAAGCATTCTAGGTGCATGCTTGCCTTAGAAAAGTTCAACGTACATGCTTATAAAATACAGTAAGTGTATATCAGGGCATACTTGCTTAGGTGCATATCCATTTGAAAATTAAAATCTTGCCATTGTTTTAAACAATTGCACAAATTTATCACTACTGATGTAATACATACGTATATTTATCATTATATGGCAACAGCAGTTGGTATTTGGTTATTATTACAACGTGTAATATAAAGTACTGATATGCTGGTACTGACATGCTGCTGTATTGCTTTTGCATATCAACTGCTATCAGTCATTTACTCCCCTATATTTTCTTTCCTTTAAAATACTTCTAGTCCAAGGGTATTACTATCAGGTTTCTGCTAATAGTACGATTGGTAATGTAAAGTCCTTTCAAGGCAGAAGATTGCAAACAAAAAACAGTCTGAAAAAAGAAAACCAAATAAACAGAAAGCCCTTCTTATAAAGTACTTGCATGCTGTAGTATCCATGAACTGTCACATGCAAATATGTGAGGCACTCTACCTCAGGAATTTCTACACATTTCTTTTGCTATTACTCAAAGCCATTGCCAGTGTCATGTTACAATATATAAAGGCACAGCCTATTCCAGAAAATTCCTGAATTTCCTAACTCTGGGATAAATGCTTATTGTTCTTACATTGGAATACCCACCACAGTGCTTTAGTTTTAGATATTGGAAGCGATAGTATTATTTAGTATTATTTAGGCAATTGCTCAAATTTATCTGCAGAATGTTTCCCTTCCTACAGAAGAGAACATCCTATGTATGCCTGAACTTTGTTTTCCAAATTTTGTGTACTAAAATTATGGTCCTTAATTTTTGTTAAACTTTGGTGCAAATAATCTATGAATACTCAGAAATCTGATAACCAACTTCCATCTTCCAGAGTAAAATTGTTTCTCTCTTCCCTAATCATTCAACTAATTTTCACTTTAGCTTTGATTTTTCAGTCTTCATTTATTTCAACTTGATGTCTAAAAATGTATAGTTCTATTTATTTTTGTGCAATTTTAGCTTTTAAGTATTTTATTCTTCTTCCCCTGTTTGTATAATTTGACTGCATCAAATGTTTATTTCACTTTTAATATCAAAAGCATATTATTGGACATTTATCTTAACATTAGAATTTCACCAAATAAATCTTATATTAAGCCCTAGCCTGACAGTTGGAACAAAAGTGTGTATCTTAGGAAAGCTTCCACTTTCTTTTTTATAAGACTAAGCGATAGAAAGATTGTTGTTTCTCTTGAGTTTGTGTCAGTATTTAATAAACCTCACATCATTTTACAGGTATCATAAATTGTTTCATTACAAATCTCCATGTTATGTAGAAGGCGCTATGCTTTCTGCATAGAGCCTTTTACAGTCAGACATATTCTCCCTTTTTAAGTACTTACAGGTAACCTGAACAGGACCTCTTTCCCTCAGAGATCACTGAGAGATCAAGCTATTCAAGCTTTCAAGACCTTGAAATAATTACTATAACACTTCCCTGAACCCTTCCTCATTTGTAACCTCCCTTCTGAAGTATGGAAACCAGAAGTGGATGTGATGTTCCAGTAATACTCTCCCCTTCATAAAACAGTAACAGCACTTTTCAATACCTACACTGTATTTTTCCAATTATGCATTCAAGGATCCTTGTTTTTCAAAATTTTCCAAAAAATTCCGTAATGAAAGAGTGAGAGGGAGCTGAAGTCAGAAAAACACAGAGTGGGAAATAAGGCTGAAAGCTTTAGTTCAGCCTGTGAGATAAGTACTCTGCTACTTTGCAGATTTCTCAAACTTTTCCAGAGACTTCACTTTGCAAAACAAAGCCCTTCCTCCCCTTTCAACCTATGTTATTTCATCTTTGATACATAACATTATTTAGTATAAAAACCATGTTGTTCAAATAAACCAAACTGCCGAGCAAGCTGTTCTGCTTAGTTAAAACTTAGTTAAAGCTGATCTTTCATAAACTGCTGAAAAGACAAATAGGATAGATTTTTGTTTTGGTTTTCACAGTTTTACCCAAAAATCCATAGACATTTCCTTCTTTCCCCACCGTAATTGGTGTTGTGCTGCTAGACAGGAGCAGCAAATAGAAAGCAGATGAACTGCTTATAAACTCTATTAAACAAAGATAATATAATAGCTCTGACTTGTCAAACATGCTCCTTACTTGCAGGAAGAGCATGTTCTTTTATACAGATACAGTTCTATAAATTAAGACCACATGGCAGGAAATCTTTAGACAAAACTGTAAAAAATAATAATTATCAAGATTGTAAATATATATATGCATTAAAAAATCTGTGACACTGGCAACTAAATTAAAAAGTTTTAAAACATATATCTTTACAAAATAACAGCAAAATGTCCTAAATTTTAAATTATTGTTTGATCCTAAAGGTGCACAGAATTTGTGAAGGCAGATGGATGCTTATCAAGTTACAACTCTGAGCCATAAAACCGCTCTATTCAAAGTTTCTTGTGTTTTCACCTTTAGAAGGAAGACAGGGAGTGACACTGGGACAGCACAACATTCTTCCAGTCACAGCATGGGACAAGTCCAAATACGCACATAAATAAAATAAAATTAATAAAATAAATACAATGAAAGGAAGTCATTGTCTTAATCCCAGATCTTGTGGTGATGAGAAACAGGCACTGCCAACACCAAATCTATTACTGGCTTTAGAGAATCAGTATGTTCTTAACCCTCACAAATGCAATGGTCTCAAGACCGCACCAAAGACAAAGATAAGCCTTGACACTGACAGTCATGCAAGCAGATGTCAGAGTTCACTGATGAAAACCTAAAACACATATGTGCATCCTGACCCCTAAAGGTTTCATTTGTCAAGTAAGCTTGAAGCCTTTGGTGTCTATTCACATGTTCTTCTTCTAGGCAGACTCCAGGTTTCAGTGAATCTTCTGAATCTCAATTCTGACCAGAGAATGAGGTAAAAGATACTGTGATATGTTTTCTGTGATATGTTTATCATTAACCACAAAAGGAATGGCTCCCTGACTAATAAGGGATTACAGCAAGGGGTGGGAGAAAGATGGGAAAACAAAGGGATAGAATCCATTAGCTAAAACCTTGAACCAAGTGTAACTTGTACTGGTTTTGCTCGGGAAACACGCACATACAGAGACAGATGAGGCAAGATAGTAAAAGCATTTCTATGGATGCTTTATCCAAGGAAACCAGCAACTTCTTAGTTTGGTGAATCATGGAGCTGTTTTTGGATGCTACTTCTCTGTTGCTTGAAATCTGGAGCCATTATTTGAATTCCACTTGACATTTTAGCCTTTTCATTCTTTAATAACACACCGCTAAGAAAAGGGCAACTTATTTCAATTTTAATTATGCCTAACACGAGTTTCTAAATGGTCAATCCACTATCCTTTGGTTTATAAAGCATTAAAGTTTTACTGTCAATTACCTCTCTCCTGAGCTATATATGGGGATTGAATTATTTCCCAGGCTACTTCTGATGATCCAGAGAGACTAAAGCTCCTAAGGATCCTATTTGAGACAATGGTGAACAATCACTGTGGTATGTGATGTGATCTTCTTACATACCAAAATTTTTACACAGCAAAGAATTACAGGATACATTCTGCGTATCAAGAGGAGCTTTAAGAGGACGGGGATACTCAAGGTGTAGTTCAATGCACAGATGAGACCAAAGGATTCCTAACAATCTCAGTATGAAACAGAGCTGGGCTGAGGTTTATACTGTATCCTTAGGCATTCTGCTAATGGCAGACTTACTAGATGATCTCCTTCCACATGCAGTAAGTACAAACTCCGTGGGTCACATAACACTGACACCCTATAGGGGCTGTGCTTGAACTGCTTGGCAGGCACAGAGAATTCAAAGTGATCACTGGGTTGCTCTTGTCCTAAACTTTATTTTCTAGCACTGGAATATTTTTGTGGTTTGTCTTTTTCAAATTCTTTCAGCATTTCCATAAACTTCTTACAGACATCAGACCCTTCACTTCTGTACTAGCTCTTCTGCCAATACTGTGTACTGAGACAAGACCATCTCCCCAGTTCTCACGACACTTCTAATTTATCTGTAGATCTCATTGGCCATTTCAGCATTAAGAAAGAGCTCACACTGAGATAATAATTTTGTGTGACTGTCGGTCCTTTTCACTAACAACTGTTGTCCAAAACCAGCCTCTTACCTGGTCTAGCACGCAGACTCTGTTTCAGATACACTACTACCTGTTTGGTTGCACTAAAATACATAGTTTATAACTATGCAGCAATTCCAACTAACTATTCTTTCACAATATCTGGGTCATTGCTAACTCAACAAAGACTTTATATAATCATCTAAATTACTGATGAAAAGTAGTTAACATTGTCCAACAAGTACTGATTCCTGAGGGCTCACTTTCTGATGACTCTCCAGCAACGAATTAACAACAAAATTTGCTAAAGTTTTCAATCTGGCCAATGTATTATTTTAGCTCCATGCAAGTATATGGTTTGGGTTTTGATCAAGATGTCGTACTGGAAGTAAGATAAACATATTGTATTCTTTCTATCTATTAGATCTGTAATACTACCAAAAATGTAATAAGGTTATCTAACAAGATCTATTTTACAAGAAAATATGTTGAGTGGCATTGATTTTTACCTTCTAATTCCCTGTTGGCAGAGTTCTTAAAATATTGGCTGGACACTTTTCCTGCTACTGCACTCTAAGAAATTCTGATACGAGGATTGATTTCAGTTAGCTTTCTTCCACCTTTGTTTTTCTTCATAAATCTAAGCACTCTGTCATTTGTTCAAAGAAGCAGCTACTCCCACCCTAAGGAAAGCTACCACCATGGCTAAAATACTGCTTCTTCTTCAGATAATGAAGTTAACAAAATTTTCAGATGAGACCAATGTTTTGTCTCCATCCACAGGAACACCACCTGGGGACTTCTGTCACAATATTAGATTTTCTAAGTGCCTGTGAATATTCCTGTGTTTCCTCATTAGCACAACAAATACACTGAATCAGGTGGCACTGTCTTTGCACTGAACACATCTTTGCCTGTTTTCATGCTATCAGCTGGTTATCTCAGCTTCCCTTTTTAGCTGTTCTTTAGCTCACCACCTCTGAATTCACTACCAAAGCCCCATTTAGTTCTCTGCATCATGTTGACATTTCTACTCTTTCATGTAACTATTTAAGTGTCCCAGAAAGAAAAAATAAATATCAAAAAGATCATGCTCCCTGCAGTATGATTTAGTTTCTGACTTTGCCTTGCTTACTTCCCTCTTTCAGATACTTTTATAATTTCCTTTGATGGATAAAGAAGCAGCATGAACTAACAGAAAAATAACCACTTCCTTACTGTAATGTAGTTTCTTCACTACATTTTAGCAATTAATATTCTAATATTTTCAGATATGTTCATTCACATTTCAACTTTAAAAATCATTTGAGAAGTTGCTAAGCAATGGTGACCTGCCATCTGGTCAGTTAACAACTTTTGTTCTGAGATCATGATGAAGGTCTTATTATGTCCTTATCAGATTTGTGTGTGCAGATTTTGTTCTCTCCCCCAGCTGGTATTTCCCTCTTCTAGAGTGCAATCCAAAGAATCCCCTGCACCACTCAACAAAGTCATTATGACTTTTTTTAGTTCACCTTTACGTCAATTATTACAAACACAGGCAATTATTTTTTAACTTGACAACAAAAGGATTTTAACTAGTATTTAAATATCCTGTCATTCAAGAAATGTTTCAGCTTCCAACCTGTGTTACATCTGTTCTACAACTTCTACTGACTGCTAGTCCTGTAGTTACTCATCAGGCTAGTTTTGCTTCTAATACTGCAATAAGTATTGTCATCTTCCTAAAAACACGCCCAGTGACACCCTAAAATGTTTTACAGCACAGATACTGTAATCTAAGTTGAATGAATCTGTAACAAAAAGACTTGTCAGAAATAATCAAGAAATTCCTTATTTTTATTCCAGAAAAGAAACAAAAACCACAAGGGATACACCAAGTATGAAAACAAACATACACCATGAAAGCACATGACTGATTCCAATGACACTTGGAGAAGTGAACTGCAGAAACATGCTGAACGACTCTATTGATCAAGAAAAGAAGTGATGAAACCAACCTATGGATTTTTCACGTTGGTGGACTGACTATAATTCAAGTCTTTACTAAATTTGCTAAGGAAACTACTACTTTCATTTTAAGTAGAAAAACAAAAAATTATTTGTGTCGTTATCAGATAACTGTGGGACATTACGTTAGCTTTGATATAACCATGTACACATTCCCTAGCAGGTAAATATAAACACAAATTTTATCATAGAAACATTTAGGTTGGAAAAGACTTTTAAGATCATCAGGTCCCACCATTAACCTAACACTGCCAAGTCCACCACTAAACCATGTCCCTAAGCGCCACATCTACACCTCTTTTAAATACCTCCAGGGAAGATGACTCCACCACTTCCCTGGGCAGCCTGTTCCAATGCTTGACAACCCTTTTGGTGAACAAATTTTTCCTAATATACAATCTAAACCTCCCCTGGTGCAACTTGAGGCCCTTTCCTCTTGTCCTGTCACTTGTTACTTGGGAGAAGAGACTGACACCCACCTCGCTACAACCTCCTTTCAGGTAGTTGTAGAGAGCGATAAGGTCTCCCCTCAGCCTCCTTTTATCCAGGCTAAACAACCCCAGTTCCCTCAGCTGCTCAAGCTCTTTTAAGAAATGCAACCTAGAGTGCTTTATAGGTTTAAATAAAGCATTTTTTTAAAAAAAATCAACTAGCAAAGGAGGGATCACAATGAAAGCCAAGCAAAAAAGAAAGCAATTAAGATTTCAGTATAAATTTTAAGATAATAGAAAAATTAGAGGCAACAGAGACTGACCAAAGCTGATAAGATCACTCTGAGGACTAATGCACAACTTTTTGTTTATGAGGGACAGGGAGAAAACAGTGTACAATTAGTGGACAACTCCCTCTGTCTGACTGAGGAGTAGGCAAACAAGAAAAGATATGTGGTATAAGTGGCACAATGTAAGCACAGATCAGTGCTGGATGAGAAGTGGAAGTGAGAAATGAGCACAAATTCAGGGTCTGTCAGATAAACAAACCAAACAAATTTCTTAGAGCAGGTCTCCTGTGGTTGTGTGCCTTTGAGAAAACCAAGGGCAAGTGGAAAGCATTGTTTTGAGCTAATAAGATAGAACTTGGGTAGTGATGACAAAGACAAAGCTGAGGATTTGATCAATAGCAGAATGGAGAGAAAGATCATTTTCTGAATCTATTTAGGAAAACCTTATTCTCTGAGAGAATACAGGCCTATTATCTGAGAGAAGACAGATTCTCTTAGAGAAAATAAAAAACAAATTCACCATATTTAAGACTATTCTTACCTGTTTTCTGAGGTGAAAAGTCTTTTGCTAATAGAACTTCCAAATTAACTCTGCTTGATGCCAACACTGGAATAGAGAACTTCTCAGGAACCTCAAAGAATTCTTGCATGCTCACCTCTACACTGTAATCCACATACTTCAGTTCTGGGGGGAATTTACGAGGTTTCAGGAGTGCATGTCTCTGCAAGTGAAGGAATAATGTATACATATGAACAATCATCTCATAATAATTTCAGGTTAAGAAATGTAAAATTATACAGGCTTAAGGGTATAATTCTAAAACTGAATTGGTAATTAGGCAAGTTATATAGAAATTGTAGAGAGATCCTGCTAAATAAAAACTGTCTTGTACAATTTTTTTAGGCATCATGCATCTGAAACTTTCATTTAAGAAAAATGCATTTTGAGATTTACAGTAAAACCACCTCCTACCCAGAAACCACTCTGCAAGCCTTTATAGGTATTCAGGGAAGGCAAGAAAAGGGAGAAAAAACATGAAAAGAAAAATGTATTTTGTATCAGATGTAGACAGATGTTTCTTCTTTTACTTTGTAAAGTTTCTGAATAATAAAAAGCATGAAAAGGAAAAATTATTTTGATGTTTTGCAAGGGATAACTATATAGTTAGTTGAGCTAACTTTGATACTTTAATGTTGACAGTATATTTTAGAAATCAAAGTATTTAGAATTCATTTTAGGGAAAAATAAGCTCCTCCTCTTGGTAAAAAGCATCGCTAATCAACAGCATGAAACATATTAGTAAAGGATTAGCACAGTACATAAAGGCAAGCTCAAAATAGGCATCTAAACCCCTTAATGAACTAAATTTGACTCCTGTAAGATAGCATTACAGAAATAATGCAATGGTTTAATACAGTACTTGTTCAAAATTGCCATTTTCAATCCAGTAACACAGTATAATTGCAATGCTCAAGATTAACTGTAAGTTGAACAAATTTAAAATCTGAAACTAGTTGCATCTGTTTTATAGACAAGTCTTTGAATTAATGACTATTGTGAATTATCTTGAGCAAACCTAGGGAGGAGATAAATACAGAAATATTCAGTTTGTGCTAGGAAAACTGGTTTATTCTCAAAGCCTATTGGTTTTAAATAATGCCAGAACAGCAGGTATCACAGTACATATTGCAATGGGACAAGGAATGGAGATCCATTGTGGGAATTCAAAAAGACAATTTAAAAGGAAAGTTGATTGTTCTTAAGGATTACTAGGTTAATATGGTCAAATTACAGTTCAAATCAACTGGGTTGGGGTTCTGCTTTGGGTTGGTGGTTTGTCTTTTCTTGTTTTGGTTTTTTTGTTTGTTTAAGACAAAACTCACATTCTTTTGGCAGTTTTAGAAAGCAGACCTACACTCTGCCATTCCTTTGTTTTGACCATTAATCTATCCATCCAAAGTGTCAATATGGTGTCAAACAGAAAGTACATATAGAATTTTGGAACCTGTTAAGCTTTAGTTGCTAATAGAGGTTTTTGACACAATAAATATAGAAACAGCTTACTATTCAAGATTCTTGTTCTGTGAAGCACAACTGGACAGATGTATCAGACTAAAAAAATATTCATCAAAACAAAACATTAACATAGTTCTTTTTTTACTGTATTTGCACCACTGGTATGGTGCAAATATAATTTACAAAAGGGAGAAGAAGATTCATTATGTGAATTAAAAACCTGAACTCACTATTAATTTCTATCATGCAAGACTGGAAGTTCACCGGTAGTACTCTCTCTCTCTCACACCAAAATAAATAAAAAAATCAATAGGTGCTAATAATTCAGTTGCTATATTAATAACAAGTTCCATTTCCCTCTGATAGGACTGAAATGACAGAAGACTTCGCAGTGGGAGAAATATATTTCATTCTCACTTGTAATGGGAAGTTCCAAACCAAAAGAATTACATATGTATTCCAGTTTAAATTTGACTTTGACCTTCTGCATATTCAAATATAGATTTATACCTACACCTGATTTTGGTAATTAGATTATTTTCCAACACTAAAATAAAAATCCAACATGATTTAAAAGTTTTGGGATGTCTTAATTGACAAAATGATTGTAAGATGACCTCTGGTGAATCACTAAACTATAATTATAATTATCTTGAAGAAATATCTTATGATTTAAAAAATCACTGAAGTACTTCATTTTAAGATCCTTGTTCAAGCTATCTCATTTTTAAAGATATGTTAGGAAAAAAGACAGCTGGTTAATATTACATAGTCTATGAACATTTCAAATATTTCCTGGTACCTTGTCAAAGAGTAAAGGATGAAAATATTTTTAATGAGAGACCTAGATCTTTTTGAAAGGGGAAAAGAAAATCCTGCAAACATACACAAGACTAAACCATGTTTCCTCAAAGGGTAACATTTCCAAGAAAAGAGAAAATGTCCAACACAATTCAGATAAATGTTGCAGCTGCTCTCCTTTTTAGTATTTTTCAGGGCAGTGAGAGTTAAACAGAATTTAATATTTTTTAGCTCTCATTATCAATTGCAGGTCTAAGGCTGCTGTGCTACAATAAGACAAATTCCAACATGTACTTCATCAACATAATGGTTCATGATATTCCAAGTATGGAAGTGTTATTACCAGTTAGGAACAGTATTTGCATTCAGTTCTCAGAATTAATTTCTTTTTTAGAATAATTTTTCAGAAAAGGATTGGAGGGTATATAATTGATTTTTTGATTTTGATTTTTTTCAAAGACTGATTGATTTTCCAAGGTATTTTCTTAGATTTAGCATCTGCACTTTCTATGTATAAAGGATGCCAGATTCTATTACAGAGTGCTGAGGCACCTTACTCTTTCCTTGCATATTACTGTTTTCCAAATCCTAATTTAGCCCCATTTCTTCCTTCCAGGAATTAACTTCTAAAACCGTTCCTCATGAATAAAAGAATTTTATTATCTCAATCTCTCAGAATCCCTGTGATCAATCATATTTGCTATCTCCCTTAATCCCATATCAAAAGATAAGTGATGTAATATAAAAGACATTGGTCCCAGTTATAACTTTGACAAATTTAAATCTGACCACAGATCCTTTTGTGAAAAGTTCATTCCATTCAAACATATCTAATGTAACTTTTTAATTACAGTATCTTCTCTCTTCAAGGACACCATGATTCTTTCTCAAAAAAAAACCCCCACCTATATTTAAAAAAGCAAATTGTTCAAACTGAGCTTACAACTTTTCCATCACCACATGGAAGATCACAAAATCTGTATTGAATCCTGGGGGACTCTGAAGAGCACAAACTTTGAAGATCAGAGCTGGACAGATGTAGGATGAGATTCTGTCATATCAGCCAAGCAGCAGAAGCCACAGCTTTGAGTGCACAACGTCTCTGCTCACTTTCCATTGATCAAAACTAAAACTCGTCACTGCCACCATGATGTACTAAGATAAAAATACTCAACGTTGCTTAGTCATATGGACAGCAGGATAGAAAGAAAATGCACAGTGTCCTAACAGCTGGAATATGGCTAAGGATACAGAGATCTGGTGTCCACCCTCAGATGAACCATCCATTCGAAGGGAGGCAAAATGGAGCCGAAGTAAATACTTTTTACATCTTAACTATGAGGACACATCTGGACACAGTGGGAAGTGCAAGCTTTAGTTTTCGGATTCTTGTAGAACAGGACTTCTCCTTCTTTCCTATCATAATGTCTAATTACACACAGAGATTACTGGCATCTCCGACTATGAAGAAAGAGCCCTGTATCTGGACACTGGGTGTAATTTGTACCTATTTAGGTAGATTCTAGAAAAAAGGAAAACTGTGGCATGTTATTTTGAATTTCACTTCACTGACTGCAACATCCTTCCCCTCGCATACCCAAGTCAACGAATTCTACTTATTCTGTTATTTCCTTCCTTCTTCTATTCACTTCCCTCTATTTGCCACCATTAGCAACTTCAATCTAAACAAGCTATGTTCTTCTTCCACGTTCTCTCCCCTTTCTTTCCAGATACCCTTGTTCTTCCATTGTTATCTATGTTCACCTAAACTTCCCACCTACCGCTTTCTCTTATTCATCATTAACAAAGGCAATTTGTAATTATTCACAATAATGCCAGTCCCAACCTTGACAGTGGCACAGAGTTCCACCCTATATTCCCCTCACTACTACCTAAAAATACTTTAGGAGGAATTAAATTAATGAAATACTCAGGAGGTAAGAAATCAACATAACTGTATACTTAAAAAAAAGAATTCAGAACTTTCCTAACATTTTTCATTAGAAACAATAAAAAAATTCACAGTCAGAAATGGGCATGCAACAGCTTATTATTTAGTTTCTGGGTTTTTATGCCTTGTATATATTTATAAGGTGTATACTAATAGAATTAAATAGCATAAGGCTACTGATTTTAATCTCTCATTTTCCTTTAAATATTGAGATCTGCACCTTTGGATTCCTATTGTTTCAGCATCCTTGCTTCCTATCTCTTCATTACTTAACTTCTGTAACTGCTTTATTAAATTTTGATGCTATTTGGTTTCAAATTTGTTTGGTTTTTTAATTACGCCAAAGTTTCAGCACCAAAAAAAATCCTTTAACAAATGGTTTGGATTGTGTTGGCAGTAGAGGTTACTTTTGGGGCACAGGGAAAGAGAATGGCAGGTTAACTACTTAACCTTGCTGATAGCAAGTCTTTCAGTGCCCAAGATGGTAAAATAAACTATTAAAATTCTATTTCTAGCAGAACTGTTTAATGAGCTGATTTTAATATAATTTATAAAGTAAAAGATAGAAATAAAGATTTAGCTAATACTCCTGCTCCTTTCCATTGAATGTCCATTTCCAAGCTCCTCAGACTTCTTGACTGTCACTTCTGTACTCTGATTGCACTTTATCTAATACTGGTGCAGCAGTAACACCATTTAGCACAAAAACCCAACAGGATAAATAGATTCTGATCAGCACAACAACTTTTATGGGAAAGAGATAAAAATTCATTATTTTTTTAGTAACTCTAATCATTAAAGACAATCAAAATAGATCTTTGTTTCTTACAGCAAGGAAAAGAAGCAGTAAAAACACAGTACAAAAATAGCTAGGACTTTCAACCATGTGTATATATGGGTCAAGTAAAAACATGCAGCACAAGTTAATGAATATGCATATCCAGTTTGACTCCAAAAATATAGCCTACCTTTATTACTATTTTCTATGTGATTTAAGTAAACATCAGTAAAATGTACAGTTTAATAAGAATGGAAAGCATGCCATTATTTAGTTAGTTATTCTTCAATTTTACAGGCAAAAAAATGGACCAAGTAGTAATAATATAAGGGCATTTTCCCGTCTGTCTATCCATTATATAATACAATTATACCTGTAGGAAGTGAGTAGAAAGGTGGGAAGGAAATCAAAAAGAGAGTAACAGATTTCCAGAGATTCTAGATTTACCTCTAACCTACAATATATGTTCCAAAGGATTTCATGACCCTAAATAATTCAGCAAACCACAGGAGCTGTGGATGGGATCTTTTTGGTGGTGGGGCAATTTAGACAATGAACCTAAAACCATTTTGAAAAAATTTAATTGCTCCAAATTTAATTGCAGAACACCAGCCCCCCCTCAAAAAAGTTTATTCAATAGATGCCACCAGAATTTCTATACTGCGACTTTTATACAGACAGTAAGTAAGAATTTATGATGAAAAATCATTAGGAACACTTTTCAGAATTTAATCTGCATACCGGATTACCATATTGAGATAGTTTTAGTGTGTGAAGTCTTTTCTATATCAATATACAGGAGAATGTCTCCATTTTATTTCTCATAAGCAATTATAAGCCTTTCTGTACATGGAGCAAATACTTCTTTCTGCATATTGGTTTCACTTGTCACATGGTAATTTATTCAGTGTTAGTATCCATCATCATTATGTATTTTATAACTAATCTAATTGTCCTCCACTCTTCTATGATACAAGTAATTTTAGAACTCATATTAGATCTTAGCATACCTAGTGGTACAAAGAGTGTTCCTATTATGTTGTCTTGATTACATCCACAGCTTCAGAGCAGTCAAGTCTTTCGTCAAGTATTTGCTAAGTGACTGTGATACTAAAGGACTTCAATTATGAAAAGTTTATAAAATGTTACCACAGCAGTGGATTAGCTATAATCCAAAAGGAAAATAATTGAGTCTAGATTACGTGGTTACAATTCTTGTCCCACTACAAACATATAACAGATTAAAGCTACTCTTTTCATTTCTCCTAATTAATTTGTTTTATATTACTTTTTAAACTTATCTGTAAACAAAAGGCATAAATATAGCAACATCAAGACACCAGGAAAAATTCTCTTCCTCTTAGTACTGGGAATCATGTAGCACTGTGAACCATACACAGGGAACAGTCTAACTGGAAAACTGGAATAATATATAGCTGCCCAGCAATCCATCTGAGGCCAGGTAACATCAAGGTCACAAGGGAAACTAAAACCCAGAGTGTGCCTATCATCCATAGAAGGTTACATTTGAATTCTACCTGAGAAAAAAGCTTGCTTTTTTGGCAATATGGCTATTATAAATGTATTCACAAGTACTACTGGAACGTTTAACAGACTACCTTGGGAGGATTTTTTGTTTCTAGATGGTGAAATCTTGGGAAAATACCTCTAGGTTCGAATGATGTATAAGTAGGGAGCTATAGCTTATAAAGATTTGTGGATTTCCAAAACTATTTTGTATTGATTGCAAGACAAGAAAAAGTCTTTCCTGATTTATTCTCAAAGTCTATTCTTAAAAAAAGAAAAAAAAAAAAGAAAAAAAAGTCCTGTTTGAGAATTTTCATTTCCTACAGAAATGTGCATAAGGAAGGATACTAATACAGGTATCTATTACAAAGAGTATGAATGCTTTTTTAAGCAGTGGGTATTTTTCAGAAGCTAACTGAAGTAAAACGTTAATGCTCTTTTTAACTGCAGCCAAGATTTCTTAAAGGAAGCACTTCTTAATAGCATGGAGTGAGGAAGAAGCTTCAGAATGAACATGTAAAATATTGCAGTGTTTGAGGGGAACTGGGATTAGTAACTGTCAGATTACAGAATGTGTGAAAAAAACATAACTTCACACTATTTCCTGAAACTTAAAAAATTCAGTCCTAGAAATCAAGAACAACTAAATAATTGCAGTAACAGATTACTGTGTTTCTCACCTCTACTCTGGACAGCCCTAACAATGCAGTTGCAACTCGAACACTACTGCTCTGCAGAGTCCCTGTGATCTTTCTTCTTTCATATTCAATAGTTGACATCTGCTGTTGTGCAGCAATGGCCAGAGCCCTCTCTCTTGACTCATTGATCAATGGAATCCTCAGATTTTCTTCAAGAGTCTGAGCAAAACCACATTTCAAATATAAAACCGGCTTTACTGCACTTGGACCTGATAAATAAAAAAAAAAGCCAAAACCCCACATTTGTCAGCTGCTAGTATAACTGCATAGAGTATTTAAAATCCCTAATCTCCAAAGAAAAACCAGAATACAAAATTCCTTTGATGTTTAGTTACATGCTATTACTTTAGTACATGATATTTACTCCAGTAATACCTTTTTATTTTTAATCATAATGGGAAAATAAATTTAACACAGACTGAAATCCAAATCAAAAGTTACATTTGATAGTTAATAAAAAACCCCAGACTTTAGTGTTTCTACTATTATGACGGTAATCAAAGTTTTAAAAGTCTTTCTGGTAGCTACACAACACAGACACAGTTTTATCCCTCTAGATGATGTTGCATCCCCTCCAAAAGAAGCCACCAGCAATTATTTCAAATAATAGCTACACTGTTTCTGAAATAGGACTGACAGCAGTTTATCACTGGCTGTTTGAAGACAAAAAGTATTGGCTTGCCTGTCAAATCACAACACTGTATACAAAACTCATGTGTTTTAAAACTAGAAAAATTCTAGGTAAAGATGACTTGTGCTGGTTCATCTGGCTACAACCTATATTCTGCAGCAGAAAAGAAGAGAAATTATGAAAAAATATTTCCATAGACTATGTTGAAAACAGTACAAGAAAGTTGAAGAAGACAGCTAACAACCAGCTGCTGCTCTGAAGAGAATGGACTGGACAACATTAAAAGAAATATCTGATAGTTACACTGCAATATCTTTCTTACACTTCACTATAAAAAACTGCTTTTACCAGATGTATGTAATTAATTTTAACAAAAATGCATGGGACTAAAGAATATTTGCAAAGCAGAATGATTTGCTCTATTTTACTCTTCTCCCTTCTATTCACTTTACCTTCTAATGTACTGCTAACATGCAAAACATTTGGACTATCCATTGGAAGCAATCCTGAAGGCAAAGGTATATCACCTATTCCCTCTATCAGGTATACGAATTCTCCAATCTGAAACACAAGAACATATACATCCACACAATTCAGAAAGCAACTCGAGCAGAATAGAAGGTAAAATATTAAAACTAAAACCAAAGATATCCTAATAGTACTTAAGATCTGACTTGTGAAATAATTTACATATACAGGAGAGCCATTATTTTAAAACTATATTTAAATAAAAGAAAATTATCATTTCAAACCCTGCTATGATAATAAAGTACCTTTAATTGGAAATATTAAATTTGAAAAGTAAAGAAATTTGAATAAGTTGAATCCTTTCCACCTCCTCATATAATATACCTGAATGAGGATACCCTGATCCATAAATACAGCAATAAAGTGAATTCTAATTTTGTGTTATAGTCACATATAATTTAAACATATACATGAGCTTACTTCATTGCTCTTCACTGTTAAAAACCTTTTAAAAAAATGTTTACAGTTATTTTGAGCCAGTAACATTTCTCTAGAAAGCAAAAAAGAGCAGAAGTCAAGGCAGGTTAGCATCATGTACAAATTCTCCGTTAAGAAGAAATAAAGTTAACAAATCTTAATTATTTCATCAAAAATAATGGAAAACCTACAGAAGCTTGAAAGTACACATAAACACGACGTAGAGCAAAGGAAGATAGTAATCTGTCACAGAGGAAAGGATAAATTAATTAGCAGAGAAATAACACTTTGAATCATAGGTTGAACAAAAAAATAAGGTGCAAATGAAAGACAGAAAAGTATTTTTAAAAAAAAGAAAACTCACTAAAAGTACTCCAAATTATAAAGGCCGCAATAAGAACACCCCAAAACTAAAAGATATCTAAATTAGGTACCTATATATCTATCTGAACCAGGCAGGAGATTTAATAGATATATTACTACTGCTTTGATAACTTCTTTTTTTTTTACCACAAACTTTTTTTGGACAACTTTAGCTTCTACTGATTGCAAGGTAAAGGATCAAATGCTGCTGCAACAACTGATATAATTTCTACAGAAGGTCATCTCTTTATTTCCATAAACCACATTCTGTAAAATTCTGCCCTAAAAATGCATATTCTGTCTTGTATTCTTCATTCCAGAGATGAAGGAAATAATTTATTTATATAATTTAGTCCATCTGCCAACCAATGCAATGTTTTCCCTTTAATATTGGTCAATAACATAAGACAAGCCTGTTTTTTATTTTACCTTATTCATAGTTTTGTCAGATATTTATGTTAAGGCTGAAAACATTGCAATTATGTTTCTGACCCAGCAGAAGGAAAGCTATTCAACTTTGATGGCATTTTCTCCCCTTCCTTGATTCAAGAGTTCAGACAAATCTTCCTTGAGAAGGATTAAAGAAACCTACAGCAAAATTGGTCTCCCACACACAAACTAATAGCCACTCCTGGGAACCAATTTAAACAGGAATTATTCCTGTTTGACACAGTGTTTTGGCTCCATAAGGACCATTAACAAGCTCACAGCATATACAACTAATTGCATGAAGGTACTGGTTTCTAGGATGCCATTCTACTATCAAATGTTTTTCTTGTTATTGCTGACATCAATATGCTTATAGGTAGGAACAAACTTCCCCATTTCCCTCTTTGCTTTGAAGAATTTTTGCTTTTTGATCTCCACAGAATGCAAATCCTGTTTTCTTGCTGCTGAGGCTTTTCCTGATGCTTTGGAACAGAATGGGTATTTTACTGTATTTTGAGAGTTTAGCTAGTATCCCCACAGTTTTAATGTTTTATATTTCCATTTTCCATCAGTTGCAAACAGGACAGCATCAACATTTTGTAGGGTTTACTGTTAACAAAAATAGTTAATAAAATAGCTGTTGAACTACTGTTTGCTATTTATCTAATCCCATTGCTAATTGATATTTCAAAAGAATGTATAGCTACTAGGAATTTGCAGTTCTCCATGCAAGTCAGTAATTAAGAACAACAGATAGTAAAGTGTTCTCTTAATAAACCATTTACTTTTATAGTAGACATTTAGCTGTGAAAGTCTGGACTGACACTCTTAAACTATGACTTAATATATTATTATCATTGAAATCATGGGTTCACATTTAAATTAGCTCTCAGAAACAAAGATATAGAGAAAAAGCAACCCAGTTATGTTAACCAGTATATAATCTCTTCTCTGAAAAGATCTATGCTAAAAATTTGAAGAATGTCAGTTTCAATTTTTCTGAAAAAACAAAGAAATATTGAAACAAATCCATGAGAAATGTTATAAACAACTTGTGCTGTCATTTCAAACCTTAGAAAAGTTAACATACAGATTATTTCAAAACAATTTAAGCAACATACTTGAGTAGGCCAACAAACTTGAATCGATGTATCTTCTTGCTTTTATTACAGATATATAGTTGATGCAATTACAGATAGGATTCCTCATCAGATTCAAGTCTAACTAGTGATTTGAATCTCAATACCTTCTTCATTGATTGTAATGAAGAAGCAGTCTTCCTCTGATTACTATTTTGGTCCATTTGTCAAAAAGGGTAGGAAAGGTAGGTAGGAAGAAATTCCAGAAAAGCTAAATTAAATTATTTATTAGATTATATACAGCACAAGTCCATATTTGAATGACACAAGTCTCATCATTGTATGAAGCCATTTGATTGTCATACAGCATGGTAGCTACAATTGTTTGTCAATTAGATAATGGTATGATTGAAATATTGCAGCCATATACACAATATTTAAGCAAGCCAATTTCTTCCTGTACCATTACTGTACAGCTCTAAAATCATGCTAGCTATCTTGCAGTTTCATCTTTCCCTAGGGTATTTACCACATTTTCTTTCAAATGATACAATTATGTGGACGGGACTTAATTTTTCTAACCTGAAGTGCTACATATCAAAAATTTTGCACTCTCAGCAGCCTTTAAATCCATCCCACCTACTCAGCTAAGCTGACAGGACCAGGTGTTCCAAAAAGTTATCATACAGGACATAACAGTGGCTTCTCTGAGGCATTAACGCTTCCTACTATGATAAGGTCAACTAGTTCTTTGTTAAGAACAGTGACTGGTAGCTAAGTGTCTAAATTTAGGTGTTTCTACATTACCGTTGGAAGCACCACTGGGGCTGTCAGAAATGTTCTTTTCCCTTTCCACCTGAAGTATAACTGTCCCATAGCTCTGACCACATCTCTTAGATTTGCTTTCCTCCCATTAACATGTCTCCATTTCCCTTCTCTTCATTAAATTATTTAGTTTTCAGGCTCTATACCTAATGTAGCATGAGCCTCCTTTTCTCAGCCAGGGTATATACTTCTGCTTCTAATAAAGAAACAAACAGGGGGAATGCCAATAGAAGAGGTTTAAAGAAAGAGTATAAAATCGTAGCAAGTAAAAGAAGATCCTTCTCAGATCTGCTCCCAGAAACCAGTAGCTTAGGGTCTTCCTTGTCTAGAGACTGCATCTAAATATTTCATTGAATAAAACTGATGAACCTAACCTTCATGAGTTTGTCTAATTTCTTTTGAACTAGTTAACAGTTTTAGTATCCAAAGTGTCCTATGACAGCTGAGTTACATAAGTTAAACATTGTGTATGAAAAATTACTTCATTTGGTTCAGTTTGTATATGCTGCCACAGTTGCTCTATTAATGTTCTGCAAACTATTCGTAATCTTATTTACCCATCATGGCCCTTAACAATCTCTTTTTTAATTACAGGAAGTTAATTTTTTTAAGTATCTGTTTCTATAAAGAAACTGCTACATCCTTCTGATCATCCTTGCTTTTCTCTCCCCCCCCCCCCCCCCCCCCCTTATATTGTTTGCTGGGGTGACTAGGACTGCACACAATATTCAAGATGTGTACACCATAGCTCTTTAGAAAGGTTTACTGAGGTTTCACATTTTGATGTCTATTTCTTTCCTAATAATATCTCCTCCACAAAGAGTGCTATCCTCTGACATAGGGACATTCATACAGCCTCTTTGTGGGTGATTCCCTGGTGTCAATAAGGCATGAGCTCACTGTCTCACTGTAGCTTTGACAGACTATCCATTTTCTATCTCTCTGCTAATTTTCAAAAAACTCAAGTGAACTGTACACCCTTTAAGACTCCCAGCCATATGGCTTGCTTTCTTAAAAAATGGCCAGTAGTTTCAAATATTGAACAGGGTCAGATAGACAGGCTTGGGCATCATTGCATTAGTCTTATTTTCCTTTAAAAGCAAGGAATTGCTCCTTAAAATTAAATTGGCCAGGTGGCATAGCCAAAGTCCTGGTTAAACAATAAAACCAAACATCAAACATACAAACAGTAAACACTAGCAGGAGTCTCTTGTTCTACAGTAATGAAAAATATGGAAGCTGAGAATGTACAGGAGAAAAAGAGTAAGTAATTTAGTTTTGGATGTATTGTTACAAATCATGAAGAAGTGGCAGAGAGAATGGCAGATGCATGTAATTGCACAGAGTGGAAAGCTGAAACACAGAGGTAATATTATGAAAGTAAGAAGCAGAATGCAAACCTTGAGATCAACAACACATAAAAGATGATTAGAAAAACAGAGTGTTGAAAAACATTGACAGCTAGAGACAAAACACAGCAGAGAGGTTAAAGAGGTGAAAAGATGGACTAAAGACACAGAAATAAGAAGATTGTGAGCACTGAGATAAAGGATTACAGGGACACCAAAGAAGCTGGAGTGCAAATGTTAAGCTCTGAAAGTTGGTCAAAACCAGGTCTTGGTAATTTGACGAAATCAATTTCAACTAAGTATATATGGCAAAACCCAGGCTACATGAGTCAGGAGAAACTGAAAGGTAATGGAGTCAGTATTACTGTACAATCTATTCAAAAGTTTTACCTGCATTGGTGACAAGGATTGAATGGAATTTGGATTAGCAGAAAAATTAAAAAAGAGACAAAGCAAGGAAAATAATAATTATTCTACTTTGACAGCATATCCTAGATACAGTGTTAAATACAGGGAGAAGTACAGTACAATAAAGACTTTATCCTTTCCCTGCCTATGTCTTATCCAAAAGCATTATTCTTGATCCCACATAAGACAAATTATTTAAATTCCATATCTGTTTTGAGGCTGAGTTGCCTAGAAAAGCCACCAAAGTAACATTCCTTGCAGTATTATGTTTATTTGTAATGATTTTACAGTGAAAAGTAACTTGCAGCATTTCATATAATTCTAATTATGCAGAGATAAAAGGGTAGTAAATTTTGGTTTAAATTTCTTAGCTGAAGCCTGTCATCTTATGTAAAACTCTGACCAACTTCTTAAGCAACATTTTCCTCCAAGAATTATAGGAATATTGTATTTTAACCAAAAAAATGAAAGAGAAAAGGTTTTAATTTCCAAAAGTTAGCGCATAGATCACATCTTTATAATTGCATATGCATGCAAAAACATTACCTTAAAATATATACATAACCAGTTTGTATATTCATTTACCCTATTCACACAATTGGCAAACATATCCTGATTCTTAACTGACTAGGCTATCACATGAAAACCACTCACAGAACATACTTTCTATTCTTACCAGTTCATTAACCAGAATGACAGTGCAGTAACGTTTTTCCAGATTAAAGGGAAGAAAGTGAATATCTAAGCCTGCAGAACCTCTCCCTTCCAAGAACAGTTTTTCCATTGGACTGAAGAACTCATGCAGGAGGCTGGATTGGTCAGCTGTTAAAATAAGTTTAAATGGTTGTTTAGATACAACAGCACAGGTTGTAAAATAATGTAGCTGCCTGAGTTTAAATATAAGGATACTGTATACAGCCTGCTGTAGTAATCAGTGTTTAAGGCACATTTGTAATCAGTAATCAGTATTTATGGTTACACTTGTGTAAATGTGCTGCAATACTGCATGCAGTATTATTTAAATACATTTTGCTAACTACTTGTGTTCTTATTCTCTGCACTGAAACAAAACCAGGGGAAACAGACAGTTCTCACCATCAAAAAAACTCTTTAAAGGATGTACTCCTCCTGCCAGGAAGAGTACAGTTTACTACTATTTAAACAAACAATCTTGCTCTCAGTGGCAGTTACTATGTTATGTTATAGCCTGAAATCCTCCTGAATGGACAAAAACTAAATACTGGCAAGCTTGCTTTCTCTGTGACGCTTTCATAAAAGTATTATGCTGACAAAGTGCTTTCTTCATAAGACACTAAGAATCTTACAGTTGAATCTAGCAGTGTCTGACCACTTTCTCACTGCATGTTTTTCATCTGCTGAGCATATTTTGATAATACAGAATACTTTAGAACTGGATTTTCATTCAACCTTGGCTGGCTAACCTTCTAGGAAGTTCAACAGACTTAAGAATAGAAGTGAAAATGCAGGCAACAGAAATGAGGGAATATCATGTAAGAAACCTCTGCCAAACTCCGGCCAATTAAATAAAACTGATTCACCCCCCCAAAACCACCAAGAACCAAGCTGAAGAAAGGCGTAACCACCACCCACCTTTTCTTCTATAAGAAATGAAAACATAATTTTGTTTACAAAGACCTGAAATGCCATCAAAAATGTCTCTGTGGCTCCAAGCTGACTGAAGCCATAAAAACCTTCCTAAGCTATTCACAGATTGGTGCAATAGTCATACCTCACTTCGTTACTTAAGGTACATACTTTTTATTTTTATGAACTGTGCATTAGTTGGTTGTTAATCACATCTCAGAATAGAATATGAAATAATAAATATATCTAGAAGGGCTAGATTATTCAGATTACAAAACTGCTTTCCATATGACTTCACGGAAACACAACAATATTTTCCAAGGACACAAAATTAATTTCATAAGGTCATCATACAAATTTTGCTTAAGTGGACTTTCAACAGTCTCAGAAAAGGCTGTAGTTCTAGATTCATATGTTTTGACAGAACAGTTGACTGACATTTCATAGGAAATAAGAGCAAGAAATGCACAATCTCTACTGATGAGTATTTTCAAAAATAAATTAGGCAAACTGCAAAGGCTCCACATCAGAATTCCATGAAGCCAACCCATGGGCCCTTTAAAGAAGAAAAATAGATTTCCTTTTTTTTTTAATGCTAAAGTCATTAGGACTACAGTGCAGCCTTAGAGATCATTTCACTAAATTAAACATATCAGAAGACAAACTATCCTATAAATGAGTTACTGAGCATACCTATAAATAATAATTACTTTAGATGTCAAAATCTTTCTCACGTAGATACTCTAATTTCTACTGTAGTGACACAAGAAGTATTGTACAGAGGTACTTACAGCAATTTAAGTTGTTCTCTTCATTTGGATCTTCAGGCAGTGCACCATTTTTACAATTTAATATGTTATTTTCAGAACTAAAAGGAAAAAATAAAAATGAAAGCAATACACTAAAGCTGGATATTTCTATTAGTAATAGATAGCTTCTCCCTTTTTATGAATAAATACTGGAAAAGCAAATGTTTTCAAGAAAAAAAAAAAACAAAACACATTTTGGAACTATCTACCTAGCAATAATGTTAAATACCACCTCTTCCACTTAAGTTAGTAGTCATATTTATAGCAGAGCCAGAACATGCTCCCTTCAATTAACCTGTATATCTCTTCAGTACTCATATAAGAAAGATTCCATGTTAAAAAAAAATACAATTATATTTTGCCAGTCAAAAGTACTGCTGCCCAATAACGCCTTTTGGGAAATTCAGTCCCAATTCTTCTCTTTATCATTTCAGTATTCTATGGGGATAGGCAAAGAAGAATTATTCCCTGGTACATCATGAATTGGCAAGGCCTTGCATTCCTCGGATGCTCTCACTTGCCTTCCTTTCAGTCTTTCCAATTTTTCCCCAAAAAACGACTCTGTAGAAATACATCTAAATATCTGCAAACCAAATTCAGTTCAGATGCACTGTGCTCACTCTAGCACTTACATTCATAGACCTTGTGGACATGTCTTTAGACTGCTGCTTCTTACAGAAACTGATTTGCAAAAGTAACAGTCTTTCCTTGACCCTTATCAGAACACACTTCCGATACTAGATCTCCTCTTACCTCAACCTTTTTTTTAAGGCCCAATTTTTTTTTCTAGCTCTTTCTACCTTCTTTCTAGCTCAACAGTCTCCTCTTTTTAAAAAAGAGGTAAGCATTCTGCTTTATTCATGATAACTCAATTACCTTATCTAGGTACCATCCTGAGAGCTAACTGAATCTATTAACTTTTATCTGCCTACCTAGAGGTCAAAATACCTTTAACACAACATTAACATTTAGAAACAATAAAAATAAGACATTTAAACTTAGATTATTTTTTTAACATTGATTGTAATTCCTGTATGTACTTGTATGTTATAGAATACTAGAATATTTTTTTTTTGTGATATACACTCTTAGGCAAACATTTTATGTTTATTAGCTTAATTAGAAAATATATCAGCAGCTCATATATGCTAAAAAAAGGGAATTATCTAGTAAATTAAGGTTCTAGCCTATGGCTTTGGAAAGTCTGTTTATATTTCCAGTGCTTTACTGGAAACCTTGGATATACTACTAGTCATTATGCCAGAGTCAGAATTCATGGTTTCAACTCTACTCTAAATTTTAGCTCTGTATCTAATACCATCTGGAAAGGAATTCTGTGCAGTGAAGAGGAAATTCAAATTGTAACTGCTTATCAATAGTAATTCAGGACCAAGGAACAATCCGCTACAGAGGGCAAGATGGCCTAACTGGCTGGAAGCAGAAATGCCAGACAGAACAACTCCCTGTAAGGGAGCAAAGTTTCCCTTGCTGAAGAGATAAGAAATGATGCAGCAGCACCTTATAGCAATGGATTGTGGAATGCAAGTGCTCAGAAGCCACTTTTGGTAGACAGAGCTGGTGCTGGGGGATGAACCAAACATCGGTTTGAAGGTGCCTGATGCTGATGCTCACAGGATTGCTGCGGGTGCAAGTGCATACAAGGAATTGGCTCATGTTGCATCTTTGCGGACTCCTTGTAGAACTACTTATGGCGGTAGGTCACTGCCCAATGCCTTTGTTCATTAAATCTTTATATTTAAGCACAAATGTGTGTTTAATTTGACTCAAGGGGTACAATAAAAATTCCCCAACATCAATTCAACAAATGTCAAATAAAGCCAACAAATCCCTTTTTTTGTTTCCTTGCTTAGACCTGGAGAAATACAGGAAACCCAACTTCTGCATAGAGCTCCACTGATTTCAACAGAAGTGTGCGTTAACGCGAGGGCGACACTACCGAATCCTAAAGAAGGTTCAGGCCTTAATTGCTTTCATTTCCTGAAATACAACACTGTTGAAATGTTATCTCATTTCAGTTTTTCCAATTAAAATGTTATTGGTTTTATTTCTGTTGTTGTTATTTATTTTTCAGTGCAACTGCAGATTTCTGGCCTGAGAGACATTAGTATTTCACCACCTAAATTTGAAAATTTTACCTGTTGGGAATATTATTTTAAATGTAACATACTGTGATTGTAATGAATTATTCCTCTTTTCCCTTCTTTGTCCACTTAATAAATTGTATTTTTATAAATTAAAAAAAAGTAAACTGAGAATCTTGGCTGGAAAAGCACAAGAAGTTCATCACTTGGAAGTTTGCTTTTTCAATAGTAAAGGAAATGAGAGGCTCATTGCTTTATAAAGTCCTATATTTAACCCTTCTAGACAGTAAAGTTAATAGAGCATTAACAAGAGATTTTTTTTTTACCTTATTTTTATATTTCATTTATATATATTCTTAAATGCAGAGACCTTAGTTACTGCATAGAATATTAACAATTACAAAGACTACATTTTATAATCTGCAACTCAAACATTTGAATAACTCCTATGTAGTGTAACACATCATTAGCTTTAAAAGATGTCTCATAACTTCTATTTGGAATGTAACCCAGTAATGTTTTGGATTTTGTACTACCACACCTCAACAGTAAATATTTCTCTACATAATTTAGAAAAGTTTATCACTAAATGCAACTTTGTAACTTAAGTATTTGAAATAAATTCTTCTATTCTTCAAGACACACTATTTCGCTTCAAGTCACGTGCATTTTGGTAAAGTCTCTAAGGTACTTAAATGATCACAGAATCACAGAATCATATAGGTTGGAAAAGACCTTTATGATCATCGAGTCCAACCATAAACCCAACACTACCAATACCACCACTACACCATGTCCCTAAGCACCTCATCCAAACGTCTTTTAAATACTTCCAGGGATGGCGACTCCACCACTTCCCTGGGCAGCCTGTTCCAATGCTTGATAACCCTTTCAGTGAAGAAAAATTTCCTAATATCCAGTCTAAACCTCCCCTGGCTCAACTTGAGGCCATTTCCTCTCATCCTATCGCTTGTTACCTGGGAGAAGAGACCGACCCCCACCTCTCTACAACCTCCTTTCAGGTAGTTGTAGAGAGAAGTAAGGTCTTCCCTCAGCCTCCTTTCCTCCAGGCTAAACAACCCCAGTTCCCTCAGCCGCTCCTCATAAGACTTCTGCTCCAGACCCTTCACCAGCTTCGTTGCCCTTCTCTGGACACGCTCCAGCACCTCCATGTCTCTCTTGTAGCGAGGGGCCCAAAACTGAACACAGTATTCGAGGTGTGGCCTCACCAGGGCCGAGTACATGGGGCACGATCAGTTCCCTAGTCCTGCTGGCCACGCTATTTCTGATACAAGCCAGGATGCCATTGGCTTACTTGGCCGCCTGGGCACGCTGCTGGCTCATATTCAGGCGGCTGTCAACCAACACCCCCAGGTCCTTCTCTGCTGGGCAGCTTTCCAGCCACTCTTCCCCAAGCCTGTAGCGTTGCATGGGGTTGCTGTGGCCCAAGCGCAGGACCTTGCACTTAGCCTTGTTGAACCCCATACAATTGACCTCGGCCCATCGATCCAGCCTGTCCAGGTCCCTCTGCAGAGCCTGCCTACCCTCAAGCAGATCAACACTCCTGCCCAAATTGGTGTCATCTGCAAACTTACTGAGGGTGCACTCGATCCCCTCATCCAGATCATTGATAAAGATGTTAAACGGAACTGGCCCCAAAACTGAGCCCTGCGGAACACCGCTTGTGACCAGCCACCAACTGGGTTTAACTCCATTCACCACCACTCTTTGGGCCCGGCCATCCAGCCAGTTCTTTACCCAGTGAAGAGTACACCCGTCCAAGCCATGAGCAGCCAGTTTCTCCAGGAGAATGCTGTGGGAAACTGTGTCAAAGGCTTTACTGAAGTCTAGGTAGACAACATCCACAGCCTTTCCCTCATCTACTAGGCGGGTCACCTTGTCGTAGAAGGAGATCAGGTTAATCAAGCAGGACCAGCCTTTCCTGAACCCATGCTGGCTGGGCTTGATCCCTTGGTTATTCTCTACATGGCGTGTGATAGCACTCAGGATGATCTGCTCCATCAGCTTCCCCGGCACCGAGGTCAGGCTGACAGGCCTGTAGTTCCCCGGGTCCTCCTTCTGGCCCTCCTTGTAGACGGGCGTCACATTTGCTAATCTCCAGTCAACTGGGACCTCCCCAGTTAGCCAGGACTGCTGGTAAATGATGGAAAGGGGCTTGGTGAGCTCTTCTGCCAGCTCCTTCAGTACTCTTGGGTGGATCTCATCAGACCCCATAGACTTGTGAGTGTCTAAGTGGTGCAGCAGGTCACTCACCATTTCCCCCTGGATTATGGGGGCTCCATTCTGGTCCCCGTCCCTATCTTCCAACTCCAGGAGCTGGGTACCCAGAGAACAATTGGCCCTGCTATTAAAGACTGAGGCAAAGAAGGCATTAAGTACCTCAGCCTTTTCCTCATCCTTGATCACTGTGTTCCCTCCCCCGTCTACTAGGGGCTGGAGATTCTCCTTAGCTCTCCTTTTGCTGCTTATGTATTTGAAGAAGTATTTTTTGTTGTCTTTTACAGCAGCAGCCAGATTGAGCTCTAGCTCAGTTTTGGCCCTTCTAATTTTCTCCCTGCACAGCCTCACTACACCTTTGTAGTCCTCCTGAGTTGCCCGCCCCTTCTTCCAGAGGTCATAGACTCTTCTCTTTTTCCTGAGTTCAAGCCAGAGCTCTCTAGCCAGCCAGGCCGGTCTTCTTCCCCGCTGGCTCGTCTTTCGGCACCTGGGGACAGCCCGCTCTTGTGCCTTTAAGACTTCCTCCTTAAAGAATGTCCAGCCTTCCTGGCCTCCTTTGCCTGTAAGGGCTGCCTCCCAGGGGACTCTCTCGACCACTCTCCTAAACAGGCCAAAGTCCGCCCTCCGGAAGTCTAAGGTGGCAGTTTTGCTGACCCCCCTCGCCGCTTCTCCATGTATCAAAAACTCCATCATTTCATGATCATTCTGCCCAAGACTGCCTCCAACCATCACATGGCTCACAAGTCCTTCTCTGTTCGTGAACAAGAGGTCCAGCAGGGCATCTTCCCTCGTTGGCTCACTGGCTCACACCAGCTGTGTGAGGAAGTTATCTGCCACACGCTCCAGGAACCTCCTAGACTGTTTCCTCTCTGCTGTATTGTATTTCCAGCAGACATCCGGCAGGTTGAAGTCCCCCACAAGAACAAGGGCTAGCGATCGTGAGGCTTCTCCCAGCTGCTTATAGAATAGTTCGTCAGTCTCCTCATCCTGGTTGGGGGGTCTGTAACAGACTCCCACCACAATATCTGCCTTGTTGGCCTTTCCCCTGATTCTTACCCATAGACACGCCACCCTATCGTCACCATCATCAAGCTCTAAACTATCCAGACACTTCCTAATGTATAGGGCTACCCCACCACCTCTCCTGCCTCGCCTATCCCTCCTGAAGAGTTTAGAGCCATCCATCGCCACACTCCAGTTGTGCGAGTCATCCCACCACGTTTCTGTGATGGCAACCATATCATAGTTTTCCTGATGTACAATGGCTTCCAGGTCCTCCTGCTTGTTGCCCATGCTGCATGCATTGGTGTAGAGGCACTTCAGCTGGGCTGTCGTCCGTGTCTCCTTCATAGAGGAAAACCCCTTGTGTGCTTTGAGCCGTTTCACTGGTGTTTCCCTCTTGGCTCTTATTGCCTCAGTATCCCCTAGCTCAACTCTGTTCGACTTCAGCTGTGCCCCAGTGTACCCTGCACATCTGAGAGAGGTGATCTCACCATGCAGCGGGATTTTAAATGATGACGTATACACTTGACCATACAGGTGATTGATTTGGCATCCTTCTCCCTGCTATTCATGGGTATTTATAACTGACAAGGGACAGATAAATGTTTTAATTTATAATTTATTATAAATATATAACAAATTCAAAGACAGCTTCCTGCTCTTATATAGATTTTTCTCTATGTAAGAAAACTTATATAGTTTTCTCTATAGATTTTGAAATAAAAATCTAATTTTGTAAATTCAAGCTTAAAAATAACATGCAAGTTCATATTTATTTGTTTGTTTGTTTGTTTATTCATTTATTTATTTATTTAGATTTCTTAAGTCAGACAGCCACATTGTAATAGTAAAAAACACATGATAGCACATCCTATTATAAAAGCGCAGTGACTTTATACAATGTTATCTAACCTAACCAAGCCCCAGAACAGCAATATTTTTAAGAAATTTAATAGGAAATCTACTTCTTTTGTTAATTAAGATAAGATATCCCTTTTTTAACAAATGAAATCAGTAAAGCTAAGTAAAACACGGATTTTACACTAACCCTAACAAATGTTAAGAGTGATCCAAATTCAATCTAGTAAGTGCAAGATCCTGATTTAAACCATCAGAAAAAATAACCCATTGGAATCCCACAATTCTGTATACAAGGGATTCACAAACTGCAACAAATCAATAGTACACAAATAATTTAAAACTTGTGAGGCATGACTATTTCTTAGAGGAAACAGAGCACAATGATTTAACCGTGCAACATAGACAGTGAAACATTTGCTTATTTCATGGCTAAAAACAGGGGGCTGATGTTGCCATTATCTCTACCTAGTGTAAATAATTTCTTTTATTTACAGTGCTGATTTCCAAACAGACTGAATTTGGCATCTTACATTTGCCATTCTCAAAATCTTTGTCTTTTTAATATTGGAGTGGAAATTAATCACCTAAAATAGCTTTTCTCTAAAAATTTCCTTAGATTTTTTTCTTTTTCTTTTTTTCTTCACAAGAATTATTACACAAGAAAAAAACACCTGAAATTTACTTTCGTACACAGGGTTTACAACGTTGCTGCTCACAGAATAAATATAAGCTGGGACATAATTTTCCATGATTTTCTGAATAAAGGCTAATTTTACTTTTGATTCTTTGAGTAAGTGTTGGGAAATTATACCACACAATGAGGAATTAGAGATGTAAAATCCCCATGTTAATATGTAGTTCATGATCTTGCTAGGAAGCACCAAATCTCATAAGAGAAGTTCTTCAAGCAATTTTTACTAAAAATAATTCTCTTCTTGTTTCAGTTAATTTAGTTCACATGCAAGGTTCATTTCCACAAGGTTATAGCCCTGAAAAGAGGGGATGAGAAAGTCTGGGAACAGTAAAGCTTGTCCCTCTGTACCTCTTTTACACCAAGGCTACAGGAATTATCTATATTCACTAACAGCGCAGTTAACCATTCACAAGGAACCTAGCACAATCAACGATTTGTCTGGGAAAGGAGTGAAGGGGATGAACCTTAACCTAAACACCTTAACTCTGTTCATGACAATATTGCTTTTCAAGTGTATTTGAAAAGAACAGATATACTTGAAAAAACAACTTTACAACAAAATCTTTGCTTATTCTCATCCCCCCAAAGCAAATTGTGCTCCTTACCATCATATTTCCTTGATATTACTTTATAGGTTTTTCTATCCTTCTTCACAAATAATTTCTACCCGTGTTGACAGGAGTTAAGACTGTGCCGTTACATTTATGGAAGGAGAGTTTTGTTTAATTTACAACAAGCACAGAGCTCATAGATGCTGAAAATTATACTGTAATGTATCTCAAAAAAATACTGCAAGTAGAGTTTCAGCTCTAGACTCGGGTTTATTATTATCCACACATAAAAGTCATTCTCCCCTAGCAGTAAAATTTGATGAACCAGCTTATAGCAAACAATTATTACATACAGCATTTGATAGCTATTGGGTCTCTCTTAAAGTAAATAGTTAATCTTGCTGGGCTAAGAAAAAAATCACAACCTTAAATAAATGGACTTGTAAAATTCTCAGAATATGTTACCCTGGAGATTCATTTTAATACCTACACTTAAAGGCCATTTTTCAGAAAGGAAAATGATCTCTGAGGTATGCAAGTACAACATACTATTTATTCTGTACTTACAAATAAGTATCTCACATAAAAATACAAAAATACAAATTTTATATAAAATGTCATCTCTTTCAATGCTTTATCTTTGAATCAGAATGCCAAGTCATGACTGCAAAAACAGACTACAGAAGAAGAATCACTGTAAAAATAACAAATTGCTCAAAAGCTGCATGAAAAAATGATAACATAATAAGCATATTACATGGAAATACGTTACACATTAACAACATAGAGAGTATAACATATTTCTTCACTGGGGTGAACTATACATTGAGTAAGTCTTATTTTCAGAGTCAAACGCCAGAGAAACTCATTGCATTGATTTGACATGGTATTGGATGTCTCTCTGTAAATTTATTCTCACCCCAATGAACAAAGCACCTGCAGATAAGTGAAGGGAAACGGAAATAAAACTGTGCTGTGGAGGACATGTATGTTGTGTCTCATTCTTCTATAACAAAAAGGAATAGTACCTCATGCAATAATAACAACAAAAGGAATATAGTTAAGATCAGGAAGGTATAAGAAGCATGGTCATATTCTCAGTCTGGCTCAATACAACCCCTTTCAATACACAGAGAAATAAGGAAATGGATTAGGCAGAATAGCTTAACACTGCCATAAAATAAGTCTATACAGCCAGTTTGCTGCATCTGGGTCAGGGCAGTCCCCATTATCAATCTTCAACTTACCAGACGTCTGCTGGAAATACAATGCAGCAGAGAGGAAACAGTCTAGGAGGTTCCTGGATTGTGTGAAGATAACTTTGTGACACAGCTGGTGAGTGAGCCTACCAGGGGAGGTTCCTCGCTTGACCTGCTGTTTACAAACAGAGAAGGACTGGTGGGAGATGTGGTGGTTGGAGGCCGTCTTGGGCTTAGCAACCATGATACGATAGAGTTCTCGATTCAGGGCGAAGTAAGGAGGGGGATGACCAAACCACTATCATGGACTTCCGGAGGGCAGACTTTGGCCTGTTCAGGACACTGGTTGAGAGAGTCCCTTGGGAGACAGTCCTGAAGGGCAAAGGGGTCCATGAAGGCTGGGCATTCTTCAAGAAGGAAGTCTCAAAGGCACAGGAGCAGGCTGTCCCCATGTGCCGTAAGACGAACCGGCAGGGAAGACAACCGGCCTGGCTGAACAGGGAGCTTTTGCTGGGACTCAGGAAAAAAAGGAGAGTTTACCATTTTTGGAAAGAGGGGCAGGCAACTCAAGAAGAGTACAGGGATCTCGTCAAGTCATGCAGAGAGAAGACTAGAAAGGCAAAAGCCCAGCTAGAACTCAATCTGGCCACTATTATAAGAAAGAATAAAAAATGTTTTTACAAATACATTAACGGAGAATCTCCCTCCTTTACTGGATGGGGGGGGGAACATCGCCACTAAAGATGATGAAAAGGCTGAGGTACTTAATGCCTTCTTTGCCTCAGTCTTTAATAGTCAGACCAGTTATCCCCAGGGTATTCAGCCCCCTGAGCAGGGAGACAGGGACAGAGAGCAGAATAAACCCCCCATAATCAGGGAGGAAGCAGTTAACGACCTGCTACGCCACGTGGACACTCACAAGTCTATGGGGCTGCATGGGATCCACCCGAGAGTACTGAGGGAGCTGGCGGAGGAGCTTGCCAAGCCACTCTCCATCATTTATCAGCAGCCCTGGTTAACAGGGGAGGTCCCAGACGACTGGAGGCTTGCCAGTGTGACGTCCATCTACAAGAAGGGCTGGAAGGAGGATCCAGGGAACTACAGGCCTGTCAGTCTGACCTCGGTACCGGGGAAAATTATGGAGCGGTTCATCTTGAGTGTGCTCAACAGGCATGTGCAGGCCAACCAGGGGATGAGGCCCAGCCAGCATGGGTTCATGAAAGGCAGGTCCTGCTTGACCAACCTGATCTCCTTCTACGACCAGGTGACCTGCCTAATGAATGAGGGAAAGGCTGTAGATGTTATCTACATGGACTTTAGTAAAGACTTTGACGCTGTCTCCAACAGCATTCTCATGGAGAAGCTGGTGGCTCATAGCTTAGGCAGGTGTACTCTTCACTGGGTAAAAATCTGGCCAGATGGCCAAGCCCAGACTTGTGGTGAATGGAGTTAAATCCAGTTGGTGGCCAGTAACAAGCAGTGTTCCCCAGGGCTCAGTTTTGGGGCCAGTCTTTTTTACTATTTTTATCAATGATCTGGATGAGCAGGTAGAATGCGGCCTCAGTAAGTTTGCAGATGACACCAATTTGGGCAGGAGTGTTGATCTGCTTGAGGGTAGGAAGGCTCTGCAGAGGGACCTGGACAGGCTGGATCGATGGGCCAAGGCCAATTGTATGAGATTCAACAAGGCCACGTGCTGGGTCCTGCACTTGGGTCACAACAACCCCATGCAACGCTACAGGCTTGGGGAAGAGTGGCTGGAAAGCTGCACGGCAGAAAAGGACCTGGGAGTGCTGGTTGACAGCTGCCTGAATATGAGCCAGCAGTGGGCCCAGGCAGCCAAGAAAGCCAACAGCATCCTGGCTTGTATCAGGAATAGTGTGGCCAGCAGGACTAGGGAAGTGATCATCCCCATGTACTCGGCACTGGTGAGGCCGCACCTCGAATACTGTGTTCAGTTTTGGGCCCCTCGCTACAAGAGAGACATGGAGGTGCTGGAGCGTGTCCAGAGAAGGGCAACGCAGCTGGTGAAGGGTCTGGAGCAGAAGTCTTATGAGGAGCGTCTGAGGGAACTGGGATTGTTTAGTCTGGAGAAGCAGAGGCTAAGGGGAGATCTTATCACTCTCTACAACTACCTGAAAGGAGGTTGTAGAGAGGTGGGTGTCAGTGTCTTCCCCCAGGTAACAAGTGATAGGATGAGAGGAAATGGCCTCAAGTTGTTCAGGAGAGGTTTAGATTGGATATTAGCAAAAATTTCTTTACTGAAAGGGTGGTCAAGCATTGGAACAGGCTGCCCGGAGAGGTGGTGGAGTCACCATCCCTGGAGGAGTTCAAAAAATGCAGATGTGGCACTTCGGAAGATGGTTTAGTAGGCATGTTGGGTTGACGGTTGGACTAGATGATCTTAGAGGTCTTTTCCAACCTTAATGATTCTATGATTCTATGAATACAGACTGGGGGATGAATAGCTTGAGAGCAGCCCTGCAGAGGACGACATTGGGATATTGGTGGACAAAATACTAGATATGAGCCAGCAATATGCACTCACAGCCCAGAAAACCAGTCATACCCTGGGCTACATAAAAAGAAGCATGGCCAGCTGGTCAAGGGAGGTGATTCTGCCCCTTTACACTGCTCTAGTGAGACTCCACCTGGAGTACTGTGTTCAGCTCTGGGGTCCCCAGCACAAGAAAGACATGGACCTGTTGGAGCAGGTCCAGAGGAGGGCCACAAAAATTATCAGAGGGCTGGAACACCTCTCCTATGAAGAAAGACTGAGAGAGTTGGGGTTGTTTAGCCTGGAGAAGGGAAGGCTCTGGGGAGACCTTATTCTGGCCTTTCAGTACTTAAAGAGGGTTTATAAGAAAGATGGAGAGACTTTTTACCAGGGCTTGTAGTGATAGGATAAGGGCTAACAGTTTTAAACTAAAAGAGGGTAGATTTAGATTAGATATAAGGAAGAAATTCTTTACAATGAGGGTGGTGAGACACTGTAACAGGTTATCCAGAGAAGTTGTGGATGCCCCATCATTTAAAGTGTTCAAGGTCAGGTTGGACAGGGCTTTGAGCAACCTGATCCATTGGAAGACGTTCCTGGCCTCGGCAGGGAAGCTGAAACTAGATCACCTTTAAAGGTTTCTTCCAACCCAAACAGTTCTATGATTCTATGGTATTAAGCCCACAGTAGTGTCCTATCATACCTTACGCACCAATCATTCTTCTCCACATTAATACTGAAGTCTACTGTATGAAAAATGTCACTGCTGAAGAACCCAAGACAAGCTCCAGCATCAAGCTTATGCATGTGCTGTGTAGACACAATGGCAAAGGATCAGCAGTCTGCTTGTGAGACTAAGCACATTATATCACACTGTGGATCAGGTCTCTAAGTCTGATAACTCAGGTATTAGAAGTTATTCAGTTTAACAGGGGGAACAGTGACCAAGCAACTTCACAAACTATCTCTAAACTGTTGTGACCCAATCTCAAAACTAAACATTTGTTTTGGGTTTTTTGCAAACACAACTTGTCCCTTCCAAAGCAAGGCTATTTTACTGTGCATTAAATGAACAAAAAGTTCTACAAGAATAAGTTACAGGTGAGGGTTGGTTTAGGAGAGCACCTCTCAATTGCTTGGTACAAAGACCTGGTTGAGACAGACAAAATGGCAGGTGTGAATACTTCCAATTCATTCGTGCCATGGTTTGGTCTAACCAGTTCAAACTTGTACTACAAATTAGTTACATACTTGTGCACCAGTGAGAAACAGTTTAGTAGCTATCACCTCTGAGTTGCCAGTTACCCCCTGGCATAGCACCTACATAGCACCACATAGTTCCTACATAGCACCGCAAAGAGACTGGGTATGCCATGTTATCAGCTATGCCAAAAATAAAGATCAAAAGCAAAATCATCTATGGCAGTCAACACATATATCCTGCATACATCACCATGTCGTCATAGCTATACATGTGCAATAGTGTGCCTTTACACTTCAGTCCAGGGTCCAAACAAGCTAATAACTCTGTTTTCCATCCAACAAATTCTTGGAAAAGGAAAATTACATTTCTTTCTGTATTTGGAGCCAAATTTACTAGATGATCTTTTTAGTCCCTTCCAGTTCCAGATTTTACATATTACTGAGGCAAAAAGAAAACTAAAAAGTGCCAGGCACCATGGGGAAATCTTAAGTCCACATAGCAGCAACTTCATCAATGAACTTTAGACAACAGAAGCAAGCAAATGTTTTATCAGAGAGAGAAAGGATACAAGGAACTGCTTACGAATGCACTGAAAATACTGAAACATTTGAACACAAAATTCACATCTAAGATACTTGCCAGTTTCCACGCTCCATGGGATAGTTTCTGATCTCAAAACAAAGACTAGGACAGAAAGTAAAAGAGGAGCTGCCCAAAAGAGGTAGTATGGCTTACATTAATATAGATCAATTTCTAATACATCAAATATTAATCAGAATTGTGATGATTCCTGATAGTATATTTCTAAACAGTATTTTCTGAAACAACAGGTATTAATGCTGTATTTCATAACCTATGTTAGACAGAGACACAATGGAGCCTTTTAGATCTTAATTTTTTCTTTATCCTATCAGTAAGTACATACAGGTATTCTGTTTAACATAACTCTTTCCTTGACACATGAAACTGCTTAGAACAAGAAGTGTAAGAACAAAATTCAGAAAAATAAAAATATTTGGAATTCCTGGTATTATCTCTGGTTAAAAAAAAATAAATTAACATTAAGAAGCTATATACAATATTCTGCAAACCTTGACTTGAAATTCATTAATTAATGGTTCATTTTTGTTTTAGAATGAGTTTTTGTTGATGTAAAAATATTTATTCACTTTCACAGCTTTTTTTCCAAATCAATCTGTGCAATCATGAGCTATTCTTATGACTCATGGACACTGTAATGCATACTCTAAACTGCTTAGTCATGGACTTAGAATAGGACTATTAGTGAATCATTAGTATACCTTTACTACGTCCTAGTTTTACAGAAGGAAATGTTAGCTATTAAATGTAACCTTGAATTTTTACTGTCATTCAATACTTTTTTCTTAATGGACATCAGTCAAAATACCAACACACTTGAAAACTACTTATGGGTAGTTTTATATTAGAATTCCTGGGCCATGTGGTGTGCATCTCTCCACCTGGTTCTCCTTCTCCCACAGAGAGTAGACCATGCTGGCGCACAGATGTAGGCCAAGGATAATAACTGAAGTGTCAAGGGCTTGGAAAAGCATAGAAAAGTGCATAACTTTAAAAAATCCAGGCAGAGGTATCACAGTATACTTAGAAGAAAAATGATGCCAACTGGATGAAAGAAAAAACACTATCCTTCTCACCAAGAATCATTCAGCTCCCCAGGGACAAAGAGGTCTTGCCTGCAACCTTGCCTGCAACCAATGACACCCTTCCTCAGACATGGGCTACTGTTCGATTTTTTACCTTAGACAGCACTATGTCCCTGTAAGGGTATAGTTTGTCTGGGCTCTAGCTTCAGATTGGGATATCTTTCCAGTCACAGTATGATGAGCCCGTGCCACAACGACTAAAGGTTTGGTCTCCTCTTTGGTATGAATGACACCGTTTTGGGTGCCTGTGATACTGCCAGAGGGGAAAGGTGGTAGGTAAGAAGGCTACCTGTCAGGTAAAGCTTGTTACAGTGATGTTTAAAGTGGTGTGTCTGACACACCTGGGGGCATAGTATGAGGACCAGAAGGAACTATGAGACTAAGGAGATCCACTTGGACCTGCATGGATGATTAAGTTGTTAGGATTGAAGCATGCAAATTACATCAATCATGTAGACACCATTACTTAGAGTATAAGCATTACAGTAGTTTTATGCTTACCGAGCACTTAGAGCAATGGGCCCCCATTTTGTAGAAGGCATTTTCTAGATTTATCAAAAGAATAAAAATGATTGCAGGTACAATCTTCTTACTGATCAGTTATGAATGGCACACACACATACTAATTTTTTAACACAATTTCAGAAGTTTGTTATGTTCCATTCAAGAAAAAATCTTCTTAAAAAGAACACCTAAGTGCCTTCTATTATCACAGATAACAGAAACATCTAAAATTATAGCAAATCAATACTGGAGATTTCTAAAGACTTAAGATGCCCTCAAATCAATTTCAGTAAGAGTGAGGCCTGGATGTATGACTAAAATTACACTTTTTAGACTGATTTATTTCCTAGGGATAAATTAAGCTGAAATATGCAGGATGATGAAAAATCCTTTTCTATTTCAACAGCTTCTGATACCTCTAAGTACAATATACTAGTAAAATCTGTAGACATTGATGGAGTTACCAGAGTGCCTCTATTATTTTTTCTTTCTTTGTAAGAGGCCTTGGACAGTAGTTTTAGAAAATCAGTGTTTTGTCCTAACAGAATTTTAATAAGTTATACAGTTTTCCAGTTTATTTCTTCTCTTGCTTAAATTGAAGATGGAGCCCTTTACTCTGGCATATGCTAATGGCATTTGAGTTCTAAATGTTATCTATCTCCCCCATCAGAATTGATAGCATAAGGTATGAACATTGATTCTTTGTTACATCACATTTTGAATTACATTCAGAAAAGACCACGTGTCTTTTTGGCAAAAAATATGAACAGAAGTAACATCCAATCAAAGCAGTCCAACATTTGTTTAGTAGGCTGAGATTTTGGAGATCTTATCAGAGTAACTGGTAGTTATGACCAGACTCTTTTCTAGCAGGCATTACATGAAATAGGCATGGCTATTTCCCCTTGGATACAGGCCTTGCTAAAACATATCTGCAGGTTTTGGACGAAAATCGTTGTGCTGATGTTCGCTGCACATTTCAAAACTAACAATCATTAATCACTGGAGGTTCACCTATTGTAGCACACCTGATAAGTGTGGCTTAGCTATAAGTGCACAAAGCACACAGGACACTGACAATCAGTGCAGCCCACAGAACACAAATGAGGGACAGAATGGCATTGAATGCATCCACCTAAAATGTCTATGTAATAGTGTTCTGGTGGCTATCGTATTCTTTCTTGACAGTATTTCTGGGCTGGACTATGTTTCACATGTATTGTGAGAGGGCTGCTGACCGTGTATTTTCAAAGCCAGATCCTGCCTCTGTAAGAAACCCGATTGGTCACATTTTGGTTAACTTTCCTGTAAGCTGACTTCTTACTTCTTAGCTTACTTACTTTTTAGCTACTATACTATTCCAACTGATGATTATAAATACTGCTCTATGAATAAATAATTATAAAACATGGTTGAAGTGACAGAAGACTAGAGAAATGGATCTCTATAAATAAATTGCCCAATATGCGAATGCAAAATCTATCATCAAAAAGACTTAGAATTAACACTTTCAGTCTATGACTGAAAAATAGAGTTATTAAACTGTCAATTATTAAAACAGTGCAATTCTTAATATCTGGCAAGTTCCAAAGATTATTTCAGATATTTGTAGTAGTTCTTTCTCTCTGCTGGGCCACTTCTAGAGAGTGCCACAATTTTAGTTCTCAAACCTTTTTGATTCTCTCTTTCTCCTTTAACCTTGACTGTCAGTGATTCTGATTTACATCTCACCTCTTCAATGCCCGCAAAGACTTCTGCCTGTTTATCTAAGCTTTCTCAATTTAAAGTCTCACAATTAAAGACAGTGAACGCAGAAATACCTTCTTTCAGACTATAAGTCTTAAGGATAGATCTTTCTTTATATCTCTCCTTGACTCCCATTCCAATGACCCTCTGTTTTTTATTCTTTGCCATTTTATTGTCTTTACCATGCTTACTTTGAGCTCTCCTTCCAGATTTCCAGATGTTAGAAAATCTGTTCATGGTCAGTTAAGCAATAATGTCTAGACACAAAACTATATTAACTTATATCAATATATCTGCACTAATAACCTCTTATTCTGTTTTTGCATCTCCAGGAGCCTACTGAACCTGTAACATTTTACACTTCAGCACAATTAGAATTCTATAGGCTGCCTATTTAAAAATAAAAACTTGAGCTTACTGTTGCACCTTCAGATATCTCTACCTTCTTCATTCCAAGAACCAGAACTAATCCTGTTGTAATGAACCGGAACTACTTTTCAGCATTTCAGTCACCTAAGTCACTACGGTTGCCCCTATCCTAGCATCAACAGTTCACCTTTCAATCCTAGTTTCTCTAACACTTTTCCCAAATGGCGTATTACATCCATTTTTATCTTTTACACCATATTAATCTTTTCTCCACTGTTTGAGTAAGTTATCTGTAAAGTGTTTTAAAAATGTTACATAATTCTATGGTATTCCCATGTCCTAACCTATAATTCTTTACATTGGGTATGCACACAGCTATACATAAAGATGTGATACTAATAGAACTGTATAATTCAATATATTATAATTAGCAATTGCCATTTAAAACTCACCTGAACGTTTGCTCTTGCTTTACTTGCCTGGCTTGATATACTTGCTCTGGCTGCATTAAGTAACTTGTGGATTCCAGCAAAATGACCCTGGAGTATGGCAAGTACACATAATCACCACATTTTTAACTTGCAGAATGAAGACAAAACTAAGTTTATTCTAACTTTTAAATGGAGGCTTGTTAACGAAGCTTATTATTTTCAATTGGGGATACTTTAAAAGAACTCTAAGAAAAGATTTAAGCAGATTTTTTAAAAACTATTTATTTAATAATTTATTAATTCTTCTTTATTTAATAACTTAAAACATTTTGCACAATTTAAACCATGTAATTTTTAAAGCTCATGTAAGAATGCAAAATCCTGAGACACTTATTCAAGGGTTACTGGGAAATATCATAAACTACTACCTCATCAATACCATCGGCTGATTTGTAATCATAAGGATGGTCTACAGCCACATCATGACATGCAGACCAATTTTCAATTTTCTTTTCAAAAAATTTAAAAAAAAAGGAAAAAATTAAAACCAGAAAAATAATGCCCATTTCAATATTAAGGTAAATTATATATATACTTTCATTGGTAACAATTTTCTGAAATGTAATTTATACTATGATCTGTACTAAATTAAATGATTGAATAATTGAGTCATTTACATTTGAAGAAAAAAGCTCAGGTAATTTTATTTTGCTTTTGTAATTAATGAATCTATTACGATACAGTAAATTGTAATTTCCCTGACAAACCACAAGCAACTGGTTCACTTCAGTTTTTCCTAGAAGATTCTGATCTTCTTTCCTTTTATGTACATTATTTAGTTGATAGAATTGGTAACATCTAACAAACAGCCAAATGCTAGGCAAGGACTAGTTCAGGGTGCAGAATTTACAGCTTTTGGAACTATCTGACACTTGCTACATATCTGACATGAGGTCAAAGAGGCGCTCATATTTTTTATTTGTCCTTTTCTTAAATCATACTACATTATACACCTAGTTCTAAGATCTTCAGCCCAGTTATCTGTAAAAAAGCTACTTCCTTGGCATCACAAGTGCATTTCCTAGTCTTATTTGCAACTAAGCAATGCACCCCCGATGGAATACCAGATGGTTCAAAACACTGGAAACATGATACAAAGAATCTTTTATTTTAGATTACTGGTTCAAATGTTGCCCAAATTGATAATTACTTCAAGTAGTTGTCAAGTAGCTTTTGAGTGATATATACAAAATTAAATCACTTCATCGCCTTTAATCTATTCTTTCCGAGAGAGTTATCCACATCATAGAACTGATTACAGGCAGTCTCACTGATCACCTCAAGGACTTAAAAAAAAAACAAAACAGAAGCTAAATAAACTCATGATTCCCACATACGAGGCTTATGCCAGAGCACATTGCTGGAGCAGTGAAAACAATCCTGTTACAGGTGTCTATACCAAACCTATTCTGTAGCTGAAAGAGAAATTTAATTTGCAGCCTATGCAACGTGTATATTAAACAGATCAGTAAAACAAGCTAAAAATGTTATGGAAAATAGTTCTTGTAAATAAATGAATGACATGAACCAATGTTTAGCTCTATAGACTAAAGACAAAATGTGGAATCAGATCATATAAACAGATTTTAAAGGGGCACAGCACTCTCTTTCTTTTATATTAAGGAAAGGACCATTTATAACTCTGCAGTTGTTACATCTATGACGAATACAAATGAAAAATTAGATTAACTGGCAGTGATGCAAGCCCCAAAGCAAAAGCATGTTTTTTCTTTTGCATGCTTAATAATTTAAACAGCAGGATAAAGCAGACTAGCGAAAAAAATAACCAACTATTAATTAACACGGTTTGTTTCTCTTTGGAATTCTACTGGACCTCAGCCAAACACAAATACACCAGCAAGGTTCATGAACTCCATTTGATTAAAACTCTAGCTTTATTGCTTACACTGAGATGGATTTCAATTAAGGCTTATGTAACTTCTTTATTCATTATGATAGCTTCCCACGTCATAGGGCTTGTAAAAATTTTGGTAATGTAAATCCCTACAATTTAACCTCAAGGTTTTACATTTTTAAGGAGAAGAAGAAAATTATGGAAAAGAGTTGATAAAACAGCATGATCATTACAGATTTGCATTTACAGCATTGTCTACCTGAATACGCCATCATTCCTGAAGGGATTAATAACATTTAGGATAACTTTCTTGAGCTCGTAACACGGCGATGTGCATTTTAATATACCCTAAAAAAGAGCAAAAATTTGTATCAATATGAAAAAGTTGCAAAACTACGTTCATGTATAATACATAAACAAACAGGAAAATATTACAAAGAAGAATAGAACCATGTATTTGACCACTGGTGACTACAAAATTAACATAATTTAAATGCTAGGCTTTGCTACCAGCAAAGAATAGTTAAAGCCTATTTCTTTTTAAACATGCATTAAACTTCACCATATTTTAAATGCTCTTCAAAGTGATAGCACAGGGCCAAGAATCAAGCTATCGTTTTGCCTTCTTATCTTTCCATGTCCTCTATTTTCTTCTCTGCCCCAACCTTCCTTTCTAACATCAGTGTCTATTGCCATGGTATAAAGAGAGTCATGGAAAAAAGAGAATCGCATAAACACCATCTAAGTTCAGAGGAGGATCTATCCAGTTCTCCTCAATGAATGTTTGATAACAAATGATGGAACACATGCCAATCTCTGCTCTGACTATTTCTGGGATACATCTTAAATCTAAAGACTGTCTAAAGTTAAAAAGCATAAATAAACCTAACAACATCTAACAAAAGTTTGCTGTCCATCTACATCTGACAACTGAAATCATTAGGCTGAAGGGGCATATCAACAATGGAATTTCCAAAAGCATGCGTATGCTGAAAGGGCTCCAGATTTATTTTGAGAGCAACCAGTGCAAAATTTTTAAATTTATTTAGGATTGAAGTGTGATTTATATCCTTAGGCATCTTAGATATTCCTCTAGGCTTTTCTCTGTACGTACATAGACTAATATCGGAAACCTGAAAATTCATAGGTCAAAGGCTAATGCTGATGGTAACACATTTTTATTCTTACCTCAGTTCACTTTTGTTTGATAGAATGTACAGATGAACAATATTTTTGTGACAATATTAATCATACACACATAAACTTACAGCTGGCTCAATATGCTTGACTTCAGATTTCAGAGAGAATGTCAGTGTGGCACCATCTATTCCACCCACACTCTTTGTGATCAGTAGCAACACTGCTTCAGCAGGGCGCAGAAAACGGCTAGTGAATTCCACATTTATACTTGTTTGACTCCTAGGCAAAATAATAATAACAATAATAATAATAACAATAATAATAGTTTAAATTGGCACAAAATTGTGATTCAGAAATGTCTTTTCAGGAGCACATTTTAGAGTCTTTGTAAGGTAAGGGGGCTAGAAAAGAAAGTCATTTGTTTCTTCTGAAATACTTTGTTGTAGTTCAATCTTCTACCTAAGAGCACCTTAAAACATTCTAATACTATAGATAGAAAAAGAACTATATAGATAGAAAAAGAACAATATTGAGTCCTTATTCCTTTTTATGACCTCAGCATAGCTTAATTTTTCTTCCCACACACACTAGCACAGGAAGTTCTCTTTCCTTATAGTATTATCCTAAGTTAACAACTGATTTACTTTATGCTCCCCTGTTTGAATAGGTTTTTGCGAGTTAAACAGACATCCTGTCATGCATGTTGTGAGGCAGATCTAGATGTTCTTAATCAAATCCTCATTGAAGACTGAGAAAGAAATGAGTAAAAAAACCCTTCAGAATAATTAGTAAAGCTGAGTAATTAGGAGGTGGAAAAAACAAAGTTCTCTCGTACAAGCAACAGCTTAAGTCTCTGATGGGAAACTGAAGAAGGGGAGACCACATGGAATGAGAGTTTAGACTAGGTAAGAGTTAAGTTTAGACTTGATTTGCATTAGTCCTGCAACTAAGCAAGATCAGTAAGAAAAGTTTAGTGGCTGAAGGTCGCACTCTGAAGCACTCAAAATCACACTCTGATTTTGAGATTAATGTCTTAAGACGGCATGAAAGCCAGAAAAATTATAGTGTGTAGGACTGTTCTAAAAGCAAGAGAACAGTAGAATCTAAACATATTCTGCCTTTCTACACGTATGACCAGAGCAGAAAGAGCTTTCTCTAAGCAGAAAAAGACCTATATTTTTTGAGTTGCAAGTAGAATATCTCAAAGTACATACCAAAAATCTGCTGACTGGTTCATACTTTCATTGTAATGCCATTCCATGTAGTTAAAGAAATTTTAAAATTTACCCCCCAACAAACTGTATGAAAGAGATGGCAGAAAGAAAATAACCTATAGAAAAATCTTGAAATTTCTTAATTTACTTAAGCTGGTATTACTTAAATAATACTTCAAAGGAATTCTTAACATATAGGAAAATGTTATATTTATAAACTGCAGATTTGTCAGTTGTCTTTCTGAAAGAGATAGAAGTAACTAAAGTCAAAAGGAAGCCTCTCCGCAACCCAAATCAGCCTTCCCATTAAACAATTAATAGGAACTGTGCAGCCTGACAGAAAAGAATTACAATAGAGGGCAGAGGGAAATCATGTGTGATTTATTGGTCTTCTGCCAACTAGGAATTGTAAAGCAGATGCAATCAACTAACAGTGGTATGTGAAATATGCTTATTATGTATTGTATGTTTATGTACTTACACAAGTAAGCAGTGAAGTAGAGGACTTGTAATAGTAATCAGCATACAATGTCTTCAATGGAATCACATTAATTTACATTTGGTTCACAACTTTCATAAAAACAGCTACTTTTTCAAGTGAACTCAATGCACACATCTCTTCGTGTAAGTTGAGCAATCACAATGATGGCAGAAGTTCTATAAACTTCTTTTGATAGGAGTAGTGGCAGGATTTGTCCCTGGATGACAGCTGCTGTCAAGGAAACTTTCTGGGACGTCCTTTACCTCATTATTATGATGGACCAGGGGAAAAAAAATATATATAGCATTCTTACTTAAAACTACCTTGGGACCTGAGAACTGGATGGTGATAAATAGAATACAAATATCTTAAAAAAAATTGGGGAAGATCAGGAGAATAACAGACCTTTAAGCCTCAAATCTATACCATGCAATGTAGTAGCAACAATTATAAAGAATAAAAGAATAGGATAAGTATAAATGATATCTACAATAAACAGGATCTACCTAAATGAGATCTAACTGGCAGAAGTCAAAATCTGTAAAATGTAGTCCTGCCTTATAAACCTATGGGAGTTCATTAAAAGAGTTCAACAAGAACATGATCAAGGGTGGTTTAACTCTTCTATTTCTAATAAAGCCCCTTTCTATAGACTTACAAGGAAACTAGCAGACAGGAAAGAAGCAAGAAAAGAAGCAAAGAAACATAATGTAGGAACTAAGACTTCTTCCTATGTAGGAAGGCCATTAATGGAGTCCTCAAGGGTCTGTGACAACTGGAAGGAAGTTTACTGATGTTCTAAGTTGCTCCAGGTTGTAAGGACAAAGATTGACAGTGCAAAGATTGCAGGACCTTATGAGACAACAAAATGACGAGGAAATTCAGTGTACATAGATGTGAAGAGATGAACTCATGGAAAGCAGTTCTGTGTTTACATAAAATTATGGCCTGCAAGCCATTATAACTCACCATTGAGAATTTGGGATTTGTGACAGACAGTTTCATGAAAACAACAGCACACTGCTGGGAAACATCCAATAAAGCAAATTAAGTGTTAGGAATAATTAGAAAAGGAACAGACAACTTACATCACCATTAGGCCACCAGATCCCATCCAAAGGGCTCAGACCTTAACTACCGTTTACATCTCTTTACCTCAAAAAGGACAGAGCAGAATTGAAAAAAGCTTACCAAACTGAAGAAAGGATGACTATAGGTAATCAAATTAACCCAGCATGACCTCTAGGCTTAACACCCAGGATAAGGGAGTATGATATTGCCCAGAGTTCTTCCTAACACCAAAAGTCTCAGGATCTCAGTTCTGAGAATCGATGATGAAATGCTGGAAGTTCTGAAAACCTGGCTCTTACAGCCTTCATGTTCCTGCTGCAGAGACCCCGGACATTACCATTTTTGACAGTGAAGAGTTGCTAAGCCACTCAGAGTCTGAGGCTCCTAAGTAGCCCTGCCATTCAAAACATCCTGAAAAATGTATCCTGGGACTGCAGACTCCCAGAGAAGTATACTGCCTGAGACATCCACTCCCAAAGCCACTTTAAGGATCAAGTTTTAAGGAGTCTACTCTGCTCTTGTCACAAATAGGAATGACAGGGAAATGGAATGTATGGAATATTCTGCCTGATCTTTGCCCTCTGGCTCATGCCACAGCAGAGACTTGAATTGTGAACTGTTGCCTTCTGTGGCAAAGCCAGCATCAGGGAAAACACAAAGTTGCTTAGTTTTTTTCTCTATTAATCTGTGTTGTGGTCAATGTAAAGTGAGGGAAAATTCAGCTCATGGAATTGTTCTATGATCTTGTTCATTCTCATATTATTATAACTAGCTCCATCCAAACCTGCTTCAGTTGATATACTGTAGGGATCAAAGATTCTTAATTTCTTTATCAGCTCAGCATGTACCATCTTTCAAAAAAGCAAGCAATCAAATTCTCTCTCTTTTATTTGTTGTACTTCAGTGTAGGAAAAGAAAGATAAAAAGTAGTTCGGAAGGATCAAATTTGCAGAGTTTAAGGCCAACAGAATCACTAGATAACACAATCCAAAGTAGTTATACATTGCAGGTCATTATATGCAACCCAATCATCCTTCAATTGCTTCTGATAACTACCATTTGGCAGAAGCATTTTTCTGAGAAAGCACCTCATATTATCTGAGCCAGAAGGCTGGATTAAATAACATCCTGAGGTCACTTCCTGTACTGTTTTCAATGTTCTGCGATTTGCAAAACCCCTACAGTTAATGAATTTGTCATTCAGATAGATTTTTTTCCCTTCAGTAGCTAATCACTTTTGCTACTTCCAGGTTGAATTTGTACAACACCAGTGTCAAGCTACTGTTCCTATAAACAGTTTTGTTCTATATTGTTTGCAGTTAAACAGGTCCCTTTCCCAGGAAGGTACTTTTAAATATTGATCAAGTCATCTTCATCATTTCTCTTGTTAAGATACCCAGACTGAGTAACTTATAGGCATGTCTACACCACATAACAGAGCTTAGAGACCTTTATGGTATTACTGTTGTGAACTGCAAGTCTATATGGCACAGTGCAGTGCCTTGGAGAGTGGGAATCTCAGATCAAAGATTAATTACATTATATGCAAGATCTGACACTCAGCTACACTGAGAATGTTCTGATGCATCCCAAAAGCCAGAGCAGAATGACAGTATAATCTTCAGAAGATTTGCCTGATGTTCAGCTGCTTAGGATTAAAGCCAGTTTCATCTCAGCCAATTGATATAAAATATTCATCCTTGACAGATATTGGGTGTAGGTGGCAAGGTTTTGGTAGCAGGGGGCTGCAGGGGCAGCCTCTGTGAGAAGAGACCAGGAGCTGCCCTGTGCAGGACACAGACAGTTCCAGCTGGCTCCATAACGGACCCACTGCAGGACACGGCTGAGCCCATCAGCCAAGCTGGTGGAACCTCTGTGAAAGCATATTTAAGAAAGGGCAAAAACATCAGAAAGGCAGAGGAGCAAGGAAAAAGAGTAAGAAACAGTAGTGGGAACATCCAAGTCAGAGAAGGAGAGGGAGAGGAGGTGCTCCAGCTGCCAGAGCAGATATTTCCCTGCAGCATGTGGAGAGGACCACACAGAAGCAGATATCCACACTGCAGTCCATGGAGGGCCCCATGCCAGAGCAGCTGGATATTTCCCGAAGGAATTGTGATCCGTGGATAGCCCATGCTGGAGCAAATTTTTTCATGCAGGACTGCAGCCCATGGAAGGACTCATGGAGCAGGAGAAAAGCATGAGGAGGAAGGAGAAGCAGAGAGGAACTGTTATGAAGTGACTGCAGCCACCTGCTCCCTGTTACCCCCTGTGCCATGCAGGGTGGGAGGGGAAGAAGGTAGAGGACTCTGGAATGAAGGAGTGAAGTTGAGTCTGGGAGAAGAGGGTGGGGAAGAGCTGAGGTGAAGTTTTAATTTTTATCTTTGTTTCTCACTACAAAAGTCTATTTTAATTAATAGAAAATTAATTAAAACAATTTCCCCTAAGTCGAGCCTGTTTTGCCTGTGATGGTCACTAGTAAGCAGTCTCCCCGTCTTATCTCAACCCACAAACCTTTTTAGCAATTTTTTTCTCCCCCTCCTGTTGAAGAGAGGGAGTGAGAGAGCATCTGGGTGGGTGTCTGGCAGCTGGCCAAGTTTAACCCACCACAGCCTTTCATGAGTTTCTCCAGCTAGTAGTGGACCACAGTATACATTGTCATGCTTCTTTGAAAATAACAGACAGAATATATCACATATTTCTGTCACTTTGTTATTATTAGTTTAAAATCATTGGCATCTCTATCTAATGCTGCATCACTGCTTCCTGATATATTTAAGTAACTCCTCTTCATTACCCTTTGCCTTTCTGCTCAAATTTTACCCTGATCTGTTTAGCTTATCAGTTTTCTGCAGTTCATCTCTCCTGGAAAGTAAACACAGTTCTTTCAGACTGGGCCTTCATCTACAGAATCATCTATGCCAAGCGTGCTCACCCAGCAGGTCCAACAGGATTAGTCAGTCACACTTATTCCTTCTAGTGATTATAACGACCCACAGTCATCTTAAATCCAATTATAGTTACTTCTAAATAGAGGAATATATATATTTGGCACATAATTAGAGACAAGTCTCTACGCATGACATGTCTTACTTAAAGCCTTCCAGCTCTCCAATCAGAAGACTGACAAGTTTCAGTTTCTTTAGCCTCCCTATCAAGGCTATGGGTCATCTTTTCAGCTGTAATTGCCTGAACTCTCATGAGTGAATATTCTCTGAACTGCTAATATTTCCCTTGACCTTTTACCCTGAAACTTTGGCAAAGCAAGCTTTACAATTTGACTGGAGCCCTGCAGCAGGCCTTCAAAAGGCAATAGCTGCTATTTTTAACTGCTTCTTGTTTATTAGTTTATCTAAAGTACCTGTTGTTTCAGGGGAAAAAAAGCTGGCTAGTATCAAGCTAGCTTGCAGTGAAAGATGAACTAGTAGTGAAGGTGTATCCCTATTTATATATAATATTCATAAATTCATAAGGAACAGTTTCAATTCAGGGGAACAAGGATGCAGAGATATCGACCTTAAGTTGTCTGAACCATTACAGAAACTCAGAAAGTTTTTAAAAGTATAACTCTTGTTTTTAAACTAGAAATCCTGTTCTCTGATAGCAAGTACGCTTTCCTAATTTTTAGTGATTTTTAACACATTGATTCATCTGCCTCCAATCCCATATTTATGGATTATTTACTTCTAAAAGTAGAACAAATAACTTTAATGTGAAGTGCCTCTTTCTAGCTATTTTAGCATCTTTTATTCCTAAACAGGTTATAGTCAGTGATGCTAACATTCCCGTCAAAAAATAACTCCATTAAGTTTTACTAATACACTCACATCAAATCTCTTACTGAATACACTGAAAATTCTCCCTCACTTTTTATTTAGGCCATAAATATATTTCTTTTTTTCTAGAAGTCTGTTACAAGCCTACCTCATTTCTGAGTTTCTCTGAAGACATTCTTTCCAAAAAAAGCAGAACATTCTCTCCTACAAATCCTCTACCATTTTTCTTGACCTTATACAACTGAATATCAATCAGCACTAACAGCAATAAGCCTACACATAATCAATTAAACAGAGGTGTTGGTTTATTATTCATGTTACTATCACTTCCAAACCCACCTATGATACTATGATCTAATATAAAGCACCTACAAGACTCCCACCCATCCCACCAATGCTTGGAGTTCTCAAACACTTCCATCAGAATATTAAGAAAGCTATTAATTACAAAGAACCTATTTTTCATTTAGTGACCAAGATTACAAGTAAGGTTACATTATGATAAACTCCGCAGAGGTCACCACCGGATGACTGGCAGTTCCACAGGTTTTTATTTGTATGCATTTTTTCAACTGTTTGTTGCTATATATAATGCCAAGCAGCTCAATGACAAGGTTGTACACATTTACTTGTCTCTTGGTTTTTTGGGTTTTTTTTTAAAGATGAAGTGAAAAACAGCTATGGTATTGACCTTTCAGAGAAACACATGATATTTTCAAGGATTACATTTTTATGTTAATTCTTATTTGAAGTAATTGCAAAGAAAATGGAATCAAATCAGCCTCACAGCTCGCTGAAAACATAGCATTACTTGTTGTCCCTTTTGCATATATTTACAATAGGCATGTCATTTAATACTGAAATATTGATCATCCTTAAAGAGCACTGTATTTATGTTGAGTCTTCTTGAATGTGACAATACATACTTGAAATTTTTCTTCTTCTTCACAGGTTATTTTCATACAAAAGTTGACCTTTGTTTTCGTTTTTACAATCTCTAATCCATTTTATCTGCAAAGGAGTATCTTAAATACACTTGCAGTCTAAACTTAAAAACTCTTAACTGACAGCCAGAGTCACTGCTACATCCCTCTTGTCTTCACTAGTTAAACAGGGATTAATGAAATTCCTGTATCTAGTCATAAAGCCACATAGCACAAAAAGAGAAAAATGTACTTAGTGAACAAAAAGAAAAAGATGGCAATATACCATGAGTATTTCTGCTACCAAAAATGTTAACAACCTAATGTTTTCCCAAAATTAAATCTCTCCAAAATCCTTAGATGGCTTTCACAAATGTAAGATAGAGAAATAACTACATTGCAGCTGCAACAATTTCGATCTTGGTGGGGAGGGAAGATGGGGGCAAAAAGAAGCAGTCTAATACTACTATCAAACCTGTATCATGGTCTCTTAAATTCCCAGCCATGCTTCAATTAAGAATAAGAAACAAAAACTGAAATCTTAGAAGAAAGAATTTTTACCTGCTCATGCTTCCACAATGCATTGATGTAAAAAATGTGAATCAAGTTCAGAGGACATATTTCAACTTTAGTTGGGCAAAAAAATAAAAGAACAGCAGATCCAAACTAAAAATCAAAGCTTTCAATACATTGGGACAAAGATATTTATTGGACACAGATGACTCTTCTAATGTTCTGAAGGCTTGTATTCTGCTCTTAAAGCTCTATTGAGCTAAACTGCAAGTGTCCCATTGACAAATTACGCTGGATTTCTTCTAGGTTAAGGAGAAAAAGCCTGATCTTTATACTGACTAATTCTGACTAATTCTGCCCTGTTTGTAGTTGAACATATTTCTAGTGTTCCACCACTATTAAATTAGTAGGTTTACAATTTCCATACTGCTAGACTTATTAATAACACTAAAAAAATCATTACTTACTTAGGGGCAATGGTGACAGTGTTTCCTTTAGGTAATGAGAAATCATCGGCATCTCTTCCTACAAGAATAGCGTTGTACATCAAAGTTTTACTGCTTGGATTTTTCAGACGCACCTATCACAACAACAACAAAATCAGCCTGTTTGAATTCAATTTTTAGAGTATAAAAGGTGTGTTCAGCTAAGTTCCAAAATACAAACTAAGGATATCACAAAATAAGAAAGTACTTCAAATAACTAGGTAGATAATTTTTCTTCCTAAGGAGTATAGACTTCCCACAGACTACCCAACCTCAATTTTTCTGAGTACTCTTTTGCAGTGTACACTGAACTCCTATGCCTATTAATCTCTTATTCCTCTCCATCTTTGATCTCAGATTTCTCAGATTTGTAGATTTTTTCTGTGCTTACAAGCATAGGGAAAAAACAGCAGCAGAAGTCAGGATCCCAAGCCTGAAAAGAAAAAGATGATGCATACTTCCATTTTCTATACTTAGTAGCCAAATGACATAAAAACTATTCATTCTTTGTTGTAGTATAGACATAATATAAACACATATATACATACAGTGTTTTAACCTTGTACTGCTACTAATCTAAATTCGATGGTATCAGTACCTGTTTAACAACAGTCGCATGGAGAGCACCTGTAAATTCTATAGTCTTCTTGGGTAAGTAGTGAGGGAGACTTTCATATAGGTAGACACACAGAATAAGCATCATGACTGGGTTTGGATCACAGATGTCAGTGGCCTAATGTTGAAAACAAAAAAGAAAAAATATCGAGACATTCAGTGACATTTTTGCCTGTATAGTTGAGATATGAAGATGAAGAATGAAAAGTTTAAGAACAAACATACAAACATTTTCAACCTAACTTTTAATAACTGGATTAGGCCATAGCTAAGATGAATATGAATCTTGTCAGTGCACAAAAAAATCAATTATTGAAGACCACTGACATGCTCTGGTAATAAACCTAGGCTAAAATGCAATACAGCACTCTGTGAAAAAGTAAATATATATTGCAAAGAACAGAACACAACAGGCAGTCTATCTTCAAATTTTGCAGAAAGGCCCTTGTTCCTCTAGTTAGTTCCTCCTGCAGGTATGGCAAACAGCAGTTTCATGAATGTCCCTTGTCAGAATACAAAATCAGCTGTAATGACGTTGAACAAGGATCCACAAAATCTAAATGCTTATGGATCTCCTTGGAGTATCAGAGACTGGGTATCCCACTGTTCTGCATCTGCCAACAGAGCAGTTGCTCGAGTAAAGAGTGTAAGAAATTGGGCAAATATGAAGTAATCTTTCCATTGACATAATTTTCCAGCTTCTGGAAACTAGTGGCTTAAGGATTTAATGATTACTGTTAAACACCACTCTGTCATTTTAAATTCTTCTCTGTTTCATTCTTTACATTCAGAAATAAGCCTAACTGTCATTAACAGTTTATGAATTCTTTTTAATTAGAAATTGCTTATTGAGTTTTCTTCCTCTTTTGATGTTATTAAAATGCAACATTGGCTGAAATCTATTGCCTAAAACCTAGGACCATAAAAAGCAGCTGAGATTTAAGTCCTAAGGCAGGAGCTCTAAGAAAGCAAAATGATGCATCACTGCGCACAAGTACAAATAGTTCCACCCTCAAATAGCTTGTACTTTATGACTGATGGATCAGCAACTGACAAAAGTTTTCTTCAGCTAGCAAAAGCTGCATTTTGACACAATAATTTTGTGAGGAGAAAGGGTATAAAAGACAAACATTTGAAACTCTAGTGGAGCCACCTTCTTCCAACACAATGTAAAAAACCTCAGTAGCTTAAGGAAAATATTCCAAGTAGAAAAACCTTTATACAAAATAAGAACCTAAGAGCAGCCTATTGACTCAGACCATGGGCCAAAAGGACACCACTACAAGCTGATGCCTACATGAAAATGATTATATGGTAAGTACACATACACTTGAGTATTTCCCCAGGCTCAAGACTGGCCCCAAGCACAAGACTTCCTGAACCACATATGATTTCTGTCTCCTTGGAAATCTTAATTTCTTTTTCTTCCAAGCCTATGCACAATCTCCCTTTGACGCTGTGTAAAAAGTGTAAAGGTATCCTAAGAAAACACTCTCCTTTAGAAGTTATGTTCAGTATAACCAAGAAAGAATCTGGAAGAAAAGATTGAGCTATAAGCTAAGTTTTCTTAATGAATGTGCTCTAAATAAATGCAGTAACACCAAGCATTTGAAGTAATGCTTACTTTCACCAGCCTATGGCATTCTAGCCCTATGCAAAGTACAATTTTATTTTCAAAGATTCAAGAGAAGAACAGCAAGAAGTAAATAAAAAGAGCTTACTATTTTTTCTTCTTTTCCTAAAGTCATCAAAACAGGGTGCCCATCTCTTCTGCTACCAAGAATGAACCCACATTTAACACACAAGAGAAGAGGGAAAAGAAGATGCTCTTTTGTTGTCACAGATGGGTGAAAACAATTCTGCATTTCAAACCAGAAAAATCTAGAATAAACTGGATTCTAAATTCAGAAATGCAAGGAGTCAAACCAACACGGCATTTCCAATGTAGGAATAATCTTTCTTTCCCATCCGGTCTACAAGCTTGTCAGAAGTTTCCCATCATGTTTTACAGAAAGGAGAAATTAAAGAATTCTCACAGATGAACCCAGCAGTATTTTCTCTGGCTCCTTCAGCCCATGAGGTGCTGTGCTATAATGAGATGCTCTGTGTCTTGTAAGAATCCTCAATTCAGTAGGAGAAAACAAATCCAGAAAGGCCAGTGAAGCTATAATTTGTCCAAACTTGAAAGAGAAACTAAAGGCAGAGATAGTTGCCAAGGCACAGCAAGGGCCAGCTGCTCTCTCCAGGCCAGGGAGCCAGGAGCCAAAGGCAATGTAACACAGCTGCAGAGTAGGGGCCAGCCAGGGCACCCAGCCAGGAGCAGAGCAGCCAAGGAGTACCGGAGCAGCCCCAGCGACAGCCATCAGGTCCTCCCTGGGGACCAGGACAGGCCAAGGCTGGGATGAGGGCCTATGGGTGGGCTTGGCTTGGCAGGTCCTATGGCTGGGCAGGGCAAGGCTGTGGGGAGCTGGAGACCAGCCCTGCTGTAGCATCGCTGGGGCAGGGGCTGATGGTCCTGGGGGGCTGATGTGGGGTCCTGGGCCATGGGCAGGTGGGGGGAGCCCCGAGCAGCTGGGCGGGGGCAGGCAGGGCTAGGGGTGCCCCCAGGGCCTTGACAGTAGTTAAGTCTGAAGAGCATTCAACCTATATCATTTGATGACTCTACAATACACATTTTAGAAAATCGTATTTTTAACAAGGCTTCATCTCCCTGGGTGCAAGGAAACCAGAAGGAGCTGTATCCCTGAATAGACTCTCAATGTCTGCTTTAGGAAGGGGAACCTCTCCTTCTCCATACCCATGCATTATATGGCAGGGTGGGGAGAGAAAAAAGAGAGACAATCTGAGTACTGGAAAAGATGGCAAGGCTTGGCTCATGGACTAAAAGCAGAGAAGGGATGCAGCCCTTTCCCAAAGGATAAACATTATTTAAGGAAAGATGACCTATTACCAAAAGCTTCACAGACTTATTACTGACTACAGCTCAGCCCTAATTAAAATAGATGCCTGTAGTCCTGCAAATTAAATGCCTGTAGTCCTGCATTAATGTGTTCTGTATGCTTTGTACTATAAGGAATATGAATTTTTGTTTTGTTTGGTACAACAGGAAGGAGAAACCTGTCAAGATATATTAGAACAGACAAGCCTTACCACATTTTTACCTATATACGTATTTAAATTAATCTTGCGTTACATCTCACTAGGTAACCTCCAAGTTTTCTTAATTTCCCTTCTGTTCTATTAAATTAGAGACAGGTAGGAGATTCCATAGAAAAGGCAGAACTGGAGCTCCCCTGGTGGCAGATCCATTGACTCCATGGAGCACAAAGGCAGGAAGAGTTACTGACTGCTTCCTCCCTCTTTTCTCGCCCTGTGCCCAAGCCAAGCATCACATCCCTATTCCCAGCAGTTCTAGCACAGCTCTTTCTCTAACCTTCCAAGAGAGCGAGTACATCACTGGGCACTGATCTGAAGTTTCCCTGTCACTTTCCATACACTTATCCTCGTAATTCTTAAAATTCATATCATATACTCGTCATGCACTGATGTAATCATATGCTTCATCTTGTATTTCTATTTATTTCCATCACCACTGGTTTTAAAGGTTGGAATTTTAGGATGCACATAATACGCAAAGTAAAAAAGCTTCTTCCCTGCCAAAACCTTTAAACTTGAAGTCTGAAAAATATTCTGATGTTTTCCATTCACTTATCTCAGTAATGGCTATTGAATGTTAACAAGTATTTGGAGGAGAAGTTATTCCAATATAGCTGTGGTTTTATAACTCTACTGTTCATCTTTCCCGCACTTTCATTTAAGATAGCAAAGATGCCAGAGTAGATTATCTGCTGAAGCCTAACTTTCTTTTGCCACCTACTTCTACTCATTTCCACTTAGATCAGTATTTATTCCCTCAGAAAACATTATTCTGTTTTATCCTGTGCTGAATTCATAAAACTGCATTTGTGACATTAATCTACTACTCTAGGACTAATTAAAAAAAAAAAAAATCAGTGTACTTCATAACAACATTCAGCAGAAAATTCACATAGTCTTTATACATTATTTGCTTTAAAAAATTCTGTGTTAGCAAACAATAGGACTTAATAAAGTTTAACAGATTTATGCCTTAAATGATATCCATAACAAAGGTTCTCAAAATATGAAAAAGCCTCTCATATTTCTTGAAGAGTTGGGTGCTTGCTTGTTAGCTTTTTATTTATGCTCTAATGTTGCCTAGTTAAAGAAAATGCTGAAGCTGACAAACTGGATAAATTATTATACTTCAAATTCTAAATATTCCAAGTTAGGATTATATCAAAACTGGACAAGAAGTTCAAGGGCTAGTAGATTGGTTCTATTGTGAAAACAAAGCTATTTAACTGTTATAACACCATCAGCTCTGTGCTGTTAATTCCATAACTAACTCTCCATGTTTTCAATCACCTGTATATTACTAAAGTCTGGTCTTTAGTATGGCTGGTACTACTGCTGAGAAAACAGTTTGCAACTGCTTACAAATAATGCCTCTTGATTTTATGAAAATGGGTTTATAACTTAATGCAAAAATTAAATGGCATTAACTGCCTCTAAGTAATTCCATGATATTTAGAAAATGCTGGCAGTTCTGTTTTATTAGATAGCGGTGCAGTGGATTGATACTTAGAATAGAATATATTACAAACAAATACTAATCTATCTATCTGGAAAAGGAAAAAAAAATCAGGGTGTTTTAAATCCAAAATAATCACAGAAACTATAAGCCAAAGTTCTGACAGACAGAAAAGAGGAGAGAAAAACTTTATTAAAAGATATCAGGAAGGAGTAGATCGCTGAACTACTACTTGTGGCAATAACACTCTCCATTTTTCTGAACATGTAATTATTAGTTGAATAATGTAATGAAGCAAACTATTCAACAGATACAAAATCATGCAAGAAGGCCTTCCCCACTACAAAGCCTACAAAGCAAAGATGAAAATAGACATCCTATGCCAAAGAACAGCTTCTAGCAGGACACAAATAACTGAAAAATAGAAAATGCTTGGAATCAGCGGCCATGAAATGTTACCTAGGTAACAAATTTAAACCAACAATTGCAAAGGAATATTGAAATTATGGCAAAAGTGTTAAACAAACAGAAGGTAATAAAAATACTATATTAAATTTCAGAAACAGAAAGCCATACATTAATCTTTATTAGTTATTTCCAGATTTGTAAGGCTTAAACATTGAACTTAAAAGGTGAACATATAGAAAACAATGTTGTTTGTGAACAAAAGGAGGTTCCTAAGTTTATATAGGCTTTGCTTATACAAGTGCAGCAGTCAAGTTTTCAATGAGCTGGAAGTCAATGTGAGAATAGAACAGTCAGCAAGTCTGGAAAAAAGATCAAGTAGTCATTTTGGTGTCTAAATAAAACTTAAAAGTCTATATTTTTGTATGTTTGTAATGTATACATATACAAATATGCTTTTTAAAAGACTATATCTATCCCAGACATACCCAGTTTCTCTTTAGAAATAGCCCAGGTGAGACCATTATCAGGTCCGAGTAATTTTCAGTTGCTCTGACGGAAATAAAAAGCACCACTGATTTTGAAACATACGTTTCCTCTTCTTTTGTTTCCACAACATGCTTATGGGGTGCCCAAGGGTATAATCTAGGTAAACTTAAAACTAGACATGCCTGAACAGATCACTTGTCTGTTGTAATTGCATATGTTTCCATAGATCTCATCATGCCAGTAAGTCATAGAATCATAGAATAGAATCATAGAATGGTTTAGGTTGGAAGGTACCTTAAAGATCATCTAGTTCCAACCCCCCAGCCATAGGAAGGGACATCTTCCACTAGATCAGGTTGCTCAAAGCCCCATCCAACCCGGCCTTGAACAGTTCCACAGAGGGGGCATCCACAACTTCTCTGAGCAACCTGTTCCAGTGTCTCCCCACCCTCACAGTAAAGAATTTCTTCCTAATATCTAATCTAAATCTACCCTCTTTCAGTTTAAAACCATTACCCCTCGCCCTATCACGACACTCCCTGATAAAGAGCCCCTCCCCGTCTTTCCTGTAGGCCCCCTTCCGGTACTGGAAGGCTGCTATAAGGTCTCCCCGGAGCCTTCCCTTCTCTAGGCTAAACCACCCCAACTCTCTCAGCCTGTCCTCACAGGGGAGGTGCTCCAGCCCTCTGATCATTTTTGCAGCCCTCCTCTGGACCCGCTCAAGCAGGTCCATGTCTGTCTTATACTGGGGACCCCAGAGCTGAACTCCAGGTACGGTCTCACCAGAGCCAAGTAGAGGGGGACAATCATCTCCCTCGACCTGCTTGCCACACTTCTTTTGATGCAGCCCAGGATGTGATTGTCTTTCTGGGCTGTGAGCACACATTGCCAGCTCATATTCAGTTTTTCATCCATCAGTATCCCCAATTCCTTCTCCACAGGGCTGCTCTCAACCCACTCATCACCCAGCCTGTATCCATGTTTGGGATTGCCCCAACCCACGTGCAGGACCTTATATTTGTCCTTGTTGAACTTCATGAGGTTCGCACAGGCCCACCTCTCTAGCCTGTCAAGGTCCCTCTGGATGGCATTCCCTTCCCTCTAGAGTATCAACCACACCGCTAAGCTTGGTGTCATATGCAGACTTGCTGAGGCTGCACTCAATCCCACTGTCCATGTCCCCAACAAAGACGTTAAATAATACTGGTCCCAGTTCGGACCCCTGAGGGACACCACTCATCACTGGTGTCCACCTGGGCACTCAGCCATTGACTGCAACTCTTGGAGTGCGACCATCCAGCCAACTCCTTATCCACTGAGTGGTACACCCGTCAAATCCATGTCTCTCCATTTTGGAGACAAGGATGTTGTGTGGGACAGTATCAAATGCTTTCCACAATATTATCAATAAAGCTGAATTCCAGCCAAATGTTCTTTATCTAATGCTCTGATTTATCAGGCTTACAGATCAAAGCAAATAGTTGTTGCATCCACTTTTATAAGGATGCTTAGGAAGATTCAGTCCTTTACAACTCTCTTCAAGTGTTTTTCCAGAATGCCCTAGGAAAGGTATGTAATGAGAAGACAATTGCTACTCTAACAAATAAAAGTGATCTTTAATTTTTTCTCTCTTCTATTTTCTGAATTTAAGACCGCACATCAATATTAGATTCCTCTTTCAGGCAAACCAAGGTATTTGCATTTACATTATAGATTGGTGGATAGACAGATACAGAGTTCTATCTCTGTATTTGCAGTATCATACAAATTGCAGTCAAATAACTAAGAATTAAGACAGAAATCCTCTTCCTTAAAGTTACTTTTGTCAAGCAGTTGCCATATTCACCAAGCTAATAGCTCCTTACTAAAGTACAGGAAACTGAAGACAAAAAAGTGTTAATCATCTTTAGAGATGATTACAATAAAAGTATGACTGGATTACAATAAAAGTATGACTGAAACATTAAGCGACAGCCAGGAAGTTACCTTTCTAAGTGCATACAATAATCTGTAGACTACCTCAAGGAAAAATTCTTACATGTAGTGGAAATTCAAAAAATTCTGTGTTGCTGCATTTCTTTCCTCTTCTCCATTGGCTGCTGACAGCATCTTCTTTCTCTCCTTCATTTCAGACTCAGGTCTTGGGGTTACCATTTACTCCCACTCCCTTTCTTGCTCATATGGCCATGTTATTGCTGAGTTTCACTGCTTTCTACTGTACAACAATGCTGAATTCCTCCCTTCATTTCAACATAACAGCCACATTCATTTTCAGCTTCTTAGCACTCTCCAACTTTACTCACAACATTTTCTACAGCTTGTTTGAAAATATCCTCCCTTTTACTTGGTCCCAAATAAAAATGTCAATATTGTTGGCCCCAATTTTAAATCAGTCAGTAGCAAATTGAGTTCCTCTACTGGCTATCCCCAATCACTGCATCTTCTCTCCTAATCTATACTTGTCATGTACATTCCCTTCATATCGCTGTTATCCACCATCCTATCTTGCAATATTTAATTTTGGGCTTTCAATTGGATCTTCTTCAAATCAAAGCATTTTAGAACTTAAAAATATCAAACACAAAGAAAAAATACATAGAAAGACACCATTAATACTCCAGGGTTGAACTGTCAGTCATGATTAAAAAATGGAAACAAAGAATTTCTTGCCCAAAGTACTCCATCTTAAGCCTGTATCTTAATCCTTAAGAGGATTTAAAAGCCTTGAACTCCGTTAGAGGTATCATTTAAACTTGCAGCTGAAGTCTTCCAGACAGTTAAACTTCTTTATTATTACAGAACCTTAGATTTTTAAAGTGATTGAAAGTGTCATCTATTCCAGACCTCATATATGTCTCAGCTTGTGCTGTCACCACCATCCTTGCATTAATGCAAAGCTGTCCTGAAAGTTCAGAAGGAATGATTGCCTGATAGTGAAGAACTTTGCCAATACTGTTGGAACATTTTAGCCTGCTAAATTTAAGAGACAAGACTATCAGAAAAATCCCAAATTAGGACAGTTCAGCAACAGGATTCATGTATTTTGCTGCTTTTATTGCTGAAGAAGAAGAAGCTTAAGAAATTTCTACAGTAGTCTTAGAAAAGCATATATGAATTCCAATAAAACTATGTAAAAAGTACCCTTTACCTTTTCTTTTTTTTTTTTTTTTTACTTTCCACAATATTTTTTTTTTAGAACACGCCTTAGCTAGAATTAAAATACAGACCTTGAAGATCCAAGATCTGTTCCTTTTTCTGGTGTTGACTGATTATATAGCTTTGTTTAAATTCCTAGTCTGTATGGAGATGGACTTTCCCATCTATAAAAACACCAATACATCAAAAATATGCTGTACTGTAGACAATGTAGTCTTAAAACACACTAAGTGCATTAAGGAGAATGTCCTGGAGTTCTGCTTCCACCTTTAATGTGGTTAACTCCTTTTGCATATCCGGCATCCAGCCTCTGCCTTCATGTGCTGAACTGCCTGGGTTTATTAATTAAAATCTGAGGCAAAATATGCCTTCATTTTGAGGATTATACCTAGTTTATCTTTTTACACTTCCTGTCAGTACAAGTATACGAAACAGTAGATTTTCTTGGTTTAGCCTGTCATAGCAATGCCATTTATAACAGCATATCTGTATCAGGATGTGGGAGCAAGACAGTAGCCGATACAACTGGAAATAGAAGGGTTAATCTTTCCCTGTAATCATAACACAATCAAATGGAAAGGGAGAAAAAAAAGTTGTAATTGAGCTTCCTTTCATACCACTTTGTTAACAGCACACCTCTACCTCTGATTCCTAATACTATTAATTCCTTAAGAAAGTTTCCTCATACACCAACAAATACTATGTCTATTCTACTGTATCCTCTAGCCAGCCCAATATGCTCAGAATCACAGAATCACAGAATCGTGTAGGTTGGAAAAGACCTTTAAGATCATCGAGTACAACCATAAACCTAACACTGCCAAGACCACCACTATACCATGTCCCTAAGCACCTCATCCAAACGTATTTTAAATACCTCCAGGGATGGCGACTCCACCACTTCCCTGGGCAGCCTCTTCCAATGCTTGATAACCCTTTCGGTGAAGAAAAATTTCCTAATATCCAGTCTAAACCTCCCCTGGCACAACTTGAGGCCATTTCCTCTTGTCCTATCACTTGTTACCTGGGAGAAGAGACCGACCCCCACCTCACTACAACCTCCTTTCAGGTAGTTGTAGAGAGCAATAAGGTCTCCCCTCAGCCTCCTTTTCTCCAGGCTAAACAACCCCAGTTCCCTCAGCCGCTCCTCAGAAGACTTCTGCTCCAGACCCTTCACCAGCTTCGTTGCCCTTCTCTGGACACGCTCCAGCACCTCCATGTCTCTCTTGTAGCGAGGGGCCCAAAACTGAACACAGTATTCGAGGTGCGGCCTCACCAGTGCCGAGTACAGGGGCACGATCACTTCCCTACTCCTGCTGGCCATGCTATTTTTGATACAAGCCAGGATGCCATTGGCTTTCTTGGCCGCCTGGGCACACTGCTGACTCATATTCAGGCAGCTGTCAACCAACACTCCCAGGTCCTTTTCTGCCGTGCAGCTTTCCAGCCACTCTTCCCCAAGCCTGTAGCGTTGCATGGGGTTGCTGTGACCCAAGTGCAGGACCCAGCACTTAGCCTTGTTGAATCTCATACAATTGGCCTTAGCCCATCGATCCAGCCTGTCCAGGTCCCTCTGCAGAGCCTGCCTACCCTCAAGCAGATCAAGCTCCACACCCACCCCAGTCCACCACAGTCCCTGACGTTCACTTTGCTCATGATAAAAACTGCATCACTCTGCAAATGCTTAAGAGAAAGATGTGACATCAAACAGTTTCTACTAGTTTTGGTAAGGAGGACAGGATTTTTAATGACTCAGGGAGCAAAGGAGAAAAGGAAAATAAGGGGGAATCTGCTATTTTAAATAGGTAATAGTTCGGTAACTAACACACACAACCAGCACATGGAAGATAAGAGGATGAATCCCTGTGAGCATGTAACCTTGTAATACAGCCTTGCCATTGCTATTAACAGGCCATAAGCTTTGTACCAAATTTACAGGGCCTCAGCACAGGGGTTTGACAAGTCTTCTCTGTCTGAAGGCTTGTTGACCAGCTTGTAGAGCTTTGCTTTACTTGGTTTAGCTGTGACAGCAACTTTTTTAATTGATCAGGCCTCTGTGACTAATTTGTTTTACTTTTATCTTTGTATGGTGTTACCAGAACCCACAGCTATAAGTAAGTCAGAAATGGTCAGTTAAAGAAATGCAGACCAGGAGCAGGAGAAAACTGGTTTTAGGGGCAACAAAAAGAACAAAGAAATAATATCTAACATATGTAGAGGGCACCATATATAGAAAATTTGGAGCTGTAGGCCAATGAAAAAAACACAGAGATGTAAAGCATGTTACTAAACATATAAAAATGATCCCAAGTGGATCCTAGATTGAAGAAGAAATTATCATCAACAACATCACATTCCCCCCAGAAAACAACGTCAGAAGCTGATGGCTTATACTGTTACTCTCACCAGCAGACCAAAGCTACTGACTTCTGTGTGCATCAAATCTGGGACAGAATCCTTGTGGGCCTTCGTGATTAGATAGATGCACTTAAATGTCACCAGACATTCATATAATTTTTTTACCACTCCTCTTTATGTTTAAGTGCATGATGTTTGTTCTTAAATATATTTTTTCTAAATTGCCTTAGAATGTTAATAATAAATTCCACTCAGGTTTTCATTGTGTGATTTATGATGCTAGCATCTGAATTGAATTAATCATGGTCAGCTAGTTGTATATATGCAATTCTGCAAAGCAAGGAATCACAGAAATTACTTGTAATTAAGTGTATTTATATGAAGCAGTATTTTGGTTTCCATCATACAGTAGCACATCATGAAACAAAACTGCTTCACTAAAATCTCACCTTAATTTGATGCACAATATTACTATCCAAAAAGTTAAAAAAAAAAAAAAATTGAAAGTATAAGAACTGCTAGTACAAAATCATTTACCTTTATGTCTATAGCCAGACTGACAGCATGCATAGCATTCACAAGTATCAAACAGTTGTGCAGAAACTGTTCAGGAGTTCTTGGATTAGTATACATCCTTACAAAGTGAGTAGCAATCTAGAGAAGAAAGAAATCAAACTCTTGATCTTGCAGTAAGCAAAATTACCGTGTTTGTATTTTCACTCTTTCAGCAATCCATAAAATCTAAATTTTGAACTAAAATTCCCTATTAAGACTGTACCCAGAGAAAAGAAAAATTAATACTGAAATAATCACTCTAGACTTGCTAAATGTTGGGGGTTTTTTTCTTTTTAAAAACCACATAAACCAACAGTTCCAAAGGAAAATAAGGCCTGAATAAACCCACTTAATAGACTGTATAAAACCTGCACAATATTACGGAAAGTCCTTACCAAATATGGACAATAAGCTGCCAGCTGTGCTGCCAATACCAGACCATCTAGTAGATCTCGGTCAAAATTTACTATCCATCTCATTGGTGGTACTTCACCTGATTTAAAAACAGAGCAAGATGAATTAGACTCTTCTCTGAGATGCCTAATTTTATTCTAGATAGTTATGACGACTATTTGAAATGACTGAGTAGAGGAAAGGACAGAAAAAGGAAACATCCATTCACATTGCAGATTTTCCCAGGCATAATTCTCTTCCAGAGCCATTGCTCAAATCATGAAAAATCTCACCTAGAATATTGTAACTATTATTCATACACTGTTACAGCATGTAAGTGTACTCATCACAAAGGAAGGGAAAGCACGTAGACTAAACTTAACCTCACAGATTAGGAACCTAGACATGTAAATTGTTTTTATATTTATAGGCATAACATTCATAGGGCTACTGAAACTCATGAAAAGATGCATGAATCCTTTAAAGTTGCAATGTTTAAGCACATAAAAAGGAAAAGTTTATTAATTTTCTTTAAGGTCATATTAAATTATTTGGCACAAATGCAATATAAATGAAAACTAACAGCTCAATTCCTGCAGCACAGATCGCTACTTCTCCAATTGTGTTGTAAAGGCTTATGCCTCACAACGTTAGGTTATTTTTTACATTACTAATGTTTTTATTTAAAATAAAACTGATTATTAAGAAAGTAAATATAGTTTATTTATTAGTATTTCTTATCTGAAGCATTCTGTATCTTAAATATTTAACACAGCATTTAGACAACAGACTTTTGTTCTTAAGCATCATAATAAACCATAGGAAGAATACAGTCATTTGAAAACTCTCCACCTGAGATATTCTCCAAAAAAAGTTACTGACATACTAAATGTCAGTAACTAAATGTCAGTAACAAAACTAAATGTTTTAAATCACTGTCTATACCCAATTACTGGTACTTTGCTCTCCAGATGATATGCACTTTGTGAAGCGTGAACACATAGAAGCTGATCCTTTTTTAAGGAGAGCAATCTGGTCACAAATATTCAAGTACTGAGTCATGCCTCCTCTGTTGTGTTATTTGCAGTTTCTTCCAACTTCTATTGCAAAAATACCTATTGCTTAATTTTCTTTTTTTTCATTACTGTCTCAGGTCCAAGCTCCCAAATTCAGGGAACACTTTGGACTTCTGCTACTGGCAAGGTTTTCAGACAGACCAGGATCACGCTTTCTCATATAGGACAAATTATATAGTTTTTATTTCACTATACATCCAGAGAGTGTATTGTTTACCAAGTTTGAAGCTTCCAAATTTGAAAAAAGCCCACTGATATGCTACAGAATCTGAGATGATCAAAAATCTCCTACATATTAAAAACACATAAACATCTTAAAGTTATAATATAAAGAAATGTTCTTTTCTTTCAAAAATGTTATCATTAAAAGATAAAAAAAGTTTGTAACACTGAACTGGTATAATAGTAATATAACAATGTTCAGAACAGTCCACTATCTTCATTAGCAAAAGAAGAATTTGGAGACAGCAGTACTTGACATAGAAATTATTTCAAAGAACAGAAGCATAAAATATTTCACCAGGCTACACATTTCAGACCTTTATTTCAAGTCTGTCCTTATTAAAAGCTTCATTCTACAAGACCTAACACATGTAAGCAGGAGCACAAATCGTGTATATTTTAAAGGTCTCTACCATTACAGAAAGACTGTTACAAACTAAATGAAAGTTCAAGAAAGAGAAAAGGATAGATTCTCTATGCATTTAGAACACAATGGTCTCATTTAGTGGTCAAGAGTGCTGAATCTTTTGCTCTCACAAATTAGACGACGCTATGCTACAGATTTAACACTTCAATCAGCGTTACTAAGGGTTTTAAACTTGAGACAGTATTTTTGGGTATGTTATATACCCTATGAACAACACCTATCAAAACCACACTGACTAAGAAAAAAAGTAGGCTGTTTTATACTGAAAATTATTAAATTTCTTAAGATAACCTTATTCACTTCTAAGTGCCTTCAGATGTCAGCCAGGCTAATGTAACCAAGCAAGTTATTGTCCAAAAGCCAGGCCACAAATCCAAAAAGCATTCACACTGGAAAAAAAATTCCTGACCTTAAACTGAAACAGTGGTAACCACTCCATGTAGTGCTGAAGACACTATGAATCTTCAAAATGGTTTTCTTTTACTAGCACTTATTTTACTTGAGTTTATACCACCTCAATTGCCTTTACCCACCTACTTTTGTTTGATATTAAGTGGGATTCCCAAATTGTAATTAGTGACAGGCAAAAAGTAGCTAGAGATGCTGCTGCTAATGTCAGATCATAATTTATCAACATCAGCTCATGTAACTTCCATTGGTCCCCCAAGAAGTACAGTTAAATCAAATTTGCAACTAAGTACCTATTATCAGCTACAGGTATAAATTTGGTTGTGGAACTCCTCATTTATACCAAACAGTTTAGTTTTAAGCTTATAAAATTGTTCTACAGTGATGTAAATATGCTTCAGACTAAATTTAAGAGATAAACTATTCAAGAACCAAATAGAAGAAATAAAATAACCATGGGACAAATCATTAAATAGGAAGTGGATTCAGATGGAATCCTATATTAATGCAAATTAATATATCAAATTATAATCTCAAATAAAAATTAATTCCAGGAAAAAATAATTTTTAAGTACTTGCTTTCATACAATAAGCCAGCTAACACACAACAGAATTTTATCAAACTGTGACTTTGTATGTCATAGAAGAGTGAAAATCTTACAGAATTTTCAAAGATTGTTCATGAACATCCAGAAGTAAAACTTTGATGGGCATACGCATTGCACCGGGAGTGCTGGTTCATTATGATCCTCCTAAGACACTAAGACTTCATAAAGTATCACTGCCAGTTATTGGAGCTAATGCTACAGGGAAAAAGAGGTTATTATAAATAACCTTACATCCCTTCAGACACTGGGAACCCCAAGTTGTGCACCATTGGAACCGACCTCCAGTCAGGATGCAGCACACTGTACAGATGCAGTCTGTGGGAGGGTTAGCTCTTATAGGATTTTGTTAAAACAAAACAATTCTGCTAATTATTTCTACCATCAGATAAAAAGGATGTTCATGTGAGAACTTGGTGCTGCAGTTTTAGTTAAAGACAAGGACACGCTGGTGGCGTAATCACTGGTACCAAGTGGGAGCTGCCTACAGGCTCCTCTGTTACCATTAGCTGCCTAAGTTTATCCTGTAGCCAAGGGATATGCATAGGGCAGCACAGGCCTGCACCTACTCAAGTTAACTGTTATGTGGATCATCTAGCTCCTTTATGTACAATGATCTTCCAGTTAGGATCACTACAACTTATTAATGGCTTGGTATATTTATACTATTTGGAGAGAAGCTCCCTGAAACAATTTAATTAAAAATTATCCAAAAAAAGTACTCTTTCCAGAAAATATCAAAAACAAAAGTATTTTTCATTACCAAGTACTTTGTGAGGAAGTACTTGGTACAGCTTCAGAATTATCTTTTGCTGATTTTGAAAGGAAAAAAAATTACGGAGGAATCAAGTCAGTGATCCAAACCCACATTTGAAGTACAGGTCAAAAAGAGTTATTTAGAAGACAATTCAGTACAGGGCTTCTTATGACATGACACATAAAGAAAGTATACATTCAGGAAAAAATCATACTCTGTAGGGAAAGATCCTTCTTTGTGGCATGAGCACCAAATAAAGAGCCTCAGAAGGATTCGGTGTGCTATCAAGAAAGATACTATACACCTAAAACAACCTTACAACCTGCTGCTTTCAGTAGCAGTCAGTTCAGACTTCTTTTTTTAATTTCATGCTCAGGTACAGTGATGTGGGAATAAAGATATTGTTTGGTCTAATTTACTAAGCACTAGAGATTTAACATTACTCCTGCAAAATACTTTCAAGCAGGGTGCTAGCGATTATTTCTTTAACTGCTACAATAAACACTCTGCTGCAGTGGAAAAAAGAATGTATCAAAAATTCAGTGGGAAAGTCATTAGAATATTCAAAACTAATTACACTTAAAAAAAATAATTCAACCTACAACAAACTCCTGTACCATATTCTAAGCAAAATCTGTCTTTCATGATTCTGTTGTTCATTTATAGAATACAGATGCCTCAGCATCTGAAAAACGTAAATGTCTATCACTTCACATCAACTATTTGAAGATACTTCAGCATATTCATATAGCTCTAGTAAGAAAGAATAGGAGCAGATGCTGCACAAGCTTACCAACAAAGGCATGTAAATTCATCTGACCTTAACTCTGTGACATTGATAATGATTTTAGTTTGACACTTCTTCAGTGTGGTGATGTTTAGGCTTGGTCCAAAATCCCTTATTTTTTCCTATTCATGCTGTAAAGTGGCTTCAAACATTATTTCAAAGGGAAGAAAAGATCAGCAGGTCAATGGGTTTGAAAGCCAACGGCGGCTGCTGCCCACACCTCTATCTGCAATGCTCTGCCTCATCACACTATTCAGTCTCTTCCCACCATTCTCTGTTTATGCATCCAATTACATTCAACAAAATGGCTTTCACAACAGGAAGGTCTTGGATCTAAACAGGTGTAACTTTGTCCAACATCTTCCCCTTCTCTCCCCCCAAAAACCTATTCATCGTATCAGAAGACAGATGGAAATCTTACTATAAATGAATCATTATATAAAATACGTTCTATCATATATTAATTATATTAACAATTACTCTGTTCTTACACAGTCTCTTTTCTTCTGGAAGGCCCTAAAGTGTTATTTTGTTCCATTTTCATTAGTAAAAAAATAAGTTCTAATGGTTTAAATAAAAGAACTGGCTTAAAAAGAGGGACAAACTCTCTCCTCCCTTTTACAGAAAACAGCAAGTTTCTTCTAGAACATTCAAAAAAAAAGTTATTTCAAATTACTATCTAAAAAGTTTCCTTTTCTGAAGAAAGTTTTAATTCAATTTAGACTTCAAATGATGCTCCCTTTATTGTCATTGTTTCATTAATATGAACAGAAATAAAACTAAATCAATTTACATGTTGTTCTAAATATTCATGAAATGTATATTCAGTTAAAAAAATATCCAAAACCAGTATTTAAAATGAAAATTAGAATGAAATGAAATTTCATTCTAGATTAGAATGAAAATTCTAATCTAGATTGAAATTAGAATTAGAATTAGAATGAAATTAGAATTAGAATTCTGGATTAGAATGAAAATTTCATTTTCTGTAAGTTTTCAAATTAAAATTAAAACATTCATTTCTAAATTTATAAAGAAAAAAAACACATTTTGCTGTGTCAGAATTATTTTTTTCCTATTGTTTAACTGAAACAACTTTTTTTTCAAGCAGAAAACTCAAAGTTTAAGGGTCCTTGATAATTCTGGAGGGCAAGGTACCAAAGATGAAGTCTGACTGGATATATAACATCTCCTTGTTACCTATGTCAGGAACAGAATATAGTAAATATGGGCCTCAACATCTAAATTGGGACAGTATTAATTTTAACTAAATTCAGACCTCCATTTTACAAATGTCTACAGTAGAAGACATTAATTTCATCCCAAATCATTGGTAAATTGCTTGCAGCTATTTCAAAAATATTTAATGTAGTCACTGCAAAACCAAATACTTTAAAAATAGCAAAATGCATTTTTAAAAGCTTACTTTCTTCCTAAAAAGTTAGCCTTTCTAATATAAATCCATCATATTATTGATCATAGTTGGGACCTATAAAATTCAATAATCTTTGTGGTTTTATTTTTTGTTATTAATAGAACTCAGACTCACTCTCAGCACACAATATTGGTATTTTTAATAAATCACCATTTCCACATTTTTATTTTTATCTTTTTAAGATTAACTACTTCTGCTTTCATTTTAAATTAGGTCCAATATTGACTTGTTCTTCTGGTTAGTCATCTAGATTGATTTGCTCAGCCTGGTTACAGAAGCTCAGTAAACCAGATGCTTTGATGAAAAAGTAAACTTTATTGTTTATCTTATTTTAATTTTAAATCTTATTTTAAGTGTACCATTAGCTACCTTTAGGTTTCTGGTGGGAATATTGCTTGAGCACATTTAAGCAATACCAGTTGTCCCTAGTTCCTATGTACTTTTCTTCTATCTCTACTAATCCTTTCTTTCATGCTGGTAGCATTGTCTGTGTGGCAGCAAAGTGAGTGTGGGAACAAAGCTGGCTTAAAAAGAAAGGGCAAAACATTTCTTTACTTTTAATCTGGATCACACCAATCTGGTTTACCACGCAGCCATATAAATGGCTGTGCCTGTGGAAATGAAACATGGTAGCACTATTGTTTAAAAAACATTTATTAACTATAGCTTTATAGCCTATGTAAATCAGAGCATGAAGAAAAAAAACCATGAAGTGGAATGTTTTCCCATTTTGACTAATTAAATACTTTTATAAGTATTTTTGTTGTTTTCCAGTTAATCCTTCTACTATCAATCAACCTGCTTAACTCAAATGCTTGTGAATAAATTAGTCAGAAAATATAATGTATTTTTCCTAATTACATCAAATCTAGCAGAAAATCTGCCAGCTAACCACTCTACAATAATTAAGTTTTTCAATATAATTACTCAATTTTAGTAGAAATAAACAATGGAAATCAGAAGTCTTATTCAGGATACCTCATTTTCTTCTAAGCATATAAATGTATTAAATTTAATTTGTATTGGTACTTCTTGCAAAAAAAATATAAAATAAAAAATTACTAATGGATCCTTAAAATAAAGATTGTCAGCTAATGTCATGATGAAAACCTGACTGATGGGTGTTGTAGGCCAAAAATAGCTTAAAACATGAACGCTAACAGGTAGCAGATAACTCTGTGAGGGCGGGGAAGGGGAGAGGAAATTGTCCAAAATTGAACTTCTGAACTCTGAGACAGATTACTGCTACTTGCCAGCTGCATTCCATAGGGGCTCGCTGCAAATTTTGATAACACCTAGACTGAAGTGACATGTTCTTAATCTTCCCATTAATGAAGAGGTGTGAGACAGAAGCACCAATTAGGCTGATCATGAGTTGTGCTTCTGCACATAGACTATTTAGATTGGAAAACTTGGCACTTGGACTTATGAAAGAAGAAGAGGCCAAAAAGAAGCACGTGACACACCATGAATTGACATGACTTTTGCCTGATCTTCTCAGACCATTAGCGACCTCCCTGCCAGAGAGGGAATTTCAGACCTCGGGAACATAGCACTGTGTGGAGCGACTGAGTGTCTGAAATTATCAAATAGGATAAGAGCTCTGACCTTGCTGGTTCTTCAATAAACCCCAGTATCCTGATCTATCACAGGCTGTTGTTTACTGTGTCTCACCCATGACAATAGGTGAAAATACTTCATAAAAGAAAATAATTAAGCAGGATTAACTTGGAGTGGATGTGCAGTCACTCTTACGTAGTGTATTCAGACATTTACTATGGTTATGTAAAGCTAAAATATACTGCAAGAGGCCTCTGTAAGTGATCTAAAATGAGAGTAGTTTTGTTTCAGTTGTTGATCCCACTCAACACTGAAAGAAGTAACGTTCGTACTCAATTCAGTGATTTGGGACTAACTTAATTCCTGCATTTATTTATTCTTAACAGGTAATTTTATTTTTAACTTGTAATGGCATCATGTGGCATGCATGCAGTAACCAAGCATAACAGCATTGTCCTCATCTTTCTTGTGACAGGTTAAACCAACTCTTGAAGACACACTGCTTTCTTGTTTCATGAAGCATTTCTAGATAGAAGAAACAAAGTTTTGCCATGGCATTCTAATTATTCATTTCCATATTTTAATTTTCTTTTTTATTTCAAAAGTCCAGATCCATTGAGTTTTTAAAAATCTTATGGCCTTTAAAAAGTCCCTGAAACACATTTTACATCAATTACTTAATACCTAGTCTCACTCCTAATTCATCCTGAATGTAGAAATAACAGATTTGTCAAAACCAAAATTTATGTGGGGATGTTTTCAGATTTAGATGTTTTCCCTCTCTTCTCCCACAAAGAGAAAGAAAAGAGCAAACTATCTTTGCTGTCACTCTTTGAGTTGGATTTGGTCTTCCCCAATGAATCAATAGCACACAAGGCTACAAGGTTTTTGCAGTGCTTTTTGCCAAAATCTTTCTTCGTTTTCACTAAAACAAAAATAAATGTTTTTACATTTGTACGATTAGATTTGAAGCCTCAAGATTTTTTGTGGGATATGAAAACTATTTTCCAAATGGAAATAATCAAGGAAATATCTATAACAATTCTACACGAAAATTACAAACAACCTATTTGTTGGCAGAATAGCAAACAACAGTCACCATAAACTCCTCTAGGTCAAATTTTGTCTGTTTGACAGGTAGAAGATACTGTGGACAACGGAGAAATACTAGACATTAACTTCAGTAAGATTTTGGTCACATTCTCTTTCATAAGGAAGCAAGAAAAGATAGTCTAGGAAAAAGGTACTGGTAGGTGGAGCACAAAACTCACTGCAAAACAGTAAGCCTAACTATCAGCTGTCCACAAATCAAAATGCAAAGTCCTAGATTGTATACTATTCAATATTTTCATTTGCAACTTGGGAAATAGCATAAAACTACCTTAGTCCAATCTGGAGATAATATTAAGCAGGTTAAAGAATTGACTCTGGGAAGAAGAATGGGTTGCAAGTACTTGTGAGGAGAGGACTATAATTTAAGCTCTTGAACAAGTGGAGTAATGATCTGAAACAAATGGGATGAAATCCAATAATGATGCATGCAGTGTACTATACTTAATTAAGAATAATTCATTACACAAGTACTAGATGGAAAATTGGATAGTCGGAAATTCTGCACAGAAGAATCTGGAGATAACAGCAAATCTCACACTGTTGCAGAAAAAGCAAATACTTTGCTAGGATGCATAAATAGGAGAGTTGTACCTTAAGCGGGTAGACTGATCCTTTCACTTTTATTCAGTTCTAGTAAAGTCTCACCTGGTATAAAACCCAGTTAATAGCAACCAAACTTCAAGAAAGACATGGATCCACTAAGAGAGTTTACCAGAAAACAAACGAGCTGAGTACACAGAAAGACTGAGAGAATGGCACTGTTTTGCCAAGAAGAGGGAGTAACTGAAGCAGAACATAGTAATTTGCGAATATGTATAAAGTTACTAGAAAAGCAAAGATCCACTGCACACCACATTTTAGAAGAGAAAGGATGGACTTAAACTCTAGCACGGGAACTTTTGGGTTAGGTTAGACAGTAGAAAAATCTTTCAAATGGAAATGAGTGGGAAATACTGGCAGATTTTGCCTGAAGTGGACCATGGAATCTCCTTTTTCAGTTTTTTGTCACAGTCCAGGCAAATACCTGTCCGGTACACTACAGGTATAGTCAGTTTAGTCTTTGCACATGAGAATGAAACAGATTTCTGTTGTCTTTCTCCCTTTCCTACTTCCTGTGATTTCCTGCGGGGTTTTTTCAAGCTTCGCTTTTATTCACTGATTCATCAATATGCTTTCTCTCACTGACTTATTAAAACTGGTTTATACCTTCTTTGTGCTGCAAAACACCAGAAATGTACAATTTACTTTCCACTGTTCCCTTTTATTCCAGTTCCTCCAATGTTCTGAAGTCACCCTTTATGCCTCCCATAACACACTATTCTATCCCTCACTGACTGTAGAAAAAGACCTGTTTTAAAAGAAACGTTTTAAAGAGAAATAGTCACAAAAATATTTTTCCTTTGTTTTTTTTTGGTAACAAAGTATCTCTTTGAAGATAGATGGTAGTGTTTTTATTCAAAGAAACACCCCAGAAAAACGGCTAATTGGATCAAGAGTTCCCAGCACTCTCTGAAGCCATTGTTCCCAATGGGTATGAAGTCAAACATTTCACTGTTTCAAAAGAGCTAACACATTCCACTGCTAACAGTGAAAATGAAATCTTTAAAGCTGTTGGCCCCTCTTCTCAAAACCAGGAAGAGACAACATCCAATTTTTATTCTAAATAGATACACGAAGGTACTCTTTGGCATCAGTCCCACAAAAAAACAAAACAAAACAAAAAAAAACCAAAACAGTACAAAATTGTTGGCAAGCGAAAATCGTGATGATCTTTTTGGTAAAATAACACTATTTAGCCCTCCCTGAAAAACACCACACTTAAACAACTCTTCCACCACACACAACACATCACTTTGGTTCTGGAGAAAATTACAATGAAAAATTACCATTAAGCTTAAAAGAAAAATTCCAAAAGAAAAGGAAAAAATGTTGTAACACATAAGTATGATGTATTGGTATTATCTGGATAAGACAACCATTCAGAAGAACAAAATGGTCTTATACCAAGCGTTAAAACTCTTAAAGGATCAGATTTGGTTTAATCTACTAAGTTTAAGACTTATTTTATATAAAAAAGTAGGAATAGCAATAAATCTGTAAAGAAAGTACTGTTATTTCTTGTGAAGCTGTTCTGCTGTTTTCACAAGCAATAAAAAAGTTTAATTCTTGCTATCAGTTGCAAAATCAACGCATATGTGTCTAAGGAGGCACAATAGATATCTCCACAAATGATAAATCTTCTGTTATACAGCCACAAGCATTTTTTTTGAAATTCTGAGTTACTGAAAAACAGAGGAAAAAATATATAGGTTTAGGCTAATATTCTATAAGACTTTCCAAATAAACCTAATACATTCACATAAAAATCTTGAAACTGATGACCTTTAATGATCAAAGGTATGAAATGGCACTTTATAAGAAATTAATAAATTAGACTATGGAACTACAAAGGAAAAGTAACAATTGAGTGGCGATATGACAGCAGTCTATATAAGTAGGCATGACATTGAGAATGGGAACCAGACATTATTGTTAAATAGCTCAGTGGAATACACAAATTTGTCGGTAAAGGAAGTACCAAATTACACTATTAAGTAGCAAGCTCAAAATAAAATATTTTACATGCAATACAGATTTTAAACCTACTCACTGCTTCAGAATGGTGTGATGCTAGAAGTTTGCACAGGTTCAAAATACAATTAAAGAAATTCACAGAATAAAAATCTAGTACAACCTTACAGAAGTACCACCTTCATCTCAAGTATTCTTGAATTTCCAATCAGGAAGTCTCAGAGTACACATAAAGTATTGCTACATGTTTGGACCATTACTCATCTCTAAGCATCTTGCATTGCAGGTAGAATACTGAGCTAGATAGACCTTTAAACTATCACAGTATGTCCTTTTTAATGTAAATTACTGCAGTAATAATGGTGTATAATATTATATAACAACTTCCCTATTCTGGGACCTGAAAATCTCTGGAGGTAAAACTAATCTATAGCTATAATAACACCTATAGTCCTGTTTCAATAGCTTAAATCTGGTCCTGAATAATACAAACATTTACAGAAGAAATATGTAGCAATAACCTTTTCTGTAAGTGCTGACATTAGAACCAGGACAAGGTTTAAAATTATGGTACTGAATTATACAATACAGAGCATAAGAAAGATGAGAGGAAATACGCCTTTGAATATTTTTTGAAAAAGGCTATTATGTCTTTCCTAAAATGTATGTAGAATTAACAGAACGATAACGTATCTACCTTCAGCACACAGCATGAGAGGCTATGTTTATCTTAACATGGAAAACAAGAAGTCTTTTATTAGAGACTCATAGGCAAATTACAGTTCCTACCTCAGGCAGGATCCTACAACCCTTGCTCAGTGAAACTGATAATTATTATTCTAAGAACTCGTGAAATATCAGGGACAGATCGATTTAATACCACTGACAATTCATAATAATTCTAAGCAGAATAGTTCAAGAAGCACCACATGGGGCAATGACAAAAAACCAGATACACTGGGGACACGACTCATTTATTCCCATCTGTTGCAGAAGGCTTTTACCCTGAGGCATGAACATTTACCTTTCTGCTACTAATAAAATTTTCCAATTGTCTCGCTATCTACGAAGTTCTGTTTTATTTTTGCTGATTCTTATCACAAATAATATCTTAAATTGACAAATTCCTTAGGTTTTTCTACATCACATAAGAATAGTGTTACCTTATATCAGTTTCAATTTTGTTGCTTTTCAACAGAAAGTTTCCATTTGTAAGGAGAACTAGTTTTAAAATCACTGAATGGTACTAAAAGCCTCTAGATTAAAATGTCACCTTCGATGCTATTTTTTTAATCATGGCATTTCACTTATAGATCACTTTGATTTAAAATGCCATAAATCACAGCAATTCATTACAGCATACCTGGCTTCTATTCTGGCTTCAGAATGAATACTATAATCCCCACATCATATTATTTAGTCAAACATTAAAAAAAGTTAAATACTATTCTCAGTGAAATTGACTGTTTGATACTTACAATGAATTAACAGAACCTTTTTCAATCTTTATAGTCTGAAATATGTTTTCTCCTCACAAAATATCTGAAGTTTTATTACTATGTACTGCAGAAGTAGCATTAATTACAGAAATAATCAGAAAGCTTATTTATTCCAATTAACATACAAACACTGAGAAGCACCTTGTTTAGCTGAAAGTAAATAGTTGTCTGGGCATCTCAAAGTGTACTGCAAGTAAGGAAACAAAATTTCTTCCTAAATATTTACCCGATTATTCCTATTTAGGTCATTTAGGTTTTTGAGGGTCAGCATATATGTATCTACACATATACATTTTTATATATAAGCATACATGTCTACACACACATATATATGTATGCATATATGTATACACACAAATATATGCAGCCCTAAGAGTTAGGGCTTTCTTTTTGAAAGTATCTTTTTAACAGTTTTCCAAATCTGAACACTTCGAATCTTTGCAATATAGGGCTCCAAGGACTGTCCTTCTTCATACCTTTATTTCCCTGAAGCTGCATATTGCCAGCTGGTATGAAACAATAAAGCTGTACAAAACAAATATTTTTATACTACACCAAAGTCTAAAAAGGTAAATTAAACATGGAGTTTTGCTTATTTCTCAACTGCATATTAACTTAAAACTCAGGAAAATAATTCTTTTTCTCTTTTCTATCAAATAAAGTCCTGATATGATCTTGTGGATTTTTCAGCTATAGGGAACAAGATATGATGCAATTCTTAAACACGGAGTGTTCAGGTTGACTAAGAAAGGTGAGCAGGACAGAAAAGCCTACTTATTGGACTTCATATTTACACATTACGTTTCATTCTTATGTTCTGCTGTGCAAATCATGAAATATAACACAGGAAAATGGTTAAAAACTTTGCTAATTTATATTTCAGGAAATAATTTCCAGGACTTATCACTCAAGAACAATGTTCTCTCATAATATTTTGTTGGAAGGCAGACTTATGATACTCATGATGGCAGTTCATTAGATAGTTACTTCCCCTTCTTTAATTCAGCTTTTTATCAAGTGTACAAAAAGCAAGATTCGTTCTTTGGGAAAAGCCTGTTTTGCAGTGATTTTAACTGAAAGAAATCTTACATGAAATTACATAAGATTCTTCCCTTCTACCTTCAAACATAAAAAATATCCTTCAGCTCTTGTTTCTCAATTGTCTCTAAGAACTATCAAATTGAGAAGCAAGAATTAACAGACTCCATAAATACCCTTCCTAAAAATGGGAGAGAGGAGAGGGGAGATAAAGAAAAATTCATTAAAACAAGGAAAAGAAAAGAGTGTGCTTTTTAATTGCTATACTAGAAACAACCTTAAGCAAAAGTTCTAGAGAAGTAGTTTTAAAACAAACAAGAATTCTACTTAATTCTCATACAGCTTTGGGAAGACATGTCATCTCACACTAAAATCTCTCCTTCTCAACCTTTTTACTGCAGATGCCATGCTAAATTGATATCAAAATTTAAAAAAAAAAAAAAAAACAACAAAAACCCCTTACAGTGAAGTGAATAAAATGCATCAAACCCAAAATTTTCCTACTTGAGAGTAAGAATCTTGAGAGATGCTATGATGCTTAACATTGTCAGACAAACCTACATTGGCACTGGATTAGCACTTCTCTTTCCTCTTAAGCAGAATTTCCATTCTAAGCAGATTTTCCAGTAAAATGTATCTACTCTGGAGACAGCTCTTACATCTCAAACTTAGGTTGATCGTTCAGATATTGTTCAATTTACTGGCTGTCATACTCTCTAATAATTTTATACTAAATGTAGAATTATCTACTCTTTTCAAGATCTTCCTAGGATTCATTCAAGAAAATCCCTTATTTCCCAAAACATAATTTATCTTTTTCATCATGGCAAGAGTCATAATTAACAAGGAAGAGACATACAGCTTCTCAGGTGGCAATTTAATTCACTAATTTGCAAAATTTTCTTCTGTTTAGGAAGTACAGGTTTTGCATTATGGCATTCCAATACTCTAGCAACTTTTTAAGGGTTTATCCTGACTCTTATTTTTCCATACTATTACTAGTTAGTCTTTCAGAGAGAAATGTTGAGAAGAAATGCGAAGCTAAGGAATGCTGGAAGGTAAACTGAAAATTTATTACACTCAAATAACTCATGCTTCCTCTCCTATCATTACCATTGCCCATATAATGCCTTAAGTCAGCACTGAATCTTATATTTCATGTATAATTAGGGTCTCAGCAGAATAGGCAACGTTGCATTTTGCAGTTTTACAGCATTTGGTCTCAAGTTTCAACACTGCTTTCCATTTTATCGTCAATAAGACATATTACAAGCCTGCCCTCCCAAAACATATGCCAAGCTGCTTTTAAAACGTATTTATTTTTTAGTTGCAGTAAGGGCAGAAGATGTGGAGATAGTAAACTCCTTGCTAATGTTCTCTCTAAGCTATTGAGATCTTAATTCTTGCAAGAGAAGAGTTCTGATGAATGACAGTTATCTTCAACTTTAGAAGGAAGTAATAAAGATGTATATTTAAAACCTTTCTGCACTTCAGTAGTTTAGGCTTGGCTCACTGTCACATTTCACTTTGAGTAGCTTAGGTATCAAAGGAAAGACTGAGAAATACAGCCTGAACAGATCTTCATTTATTTAGTAGGAATGGATCACCAACAGACTAGTTTGAGCTGAAAGCAGCTCCATGGTCAAGACATATTGCTAGTCAGGGCTAATCCTTTATTCAAAGCAGAGTGTTTGGATGATAACATGCAGGCGCATAAATGTTAAGCAAAAAATGGTAATTGCTCTCTGAACTGGACTGTAGCAAGAATAAAAGAACTAATCATTCTCTTAAAATTACTGATATTAAGGAAATAATAACAAAAACTCATACAAAATTGAGGACATTTTGGACTTTCAGTTGGCTTGTATGAACATTTACCATACTTTGACTGATGTTTTTCCTTATGACTCTTCTAACTGTTCCTCTGAAAAAGCCTGTTTAAATGCTTAATTTAAGGCTAACATGATTAAAAATATCACAATATCTAAGTATAAATTTGATGATTGACCTTAACATCATAAAATTTAAAGGACCAATGGTACATCAGAATATTAAATCTGCTGAGATATGTAAGGTCTTCTCCAGTGTATGATCTTAAAACACAAATTCAGTCTAATGACCCGTAAGGTACATTACTAGTGACCAGCCTCCAGCTGGACTTTGTGCCACTGACCATAACCCTTTGAGCCTGGCAGTTCAGCCTAATTTCAGTCCACCTCACTGTCCTCTTATCTAGCCTGTACTTCATCACTTTGTTTAGGACGATGTTACAGGAGGCTGTTGAAAGCCTTGCCAAAGTTGAGATAAACGACATCCACTGCTCTCCACCTGTCCACTGAGCTAGTCATGTCATCATGGAAGGCAATCAGGTTAGTCAAGCATGACTTCCCCTTTGTAAATTTATGCTGACTACTCCCAAACAATTTCTTGTCCTTCATGTATTTGGAAATTGTTTCCAAGATTATTTACTCCATCACCATCCCATGAAACAAGATCACAGAATCACAGAATCGTATAGGTTGGAAAAGACCTTTAAGATCATCGAGTCCAACCATAAACCTAACACTGCCAAGACCACCACTACACCATGTCCCTAAGCACCTCATCCAAATGTCCTTTAAATACCTCCAGGGATGGCGACTCCACCACTTCCCTGGGCAGCCTCTTCCAATGCTTGATAACCCTTTCGGTGAAGAAAAATTTCTTAATATCCAGTCTAAACCTCCCCTGGCTCAACTTGAGGCCATTTCCTCTCGTCCTATCACTTGTTACCTGGGAGAAGAGACCGACCCCCACCTCTCTACAACCTCCTTTCAGGTAGTTGTAGAGAGCAATAAGGTCTCCCCTCAGCCTCCTTTTCTCCAGGCTAAACAACCCCAGTTCCCTCAGCCGCTCCTCATAAGACTTCTGCTCCAGACCCTTCACCAGCTTCGTTGCCCTTCTCTGGACACGCTCCAGCACCTCAATATCCCTCTTGTAGTGAGGGGCCCAAAACTGAACACAGTATTCGAGGTGCAGCATCACCAGTGCCGAGTACAGGGGCACGATCACTTCCCTAGTCCTGCTGGCCACGCTATTTCTGATACAAGCCAGGATGCCATTGGCTTTCTTGGCCGCCTGGGCACACTGCTGGCTCATATTCAGGCGGCTGTCAACCAACACTCCCAGGTCCTTCTCTGCCGGGCAGCTTTCCAGCCACTCTTCCCCAAGCCTGTAGCGTTGCATGGGGTTGCTGTGACCCAAGTGCAGGACCTTGCACTTGGCCTTGTTAAACCTCATACAATTGACCTCGGCCCATCCATCCAGCCTGTCCAGGTCCCTCTGAGGAGCCTTCCTACCCTCAAGCAGATCAACACTCCCACACAACTTGGTGTCATCTGCAAACTTGCTGAGGGTGCCCTCGATCCCCTCATCCAGATCATTGATAAAGATGTTAAACAGAACTGGCCCCAGTACTGAGCCCTGGGGAACACTGCTTGTGACCAGCCGCCAACCGGAGTAAACTCCATTCACCACCACTCTTTGGGCCCGGCCAGCCAGCCAGTTCTTTACCCAGCGAAGAGTACACCCATCCAAGCCATGAGCAGCCAGTTTCTCCAGGAGAATGCTCTGGGAAATGGTGTCAAAGGCTTTACTGAAGTCTAGGTAGACAACATCCACAGCCTTTCCCTCATCCACTAGGTGAGTCACCTTGTCATTTGAAGATGAAGCTGACTGGCCTGTAGCTCCCTGGATCCTCCTTCTTCCAGATAGGAATGACATTTGCTTTCTGCCAGACCTCTTCCAAACTTCCCCCTGATTGTCCTGACCTTTCCAAGATAACCGAGTGTGGCATTGCAATGACATTGGCCAGCTCCCTCAGCACTTGTTGGTGCGTCCCATTGGGTCCCATGGACTTGTGTTTGTCCAATTTGTTTAAGTGCTCCCTAATCTGATCCTCCTCCACCAAGACTAAGTCTTCCTTGCTCCTGACTTTCCCACTCATCTCAATAGCCTAGGATTGCTTAGTGCCAGTCTTACCAGTAAAGACCAAGGCGAAGGCATTGAGTACATCAAGTCTTTTCTGTGTGCTTTGTCATCAGATCCTCTGCCTCATTTAGTAGAAAGAACAGCACAGTTAGCAGACATCAATTCATTTTGAGGCAGTAAAAGCAAGAAAGTAAGAGGAAATTGAAGGCTAAAACAGAGGATTCAAAGAGATATTGAGACAGGTCATCTGTGGAACAGAATAGTATAAGATCACACAGTTAAGAACTTTTATAATGCAGAGGTGTAAGATTAAGACTATGAATTTCATAATTTGTCAAAATTTTCTCTTTTTTTTAAATTATTGTAACTTTAGCAATGCTCATTTATGTAGTTTTGTGAGAGAAATGGAAAAGAAGCAAAAGAAAAGGGCGTGCTCATGTGCATACACCAAGCTATTTCTGTTGTCATCTAGCAAACAGAATATAGAACTCATGAACCAAAAAAGCTACATACAAGTCAATATAGCAAGGTAGGATCTGTAACTTCCCACACACAGAAAGCATATATAATCTCTGCCTTCTCATTCCAATCTTGCACTTCTCTGAAAGCAGAAAAGTATAATTAAGTGAAATTGTAAGAGAGAACTGTAATGAAGATAAATGTTCCCTGGCAGTAACCACAAAATTTATCTTTACCTGTGACCCAGAGCCAAATCTGCAACCAGGTCTGCACAAATGAATACATTAACCTACTGAGTTATCTGTCCTATTAGCTTGATTTAATAGAAGTTATTATTATTTTCTGAGAACCCCAATACTATAATGAAATTGTTCTTTTTGGGTACCAATTTTGGGGAGCCTTTAGAACTAAAGAATTGTAAAAAACCTATTTACAATTGCTGATAACTATCTGATAACTCATTAAAAAAACAAACTCATTTTAATATTCTAATTTATTACGTACTCTTGGACAACCAAAACAACACTTTCAATAATTGGCTCGTTAAAATGCATCATCAGTAGATACCACTTGGACTGAGACATTTGGGGGTTTTTGCCCAGTATTGTCCACTAGATCTGCACTTTATGGTTCAGATTCACTCCACTCATCCTTAGACATTATAAATCAAGTAAAAGTTTAATGTTAAATAAGATGCATTTTGACGTTCATATTCTCCCCACCAAGTGCCCACAGGCCAGAACAAGGCTAGCCATGCCTCAACATCTAGGTATTACCAGAGTCTACAATAAAGACAACAGACAGTGGGGTTGAGGAGTATATACATGCAGCATTTATGTTGAGCCACAACACTGGCCAGGTAGCTAGCCATCCTCTCTGCAAGTTGTCATCTATACACATGGGACTCGGATAACACCCAGCAGAGTGCTTGCGACTGTTAAGACAGCTCCACTAAAGCAGGCACTAGACACAGATAATAAGAAAATAATACATTGCAAATACACCTACTTACTGTAGGGCATGTTACTTTAGATAGGGAAACTCCCTAAGTTAATCATAAGATCAGACCCAAACTACAAGTTGACAGCTAGAAATCTATTTCTGTTGGATGCAGGGGGTATAGACTGACCTTTCAATCTTATCAGCAGAATTATTCAACACATTTGAGAACATCTAGTGTAATTTGCTTCCATATGGATAAAATGAGAAAAGCAATGGGATATTAAAAGCATATGCAAGGTAGAGAATATGCCCAAATAAGACTTATGGAAGATGACATGGAAATAGATTATCCATAATTCAGACAGGTCAGAAATCACACAAGGCAAAAATGATACTAGACAATCTTTTCCATATGTGGTTTATGAGCCATTCTTCTGGAGTTCTTCCCTAATCATCATCAGACTGCCCTTTCTTGGTGTTAACTACCCATCCAAAATTAATGCTGAAAGAGACAATGAAGTTAGGGTCAGGAAGCAAAAGGGAGAAATCATACAAGGAAATAGAAGTAATAATTACTACTGGTTGAACAACTTATAAGATTCAAATACCAGAACTGCCTAGGTCAGTCTTAAACAGAACAGGTCATTTTGTCTAACCTTACTCAAGCGACCATGAGGCGTCAAACTGACCTTGCAAGTAAGGTAACATTTATAATCTGGAACCTTGTTCTCCATTACCTTCCTAAATAGCACTAGAGTAAAGGCAATACAAAAATTATTCCAAAAATTCTGAAAAGCTAGCTCTCAAACACACCACTATAAGCACAAATACTAACAACTACATATGACTGTAGACAGGAAAATGAAGAGAAAGTGATTACTGTTAGCACTTCCTTCCTGAGATCATTAATGGAAAGAAGAAAGTAAGAAGGTTCACCACACTTCACCCTTTATGCCTAGTTAGAAACTGTAAGAACACATAGAAGACAGATGGTAGTTCATGAACAGTGCTAGTCAAAAGATGCTGATCTTGGAACATAGAAACATAAGGAAAGGAAATACATATGGATAGGCAATAACTTCTCCCCCAGAAAATACTTTCAGTGGCAAGTTGTCACATTATCTCTATGAATAACAATTTTAAAAGTCTACAAAAGGAGTATTAGAAAGAAGAGTATAGTGAAAAATTTCACCTTTTTGACAATCTTTCCACACAGTTTTTCGGTTTTTCTCATAATGTTTATTCAACCAGGTGAGGATGGTTCGTTCGCATGGAGAATATATATTACTAGATAAAGGTTCTGATTTTATTCTTGGCATGTTCTGCATGCTTTCCAAGCTGAACAGATCAGTGATTTTACGTGAAGAAACACGTGGAAGAACAAACACCTGAAATTAGAAAAAGTGTTTTTAAGCACAAACTGTAAAAAGAACAATTTCAAGTTGAATGATAAAAAACCCCACTTCAAACTCAAAAGGTTTTCTAATTTATAAAAGGTTTAAGAGATTACACATTAGCATAAATGTATAACACACAAGAGAACAGATTTGCTGAGGTTTTAGGGAATTCCTTTGCTTCCTTAAACAAAATGCAAACTGAAGCTTCCAAATGGTCTTGGGAGCCTGGAGAGGTCCCAGTCGACTGGCAGCTGGCAAATGTTGTCCCAATTTTCAAGAAAGGTGAGAAGCAAGACCCTCGTAATTACAGGCCTGTCCGTCTCACTTCAGTGCCTGGTAAAATTATGGAGAAGGTTATTCTGGGAGTTATTGAAAAACACTTGAGAGACAATGCAGTCATTGGTCATAGACAGCATGGGTTCACAAGGGGAAAGTCCTGCTTAACCAGCTTAATTTCCTTTTATGACAAGGTCACCCATCTAGTTGACCAAAAGCAGCCAGTAGATGTGGTTTTGGATGTTAGCAAAGCTTTTGATACCCTCACAGTATTCTCCTGGACAAAATGTCCAGCATACAGCTAGACAAGTCCATAATACAATGGGTGAACAACTGGCTGACAGGTTGAGCCCAAAGAGTTATAGCAAATGGGCTTGCATCAGGCTGGCAGCTAGTCACCAGTGGGGTTCCCCAGGACTCAATTTTAGAGCCAGTGCTCTTTAAAGTTTGTATAAATGATCCGGACACAGGAATCGAATGTACATTAAGTAAGTTTGTCGATGACACTAAATTAGGCGGAGCTGTGGACCCCCTCAAGGGTAAAGAGGTCTTACAGAGAGATTCAGATAGACTAGAGAGCTGGGCAATCACCAACCATATGAAATTTAACAAGAGTAAGTGCCAGACTCTGCACCTGGGACAGGGTAATCCTACTTATACATACAAACTGGGGGACAAGAGGCTGGAGAGCAGCCCCGCAGAAAGAGATCTGGGGGGGTGGGTTGATGACAAGTTGAACATGAGTCAACAGTGTGCTCTAGCAGCCAAAAGGGCCAACCTGTTCTGGGGTGCATCAAGCACAGCGTAGCTAGCCAGTCAAGGGAGATGGTTGTTCCACGCTACACTGCACTGGTGCAGCCCCACCTTGAGCACTGTGTGCAGTTTTGGGCACCTCAACAGAAGCACATCAAACTATTAGAGTGTGTGCAGAGGAGGGCGACCAAGATGGTGAAAGGCCAGACTTACAAGGAGCAGCTGAGGTCACTTGGTTTGTTCAGCTTGGAGAAGAGAAGGCTGAGAGGTGACCTCATCACAGTCTACAGCTTCCTCAAGGGGGACAGTAGAGGTGGAGGTGCTGATCTCCTCCCTCTGGTGACCAGCGATAGGACATAAGGAAATGGTATGAAGCTGTGTCAGGCGAAGTTCAGATTGGACATTAGGAAAAGGTTCTTCACTGAGAGGGTGGTCGGTCACTGGAACAGGCTCCCCAGGGAAGTGGTCATGTCACCAAGCCTGTCAGAGTTCAAGGAGCATCTGGACAATGCTCTCAGTCATATGGTATAGTTTTAGGTAGTCCTGCAAGGAGCAGGGAGTTGGACTCGATGATCCTTATGGGTCCCTTCCAACTTGAGATATTCTATGATCCTTATATTTTTTGTTTCTAACTTTTTTCCAAGTTTTGATGAACTGGATGAAATCACTGGTACCTTCTGGATTCCAAGACTTACTGTGTATATTCTAGCCAAAGCACTAATTACTGAACTACTATACTGATCTCCAGTGCAATCTATAGACAGTCTTGAAATGGTATCTTTCATGACCCAGTTGCTCACTGAGGTCCAAATTACATTGTCTGTTTCTCCTGAAAGAGATTATAACTAAATATTTATAATTAAACATTATAATGCCTACAATAAAATTCTTGGTAGTCAGAGGTACTTGATTAAGTCTTACATGAACTTACATTTAAAAAAATATATATGAACATATGTATATAAAATATGTAAGAAATATAAAGATGTTAAAAGTAAATTTTCCCCAACTGAAATGACAGCATAGAAAAAGGTATTTGAAGGAGGAACACAGAACTTGATTTTCAGGATGATGATGATGATGAAGTCAACAGCTTTGGTTCCATCCTCCCTCATCAAAGAGGTCTTGGGCCTGGCCACCTTGACCAGTGACTAAGACTATCAAGAATCATGGCCATAAACGCTAACTACACTGCATCAGCTCCATAGTGCCATATATTCACAGGTAATCTAGGATGAGTTTGTTAAGGAATAATTGTTTGGAGGGGTGAAAAAAAGAAGAAAAAGAAAAGAAAAAGACTAACAACTAATCATTAACAATTTCTATTGATAATTAATGCAATCCAATAAAATGTTATTTTGAAGTGTGAACTGGGCCCAGCTTCTCAGTCCCTTAAACACCCCCAGTGTTGTCTAATTCCCTGATACATATATACATAAAGAAAAGGCTATTTCATTTCATTTAATCTAATCAGAATGAAAACAGCTTGCATCCCTTTATAATTGTTTCTCATATTAGTTTCCAATACCAGATTTCAACAGGTACATTAGAGAAAGCATCGGTTTCTTGAGGCAAGGTGTTAAAACTTTTTAATCCCTCCATTTGCTGGAGATGGAGAGGAACACTCTTACATATAGTATGATGCAGCTACAGCCATGTGGCTTCACAGTTTCCACGTTTATATCTGGAATTTTTTTTTTCCAGATGACATGAAGGACTGTCATCAATTGCTTTCAAGTTTCTCTGAAGAAAACCTTTTGTAATGTACTAATATACAAAACCTAGTTAACTAGTAATGTACACGAGACCCAAATTATACCACCCATATTTAATTACAATTAAAAAAAAAAGTCACTTTGAAATTCCTTTTTAAACCCTGAAGCACTTCAGCATCATCTAGTTCCATACAGAGATGGCTGAGCTAACTTAATTTAAATATTTGGATTTCCCTCCATGGCACTTTATTGATTTGCAAAGCACTATCTTAAGAGAAAAAGAAATCTCAAACTTTTGTATCAGCATCCTCAGATACAAATCTGAAGAAAACAACAGCAAAAAAAGCAAGCAAATATATACTATTTCATGCTTTCTCAAAAGACAGTGTCTTTGCAGGTTAATTTATTGCAATGTTCCTTCATGAGTATAACCTGATGTTCTATCAAAAAGATCAAAACAGGAAAGAGTAATGGCAACTGCGTTTAGAAGAAAATATGAAACATTATTTACCCATAAGACATTATTTTACTGTCTCTTAACAAGTCCAATCCCACCTAATCCGAGATGCCCATATCTACATTCCTATTGAGACCCTGTTGAGAGACCAGGACATTAGCATACAGTGGCTTTTTGGGGCACACTGTATTTATTTAAAAAAAAAAAAATCAGCTATAAGGTTAGGACATATTATTACTTACAACTATAAAAAGCATCCTTATTACTACATGCTTGTTAAATTTAAAGATAAATCATCTTTATTGAAAATCTGGCCTGACCCAAGGGCTAAATCACCACGTCTGCTGTCAGTGTCCATGTGTTTCCATTAGCCTAGACTTTCAAGATTTGTAGAATACCATCAGTATTTTAGCCCTTGCTCAAGAATCGAACTAAAAGTGTATCTTTATGATTGATGAATTTCCCCTTTTATTCTCCACAGGTTCTACCCTTTCTTCAGAATAAACTTCATTTTCTATTTTTCTGAGCTGGATTTATGTATACGTTTTTTCCTCTGGAACTTCTGCAGCAACCGAAGTTTTCATAACAAATCAGTGGACCATAATGCATCAGGTATGGACATGAAAGCAATATGGGATGACATTTTAGTTGACAAAGAAAAATATTAAGTACTTTTAATAACAGCATTCTATTTCTAAAATAAAATTGGATAACAAAACAGCTCTGGTAAATAGATGAATTCTTTTAACATTTTCTGAAATTTGCAGCATGCTATGTGAGTAAAAGGATTCTGTTTCGTCTTATCTTGCTTGAAATCAGACTATCATAATCACAAAAAGGCTTGTCTCTACTTTCATTTTAATGAAACTGCTTTTAAGATAGAAAACATTCTCTTAACTTCAGAATATTTCAACACTAGCCCAAATAAATATTTTTTATAGAAACCAATTTTGCTGTCTTGACAGTTCATATACTGTTTTTCCTTATTGTTCTGATGCTTTCTTTACAAATTTAATAAAATAAATAAATAAACGTTGTTCAACAGCAGTCAGTCACCCTTGTCAAAAATGGGTTTGAACAAAAGGGTATGGAAGAGAGAACAGGACTTTGAATGTTAAGTGACTAGTTCCAACGTAAAGTCATGTTATCTTAAGAGTTCTGCTTATGCTTTATTATATTGAATTGAATACCATGTTAACCAAACTGCATAAGGCTACAACAAAAATGTAAAGCAGAGACGTATAATTCCTAAAACATCAGCAGGAGACACAGAGAAGATGAATGTGATGTTATAAGGCTGTAAAAATGTACTATTATAGGACAGAAAGATGAAGGAACAACGAATGAGAAGCTGAAACATGCTGCTCATGCCTGAAACGAAACTAGAATGATGAAGTGCACATCTTCACAATAGGTTTAGGCTGATCTAAACCTGAACTTTTTCATATCCCCAGCAACCATGTGTTCTGTCCCATTCTTGTGTCTACACCAATGGTCAGAGAGATGAAAGATCTATTTGGAAGCACTACTCTGCTCCACTAGTTCCAGCATAAGGAAAGGGGCAGAAAAATGTAGCCAGGAAAACCTCGTTTTCCTCACCATCTAAGACATGTTCTTTCAGTAGTAGCCCACACCTACAATAGTGTAAATTCATAATGATGCTTTGCTCTCAAATATTGGAAAGGCTAGAAAGTGTATTTAAAAAGATTGCACAATACAAAAAATAAAGTTAATTATACACTACAGAAATTATCAAATTAAAAATTCATTTTTTATTTTTGGTTTGAAGATGTCTTTAAACTGTTACTGTAAGAAGCACTAGAAATTTTCTTAGGTGGAAAATTGCAATTATTAATAATTTGATCAAAACTGAAGTTAACTTCTCTTTTACCTAGACGTCAATAATATCTTGTCAAAACAAAAGACATAACTTTTAATAGCTGACACTTTTTGATAGTACATCTGTGAATGTTTAAAGTATATTTCCCAATATACCTGTGGTGGGTTGGCCACAGCTGGCCACCAGGTGCCCACCAAGCTGCTCTATCACTCCCCCTCCTCAACTGGACAGCAGGACAAAAATATGACAAAAGCCTCATTGGTTGAGATAAGGACAGGAAGATCACTCCGCAGTTACTGTCACAGGCAAAACAGACTTGACTCAGGGAAATTAATTTAATTTATTGCTAATCTGAATCAGAGTAGGATAATGAGAAACAAAACCAAATCTTAAAACACCTTCCCCCCACCCCTCCCTTCTTCCCAGGCTCAACTTCACTCACGATTTCTCTCTCTCCTCCCCCTGACCGGCACAGGGAGACGGGGAATAGGGGTTGCAGTCAGTTCATTACGCATTGTCTCTGCCGCTCCTTCCTCCTCACTCTCTTCCCCTGCTCCAGTGTGAGGTCCCTCCCATGGGAGACAGTCCTCCACGAACTTCTCCAACATGGGTCCTTCCCATGGGCTACAGTTCTTCATGAACTGCTCCAGCATGGGTCCTTTCTACAGGGTGCAGTTGTTCACGCACAGACTGCTCCAGCGTGGGTCCTCCATGGGGTCACAAGTCCTGCCAGCAAACCTGCTCCAGCATGGGCTCCTCTCTCCACAGGCCCACAGGTCCTGCCAGGAGCCTGCTCCAGTGCAGGCTTTCCACGGGGTCACAGCATCCTTCAGGCACATCCCCCTGCTCCAGCATGGGGTCCTCCCTGTGCTGCAGGGTGAATATCTGCTCCACCGTGGACCTCCATGGGCTGTAGGAGGACAATCTGCATCACCATGGTCTTCACCACATGCTGCAGGGGAATCTCTGCTCTGGCACCTGGAGTACATCCTCCCTCTCCTTCTTCACCGACCTTGGTGTTTGCAGGGCTGTTTCTCTCACATCTTCTCACTCCTCTCTTCCAGCTGCTGTTGCACAGCAGGTTTTTTTCCCCCTTCTTAAACATGTCATCACAGAGGCATTACCACTGTCACTGATGGGCTCAGCCTTGGCCAGCAGCGGGTCCATCTTAGAGCCAGCTGGCACTGGCTTTGTTGGACATGGGGGCAGCTTCTGGCATCTTCTCACAGAAGCAACCCTTGTAGCCCCTTGTTACCAAAACCTTGCCACATAAACCCAATACAATACCAGATTGAATCAAGCCATTTCAAGTTACCTATTTTTTAGAGTTTCATCTCATCAGGAAAAAAATAATATCAAAACAACACACATGCATACTATTAATTTGGGGTTTTTTCTGCTCTGTGCTAGTCTATCATGTAGCTATGAATAATTCAGCAAATTGAAAAAATAGCAAAGTGACTTGCTTTCTGGTCACTATGATTGCATACTATTTGTTGTCTGTTACTCTCTCAGCTATTTTTCTCATTTTTTTATTTTAGATCAACTCCATATCTTTGTTACATACCTTCTTTAACATAATTTTTGTCATTCTTTATTATGCTTTTTCAGTAAATAATCACATAATCACAGAATAGTTGAGGTTAGAAGGCACCTCTGGAGATTGTCTAGCCCAAACCTCCTGCTCAAAGCAGAATCAGCTACAGTGGGTTGAAAGGATCATGTTCAGTTGGGTTTTGGATATCTCCAAGGATGGAAACTCCACAACCCCTCTGGGCAACCTGTTCCAGTGTGTGACTACCCTAACAGTAAAAAAGCTTCTTATGTTTAAATGGAATTTGCTGTATTTCCGTTTGTACCTACTGCCTCTCACCATGTCACTGGGCACTACTGAGAAGAGCCTGGCGCTGTCTTCTTCACACCCTCCCATCAGGTATTTACACACATTGATAAGATCCCCCTTGAACCTTCTCTTCTGGCTGAACAGTCTTAGCTCTCTCAGTCTCTCCCTGTATGACAGATGCTCCAGTCTCTTAAATCATCTTTGGGACCCTTCACTAGAGTCACACTCCAGTATGTCCATGTCTTTCTTGTACTGGGAAGCCCAGGTAATATTTATATTTTTCATTTATTTTCCATCCCTTTGAATAGAAATAGGTAAATATTTATTTTTAGGCATACAAACATTACTGATCATTGGTGAGCGCATCAGATTTACTTTGGAAAACATGATTTAGACATCCAAAATGTTTATCTAACATCAGCAAAAATAAAATTTAATAAAATTTGAGAAGTCCATTCTGACCAAGTTCATTATATCTTAAAAGGAATAGGTATTATAAAAATGCTTACCTGTTTAAAAATTCCATTCTAATGTAAGATAACAAATACCATGGTTGGGTATACATCTAGTCAACTAAGTATTTCCAGGGAAAAGTGTTTCTAACCAGGGTAACAAAAAAGCATGGAAGAGTTTTCTTTATTTGTAAGAAAAGATTTCTATAGCATTTAATCCTACAAATGCAGACAGTTCTAACATAGCATTTCCTCATTGAAACTTATTAACACACTGCTAAAGTTTCAGAACTAAGAAAATGAAAATGTTCTCGCTCATTTTTTTTTCTTCTTTGTTAGAGAGAAATAAAATAATTTAAAGTATTTAGTTTTAAAGATCTGTTTGGAAAAAAAAAACTTTACTATACCACAGATCTTGTTCAAAACAGTTTGTTGCCATCAGTTCTTCAGAATTTACGTAGTAAATGTATCTAAAATTTACCTTGTATACCTGCAGTAGCACATCTGTCCAAGCTCGTTTGCTCATTGTCTCAAATATGCTGTCCTCCAGAATGAATAGATGCTTGTCGCTAAACGTGCCTGAGTTTTTCACATCTCCTTTTTTCAACTCAGCTGTGTGACCCTTCAGATAAAGGAATGGGATTTATTTTCAATATTCATTTCAGCAGTTTGGATAGGAAATTCACAAGAGGACAATAATGAATCAATGGCATAAATGACTGATAACATCTACTGCAGTGAAATAGTGATCAGCATTAGAACCATTTACAGTTTGCTGCTATCTCAGGAATAAGAAGCACAATAAAGAATTGACAGGAGTTGAAAGCAGCAATCAGGACAGAGAGGCAACACATAGGATATTTTTTTAAAATGGTAAAATCAGTAGAAAGCAGTAAAATTAATTCTACTTTGAGAAAACATATCTGTTGGAAATTAATCGCAGGTATCAGCAGTATTGGAAGGCATAGAAAAGAAAAAACAGGGGAGGAGGGTGTAAATGTCGGTGTTTCTGTTCTATCTCATGCACGTGCTTAGATTATGCAATCCAAAACAGTCACCGCAATAGGAACACTCATGGTCCACAGAGGACTTCTATTAGTCTCCAAAGGACTGATACTAAGCACATGTTCTTTATTAAAAAAAGAAGAAATAAAGAAACAAAACACACACAAAAAACCCCAAACCTACCTTCAGTACAGTTTGCACTTTAATCCATTTCTTATAATCATCAGGTTCAAGCAGAAATTCTGGCATAACATGAGGAAGATATGCTCCTTGGCTTCTGAAATCATAAAGCAGGAAAAGTTAATAGGTAAGCAAGATAATTCTTTTTAAGAGCAGTCCAAGTTTTTCAACTTGCTCAACCTATGTGTAAGCCATCTGAGTTCTATCTGAGTACACTTTGGACTAATGATCCAGTTCTATTAATTGCTTTAGATAGCTTCTATTTATGAAGTTCACGCTCAGTTCCTACGCCTACAACTAAATGCTAAAAGCACATACAACTCTGGACAGACTGGCTTCTTTATGAGAATTGCTCCTTCATAAAGGATTTATTATAGCACAAAGTATCAAGACACATAATGCCCATTTCCATGTGAAAGCCAAAGGACCAGTGTTACATAACATTAGTAGAATTAAAACTTGATGATGCTTTTACCTGTCTGCCGGTTTGATATTGGAAGTCTTATGGGTGTAAGCAAAGGTATTTCAAAACTCTGTTAATTGTTAAACTGACCTGCCATCTGCTCTCAGGTGACTAATAAATGCAATAGGAAAAGTAATTGCAGTAACAAAAGGCAACTTCATTAGACTGAATACCCAAAAAAGCTAACTTCCAAGTGAAAAAAGACTATATCTCAAATGACACAGTTGAAACAAACGTTGCTGGAAAGAGGGTAAAATAATGAAGAATTCTCGAGTTTTTTCTGCTCCCCTGAGAAAAACAGTTTCCTGCCTTTTAGGTCAGAAAGATTATCCTAGCATATCTAGATCTACATTGTTCTCTGTGTTTTTAACCTGGCTACTGGGAATAATAATCAGATGAGCTTTTCTTGTTATATAACCAGTCTCTCATTCAAATTAAATGATCATACTTTTCCAGTACCATACAGTCCAAATTCGATTTACTTTTAATGTACAAAGTCATACATCACAATTTGAAATTAGGTTCATGACAACTTATTTCTCTTCACACAGAATTATATTTTGCTGGTAACAGCACATTTTTTGTCTCCATAGTTTACACAGTGACATTATCTTCCCACATTATTGAAATTTCATATTTTATACAATTATCTAGCATGATTTTTAAAATACAAATATTTTAATCAAGGACTCAAAATAGCATCAAGTTAGTAGTCTGGTTCTAAAACTCACCATGTCTGAAATTCCCATTTTCCATTAAGTCATAAACTCTGTCCTATGAAATCCCTTTAAAACTTCAGTTCTTCCCAAATGATAAAAGCAGGAAGCTATACAACATTCATCTTTTCAAGTATCCTATCTTTCTTTCAATGTTTTTCCTTGGTAGATATATGGGAATAGGTGTAATCTACAATTTTCATCCACAGAAAAGCTATATAACAATGTTACATCTCATCACAGTAAATATGGGTTCTATATATGACTGTTCTCATATGAGAACAGTCTCATATGACTGTTCTCATAATTGGCTGCATTTTGTTATTGAGGAAAACTGTCTTAAAAAAAGTCGTCCTCATTAAGGTCAATATTTAACATGATGCCAGTTCTCCAAGATCAGTATTTTCACACTGTTAAGATGTTTTACCTCAAGACACACAGCCTGCAACAAATTAGTTAGTTGTACAGCCAAATTTTTCCTTTATTGCTGTGGTAATATACCAAGGAAACCTTTTGAGGGAAGGCATATAAAACTGATACTTGGAATGTTGCTTGAAACAGCAAACAACATCCACCTGCAAGTGGAAAATTTCAAAGATGAATTATGCTTTATTTGAACTATGCTGACCAGAAAGTAGTGGTTGGGGGAAGAAGGCTGAGAACTGTATGTTTCTATTCTCAGAGCGCTCTCCTGGGCTTCTTCAGGAGGGAATTTGCACTTTCCACAAATCACAATGAACGTGCAGGGATAGCAGATCACAGATGGATGAATTACTCATATCTAGGCTGGCTCTGGATGTCTTACCCATCATTACATACAGTCATGCCAGCAGTGCAGATATTGGACGTTTTTGCACTATAGTCTATAAACACTCTTAAATAACAACCTGTGAAGAAATGCAAATATTCTCGGTGATCCTAAAATGCACAAGTAGGAAAAGAATAACTATAAATCAGGAACAATGAAGAAATCTGACAGAATTCACACAAACTAGAAGAGGCAGAAACTAACAGGATGTGGTAATGCTAAGCGCATAATGAGCACCAATTTAATCATCTAGCATCAAATACATATAAGCACAGGAGTTCATCTAGAACGGCTTTTCTATGGCAACCTGTATCATTTTGCTAGGGTTGTTATGGATTACTACTTCATTTCCAACCATCAGACCTCATCAATCATCAGTCATCAATGTATCTGTGTACAGAGGTGCTGAACTTACTCTTCACCAATTGGCTGCTGCTCCAATTCTGCTCTGAATATGTCAGTGAGTTAACAGACAAAACTCAGTAAGACTGAAGGCTTTTATTAAAATTTAGCTATTAAATACTTTTCCAAATTGCCCAAGAAACTATCTTAGAAACACTTAAGTATTTCTTTCCAATTGCTGTTATGCTTAGCAAAAGGGGTTGGGATCCACTTACCCCAAAACTCATCATCATTTTAAAGTACGCAACTAACATCATGTATGCTAGTTTCAAGATACCTAGATTCCCTGGAAAATCTCCATGGGAAGACTGGACATAAGAGCCACCAGGCTCCACCAAGAGAAAATTTTGACCCTATCTAGGAGTGCTCCAAAAGCATCCCATGAAAACTCTTTAAGGAAACTTGTGTGAATGAATATTTTGATGGAATCTCCTGAACAGACTTTGTTAGGAGTAACTTCAAGCATAAGGTATGCAAAAGGACAGAAACCTGACTGCCTCCTTGCCGGAAGCTGCCAGAATATAAACAAGATAAGGTATTTCGGAAGACCTTTCTGCTACAACCTTAATGTAAGTAGATTGATGACTTACTTTCATTTCTTCACCTAGATCTTGAAGAACTATTTCCACTTCTGTTGTCCATTTTCAATGTTATGAATAAATGTTTTTATTTGCATTTTACAATAAACAAACTTGAGATAAATAAGATATGGAGATATTCTCTCTCTCTTTCTCACGTGCAATGACTCACTAAACTGGGTCATATTAAAAAGTATACTCCCAGCTTCACAGCATATGCACCACTCTATCCAAATTCAAAAAGTGCTAAGAATTTACCTTGTCTGCCCAAGCCACTTGACCCAATCAGGGTGAGGAAAAGAAGTGTTTCCCAGAGCTGATAACAACCAAGAAGGCTTTCTGGTATACTCAAAGATATTGGGTGGCACACTCAAACTTGGAGGATGACTGATGGTAAGTATCACTGTCATCCAATGAGAAATTATGTTATTTTGGTTCCTTCATACTGGCCTCATCCATCAAACAATGAGTTACAGAACAGATATTAAAACATTTGAAGCTAGACAGAAGAAATATCAGTCCTAAAAGACCAAAATTAAAGTCTGTATTAATTTGAGTTAGGGCTGTAAAATCCCACACTGAAGGGTGAAAGTCTCTGAAAGGTACATCAGCTCCACCCTTGAAAAGTAGTTAGACACTTGTATCTCTCTTGATAGGAACTGAGCAGAATCAATCCAGCTGCCTATACAAGGATTAATGAAAATTAACTGTTAACAAGGGTAACAGAGTTAAAAAGACGAAGCATGTCTTGAAGTTATTCTTGACTGCTCTCCTAGGAGTTGTGCAGAGTATTAGCTTAACACTAGACCTAATGCACTGGCAACAGAAAGGATTTTCCTTGGGTTGGAACCAAAGAAGTTTTTTGACACTCTGACCTCAGAAAATATACTGATTAGATAAATACAAAAATCTCTTGAATGTACTTAGACAACTATTCAGCATGATATCATCATATCATAATGTGTTCAGTTTTGGGCCCCTCACTACAAGAGAGACATTGAGGTGCTGGGGCATGTCCAAAAAGGGCAACAAAGCTGGTGAAGGGTCTAGAGCAGAAGTCTTCTGAGGAGCAGCTGAGAGAACTGGGGTTGTTTAGCCTGGAGAAAAGGAGGCTGAGGGGAGACCTTATCGCTCTCTACAACTACCTGAAAGGAGGTTGTAGTGACGTGCGTGTTGGTCTCTTTTCGCAAGTAAGAAGTGATAGGATGAGAGGAAATGGCCTCAAGTTGTGCCAGGGGAGGTTAGATTGGATATTAGGAAAAATTTCTTCACCGAAAGGGTTGTCAAGCATTGGAACAGGCTGCCCAGGGAAGTGGTGGAGTCCTTTTCCCTGGAGGTATTTAAGATTTGTAGATGCGGTGCTTAGGGCATGGTTTAGTGGTGGACTTGGCAGTGTTAGGTTTATGGTTGGAGTTGATGATCTTAAAGGTCTTTTCCAACCTAAATGATTCTGTGATTCTGTGATTCCATGATTCAGTATCGCCACATACTCAATGTCTTGCTCTCTGGAAAGACGCAACACTCCAGAAGAAGAACAATCAGCAGGGTGGTATTAGTGGGAGTTTTCAATTGATATGATGGCAAGACATTCTTCAGCAGTCCACTGCCTAATGACTCTAGCCTTTAAGATACGATGGGAAAATACAATGGGATGTATCCATGGATTCCTTTATTTAGTACCAGAATGGATGGTGTAGTTGTGAAAACAACAGGAATGTATAAGTATTGTTCTTCACCACTGACGAAAGGCAAAGGTATTATTCTGCCACTGCTGCAATGGCTCCTCCAAATCATCTGCCACTACATTATCTATGATGCACAGAAGAATGTTATTCTGCCTCTTTTTAATGAAAATAACATGGATGAAATTTGCAAATAAAGGTCCAGTGCTGTTGGAGCAGTGTGCATCGGTCTCATTATGAGTTCAGATACAGCTGTATTGTTGTCCGTTATTTTCAGATGAAAAGCTTGTATTTAGAACAGTACGTAAATGACAGTTTTCAAATGGCTTTACAGCCTCTTGAACACTAGGTGAGGATGCTAAAAAGAAGCAGAGATGCTATGTTTCAGGGCTTCTGATGATCTCTAAGGATCTCATGACATTAGACTTTCTGTGAAAGTCATACTTTTATTCTCTGTTTCACAGCACCGACAGCCAAGAAGGATGAAGAAGAAGAATTTATTAACCTTTTTTGATTTGCACCATCTTTTGACAATTTTTCCATATTACATGACAAGATAAGATTATCAATGAAGGTAGCTAATAGCTAAATCTGTTCAGCAGCAGTAGTACTTCCATTTCTTGGCATGTTCTATGAAAGACTAATAGATTACAAAGTAAGTCTACAAAATTTTTGCTAAAGCCTGTAATTACAGGACAAAGAGCATCAGTGGAATAGTAAGATCATTAATGACAAACCTGATATAACTATCTACTGAGTCTGCCTAAGGAATGAGGTTTGAGAGTCATCTTCTTTCATAATTAAGGGAGCAGTGTTCATGTGGAATTCCTGTGTTGGATATAACCCTACCAAAGGACACCTCAATTAGCGTAAACTGCAGAGGATAACCTTGGTAAAAATTAGTTAAAGTTTATAATGCATAAATCTTGGATCAGAAAAGATACAGTATAAAGAAAACCCTAAACCTACTGCATATTGTTCATTATGTTTGAATTATGTTTGAACTATGCTAATAAAAAAAGTGGAAAGAAAAGATGCATGCATGCATATTTTTATCATACATGTACTTACTTAAGGAAAGCCAGCAATGTAGAATGCTGCCAGTGCAGCTGTAACATTCTTTCAACTGGATCAAGGGGCAATGACTGGCTCGATGTAATGCCTGGTAACAACTGTCCACTCAGATGGAATAACATGTCATAAACAGTCTTAGTATCTTTGCCAAGGTTTTGTTTAAAAACCTTTTCTTGTGAAGAGGTCATCTGGACTTTACACACATCACTAAAAGAGAAAAAGCTTCTGATATTATTCTTTTAAATGCACAAAATGAGCTAACATCATATATATCACGATGATAAATTTAATAAACCATGAAGTAAAAACAGCAGCAAGAAGGTTGAAAAGTATAGCACTTTTTTCTTTTTACAGAACTTTCATAATAATGTAAGAATTTTTAACTGCATGGAATATTGAATAAGTATATGTGAAATATTTCATAAATAAATTTGTGTTTCTCATTGCTTTCTGCCAAACATAACTTTGATTTCCATCATGTTTATAAATGCCTATGTGTTTGTGTCCCAGGAGATTAGCTTCTTCATTACTTAGTAGCAAGCTAGATAAGATCACCTAAGTGATGCCACTAAGACAGATATATTTCCAGGGTGTTTGCAAGACTGTTGATTATGAAATTTGCTTTCCCATCTTGTTTCTTGATCTTCAGAGTAGGGGGGGGGGGGGGGGGGGGGGGGGAAAGACATATTGTTAAAACACTTATTTATGCCACCAAAGAAGTGACAATTGCTAGAACTGTGTTCATTCTGGAAGGAGAATCAATTTCAGTTAAGACTGTGACATGTAGTTTGAACTGCATATTTAACATACACTGCATTATGATATATTAGAGTATCATAGTTGGAAATATATTTTAGAAAATGAAAAATAACACCTGAATGACATTTTCCATATAAACAGCACATAGATGCTACAACTTTAATATGACTGTGCATTAGAGTGTGTTTATATTCCTCAGATCATATCCACAACACTTCAGTATATATGTTAACATTTTGTTAGGCAGACATAAAAGTTAGCTCTAAGCAGGTATGAATTACCGTCTTAGTGAATATGGTATTGAAATAGGATTTTGTCCCTTAGACCAACCAAAGAGAGTGAACCAATTCTTAACAGCAGTTAGGGTTTTCTGAAAGAAGATGTACTCCTCTTTATCTTCATCAGGAAAAAATGATAATTCAAAGTTATTTTCTCTCCCATCACTTTGACTGTCAGCTTCACTCTCTTCACTCATCTTTTCATCACTCTCACTTTCAAAAGTAGTGTCTGACTCTGAATGATATACAAAAAAAAAATCCAGAAAGATTCCTTATTTCCTTATTTTTGTCTAGTAAAAAGCTATATTATTTTAACACAGAATTGTTTTCAGAAAACAAAAAAAAAACCTGTCAGACAACGAATGATCAACTTATTTCAGGAATAAACAATTTAAGTGACATGTACACATCTTGGGAATAGAACAAATTATATCCTTGGAATCTAATTTCACTTAAAGAAAAATTATTACCCAATCCGAAAAACTCAATTCAGGCATGGCTTACAAAACCACAGACAGCAATCTTAAAGAAACAGTCTTGCATACAGTTCCAGTAGGTATAGCTTTTACCAGCTACTCCATGCTAGTTCCCCACCCTAATCACATAACATGGCTCAGTAACTGACTTGTGTCCAAACAGTTTTATCAGGTATTGTATAGGTATAACTAAGCCCACACCCCAATCTATAAGCCTTTGGACTTTTCTACCCTTTGTTGGGCCTTCTCTCTCCTAAATTTTGACCTGGTCAAAACTTAGATTATATATTTTAACAACTACCAGTTTTAACAACATCAACAACAATATTATTGCATAAAAGATAACTAAGAAAACAAAGAATAATTTTCTTCATAGTACAAATAACTTAGATGATTCCATCCTTGAAGGTGTATTTCAATATCACTGTTGCAGTTTTAATGTTTCATTAAATGATGCAAAAATAAAACTAATACCTTATACACAGAATAAAAAAAAAAATCTTGTTAGGATTTAAGAATAAAAAACAATACAATATGGAGAAAAGAGACTCGTCCTTTGTAAGATCATCATGCAGTCAGATCTGAATTTGTGCAGTTCTGATGGCTGACAAGATTACTTTCACCATCTTGTCACTGCCACCTTTGCCAGAGGTTATTGCCTTTTCAGATCTGAAACGGAGTTGCTCTTTTGAATTCTTCTTACATCATTCCATTAAAAATGAATCATGTTGGTAAAGAGCTACTATTTAATCTGTTTAACTACCCCTATTTGTCTTGGTAATACCTTAGAGAATGACCACACAAACATCAGCAGATCTGCAAGAGTGGAATCCTAACAGTGATGAAACAGCAGCAGTAACTTCTGGTGTTCTAACTACCTAGTTACAAAACTAGCAGCTGTCAACAGCCTCAGATACTAGTCACCTGACAACCTTACAGAAGATCTATTACTCTTAGTTCATATAGAACAGTGCCTTAACCAAGCCCCACTGACAATAGTTGTTTTCATATAGTACTTCATAAATGCAATAAAAATATTAAAATCTAACCTGAGCACACAACTAGAACTTTGCAGAATACAGCATATTTACAGAGTGTGTATGGTTGGTTAGCTCATGACTACAGAAACAATGCCCTTCTTAGCAACTAATCCCTTAGGTTTGTTCAGTACTTATTTTACTGCTGGCTCCTCCATGGACATGTTATTGCAAATGGGACCTTGAAATTTTTTGTTTCTTTTTTTTTTTTTTTTTTTTTTTTTTAAATAGTTTGACTAATTTCCCTTCCACTTAGTCTGCTAAACGGAAGGAGAGTTTTTTCTGCTTCTATACTCTAGGCCAGGTTTCCCATGGTGCCACAGAAGAGGACAGCCTCCCCAATATTCATTGATTACACATGCAGAAGCATTTCAGGCAAAGCTTACAAATGTGAAACATATCTCTTTAAAGCAGTAAGCTGAAAAGCAGTTGTAAGAGCTCAAAGTGTTTAAAGTGAACAGCTGCACTATACCTGATTGAGAATCTTCATAGCTTGAGTCAGTGGTTGCACCAAAGGGACTTGAGGAAATACTACTGGAAAGTGACTGTGGAATATAACATGGCTGCAGAACAACTTCCCCACTACTGCAGTCTTTACTGTCTGTAAAACAAGATTACAAGCTGCATTTGAGAAAACATTTTATTGTCTGTGCTCTATCAGTTTATAAACTGGTATCTGCTTCTATATTTTTCTATTTCATGCTTCAATTAATCAAGTAACATTTCTCATTTGACTCATGATGAAAATCTCACTTTGGTCATCAGACAGGGGACAAAAAAAAAATTACGTGCATTTTTTTTTTCCCCCATGAACTGTATGTTTTGCAGGATGGGTCTTCACACTTGCTGAAAAGCACCTATCAGAACAGCACTAATTCAAGAATTCTAAGTCATGAAAAAATGATTCTTAAGGAATTTTTGATCACAGCTCTGTAATGAGTCTCAGCATACCATCATATGAGTTTTCCTCATTTTCAACAAGAAAACAGAAGCTATTAAACTGTTTTAAAAATTTAATTGCAGTATCGCCTTGTAATTAAGAAGAAAAATACTATCTTGATGATAACAACCCTGTTATCACACTGAAAACATTGGTAATACTACCGGACATAATATAATTTTAAGAGGTAGAATGTTTACTGCTTACTGCTTCTCAAGATAATTTGTTGATCAGAGCGGTGAAATGCCAAATACGGATATAAAGTAAGAAGGCAATTCTCTGCTGTTGCAGCAACTTGAATTGAGAACCTGTTCAAAACAAAATACAAAAGTAATAGTTTTCTATTTAGCTATGGTAATCAAGTTATTTCAGCACAAGAATCAAAGACAGAATGAAGGTGTCTGGACAACTCCTTTTCTCTTCTATTCTGGTTCAATACGAGAGTACACAGATGGGATTACACATGCCTAAATGGTGAAGTTTAGTATAGTATTTCCACTTCACAGTTTTACTGTGAGCATGGATGTATCATTAATCTGAAAGTCCAAGACTTAGCAGAGATTTTGTGAAATAAATGAACTCTGTCTCTCTGAAAAAACAATTAAAATTACAGCTGACATTTATGAGTGCCCTAAACAAGACTGCTAACTTGCTAAATATATCGTATAATTTTTGACAGTGAAAGTTTTCTTGAAAAGCAACTTCTATTTTGATTTAACGTTTGTTCTACAAGACTTTACAGAAATCTCAAAATAAATATTTAGAAATAAATAGATTCAATTTAAAAACAATGAGATATTGACTGCAATTGCTAGAATATAATAGAAATTGATGTACATGCTCCAATGTTCACTAGAGTATTTGTACTGTCTGTAGCAGCCATATTAATGTGAAGCAATCCACCTTTTATCTTTTTTTTCATACTTCACCTCAATCTCTCGGGGTGCAGTCAACAAGCAAATTATTGCCGTCAGTGGATCCCTGTTAGCCATCTGTATGTATGTTCTTAGCTCATTGCAACCAACAGGTAATTCAATTGAGCTTAGTTCTTTGTCATTACATAGCTGGTTTTTTACTCCACATTAACTTATTAACTAACACTAATATTAATTAACTGTTTTGACTAAGCTGTCAAAAATACAAAGAAAAATGTGTTTTAATAATTCAGACAGCATGCTGATATCAATCTTGCTTTAGTATATTGAGAATTATGCACATTGAAAATCCACCTTGCACAGAACAAAAGCAAATATTTTCTATTTCCTTTAAATTACATATTGAAGGATAAATTCTATTTAATGTAAATTTAGATTAATATTAAAAGATATCACAAGACCTTTCAGATTAGTTTATAATATGACATAATTAGCTTCTACTGCTTTGTTACAGAATAACATAATCAAGGAAAACAGAAATGCTTTAAACATACACAAAGTAGCTTTTCTTTCCTCTTTCATACTTCCCTCTCCAAACACAACAGTCTTAGATACCACTTCCAGGAGAACTTTATTATATAGAGAAAGGCTCCAACAAAATCCATAGCCATCTTTCTTATTTGTAAATATTCACATTTGGATTCCAATTTCATAGCTAACAGTTATTTAAATCAATAATCCAGCTCTGCAGTGTTTTGCTTTGTTCTTAGGACATGTCAGTCCTCTTGAAACTTGGCTGGGAGTGGGGCAAGGGCCTTGGCCAGTTTCACCTTGTAGCATAGTATTTCTTTTAGTTAACGTCATACTTTCTGCTTTTGTTCAGCAAAAATCTCAGCAGCAGGACATCAGCAGGACAGATGGCTATGAGAGGTATATCTACATCTATCTATATGTACAAAATGTACATTTGTACATGCCCAAACTAGATTTCAGAGCGTAATATTTTTTCTACCTTTACCAAGCCATTTAAAGACACACAGGATCAATAACTACAACACAGAAAAGTTTGCCAACTTCCAACTCGTGACTGTACTGTGATAAACAACAATTCTCAATATTCTGCAGGCATACGTTAGGTTAACTTCAGACAACAGAATTGGGGGCAGGGATGGAAGAAAGCCATATGAAGGTTAATGAAAGACATAGCTCTCAAGTTATATGAAGGTAACTCAGATGTCTGTATTATTGGACTCAGTCAACTTTCCGATTTCTCCGTTTGAGGTGAGCGCTTCAGCCATCTCCATCCTCAATGCTGATTTGAGATTTGGGCATATGCCAAATCTTCATTCATGCTCTGACTTGCACAGTAATGAAACACAGAAAAGCGTGCTTGGGAACAACTGCAGTACATCTTAGCTAGTTACCCAAATTCAATGAGTGATACTACTCAAAACAAAAATACCATCGCACAATCTAGAACGTAAAGAACAGCCATCAGTACAGAACATCTATGTCCAAATAAATGCCTCGGACCTCACAGTGCTGCTGCAGGAGAAGCTCCTCCCTGTTCCATGCTGCTAACAATCCAACAAGGGCATGCCTCCTTGGCTGCTGTGGTATTATAGTAAGAGAAACAAATACAACCAGCCAATAGCAAACACAATGCAAATATATTCTTAACTAAGAAATTTAGAAGCTTCAGAGTGTTCATAAGATGAAAAAGACTGGGCAATGAAGCACCTGTGCTGGCTGAGCATGAGCTGTGAAGCAACACCAGGAAACTGCAAGTGATAGTAGTGAGTAAATCCCTGCTGCAGGGGACAGAGAACCTCATTTGCCAACCTGACCCTTCAGCTAGGAAGGTTTGCTGCTTGCCTGGGGCTTTAATCCAGGATGCTGTTGAGAGACCGATGCAGCTTGTCCAACCCTTGGCCCTGCTACTCTTCCACATGGGCACCAGTGAAGTTGATAGGGAGACCTGGAACATATCAGGCATGACTGCACGGCTTTGGGGGCAATGATCAAGGAAATGGGGCACAGGTGGTCTTCTCTTCAATCATGCTGGTGAGGGAAGAGAGCTTGAGGATAAGTGGGTAATGTATGTATTGTGTACATGTAATGTATTTGATCCTGCAAGTCAACAACTGATTCTGCAGCTGATATTGACAGCAAAGATTTAACTCCTGTGACCATGGGTCTACCATGGCTGCAGCGACCATGAGATGGTGGAGTTCAGGATTCCAAAAGGAGGAAACAAGGCAAAAAGCCATATCATAACCCTGGAATTCAGAAGAGCAGACTTTGGCCAGTGAAGAGCCACAAGGATGAAGAAGGGACTGAAGAACCTGCCATACAGGAAAAGACTGAGAGTTGTGAGTGTTCAGCCTGGAGACGAGAAGGCTCAGGGGGATCTTATCTATGCGTATAAATATCTGATGGGAGGCAGTAAAGAAGATGGAGCCAAACTCTTCTCAGTGATGCTCAGTGAGAGCACAAAAGGCAATGGGTACAAATTGAAATACAGGAATTTCTATCTAGTCATAAGAAAAAAAAAATTACCATAAGAGTGGCTGAACAATGGAAGAGTCTGCCCAGAAATGGTAGTGGAGTCTCCATCTTTGCAGATATTCAAAAAAACAACTGGACAACAGTGTTGACTCTGATTTGAGGAGGGGATTTGAAGAGGGGACTAGATGATCTCTGGAGGCTCTTTCCAACCTCAGCCATTCTGTGATAATAAATATCAACTCACTTATTGGCCGCCTGTCCACTCATCATCATTAAGTATTATAATATGGTATTTTCCCAAAAGTGGGATTTGAAAGGAAACTTCAAGAAGAATGAGTCAGTAGCTAAAAAACTCATCTGAGTTTCAAAAGATAACACTCCATTCATAAGGAAGCATGGCAGAAAAAAAAAAGGTGCTAGGAGCGAAATATTTATCATACACATTGCATGCACTGAGATATGGGGCACCAGACAGCAAAGCATGCATATTTCCATACAAATATGGCAAATAGAGTACAAAGACATGTACATTCTGCATGTGCTTAAAATCATCTTGTACCACTGACCTTTATTCATAACACCATTCACGAAGTGAGGTTACAAAGCTGTAAGTCTTGTGTAATGTATTTGTTCTGTATTTGCAGCAGAGCTTAACTAAATAATACAAAAGTCTGTGTTATTCTATTAAAAAGGTACCTGTATTGCCAGCAAATGTGGTTACTAAATGTGTTAAATTATTCAGTGTATTCAGTTTTATAATGCTCAATAAAGCAAGTAAAAAAATTTATCTACATGAACCATCATTGCCACTGCTATTTCAGTGTTTATTCTCTAATGCATATTTCCAAAGAACACAGAACAGGAGAATGGCCATTAAATATATTGTGTTTACCAACATCTGAAACGTGCTGATCACGAAAAACTAAAGCTCCAACTGTGATGACAAAAAAAATACCATCCAACACTCTATATAAAAGCAGCTTATTCACTTCTCTTAAATTAACTCTGATTTTTGTTTGTTTGTTTGTTTGTTTTAATGCTTGTGGAAAGACAAAAGAACCTGAATCAAAATATATTTATCCTTTTTATTTTGCTCTATAGCATTTCAGACATTTTCTAGGTAGAAACAAGTGATTTGTTTTGTATCAGTGTACCCCAAATGCTCTAGAAATACAGGCATAGTTAAATAACCTTTCTTCAACAGCATTCATTAACAGATGCAGAATATCACTAACCATTTCTAAAGAGAAAGAATCCAAAGCCATTAGGATCTAACCAACAAATTTCTGTAGCAACACTGCTTGGGTAAATTAAAAAAAATATTTAAGGGAAGTTCGCACTGCTAGTTTAGGAAACAAAACAAACTGCTTGCAGAATTGATTACTCCCAAAAGGAAACTTGACATACGAGTGAACCATCTTACAGATCTTTAACAACAAGGAATAACCTAGACGCAGGGAACAAGAAGCTGTGATTTAAAAATAAATAAATAAAGACCTGCCCTCCTCCCTCCCCCAAAAAATCCTTGAACAGATCCAGAGATGACAGACTGGAAGGGAGAGGAAAAGATGATCCATGCAAGATCTGCCATTTATGTTCACAAATGAGCAGTTCCCCAACACTGAGGAGCTTTTATCCTTTGTAGCAGGAGCTCAGGCTTCCACAGCAATTGAAATAATACAATAATGAATAGTGACAGACACATGGTTTCACACGATATACAAGACATTGCTGGGAAAGTAGCCATGTTTTTTCTAGTAGCAGCAATGATGTCAGTTCTTAATTCCTGAATAACAGATGCTTCAGCTGGCAGGGACCATCAAAATGGTAGAAAGCCACAAGCACAGAAAAGCACAGGAGTGATTAACGGTTTTGGACCATCCTGGTTTTCAAAAGCACTCCCAACTATCTGATGTAAAATGCCAATATATTATTAGGTCAGATGAATGCAGCAAAGAAGGATGCAAACATCAAGAACACCAATGTTTTCTAGCTCCTTGCTCTCTCTGAATTTAAACGATATTGAAAGAAATTGACAGCTCTTATTCTCTAAGGCATGCCAGCAGAATACAGGCATTTGACATTTGCCAGCAGTGCCTATTAAAGAGCTGCATGGTTTAGGCACGTTTCCCAACAGCAAAAGAGAACATACTGTTTCCCTCTATGAGACACTGAGATCTCATGGACTATCAAAACAACTGGAACCAATTCATAACTGGGTACCTTTTAGTGACTGTGTCTGAGTTGCATCATGTTGTTATTAGAGGCTAGGATCCCCGACATCCTCTCTTCCTGAAGTTCCAGCCACGAACAACGTAAATAACATCAGAAATTGCATGAGTTTCCCCAGCTTCCCAGTAGGAGAGGGAAAGAAAATAGAGAAAACTGTAGAACATGGGAAGCAAGGACTTCAGGACACTTCTGTCATCAATGATCACAGCAATTTATCTTCCTACTACGTGGGGGGGTGAGGGGGGTGGCTGGATATTTTGCTGCCCAGAGCACCATTTCCTTTGATTGTATGACCACGTGTATCTGTTGTTTACTACTAATTTTTTTAGAAAGAATAAGTTAAATGCCATTTCAATCAGGATGGCAGACAACTTTCTTTCCTGCTAAATTATTTATCTAACCAGCAATTAAAAGATATAATAACAATTAGAGGACAAATATATAAACTTGCCTTGTTCACAGAGGCTTTTTTTTGGTTTAGGTTTTCAAGTTGAAGGAAATAAGTGTCATAGCTAAATATTTCTTCCCATTTATTAAGTACTTGCTCAAGACATTCTTGGATTTTATGCTATCTTTCACTTCGCTATTCCTATCAGTCCTATGTAAGGAAATGTCATTTATTCTGTTTTGGAGTCAAAGGAGCAAAAAGGGAGAACAGAGATTAAAAATAACATTAGAAATTAAGTGCAAATTCTTATTTAAGGCAGTCATTAAATAAATATTCATGCATTTTCTTATGATCCATTTAATGGAATCTGTGCACACAGAAAATTACTTGCATAAGTGACAACCATATATCTCTTCAGTTTTCTTTTACAGGTACATATAACATGGTTTTGCTACAAAACATGATTGCCTATCATCTTTCAAATGTTTTCTGTAAAGTAGCCAAATTCAACAATATCTATCCTCTACCCAATGTTCACTCTGATTTAAAGAAAAAAATAATTACTGTTTAGATGGACTTAATATGGACTATGCAAATCAATCCTACTGAAGTTTTAGACTTGAATTTAGTAAAGCAAAACACTGCAGAGCCTAAGCAAAAAATGACCAAAAGAGAGTATTTGTCTCGTCAATACTCATGCTTTGAAATATGCCTAGAATTAGTTTTGCTTAGAAGTTAAGGCTCCTCTTCTAAGTAGTTAAATACAATGACATGATATTTTATCAACATATGTGAAAATAAACTTTTTAACTCGCTTATTTTAATTCCATCCCAGAACACAGAATATGAGTTGAAGTTCAAAATTTTAGTTCAAATAATTTAAAAATACATATTATTACTTTGAAAATGGAAATATATAGAGAGAATACCTGACAAATTAATACTTCTTCAGCAACTGATACTGTGAGATTTCACGGCCTATTAAACAAACCCGGAACCTATTCAAGACCAGTTAGCTTTTATAGGTGTTATAAAAGGTTATAGGTTTCATTGTTTTATTATTAAAGATCTAGAAGGCCCTGAAATCTTGTCTTCCTAAATGATTCAACTTAACAAAGCAGTTTATATTCATTAGTTACACAGTTTGAAACAAACTGCTCCAATGCTTCGATAATTAGTTGAATCAAGTTTGAACGCATTGCATAGCTCTCCCATGGGGGGGGGGGGGGGGGGAGGGGAGGGGGCAGTGGGAAGAATGAGGGTAGATATGCAGAGAACAAGAAATTGCAGCTATAGATTACTATTGAGTGGAATTTCAAAGCACATAGTAATATTAACAGTAGTAATGAAACCCAAGTCTGGATAAATTATCATAGGCTTTATTAGAATAACAACGATATGCTCAGGATTAGAGAATCGGACACTTACTTAGACTTTTCCAATTGAAGGAAAGAATTCTTTCTGGTTGTGATAAAAATAAGGTCTTCCAAAAGCCAATATGAATAATATTACTACACTGACTAATAGCACACACAGAATCCCTTTGCTTTGGATGGTGTGCTATTTCATCCAGTTGTGTTCAGGTTTTGCATCATCTGCTCCTACAGCCTATGCACACATGCAACTCCCTGACAGGAAATCACATGTGCATTGGCAAACCAATGTTATTAGTTCTGTCCTTTAAGAAATACCTATCTACTATGTTTTAAAATACAGCAGCAATTTTAAGATGATTTGACATTCCTGAGCATGAATTTTTTCACCTTCGTGAGCAGGCATGCCTTTTAAGGTGATGACTTTTATTTGGTATCTTTTTTTCAAAAACACATTGAGTTTGCCTTTATATTAAGGATAGCATCCTTTATTTCATTTTAATGGCAAATATAGAAAAAAGTTTATTACACAGCAGAAAGGATTATTTCTCTATAACAAGGTTTGAGAAGCTGCTAGTGCATCATATAAAAACAGTTATTAAAACTAAATATTGTGCCTGCTCAGCAGCTATATTTCAGACCTCATCATAAGCTTAAATTATCCTTTTCTCATAATAAATGTGTGCTAAAGCTTGCAGTAATGAATCGCATCCCACACAATGATTAAATCTTAGAATTAAATACGAAGAATAAGAAATAGATTCTTGGCTGACAGTCTATACAGAAAAATATAAAACACTAATCCAATGTGAGCAGCAGTAACTGAGAGGTCCATAACACTCGCATCAAAATAATATAAAATTTAGTTTTGTGCTTAGGAAAAAGCCCATTCTAAGCTGTAGGGTGGAGATATTTAACCCTCAAAATAGTTGCTTTACTGAAAATGTTAACTGCGGGAATGACTTTTAATTACAACAGTACCTATCTTTCCTCCTCATGCATACACCCATCTCTCCCCTTGGTGGGATGAATGAACAAAAGGGACAAATGCTGAAAACAGTTATTTTTGCACAGAACATTTAATAACAGATTTGATCTCCATTTACTAGGGGCAGGGGAGACTTCCTGCATTGCTTTTCACCACTAAAGTTAGTTAAAAAACAGCCTACTACTTTAAAAATCAAAATAAGATGTATGAATTTCATGTTTGCATGTCTTCATCACTAAACAGGGTTTCAAAGAGATGAATTTTGGTATGAACACTGCGTACAAATTGCTGTCAAACTCTTAAGTGTTCTGTCCTAAAGGAATTTAGGTCTAACAGGAATTAGACCACGTAAACTCCTAAGTATTTTTCAGCTGTAGAGCTTATATTCCCAAATAATTTCAGTACTTTTGAAAACTTCAAATGCTTTCTGACATAGTGCACAAGATTGTTATTTATTTATTTATATATTTCCTCAAATGCAATGTAAAGCACATCTGTCCCTTATCCTTTCTCTCTAATAGTGCCCGCTTCTGCTGATGCTACTGTCCAGAAAGTCTCTCTAAGGCAGTGCAGAAAAGACTGAAGAGCCCAGCACGGAGGGAGGAAGAAGACACCAACAGTTTTCCATACTTTGCTTTCCAGTCCTGTGTCTCATATATCAGAAGGATATGAGAAAAGACAGTATCCCATATACTTTTCATACAGGAAGTATGGTCTGAAGCTGAAACGTATCCCTAGCGTACTTTTATGAATTCCTAGCATTGCACATACAAAAAAAAAAAAATCCCCATACATATAAATGTGTGTGTGTATAGAAATATTAGAATCCATAAACAGTAAATTGCACAGCTTCATTGAGATCAGGAGTCGGCCTCCTTTTATTCATGAATCAACTGTTTCCCTACAGAGCTGCTCAAAGATACTGCCCTGCCCCTTGCAAATTTTTAAAAAATTGACACAAGCATTAATATATTAATCACTTAATAGTTCCCAATTCCTGTCTCAGAACACATATATGCAGCTTTCCTTCTCAGTAGCCAAAAAAAAAAAAACCCACAAAAAATTCAAAACCAACACAAAAAAACCCAAGTAAACAAACAAACCAACCACACACACACAAAAAAACCCAAAACAAAACAAAAGAAAAACAAACCAACCCACACTCTTCCACCTGAAGGATTCCATATTGATCTTTGGTATGGACAGTAGCCTCCAGATTCCTAATAAGCTAAATGAGTAACAATATTACAGATATTGCAGGAAGAACTAGAGGTCAGGAAATGCCTCAGTTCTGAGTATACAAACTCATAATAGACTGTCCTGCTCCAAAAAGCTTAAAAACAGAGAACATAAAACCAGAGAAGGAAAAATTAAGGATTAAGACATAACAATAGAAGATGAGTTAAAAGTGACATTTAAAAAAAATAATTAAAAACACCAAAGAAAGGGGATGCACACACTCACACAAAAAAAAAAGGTAGTAGTAGAGTGCAGGCGAAAAAAAGACAGACAACATGGAGAGCAAAAGACTGAAGAATGACATACGCTGAGAGAAGGAGGGAGGGATGTCCCTTTAAAATAAGACTGGGACATGTTCTTTGCTGGTTCCTAGCAAAATGAAATTCTGACTTCCAGTGTAATTCCCCCTTGAGAAGTCTCCCTACCTTTACGCTGAAGATGTCTCTTCTTGAATTCTTGGGTACCAGAGGAACACCTGAAGCTTTTGAGAGGACTGAAAATGGAGTAATCCTTTGCAAGATCACTCCACTGCAACTTTGTAAAGATTTGCAAATAGGTGATAAGAACCACCAGCTCTTCCAGATGCCATTAGGGTAAAGCCAGGAAAGAGACTCCAAACCAGTCACAAATATTTCATTGTTGTAAAAAATGAAACACAGGAGAAAGGCTCAATAGAATAAAATCTCAGAGGGTGGCTCAACCCAAAATCAGACCACCTTGAAATCCAGCATGGAATGGACTGTAAAATTTTAATAGGGTATTTTTCAAAAAGCAAAATATTTTGTAATAGAAAACATTGGGATTTGCTGAATCAAGACCATGTGTCTCCAAAGCAATCTGAGAAGACTGAAGTAGACATAAGAACTACCAGTAGATATGAATGAGATACAAGACCTTAAGATGGCCACTTAGATGAATCTTACCTTAGAGACCAAAGCTGAATTTTATGTTTTTGAATTATAATTTAGTTGGAAAAAAGAAATACATTTCTATGTTTCAGTTTCATTTTTTTCAGAGTGATTCTTGTATGCCTTTACCCAACCATTATGGGTTCTGTGTCTTATATTCAACTTTGTCAGTTTAGACCCTGCCCCCAAATGAATTTGAATTGCACACATTACCTGTTTTCTTCTTCATCGATGAAGAAGATATTCCCTAAAAATGACACTGGCCTAGATGATCTGAAGCTGATATGACAAATTAGTTCCTTATTTGTGCCATCTGATGAAAGAACAATATCTTGTCCTTCTGGGAACTGAACAGAAAAAGGGTAAATCCTGTCACCATCTTCAAGTTCAAGCTCTGGAAGTTCAACTTGAATGTGTGATTGCCTGTGTTAAAAATAAATAGTAATGGTGTTTGTGCTCACAGGATGACAGTAAAAGTTGATTCACAGATCCACACATTTACGAAACTGCTTTTCACAGTTAAATACAGAAGAATAACTTCAGTTTTGAAGCATAAATCAAGTGAAACTAACTAAAGAATTAGAATTCCTTTCGCGTTTAGATGCTAGTTTGTTTTCTACATATGTATCTGAACGTTTTATACTGACCCACAGTAGTTCAACATCCAAATGAAGACCAATTTCTACTAACTGTGCTACAAAGGGCATAAATATTACTTCCTTACTTGGCTTCCTAAACTTAAAACTTTCATTAATATTGATTAAACTGCATTATTGCACAAGGTAAAGCAAGTTTTAAAATAGAAATATTACGGGGAAATTCATGAAGATATTTAAATGTTTTCCCCACTTATGTAATTCTAGGTTCCAGTTCCAAAATAAGAATGGCAGTCAGTCCAGGTCCATATGGAATCCTTTCAGTTCCAACCACTGAGTTACTGACAATAGACAAATCACTTCATAAATTACTACAACTCAAACGACATAAGACAATAACAATTTGAAGGTGAAGTTAATTTCATTAATTTACAGCAACTTAAAGAGTTTTGCTCCAATTCTTCTTGTATTGACATGATACCTACATAAGCATAAGAAACTAATATTACTACACTTTACTAATTACAAACAGAAAAGTTGTATCTTAGAGACCAGAAAAGCATATTTCATCACACACGTACACAAAAGAGTGCTTGGAAAGATTAAAATACTAAGATTTCTATCAAACCGGAATAGGTGTGGTGCTGGGTTATGCTACATAATATGAAGATTACAAAAAGGCTCTCTTATAAATTCAAATAACAGGATAAAGTGGGTGATCCACAGAAAAATGAGAAATATGTGGATTATTTATTATATTGACAGGATTAAAACATTTGTGCTGTCCTCTTTGGTACTAAAATCTTGCTTAGGAAGAAGAAAAAAAAAAAAACCCCAGTGCTTTATAACCTGTGGAGTAGAGAAAATAAAACAACAGAAAGATTTTATCTCATCACAATGCAAAAGAAGAAATAAGACTATGATCTTAGTATCTGGCTAAAGCTAACAAAAAATCCTGGTAGGACTCTCTTCTTAATTTTTGTGCTATTCAAAGTAATTTTAAAAGCATCTGACAGTGAATATATCAGAAGATGGTCACTTCATGAAGCCGGAATGTTTTGAGGACAAAACATGGGCTTGTTGAATGTACTGCAATATTAATTACATGAATTTTCTCTTAAATACACAAACTCTTTCCCCTGTTGAACTGAAAATTAATACTAACCTTCATAAGTGAAAATTAATTCACTTTTTCAGAAGCGAATAAAACCAAGAATTATTCAGGCTTTCTGTAATAAATTTATTTTGAGATTTTTACCTTAAATAATCTTGTGGAATGATACTGATGGCTGTTTCAGTGTTCAGATCCAGAGGAACTGGCATCAGCATTAAGAAGGGGGGATCAAAATTCATTTTTGGTGACTTCACAGTGCCGGACAATGTTATTTTGTAACATGATGGATTATCATTTAGACACACTGACATTTCAGATGCATATGTCCCAGGACAAGCTGTTAAAAATGTTAAAAAAAAAAAAAAAAAAAAAAGGAAAAAGTCCCACAAAATTATATTACCATAAATACATGCAACTAAAAGAGTTACAATAAGAGGTTTTGGGGTTTTGTTTGTTTGTTTGTTTTTTAAAGTCATCAGTATTGCTTTCTTACTCAAAATTTAGCTTAACATACAGTAAATGTATCAGAAGAATTATTTATTAAGAAAGCTTAGAACACTTGCTTGTAGCAAACCAGAATTCCATATTTTGTTTATTTGTTGGAAATTTTTCAAAGTGTGAGTTCTTCATTTACTGTACGAATATTCCTTATATATAAATGCCAATGTAACGCTTCTCAGAATTTTAAGAATTGCAGTCATATCATAAATTACACTAATTAACAAAGAGAATGCTAATTTTATAAAGGAATATATATCAGAAGTATCTGACTGCCAAGACAAGAAAAAGTTGGTGCTTTTTAAGATGGCAATCACTATATTTTAACAGATGACTAAAACCTATACGGTTGCCAAGTCAGCCTCACACAAGCCAGCAGGACAGGTTCTACCCTCCACTGAGAGCATCTCCCATTTCCTTGTGTTCTGCCCCTTCTCACGCCATCTTGCTAACTGCTGCAAGGCAGTTTTCTCTAGGATGGAAAAGAATATTTTCTTTCACTGGTACAGGGAGCAAGGTGTTTCCTTCTGCAACCGTTACACTACCAAAATGGTGTTCCAAACCATGCAGTGCCATTTACCAAACTTTCAGTCATTCCCACCTGCTGACAAGCTAGCAAAATAAACAATTTTGAGGGCCAACTAATGAACACCTCTTGTATTTAGAAACAAATCTGCATGACATGTTGTAAGACAACCCAAAATCTTTAATCTTTTCATTTTCAATAAAAACACCTTTCCCTTTGATTTCCCTCTGTCATCAGATTAGTAAGTATGGAAACATCCTCACCTAATATTTAAGAAGGAAAGAGATAGCAAAACAAATAATTTTGTATTTTATGTGTCTGTATGAGCACATACGTGTCACTGCAAACAAAATACACGTGACAAGCTCTTCTGAGATTAGCTCAGATAATTATTTTCACAGCCTGAGGAAAAAGCTGCCATTGTTTACAAACACAAACAAAACCTAGTGTCTTCAAAATATTTTGTCTTATTCCCTCCTCATAAGAGCCATTTTCTTCATGGAGATGATAATAGAGGAGCTTCACAGAAGCCTGTTAGCTCACCAGAACAGACCCTGCAGATCCCTTCGTTTCAGACCAGAAAACATGAAACTGACAATGTGAAAACCAGATGAAAGGGGAACTTGCTGCAGTGTTTGTAACATCTGGCTAATTCCCTGTTAAATGGAAATCAGCTTTAGGAGACAATACTGCTGAGAAGGCTAAGCAGCTTGTGCTTCTACATTTTGATACAGCAAGAACACACCTTTTTCTGGCACTTAGCCCTTTTACGAGGGAAAGGTGAGAGAGCATCAATAAAGGTCATGGAGATGTATGAAGAGCCAAACAGGATATTTTTGACAGGTTTGTAATAAAAGATATTCTACACAAGTTACTCCCATATACAAGCTAGACAGTCTACTGTCCTACAGCCATGCTCTAACTAAACCATATTTCTGGTATCCTATCTTTATACATATGTATGGCATACGGTAAAGGAAAGTGAAAGGCCATAACCAATAAATGCCATAGGAATGGAACGCCATGAAGGAAGAGGAGCATACGTCAGTACCAAACAATATGCAATTTTCACTAACTCACATTTTAAAATATTTGTGTTAACCATAGCTCCAAAGTTAAACCTTCAAAAGTCAGGAAAGAATAGTGTTAAGCTTTCCTCGTACAGTTTGGATTAAAAGTTTGTACATGACAATTCTAACAAATCCATTAATTACATGATCACATCTGTTTGCCATAGAATCCCTGACTCGCTCAGAAGGCAGAACAGACAGTGCTTATTCTGCATTGCTGATCATTCTGTGTGTGGCTCCACACGTTTACTAACATCAAAATTCTGCATAATATGTAAGCAAATAATTTATTGCTTATGTCAGAAACACCAGGATGTTGCGATACTGTCCTCATTTTAAACAGATACAAAGACAAAAAAGTGAATGATTCCATTAAGTTTTGTTCATTAGTTTGTAATGCCTAGGACCAATGTTTTCAGGATATTTCATGTTAAATAAATTACTTTGAAATTAATGAGAATTATGTCCTGAACTAACAGCTGAAGTCATGAATGTATTCTATTAATCACACCTTTCATGACTACTGTCAAATCTTGTGCTGCGGTTACCACCATTAATTTCTATAGGGCAAACAACAAGCAGTCCAGCAGATGTGAAAATTTTCCTTAGGGAGATTTGATGGTATTTACAAATCTGCAAATCTAAATTTGCCAAGGGCTAACAAGATCTGTAGAATTATATGGGAAATCTCCCCTCTGTCTTTTCTAGATGTATTTATTAGGGGAAATAAGCATTCATTGCCTTAACTTAGAAAAAAACTCTGAATAAAGGAACACAACTTCTCAAAGTACATATGTGCATATATTCATTAGCTGCTTCTTTTTCAGTCTAATCTGCACTAGAAAGCCCATCTAGTTCAGAATGCCTAACTCCCTAGCATGCTATCCTGGGACTATATTTTACGCAGATACCTTCTTAATAGAAACATAAACAGATTATAGTTCTGCTGAAAGTTGATTATACACATATGCAAGTTCTCCTCCCCGTAGGGCTCACACACTTCTGGAGGAGAAATATTTCAAGTCCCCACACCTTCCACTCTACTTGTTTCAGCTGCAATTTAAACTAGCAGCAAAAGCTAGTTTAAACGACCACCTCTTTAAGGAAGAATGTCCATATTCCTTGTCCCTCTCTAGCAGCAAAAATCTAATTTTTTATCCCCCCCCCTCCCCCCCCAAAATCTTAACTGTATAATAGCATATTTTTTGATCTTTTGAGAGTGGGTGGGAAGAAAGTAAAATCACCATCTGCTCTTCTCACCCTCTTAAGTTTGTATTAGATTGTTACTCAGTTCCTACTCGTCTCCCAAATAAACATTTTTAGGTTAGTTGCCTTGCACTTTCCAATAATTCATGCCTTATTGCATATATACACCTTCAGCATAAATGGATGCCAATGAAGAATTTGCATACACTGAAATACAGATTTTAAAGCAGAAAAGGTAGTTAAAACTTAAAGGTAAGATCCACAAAAAATGAAGAAAAAAATAATCAAAAGTAAACTAATCATTTATCCACAGAAACCATTAAAGGGTATAGTTATTTAATATCTTACTGTTGCAGAAAAAAAAAAAAAACCTAGAAGATGGAGGTCATGATGGTCATCTCTGCCCATTACATAATCACATCTTCCAGGGGCACTGAACTCCTCTTAACTCACTGGTGAGTCTTTTTCCACACGGGATCCCAGAGCACAGATTTATTGTAACTTACTATGCTGCAAATAAGTTTTTTTCATAACACAATAAGATATAGTGAAATTTTTCAGATACTGTTAGTGCATTATACTATAGTACAGCAGAAGAAGATCCTATTAACATACCTTCAGTTCTTGAGAATCTCTATTAAATTTAGTATACTTTTCTTAACAGGTAGCATCATGTTACCACGCATTATATAAACTCTTGCATTTAATTTAACAGCGTAGCTTACTACAGCATTTTGCACTCTCATTATTATAAGTATTGTGGCATATTTAAACAAATTACTCTAATGCACACTTAAGTTCATTTTAAGGTTTGTTCACCCCCACATACAACTTTACAGTACAAACCTATGAAGGTGATTAGCACACCATATTCATTAAGTAGGTCTCCTGTGTGGGTTTTGATGTATCTAATGTTCTCTTACAAGAAAGAGTAATTCTAGTCAGTGAAGGTATAGCACAAGTAGGCTATAAATCATGGGAAAATACTTAGAACATTGAATTAAGGGCAACTGATTTTTACAGTTATGATTTTCTGTAAATAAGAGATATGGGAACACAGCAAAAATACAAATAACTTCCAATGGCAATTATTTATCAGTCATATTTATGTATATACACATCTGCATTTACACATACAATTTATTCAGTAATTCAAAATATTGGCTTTTATTTGTATGCTGTTCTCTGCTTCACAGTCTTTGCAACACACAAGCAATTTTAATTACATTCTCATGACCTAAACACCTAAATAGAACAACCATCGTATGGATGATCATTTCACCTATTCATTATCACGACTCCTCTCCAGCTGCTACGCAAAATAGTATTAGAAATTTTTAAAAAATTTCCTTTGTCTTAAATGCCAGAACGGTACTTAGAAGAAGGAGAAAATGAGACCCTGTGCTCATCTGGGCCCTAAAAATCACCAGGTATCTGGAAATACAGATTTATTCTTTTTACCTTCCAAGTCTAATATTGCCCTGAGCAATTTTCTTTTCCAAGCGATATACATTCACCTAATCAATGCAAAATGGACCTATTATATCTCATATTAGAAGAATATGTTTCTCAAATTCAAAGCAGTCAAAAATGTTTATATGTGTTCATCATAAATTATTATTTTAGTATGATTCACAATTATTCTAACCATAGGCACACTCTGCAAAAATATCTATTAGAATACTTTCTCAAAGTTACAACACTTATTTTGTAGACTTTATTATCTGCAATACCGCAGAAAAAAATATGATAACCTATTGAAAGCAAAGTAGAAATTTATGAAAGGAGAAAAAAAATGTTTAAAAGAAATAGAGTTACAGTAAACTACATGTGTATTTTTTAATTGCATCTCAAGGAATAACAGAAAGTTATGAGTGTTTGTTTTTCACTTTCCAAGCTTCTATATTTCCATTCCTCTTTCCTCTACATTCTTGCTCCAAAGACCTGGGGTCATAATGTGTTTCTGTTCCTTGACTTCTTTAACCTATTTTTCCTCTGAGTTGCACCTCAACAGTTTCTCAAAATTCAGAAGTTTACCCAAAGCCTTTCTTCTGTCTAGACACACTCTCCAGACATGCTTTGAGTAGATCCTTACATCCTTCATAAGTAAACTGAGATTCTAAGTCCATATTTCCAAAACTTTGTAAAACTACACATCTGAAGAGATAACTTCCAGATTTTTCTCCTACAATATCCTTCTGTTTTGTCCAATCTTCTTGTCATCCTGCTCCCACTGTTTAACCCCTTCTGATTTATATATTCTAACATTTTCTCACACCCTGGGACAATATTTTCATTCAATTCACCTAGTATCCTTGGATTTTTTATTTCATATTGCTCCCAAAACAAATTCTTTAACAAAAATTTTCATTTCTGATTATTTTGATAACCTACGTAAGTTATCACTAAAAACTGATTGAGGACCTGGATAGATGAGATGAAGATGAGATCACATCATTTGGTTCCAAAACCAAGGATTACATGAAGTACAAAATAGAACCTACCTAGTGAAAAATCTTTATTGCATTGAACACATTTTTATGGCTGTTTCATAAACGTGTGATTCAGAGCAAAAAAACAGGGTTTTTGCAATTTACTTTGGAGGAGTGTAGGGGAAAGGAAGACAAAGTGATGCATCAAAGGCAGAAACATGCTCTAAATATTTTTGCTCAGCCTTCCAATAGTAACTGGCATTTAACTTTCTTCTAGTAGTTTAATTTGTGATAATATATAATTTAATAGAGTAATTTAGATACCTATTTCTAAAAGAATACCTCATGGACAGTTCAGAACTGTAAAAACTACAACTATAGATACTGACTGGGTGAGAAACTTTCCAGGTATTATATGCACAAACAAATACTACTTCAGAAAACTCAGAATTTGCTACTCAAAAATTAAAAGAATTTAAGACAAGTGACCTTCTAAATAATTCCGCAAAAATCATTATATATTAATTACTTTTCCACTTCATGAAGCAAAATCACAAGTTGATGTGATTTTTCGTCAACCATAAGTTGAAGACAAAAACTACCAACAAGGCATAAAACATAATGGAAAAATATTTTGAAGTACAGCAAGCAACTCCAAGCAACATGTGCAATTAAATACTGCTCTTGCATATTCACTACATGTTTGCAGAGCAACATTTAATACAGCCTTCTCAATTTATCGTACAGAATCATGGCAAGACTCTTATACCTATAAATTTTTTTTAATTTATATTAAATTGTTCCCAGTGCTTAATTGAAGTTATAGATTTCAATCCTATCAAAGAATAGCAGCAACATCTTTCTTTAGGACAGGGATGCTCACTTGCTGACTCAGGATCAGACCCAACCGACAAAACAACTTTTCATCCCCTTGAGAATGCTGGGGCCCCAAAAGTAGGCCACTTAAAACCGTCAAAGCAACTCCCGAGTTCTGTAGGCATCAGCTGCATGCACTGGTGGGCTTTATCAACTCAAATACAGTGTTACGTTACTCTCTACCCTAAACACTTGACTGGGAATAAGGTAGAATCCTTAGATTCATGTTCTGCCCTTCCTCTTCTGGTGTATGTGGTTGATTACCATCTTCCTGCATGCTCCCAAGTTTTGTTCGAAGTCTGTTTTACTTTTTTTACTTAGGGTCTGGTTGTCTGAGCAGACTACTCAGAAAATACCATAGATAAGTGATTTTGTGTCTCACTGAGGCAGAAAATTTCCATTCTTATCTAAATTATGGCTATCTAGAAAAAAGTTCACACACATTCCAAGTGCTCTTGGAAGGCTTTAGTATGCAACTCAGTCAACCTAAATGCACATGACGGAGCAGTATTGAAAAGGATTCAGCTATCGCAGCCTTTGATGCTTTATATGTGCAAAACTTGGTGCTTTATATGTGCAAACCAGACTTCTCAAATAATGCTATCAAGTGATTCCATGCTTTGTGTTACGTCTGCAGCTGTCTTATTTGCTCAGAACCACAACAAACCTTTCTTTTGGCATTTTAGTTTGTTATTTAGTCATGTTAACTGGAAGTTAATCAAAACAAGTGCTAGTTATGATTCATCATAAGAAGTCATTTAAACAAATCTATGAAAATGGTATATTGGCCAAACTATCTGTAGAAGAATTCAGAAAGTTACTTACAAGGGCAGAAGAATACAGCAATACTGATCTTTTGTCCTGGATCAAGGAATCCAGTCTGCAGACTGAATTTAAAAATACAGTCTTCTGTATTTTTGCCTGCATCATCACAATTCAATTTCCACGTCAGCTGCTGCCTTGAGATATTCTTCAAGTCAAGCTTCTGTAAATATTTGCAGAGAAAGGAGGACATGATGAAAGAGGGAAAGCAGCAAACACCATGATACTTTTCACATTGCCCTATCCTAAGCATTCTTTTTGCAATCAGATCAGAGTGAAAGCAAGAAAGCACGAGAAGGCAATGAAGAACCTAGTTTATTATATCTGTAAGGTGAGAAGATGAGTATGCCAATCAGCACAGACTAAGTGCCTTCCAGTCACTCACCACATTCACAAAGAGCAATATTTACTTTCCAGAATGGAAAAATTTCATTTATGTGAGGTAAATAGATCAAAGTGTCCAGGTGGGAGTGCTTAGCCAAACAGAAATGAGGAGTTTTTCCGATACAAGTGAAGCACAGCAAGCACTAAACACATGGCTCATGACATCTAGACGTACAGGTGGATATGTTGAAAAAGCAAGAAGTTCAGAATAGGTTTTCAAAACCCACTCTTTCAAGTCAATAAGACAAAGGTGGAAACAAAAAAAAAAAACAACCCCATTCCTTTATCTCAGAGTTACTCTTTCAACTCCTAACACATCCATAGCTAGGAAAAGGCCTTGAGTTTGTATTATCATTGTTTTCTGAAGATACTTGAAAAAGAGTTTCAAGTGATTTAATCATTGCCAAAAATCATTTTTTATAATTTCCAAACAAAGCCTTTGGGAATTAGAAGCAATAAATTATGTTATGGTACGTTTTGCATTTATACAGTCAAATTCTCTATGTTCCAAAACAGAATGGCTGTGGCCAAATATCCTGTTTAGTGCCTCTTTCCTATTAAGCCCTACATCATGACCAGGAATTTTTTGGGAGAGTGCCAGTTAGCACATGTCAGTACAACACAACATACTGGGACAGCAGTTTAACTGTATGGACCATCGTGGCACATCGATTGCATTCCTGTACTGTCACTGTCTAGTTTACTAGTATAGGCAGAGGCAGAAAATCTTTGGAAGTAAGCTATTTCTTACACAATTCATGGTCAGTTTCTCACGGTGCCCACACTTTCTCATATAGCAGAAAGTCAGGACAAGCCCAATTTTGAGTTCTGGAATAATTTCTAGTGAGCGAAAGACAAACATAAAATGAAAAACTGAACAAAATTACAATGGGAAAACTTTTAAATATTTAAACCATATATTTGGAACATGACTGAATTTTGAGTTCCAAATCTGTATTCTTTTCCCAGTCATTTTTGAGTAATTAAAAGCTATAGCCAAGAATAAGTATAACAACACTTATGATTACATACCTGAGAATTCAGACTTTCATCAACAATATTGAAATGTATGCCACTTGAATGTTGTGCAAATTTAAGTTCCATTGAGGAGAACTCCAATGGTGATTTAAGTACTGTTGGAAAAAATAATTTAAGGTGTTTATACAGCATTATTTTGACAAATATTTCCTCAAAGTCCCTTCATAAAATCATTGTTTCTGCACATGTTTAGCAGAAGTGTTTCTCCCCTTGTTTTAAAGCTGTATTTTCTTTCCGTTGTTCATACTATATACATAATTACTGTAATTTAACTGTCTTATTATGACCCTTTAGTCACATTAAAATTATTTAAATTTTTTATCTACCAAACTTATAGCATCTCTCCTTCATATAAAGATGCCATAAACAGAGAGCCACATGATCTTCCTATTGCAGATGAATGCATTTACATTTGTGATGGTAATCATCAGAAAAGAAAGATTTTATCAAAAACAGCATTTCTCTTAATTTCATATAGCTGGAACAAAGAAATCGTCACAAAGGACTAAGTTTAAAGCAAGAATTTAGAAAAACAAAGGTATATGCTCCCACAGCCTCATTTTGCTTCTTGATTAGATTAAACACTGATTAGAATGAACCTAGCAAGCATACAGTATCCTTTTATTAAAATCTGCAAGTTTGTTTCACACTCAGTGAGGAAGCATGATCAATTCTCTTCTCCCCCTAGAAAGCCCAAAGGATTTCCTAATCACATATCTCACATTATGTAAACAACCATACTATCCATATTTCTCGTAAACACGGGCATATAAACTCTATAAACTAATATTGTTTCAAAGTAGGAACCTAATCTGCTGGAATGTTTCCACCAATATGCAACCACGTCACTCACAAAGTCCTCACATCTCATAGAAACTGCCTGTACAAGGAAAACAAAGCATGACTGAAAGACTAGGAGAGAAAGGAAAGGAAATTATCTACCTCACGAAAAAAATTGAGGTGTGTTTTGTTTTGTTTTTAAATAATCAAAGTCAGCTCACATGAGGTCATTACATTGATAATATGTCCTCTTCCTTTGTGTCTGGCTGAGGTAGGGCTTGTGTGTTTTTCAGTTCTTTTCTGTTTTGGTTCTTTTTTTTTCCTCTTTTAGTGCTTTCTTACACACCAATAAGCAGCCTCCAAGGGAAAAGTCTTACAAGTATTTAAGTAAGAGACCTGCTTCCCTTCCCAGGTGCTGAAACAGTCAACAAACTTTGTTTTTGTAAAAAATAAAATAAAATAAAAAGAAGATCCATGATGGATTGAAAACATATTGACTACACTGAAGTTAAAAGACTGGGTTGACTACTCTGAGATTATTGTGATTCTTTTCTCAGGGTGAACAATCCCAAGTACAAACATCAGATATAAGCTGTTGATTTAAGTGCAAATTGCACTGTCCTGTGCAGTCTGAACCCCAGTCAAACACAAAAACTGTCACAGGGACAAAAAAAAATTGTAAGAGTGGAAAACAAATGTGCCATAAAGCACACAGTAGTGAGAATTAGGCATATTTGTTAAATCAAAACTTTGAACTTGCAAGATGCATCTTACCCACTTTTAGTTTTTAAAGTGATAATCTGAAATGATGAATCAATAATAGACATAATTTTTAAGTTGTCAGAATGTAATAAAATTATCAACTTCTTAACAGTAAAAATAATATGGCTAGTTGCTGCATCTGTATGATTATGTTAAATGAGTAGTCAAGACATTTATTTAGACTTCTCTCCCTCCTTCCAGCCCATGAGAATTCCCAGTAAGAATGTAATTCCAATACTCAAATTTAAATAGAATCCACACTTTATTTTTTCAACTATTTCTTAGAATTGAAAACATTACATGTTCACTTTAATACCATGACTACTTGTTGTTGGCCTATACTGATACTTTGAAGAAATTCTATATGGCAGAAGTAAAAATTTTTAATAAAATTTAGGTAAGATTGTCATTTATTAGCGAGACTTACTGATTGTATCAATTCATTATTTCCACAAAGAAAGGGAAAAGGAAATGAACTTTTTTTTTTCTTCAGGTTACATAAATCACTTCTGCACTAGAAATTTGTCACTTTGATTCATGATTTTTTACTCAGAGATGTGCTTTCTACTAATCTCATATACATATGTACATTTATCTTTATTCTACCTGTTCTTAAACTGAAAATATTTAGAAATGTTTAATATGAATTTACTTCGATCACAGGATCTAAAGAAGGTCTCTCAGATTCCTTTGATATCTTAAAAGATCTCAAAAGTAAGATTTAAGTTAAAGCCCTACAGAGGAAAAAAAAAGAAAAAAACAAACATAGAAAAAACCTAATAAATGTGAGTTGCTTTTACCCCACATTATGCATTTAATTGGCCAAGCCTCCTTCAGTGCTCCCAAGATATTTAAAACATTACACAAACATCATTCCAGGAAGACACTCAGCACTTAAGTCTCATCTTGAATAAACAGTGACTGCATATTAAAAACTGAAATGAGGAAAGCTAGTGGATTCAAGTATTCACAACGTGTAGGTCTATATGACTATAAGGATCAGACAGGAGACTAAAGAGAACCACAAATTATTTCTAAGAAAAGCAGAGAAGAATCATTTAAGATACAAATTCTTGCTGCAGGCAAACGGCCTGTAACTTTGGCCACTAACAAACTACGACAGGCCAGAAGACTGCAGTTCTACACATAAAAGCAAACAGAAGCAAATGGACTAAATTACCACCAGTTCTCTCAGATGAGATCAGGGCCAGTCAGAGGCATTTTAGAGGAGTTTTAAATATAGCTAGAACACCTAGTTTTGACAGAGTAAGACTAGGAAAAACAAAAAAAAAAAAGGGTATGAATGACATACTACTTTTCTACCCTTTTCAGATGAACTGCCATAAATACTGGGGTCTGCATGATAAGATCTAGAAACACTAATGAATGAGTAGAAACAAAAATTAGTTTTGGTAAACTAATTTTTATATAAGGCAAATGGCTATACAAAAAAAACCCCCGTATTTTCCCAGAACGTCATAATTATGTATAGAAAGTTCACCTTTAGACATATTTAAAAATACAAATCAAAATTTGAAAATTTTGCAAGTGTCCAAGAAATTTACAAATTATACAATTATCAATCAAATTTCAGTTAGGTAGTAACTCTCTGCAATTAGAATACAAGCAAAAACATCACTACAAATATAAGTATCCACCATCTGCTTAAGTCTCTGGTTTACCTACCAACTGCTTTAACTCTACACAACGGAACAGCCACAGTCACTGCCTGTGGCCGAGGAGCAACGATGTGCTTTACAGATCCAACAGAAGTTGCGGATACGGGGCTTGGCTGTGCCAGTAGGAAGTCAGCCCGAGGAGTATTAACTGGAAGAGTGAAGTCATATGCTGCCACCTAAAGGACAAAAATATCATTGTGGTCACTTTCCCAAAGAAATTGTAGGTACTTCTCGAACCATCTGAGTGATATTACTATTTCAGAAAAATTACTGAAATTAACTTAGGACCTGATCATGATATTAACAGGATGGTTGCTTATTAGCACCCAGTATCAGTCCTTTAAGTAAGCAGCGGCCAGTCATTTTTTCCCCCACCAAGGAAAAAACTGTATGGCCAAAAGTATCGGGGTTATCAGCACAGCTACAGACAAGGCTTCTGGTAAATTACTGTGTTGTGTTCCTCTCCAACTGCTCTCCTGAGTGAAAAAAAGATTGGAGCAGTGGCCCAAATGCGTAAGCACGAGCAAAGAGGGGGAAAGCAAAGCTGCGTAAGTTAAGAAAGCCTTTCTCAAACACTGAAGAGAAAAGGTCAGCTGTTACGGTATACCCAGCATAAACAAAATGGGCTCTGAGATCAAGGTGGAGCATGAGTTAAAAAAATCGAGAAACCTCAAAGAAAAAAAAAATAATAATACTCTTAAACCCTTTGTCATTGAACACCACCAAATTCCAGGAGTCCAAATTCCAGGAGTCCAAATTCCAGGAGTCCAAATTCCAGTGATTTTGATGCTAATTTTATCTCTGCAGTCACATCCCCAAACAAGTGGGGTTTAGAAATTAAAAGATAGCATGTTTTATACAAAATCCTCTTTTTTGACAGACTGTGCACTCGAGAGGCCAAATTTATTTCACAGTGCACTTTCAAGGAGGCATTTCTTGCCTCTCGCTCTGTCTTTCCAACACACTAGAGCAGTATGTTCTCCAGACAAAAAGATATGGATAACTCTGGCCTATAAAATCTGCATGCTGCTTAAAATTTGCAGTAAAACCAGCTAGATAAAGAAGTTATGAGCCATTTAAAAGCTTTCAAAAACTGCAGAAAATAGTGCATAATGCTTCACTTTCACATATGTGGTAGTAAGTAGAATATATAAAAGACAGGAAAGAAAAAAAAAATATTTTGTCCTAAACCAGGACATGAGGCACGTATCCATCTGTAACAGAACCAACACAGAGCTTGCATAATGAGAAGCAAGGACACGCACTTACAGTGTTTGGAGTTCCAACTGGCTTTGTAACACAATTACAAACTCCTGGTGAGCGAGATGTGTGCTGAGCCTTGTCGAACATTTTGTGTATTTGTGCTTAGCAAGAGGAAAGCACGAGATGAGGGGAAGCTTCTCTAGTGAGATCACCACAGTCCCTTGATTTGTATTGATACTTCAAATCTGGTAATGATTAGATTTTATAACATAGAATTGGCTTTTCAAAATTAACATGGTGAATGTCATTTAAGATTTTTTAGTAACTAATGCTCAAGGTGTGTCATAAACAAAGATTTTTACTCAATCTCCTGATTTGCTTTACATACTCTTCTTAGTATCTCAAGTCACCCATATAAAAAATTTCATCAAGTTACATCTTCAAAATATGCTCTTGTGGCATAAAACCACATAATTAAAAATTAGACTGAAAACAATCTTTTCTCCATAGCATGAGAAGTTCCTTTCACTTCAAAGTATGTGTGAAATACATGATTACACATTACTAACAACAGTGGCTCCTTACAGTTTTAGAAAAACAATTTACTATCTTTTCTTATAGTTGAAAGTAGTAAGCATTGCATTTCAAGGCTGTGAAATCCATAAAAAAAAAATCTTATGTTTTTGGAAAAAGTTTTAAAAGAGAAGTTTGGTAGAATAGAGCTGAATACATCATTATTTTGTAACTGTGATAGCTGTTAAAATACATATGTAAGACAGAACTCTAAAGTGAACCAGTATTGGGGGGGGGGGGGGGGGGGGGGGGGGCTATTTACAGGACTCTCTAGGTCAAGCATCTCGTACAACAGTCACAACACAGACACAACCCAAAGATTCTGTCACACTCCTTCGGCTGTATGAGAAGTTTGCTACATTAGGTACAGTGTACCCAGCATACATCTTTAGAAGTGTAATATGCAAAATGCTGCAGAAATAACCAACATCTCCCAAGCATTATGGGTCACTGTAAGGAGAACAGAGAGAAGATGACTGCACATCTCAGTGCACATCTCGGGTTCCGAGATTCCTCCCAGCCTCGGCAGCTCCCTAGAGCCAGCAGGTACTTCCTTACGTGGGCAATTCTAACACATGAAACACCATTGCCAAGAATTGCAGTAAAAAAGTGAGCTAGAAAATCCTTCCATCCCTAACATGTAGGACATATATAACAATGACACTAAGTTTTTAAAGTTTGTTAAGATTAAAATGCTTAGTCTGTAATAGATACCATTATGTCATTGGCTATGCAAAAGAGTACAGTCCAGCACTGCGATTGCTCTTCATCAATGCTGTTATGTTTTTATACCAATTAAAATACTTCAAAAGAAGCTTTACAAAGACTAGTCACGTGAGACAAAGGAACTTTTTGTTACGCGTTCACACAGAACACCTCCAAAGGATGCCAGAAAAGGACATGCTTGTGTAGGCTGCCACCAGAAGATAACAATTCTTTAAATAAAACTGATATTCCTGCAAACTTTTATTTAGAGGGCATTTTAAAACACTTTCCATTTTTTGGCTAAATTGCTAAACAAATAAAAGTTGTTGATTTTAAGAAATCTGTCTGAACAAGAAAGCTCAGCTACCAAAACTCATTTGAATCTATGAAATAGGTTTGATACAAAGTACATGGTAGCTCTAAGCCCAACGCTGGAGAGTGAATGCAGCTGAATGGCTTCCTGCCTCAGGCCTAAATACTCAGTATACTGAAAGAAACAAAAGGAAAAACAAGTACCCCAGCATCCGTGACAATTAAAATGGTATTTTATATAAATTCATGCATAAAAAATAAACAAACTCAAGCACAATTGTCAGGTTGAGGGGGGGAATCAGAGTAAAAAAACAAAATTATTTTCAAAAAAACACTTTAAAAGCAGTTATTTCGTTTCTATCTTCACTAAGAACCCCAATGCAATAATATATTTTATGCTTTATAAAACACATTTTTCTAATTATTATTGTAATACAGCACATATTCTCAAGGTTGAGTAGAAATTTTGCTGTCAAATCCAGGAACCATATAGTTTATTTAGCACAAAGAATATGTGACATCTCCCTAAAATTACAGTACTTGCTTTCACAGGACAACTTCACAGGGAATTGCAAGTAAATCAGTAAGCTAATTTATGACTTAAAATTAAGTTAAAGCATCTGTAAAGGATAATACTCTTGTATTTATCATATAACAACATGCAGACTGTTCAAATATCTTGAAGCATTAAAAGTCATCAAATTTTTGTGTAAAGGCTGATTTTAAAGTTTCTTTATTTATAGCACTAACAACATACAGATTCAGCAGTGATACAGGGAGAGAAAGTGTAATGTACATTAAAAAAACCAGTTTGATTCAAATTTAAACTTAACTGCAAAACCAAGGGTTTATGTCCTGCAGCTGTATACAATATACATTCTCAACCTCCCCTCAGATAGTCAACATGAGCTTTTCCTTAAAACATACTTAAATCTTTCATGCAGCCTAAATTTCCCAGCTTTATATCACAGATAAGCAGCTTTCCACAATGAATAATGTAACTAGTGTTCTAAGCCATCATTCAAAATACTGAAATAAAACTAAATCTTTCCCTTGTATACGGTCAGAGATGATGCACCAGCAATACCCTGTAGTTCCACAGCTGCAGATTTTCCATAGAATTCATTTCTTACACCATGAATTCTGTTCTTTCATTTAAAAAAAAAAATATTACATCATTAAAAAGGCCAAAAAAAACCCAAAACCACCTGTCACTTCTCTACAAAAAGCTTAAGGAATAAGCTCTGACAGGTGTGACTTGCTCTATTTATCTCAATCAAAAGCCCTCATAGGCTTCATTATTACACAGCTGTGTATTTTGTCTTTTTTCCAAGATGCTAGAACTTGTTATTTTCCAGCCGGGGCAGGGGAGCGTAATTTGGAAGCAGTACACTCCTGTACCTTGCTTCGCGTGCCTTCCTTACCAGACCATGCAAAATACTGCTGCTAGCAGGTGGATCATGCTGCCTAAAGAAACACAGTAACAGTTGAGGAACTAATATAAGCAAATATTTACAGTGACCACATGCTGCCTGTTTCCCTGGCACAAAACCAAAGGAATGAGGTGCTCTTCACTGTTACCTGGACAGGTAGCTTGCAGAGAGAGAGCCATGGTCAGAAAAGCCATGCTTCTATGGTTCTTGGACAGTACAATTTAAAACTCAGTTCAAAAAATAATCACTGCTAGCAATCAATCAAATAATATTATTAGTAATAATTCTTAGCTCTGTCTCTGGATAGGGATGAGGGAGCTACAACAGATATTTGGCCAGATAGTCATGGGTTTTTTTGTTTGGTTGGGTCTTTTCTTTAATTACCAGGAAGTTTTTTTCTATTCAACTCTGAAATGAGAAGCCTGCCTTGCCCATCAGACATTCAGCTGGCTAAACCTCCTTATACTGCTGTGAAAAAAAACCCTAAAACGTTAACTGTAGTGGCTCTCAAATAAAACTACATCAAAACAGAAAAGAAAGCAGCATACAACCTGTATGCAAATATGACATTAAGAAGTATTTGCTAGCTTACCTATTTATATGTATTTTTGTATAGTGCTTTCACTTACAGCTCTGACTTTCACAGCCAACAAACACCAAGGTTAAACTCACTCCAGTGAGGCAGAAAGCCCTGTCACCTCTAACACCTCTGAGACACTGGAGTAACAGGAAGGCACAGCCAGGCCACGTCTGAGCAGCATTCTAGCATTCTTATCTATAATGCATCAACTTCATTTTACCACTTAGAATACGGGGAGAATTATCTCAAAATTTTTAGATATTATTTTATAAGCATGTCAATATACTTCATCTCTAAGAGCACCTTTTGATCTCACATGTTTGTACATATTAAGTTTTAGTGAGAATTGTAGGAGCTATTCAGAGTTCCTATGTATTTACTTCGTTTGTTGATTTGAAGCTTTTTGAGGCATTAGGAAAGCTATTGCCAAGTTGATTTTTAGCAGGAGAATTCAAGATTGCATTCAAGACTAAATTACTTGAAACCTTATGTTAATAATTCAAGTAGTTTTAATAAAATTTTAAGTCATGTTAAAATAATGATAATAAATATAATTAAAAAAATAATGTTTATTTTTTATCAACGCTTCTGAATTATTTTGTTTTAATCTTTTCTTAGTTCTCGTATCTACTTTGTTAGCAATAACATCAATATAGTGGGGTTCTGTTGGTTTATAGGGTAGTGTTGTCAGTAATGACTACAACAGCAGGAAGTTTTAGTAGAACCAGAAGGCAGACAGAAAAGAATGTGACTCGATGGGATGCAGAAGGTTTGCAGCAGCTGGGAGGTAAGCTGGGTGAGAGCAGTTGTCCTGAAAATGGTGATGAGATCAGAGAAACAGCTATTCAAGTGCAGAGGCAGGAAATAGCACTTGCAACCGTGAAACTTGAATAGGGGAAGCTCAATATACAGAGAAGGTCAGAGAGTTTTTTCAAGATTGGAAAGTCAGGAAAGAGAAGGAACAAATCTGGTGAGAAAAGGGGGAAATCTAGATGAGGTAGAATGATAAAGAACTCGGATCCAATGGTGAATGTTTTAAGAATCAGTAACTACTGAGAGTTTCTGATCACAATAAAAGATGCTGGTACCTGGGACCACTTTCTTACCAGAACTATGCTTTTTATTAGTATTCTACTTTGCAGGAGTTAAATTAAAGAAAAGCTACAGCATCCTGGGGGGTACATCCAGATGCTTCCTTTAGTCATGCCACACCGGGCAACACATTTAATTTTGAAAGTTAACTTCATTTAACGTTAGTCAGTGCTATTGCTGCCAGCTATCAGTGCTGTGCTAACTCTCAGTGATGTTAACTTGTGACCACCAGCGGGTTGTAAGTTTTAAGTTTATTTGGGCATGTCTTGCCTAGCAATAACTAAGCTGCCCCCTGACAGCCAGGCAGTAATACACTTCCAGCAGAAGGAAGCACTCCTCGTACAGTGAGCTCACCCAGCACTGAGGGCAAAGGGAGACAGAAAGACTGTGAGCACGTGGAGGGAAGGGGAAACTGAAATAAACACATTTCATTAAAGCAGCACTTATTAGTTGGTTATGAGGTATAAGGTGCCCCAGAAAAATTTCCTTTTTGAAGTTCTTTATTCCCTTACTTCTGAAGGAAGTTGTTCTGTTTGCCAAAAACTATTCTCAAGACTGGAAAAACACTTAGACCCAGAGTTTGACAAATTAAAAAAGGATGACATCAGAAAACCCTATAGAGAAATCTGTAATCAATAGATGCAATATATTCTACTTTTTTTTTTTTTTTTTTTTTTTTTTTTAAGAGCAGCAGTCACAAAACAGATCCAGTCAAATATAAGAATTATTTTTTTCCAAATTTATATCATAATTAAAGCAGACTGCCAACTGGTATAACCTTGTCTTCAGTTAGGTTACCATACCACCAGTATCAAATGACAGTTGGAGATGGTCATCAATAATGAACAGTAATACTAAACAGTAGTTCAGAGGATAAGTGAAATTAAACATAAAGAACCATCTACTATTTCAGCCATCTTCAGAAATATTAATTTAGTTAATCATTTGAATTTACAACAGTGTCAGTACCACCATTTCTACTCTTAATCCATCCTGCAACTTAACAAGGAAAGAAAATAATACTAGAGCTTAATTGGAACAATGGGAAATAGAGTACTGGGAGGCAAATAAAATCCCTGTTTTGATAGTTGAGGGCGGGGGGCATTTAAGATTTTAGAGAGTTGGTATTTCACTAGCCTGTAAGGGGGATGACTGACCTTCCACTACACTCTTCTCCGCTACAGTGGAGAATAAAGGGTCACCTTGTACAGCAGCACTATCACCAGAGAAATCCAATGCCATAAGCAAGAACAGAGCTGTCAGATTTCAGGTTACGGCTCCCACCAATATGTATGTGTTTTACATCTTATACGCAATTGTGTGCTTTTAACTACTGAGATTAAAGAAAAAAAAAATGAAAACTGCATCTACAGTGTAGATTAGAAATACCTCTGTTAAAAACTTGACAAGTCTTAAGTAAAACTGTTTTATGAAAATAAATTGAAATTGAGGCCTTGGAAGTTAAGCTCTTGTTACCTGTTAAATCTTATACATAGTAGGCACCCCTGTATCATCCATAGAACAATACTGCTAGACCTTATTTTAGTATTTCTAGACACTATTTATCATTTTTAAAATCAGTATGTTTGTGGCATTCTATTTTTATAGAACTCCTAACTGAATTTTCTGTATAGATGCTGAAGAAAAAAAAAATTTTTTTCAAAAAAATTAACCACTACCTTAACTAAGCTAAAGTATTAGTTGTACCATCATTACCTTGTTCCCATCTAATCCAGAAACAGAGTGAACTCTTCAAAAGTAAGTATATTTTATTCCAAAGCAATCAGGTGATACAAAATGAAAAAACAGGAAAGAATGGAAACTTGGGAGATTTGGAAAGTTCTTACAGAGGGCATTGCAATTTTAGCAAGCATTTACTTTCTCTGTTTAGTGTTGTATCTATGGCTTACTAGAACCTAACTGGCAGTTACGAAGCAGCATTTTGTTTCTCATTTCTACTGGCAATCAATTGAACAAAAAATTTAAGATGTTGTTGAATACTTATGATTTTAAGCTTAAAAAAGTTCTTTAAGAGAATGCTGTTACAGCAGGTTGCTTTTGTAAATGAAATATGCATCTCAGAGGACTTTACTGGTAAAATAAAAATCAAAACTAATTAAGTTTTGAAGCTTGGCTGTAAGAACAGTAATAATATATACCTACTCATTAAAAGTTCAATCAATCTTTACCCCATGTTTGTTTTACATGGCTCTACACTATTTTATGTACTGCTTTTTATTTATAAGGGAAGCTAGCCTTTCCACATTCCGATTTCATCATTTTCAGCCAAAAAAATCTATATTCCTTTTTTTATTAACTCATTTGAATTTCACACTTAGCAAGAGACAGCCACTAAGAAGTACTGTTATAATTACTAAGAGCCTTAGCACTAGCCTTAGTGGGGCCAGAATTTCGTCTTTGGAGCAGCAACATGCTGTTATAATATGATTTTACAATGCATAAATGTGATTGTCTGACAGATGACTTGTCCCTTTGGGACAGAATGAAGCATTTCTGGTGATGCTTGTCCAACCCCTTCTTAAGAGTCTTCAGTAATGGAGATACTGGAATAAATTACCTGAGAAAGTCTTTGACTCTTTTTGCTACAATGAGTTTTTGTATCCGACCTAATCCACCTGGCATAATTCAAACCCACTACTCATTACCTATCTACTGCAGTGAACAAGCATATATAAATTATATTCCACAGAATATTGGAAGTTAGTTCCATTTTTTACACTGTTTGTGCTTTCTGGACTTCTGATCATTTCCATTGCTTTCTTTTGGACTTTCTTTCCAAGGGACATTTTCCCACTTCTTTCTTTAAGCATGGCATCCCAAATGGGAAAAGTGTTCCAGCTGAAGTGTTATCAGCACTGATTAGAATAATTATTTTACTTGCTTTACTAACATTATTCCCATTTATATAAATCAGTATGGTGTCTGCCTCTACTCTTAATTCTTGTTCAGCTTGTTATCTACAATACCATACACATAGATTACTCCAACAGCATTATCGAGTCTTGCCTTTCTATTGTTGACCCTTCCTACCCAAATGAAAATGTCGGCATTTTTCCTTACTGAGCTCCTCTCCAGTTTGACAACAGGTCACTGGTGATACTCTGTATGTACTATTTTGCAAACAACCACATACTTTCCTAACACTGTATCTAGTCTAAATCTGACTATCTTGCTTATGAGAATGTTGCATCAGGCAGTGTCAAGATACTTAAAGATACGACATCTACTGCTTCTCCCCTAACCTCAATGCCTGCTATGCTACAGGAGGAAATTAGTTTGGTTTAAAAAAAGGTCATTTTTTATGAATCTATTGACTCATGTTCTGTCAGGAAAAATCATCTCAGAGTAGTGAATGTGCTATAAATGCACACCATCAGTTATTTCACAATAGCTTCCATGTGTACACAGAATCTAAGCTGACAGTAATAAGAGGAAGAAAAATCACAGTGTTACCAGGCACAGCCTGTAATATGCAAATATTAATTGAAGAATGCTTTGAACAAAGGAATTACCTTTCATTCAAAAACTAAATTGCTGGGAAGGGGTTGGGGGGAGTGAAAAAAGAATATGGTTGACCCTTCCAAGATGCATTGTCTCTGATATTCATTTATTTTTTTAAGGTAAAAATGCAGCTAATGCAACAGGTTTATGTGCTGTAGAAGTGGTCCCCAGGTGCTTGTTCTGAAGCTGGTTCATAATATCAAAGACTAAGTTTTCTTTCAGTTCATTGTTCTCCAAATACGTGGAAACACCAAACCCTCCATTTCTAAAGCGTTGTTCAGATCTAAGTTTAGATTTAAAATTTGCTATAGCACTCTATTGACCCCTACTACCAATAAAATGCTATTTTCCTGATGTAAAACTAACCCATGAAGTCTCATATCTTCAATTTATTTCCCTCAAATAGCTCAATCAGAAAGCAACTTTGCCAATCTTTATGACACATAAAACTCCTCTACTTTTGCAGACCCTTAGTCATCTGAGAGTTAAAGCACAAATAGCTGCAAAAAGAAAACGGCTGCCAGTTTGTTGAATGATTTAATGAATGCATGGTAAGACATTGCAATTTAAGTTTATATTTTTTCCATTTTTAAGTCATTGAGAAAGTGTGTTTTCTTTGTGTATACAAACATTTATGGAAAGCGGCAAAAGTTATATAAAGGTTATTTCAGAACTTGTTTTCTTAAGAATTGGATTACTATTATAAAACTGTTGCACACACCAAAATGTGCATCTAAAATGTCTATATTCTTTCACCATAGAAATATCACAGAGCATGATTTTAATTTAGCATAATCACCACTGCCCCATAAACCTACCTCTTTTGGCATGAAGGACAACAAGCATTGCAAAGCTGACTTTCCCTTTAAGTTAACCGAATACAAATAAGGCTTTGAAGAACAGCAGTCAGCCACTGTCAAACAAAATTCAGAATCAAATTACAGACGTTATTACACTAAATATCAACTTTGTAATAGTTGCAGTACTCCAAAGTGATTTCCAACATAAAGTATCTACTATCTGTATAGTAAATATTTCTCACCAAGTTACAAATGAATACAGTATTTCTCATAAGGATTCTGCAGGTAATTTTGAGAAGTGTTAAATCACCAGCAACTTTCATTAAAGTTATTGATTTGGGAGAACACAATATTTCAGAAAAAAAAAAAAACCCAACACTGTCATTTACCTTTGAATAAAAGCATTAGGCAAAAAATAGTTAACTAAGTAATGAAAACTAATACCACAAGGAGAAAAATAGTTGGCTGAAACTTTTTCTAAATGACTTTTAGGCATAATCTACACTACAGAATTTTACCAGTAAGGCTTGCTTCATTTTTCAGACTTTCATGTCCAATTTTAAGGCACTGGCACAAGCACGGTTTTCCAATAAACAAGGTAACATTCCTCTGAGATCAGTATTCATCCTGGAACACCAGGATCAGTATTCATCCAGCATTCACCATTTGAACAGTACTGGACCTAACTGGATGTCACATTACTGGTTTCAAGCACCAACTCTGATCTAGGAATCACGTGCAATGAGTCACCTCCCATGCTGGCTAGTTGCCTGTTGTAGACAGTCTTACAGTTCTCTTCCAAGTTAAGATGACTGACTAGGAGCCCTCACTTTCCCTTTGAAGTCCACCACATGGTAAGAAAACCCCTCTGTTCTTGTCAGATCACTTTTTGTCATCGTCTATGTATAGTTCTACTTAAAAAGAGACAACTATTTATTATAATACTGTCTTGCAAAAGAAAGAGTCCCGATTTCCTGAGCTCACAGGGACAAAGAGGCCATATAAACATAGCTGCAAAATTCTCTCATGAATAAAGATGTTGGAACAGCAAAGGACATGCCAGGACTGAAGTAGAAAAGGGATAAGCAACGAGTGAAGGATAAGAATCTGCACTAGTTCTATCAAGCAACAAAGAACAGCAATCTAATTCCATATATTGCCCCAATGTCATTCTGAGTTGGGCATCATGCAGAACAGAGGTCCTGTGATTAACCTGCAGAACCCCTGTACCATTAGGAAAAAGAGAAGTCCAGACCATTATACTGATGTTGAATTAACTGAAGGGTAAATGTTGTCAAAACCGTCGGTAAAAGTCCATGAACAGGAAATCACTATAGTTGTTTGGGCTTTGTTTCATTGGTTTTTTAAACTGTTTTTTTATTTTAACTGGTGAGAAGGTATTCAAACTTCTTTTAACATACCTTAGCAACTATAGGGAAAAAAAAAAAAAGAAAAAAAATCTACAGGCAACCTGACATTTTCCAAATGCTTATTTTTGACAAACGTCATTTTACAGGCAAAACCAAAATGTCTCCTCTTAATTTATATTAAGCAGCACTTCCAAAATAATTGCTTTTCTTAAATCACAAAATTTGTATACCAGAAACAGTCTGACAGATTTTCTCTTAGCATTATCCATTGGTTTTTTAATGAAAATTCTAATGTAGCAAAAGCAAATACCTGAATGGTCATTAGCATTCAATTTAAAATCCTTATACTTAGAAAAATCAAACTCCACTCTGGTACACGCTTGTCCTTTGTTCTGCAGCAAAAAGGGAATTGATTTTGTAGAGCCAACATAAACACCACCAAAGTCAAATAGTTCCTGTAAGTTTAAAGAAAAAAAAGTGGGCCAAAGCACTGTGAAGTCAAGTTTATAATTGAACAGAATGTGAAAAATATAATTGTTCAAAGATGCACAATTTATAACACAATAACAGTTTTGGTTAATCAATTGTCCTGCATAACCCTTATCTTTAAAATCTTTCCAGGACATAAAATGCAACAGTTTAGATTTCAATACATAAGTCCAGTTACACCATCAGGAAAGTTTTCATCATTCAGTAAACAGATTGGTGGGTTCCTTTTCCCCTATTGCATTTTTTTTTTCCTATAAATACCTTAAAGAAATCCTCTCCCTTTTAACATATTTTTCCCAGATTGTCAAGTTCAAAAGCTAAAGATGTCAGCTACCATTTAGTGCAACTGTTATATGTACATTTAGTTTTTAATTTCTCTTCCTAAGTTCTTCTCTTCGACAATTTTCTCAGGAAGTTAGTATAAGAAAAGATGAAAAATATGAAGTGGGGATTAGCCACTTCGACATCAGATAAAGCAAAACACTATCAATCTCACCAATTGCTACAATTTCTTCATACTTACCATATCAATGTTTATTTCAGGGGTCTCTACAAATCCACCAATCCTAAGCACTAGTACTCCTGAATTTCGCACTGCTACCTAAGTGAATGGACAACAGTGTGATTGTTGAAAAGGTCATTTTAACTATCTCACCAAATCTGTCATAATTACATGAAAAAAAAGTTTTTTTTTTTTTAAATAAAACAACAAAACAACAACAACCACCAACCTACCCCACAGATATAGAGTGGAGAGAGACATTCAGCATAATTTGTAATGAAAATATGAAAATAACTCTGCCCTTAAAATATAATGCATTTTTGTTATGGAAATATAAAAAGGTAAAGAAAATGCCTTCATTTTCTAGAACACATATATACAGATTCCAGGGACATGTGGCTTCAAAAAAGAACCAGTCATGCCTCTGTGGCATACCATATCTGGGATAGTCATAGCTGTCAATTAAAAACAAACAAAAACAACAACAACAAAGTTTTAGGAACGACCAGTCTTCTGCAGACAAAAATAATGTTGCAGGAGGCTGTATCACTAGAATTATCCGTTTTCTCTATCAGGAGAAAGCTGACTGGATGGGTTAGATCTATTCAGCAGCTGTAGGAATTGGAAAGTATACCACAACACAAATTTCTTGACAGAGGTGCTGGTACAAAGTAGATACTACTGTTCTGAGCAATGCTAAATCTGTTTTAAACATGGAAAAAAGAAATGCATACTAGATTTAGCAAGCATAACGTAGGCAGCCACAAAAGATGGAGAATCCAGGATTAGAGTCAGAAAAGGTAGCAAACATAGCCCCATGATAGCATCCTTTTTCCCATTCTCACCAAGGACATACCTAACCAAGGACAAGTGTAGGAAGTAGGCATGCAGAAAACAAAATAGGATTAGATGTTTATTGCACTCCTAATTATCAAATCAAAGCTACTAGTAAATCCATCTATGAGACGACCACAAAAAGAAGTCAAGAAATTAAAGACACTGCAGTATTCCAGTCCTGCTCCTCTATAGGTCATAAAAACTGCAGATATGTCTACATGAACTTCTGAAGACAATCACATTAGTTTCAACAGCTTACCAATGGTATAATATGAATCAGCTCAAACTGTGAGGCTTTTTTGATACTTCAGAACAGGACTGAGACCAAAATAACAGAATAGGTTATAGCAGCCATCAACTGCTGTCAGAAAAATTTTCTTCCCCCCACCCCCCCCTTAAAAAGCATTAGAACACTGGAGATAAAATACAAAACACGTTTGAATGTCCACACATAAACACACATAAACACACAACATAACACTCAAAAGACAAGTTCTTCCAGTTTTGAATACCTCTACTCTTGTATCAAAACTCATTTTTGCATTCGGAATGAAACAGATTTTGAGATCAGCATGGCCTCCCACAGGTACCACCCCTTCAGAAGGGGTGATCATCATTCCAGGCAGTGGGTTTGAATCAAGAACCTTCAAACACAAACATGAAACATTAATGATACTGAAAAAGGTGGGGGTTTTGGGGGGCTTTTGTGGGGTTTTTTGGGTTTTTTTTTGTTTTTTGGTGTTTTGTTTTTTTTTAAAAAATACCAATATCTCTATCATGAAGATTTTACATTCTTACAAGGAGAACCTTCATAATATATAATGCTAACGTGGACTTAGAAGTTTGGAGCAAAAATACAGGTAAACAAAATAAAGTAACAGATTCCTAAACATGATGACTGTCAGTTTCTACTATGAAGTAATTTTTGCACACCAGTTGCAAATTTCACATTCTGGTTTTCAGATTGTTTTCATGAAGTTATTAAAATAAAGACTTTCTATCTAGCAAGTCTCCAGAAATATTTTACAAAGCATTTTTTCAGTGACAGATTCATCACTTCATTTCATCACTTCATCAATTCATCACTTCTTTTTTGACATTCACAGTAAGAAGACGGGACACGAGAATCCAATACTTTAAAGTTCAATAATAATACTAGGAATAAATATTCAGTTTACCCACAATTAGTAAGGACAAAATAGAATTCTCTTCTAATGCACTCCAAACAGATAACATTTTAAAGTATAGTTACACAAGGGATAATGACCAAGACCAACCATCATCTCTTGGCTTAAGAGTAATTGTGGAGGCCTAAAAGGCTGGGTATCTTTGTTTGTCTTATTGACGATGCTGATTTTATTTTTTCAGGCCCATCCTCCAAGAGTATAGTAATAATCCTTGTTATTACAATGCTCAGTTGATACACAGAGAAATATGGTACAAATCAAAATAAATTAATCAAGTTTCTTAGTACCATAATAATGTAGTAACAAAAATTCTGGGATTTTAATGAAAATTATTGTGCTTCACTAAATAAATACAGCAAATTATTCTGTGATCAGGAGAACTAATTAGGTTACGTTTCCTACTAACTGGTGTATTATGTCTTCACCCACTCTGGCATACACCTCATCCCTTATCCAATTCATAATACAGCCTATCTTCCTCTCAGATGTTAGTCTAGCAAAGTAATCACATTTGCTAGGACCAATCTGGATCTATGCATGCACTGACTGGGCAGCCAGTATGAATAGGACAACTAGCCAGTTTGTTCTGTCTCTCAAAATATAAAAACATCCAAGCTGTAACTGCTTTTTCATAGGGTACACCAGTATGGAGTTCTACTCTCACCACTCGTTCTCATGAAACTTCCAGAATCTTTTAGACCATTACTACTTTGCTTGTCTGTCAGTCCATCTATCCATCAATCCAAATTTGACAGAGGGACAGAATTCCTAGTCATATAAATCTTGTTTCTTCAGAAAACCAGACAAAAACTTAAAGCAGATGTGTATCTAATAACTGAGAACACAAAACTGTAACATGATCTGATAAAACAAACTCCCTTCTTCCTCCCCACCCCAAGAAATTAAATATGCTAAAAATAATTTTAGCTTACTTGGAAGTACGCATGATTGTATCCTATGTTTTGAAGAATGGCTGTCTTACAAGTAGATAAACCCATTGGACTATGACTGAAGGGTATCCTTTGCTCCATAAACTGAACTTTAGTAGTACCAAGCTATAAAAAAAGAAAACAAGCAAACTAAATAACATATTACTAAGTACAAATAAATAATTCAGCCTAATTTTCTTTTCATTACATAATGAGCTAATATACTTGTGGAAATGCATAAATTAGAAGTATTCAAACAGACAAACACAGTTTAAATGTGAGACAAGATTTATTCAATGTATTGAACTTATCTAGATTCAAAGTGAACAGACACAACCCCAGAGATATTTCTGAGCTAATTTCAAGACAAATAAAAATATTTTAATTAAATTTAATTTAACAGCACAAGCTCCATGATTTTTTTTAATCCTAAATGTGTGATCAGGACAAGACACTTCAGAGTTTTTAACAGCAGCAGAAATGCTAATATTCGAATTCACACACATCCTGGTTTACATATGACAATTTCCAGCACTTCAAAAGAAGAGGAAGAAAAGAAAAAAAGCTACTGGGGAAAAAAATAAAAGAGAAAGCAGGCACATCAAAACGAAGGGAAAAGTTTTCTTGGCTCCCAAAATCGAAGTTCTAGAGCATGCAGCCAATAGAATACAGTAAAAAAAAAAAAAAAGTCTGTCTCCTTCACACTCCGTGGCGTGTAATATAAGATAACAAATCATTAACCTAAGATGAATTTCACTGTTTAGAAGACTATCCAGAACATTGCTTTTCAAATTATCAAATACCATCTTCAAATAACAATACAAAATTATGTTACAGCCTGTTGTTACCCTGAAGCTCTGAAACATACCTTGCCACACAAGCCTTCATTTTTATCCCTTTAATATATATCTAAAGAACTATCACACCACCTCTCAACCTTTGTTTGGCTAAACCAAGTGAGCCAAGAAGAACAATTACCACTTAATATATAAGGACCACTAAGTTGTGGGGCCAAAGGCAGTATATCATCGACACCAAGAAAAAGGCACATTGTCTTTGTCTTGCCTTTTCCGTCATGTCTTTGGAGCAATATTCTTTTGTTAAACATGTCAAATAGAAGCCATATGAAGTTAAAATAATTTTTTGAATACATGATAAAAGAAATATATTTAAGAAGTTACTTGTTTAAAAAAAAAAACCACACTTGTTGCTTCTCTAAATCTGTTCTATGAATTGTTACCTTTGCAAAACATTTCAACTTAATTGTGTTTCCTTTACGCACACACAAGTTGAATTCCCCTGCTTCTGGAGAGTTGAACCCTGGATGCCAAACAACTTCACACTCCAGATCTCTATAGGCCTCCACAAAGCCTAAATAAATTTGCATAATTTACATGTTATAGCATACACATGTACAATTATCAAATTACATTGTATAATTAGAAATAACATAAGAACATTAAACTGAAATGACCTTCTATTACTGAAGACTAAGCCTACATTTCAAAGGCATTGAACAGTATGCTGAATTAAGTAAAATTAGTTTCTGAATTCTCATGACAATTGCATAATCTTTTTATTAGTATCCTGCAGTAAAACACACTTAAAGTTCACTGGTATTTTTTAGCCATTAATTACTCAAATAGTCAACATATAAAAAAATAAAAGAACAGACTATCCCTCTTGTAGAATAACAACTTTGGGAAACACCATATACATTTTCTTGCTTGCAACTGAGTCTGAATTCATATCAGCAGAAATATCTTTCCTCAAGAATCAGAGCACAAGCAGCTCCTGATCCAGCTAAATCTTGTTTGAACTGTGTAATGCCAATGCAGTTAGCAGTTAGTTCTTTAATCATGGAGCTCCAACATACTCCTGCAGAACTCTGTCTTTCAAAGGAAAGAAGGTAAAAGCTAATGTCTCACACACTTTTAACAAATACTGATCCATAATGCAAGTGGAAACTAATCCCAGATTGAATTCCATTTGTGTCACTTAGACTGTGTATATCAACTTCTTAGCAGCTTCATTCATACAGTGCTTTTGGAAAATTTCCTATCCTGATGAGCTGTATGATATTGCTAGCTCTCATTAAATAGCTGCCTCACTTTTGAAATATCAGCAATCTGTGCTGAGAAAAATGGTTACGTAAGCACTGCTGGCTGGACATAGAAACAACAAACTGGACGGAGTACACACTCAGGGTAGGGCTTATACAGGGAGTGCTGCTATGGTATTAACACTCCGATCTGATACGGCTTTTGGGATACACTGGTACTGACCCAAATCTAAAAAATACCGTTTATAGCATCAGCTGAATGTTTGTCTTACTCAACGTTATTGACATTTAAGATACATGCACACACACTTTACTTGCATAGTATACCTTTGGCTGGCTGTATAGAAAATGCAGTTCCTCTATCTGTAATTACAGGTTTCCAAGTAAACTCAGCAGGATGGTTTCTGGGATTGTATACCCTGACAGTTGCTCTAAATTCTGTCTCTGCTAGGTAGCCAGGAATAGGATTTAAAATCAGTTCCCTTGCAGACAGCTCAAGTTCAACAGACACTGCTTTTGCAACTACCAGCACATGCCCAAGGTGTTGGTTGTTTATTGTGTAAGTGAAAGATCTGTAACATAAAAATATGTATTTCTCAATATTTTTATGTATTTATTATGTTGTAGTCAGAGTAAAATTTATGTGAAATATAATCACTAGCAAAACACTTAACAAAACAATTGAGTGTGAACACACAGCTAAGACTGACAAGAGAAAGCAATTTGTAATTGTTTTGCATACTTTAAATCATGTCAAAAGTGAAGATCATCCCAAAGGATGATCAACCTCATACAGTCGTTTTAACAGCATTAGTAAAGTAAGAGTTCCATCTCCATACCAGGCGGCTAGAAAACAGTTTGCCTATACATCTACCCATGAGGTGCATCGAAAGATCTGAGCATACATGCAGTGATGCAACACTATGTTGGAAAGAGCACAGTATTTCCCATAAAATTTCTCCTAACAAATACACTGTAAGGGCAAACTTTTTCCCTGATATATCCGTGGCTATACGGGCTTTTGACAGGACAGTTTGTTGGGTTTTTTTTAAATCCTAAGAAACATTACTGTGTTAGCAAAATTTTGCAACATAAAACTGCATTAATTTTTGCAATATCACCACAAATGAGTGTACACCATTAACAGTTATAGTAATTATACTGAGTTTAAACCAGTCACATGATTTTTTTGATTCTACCACTGCAAAGAAAATATGTAAATCAAGACAAATATAAGCAGCCTTACCTTTTAAACATTCCAAGAGTGTTTGTCTCGAATACAATTGGAATATGAGTCTTTGTAAGAGGAGGCACCACCTGAGACAATGGACTCGTCTGCTGTAATTCATCAGTTTCAATCTCAATTTGTATCCATATATGAACTAACAAGTTATTGATGACGTGTAGTTTTCTGGCTGTTGTAGAATACACACAAACATCACCAAAATCCATAGTAGAAGGACCTGGAATATATAAGAAATAAGATCTTCAACATTAAAAAGTAAAAGCTAAAGTAAGGAAACATAACTACTAAAACATTACAATCAAAATATTTGAGTTGCTTAAATTACAGAATTAGTCAGCTAGAACAATCCTATAGCAGAACAAATTCACACTAAAATTTGGAAGTAAATACCATGCATGTTCTGTGAATGTTTTCAGTAGTACCACTCAAAATCCAGCACCAACATTTACTTCTTAATTCTGTCTGTGTTAGCCAGCTATTAAAATAGGAAAAGCAATGTGCTACTTAATAAAGGCATTATTAATAATCATACATACTTCTTTTTATTAATCAGATATTTAAATGGCTAGGCAACCAGCAATTCACTGAGAGTTTATATACTTAACCTGTTTGTTTGCTCCCCGATATATGACCATTGGGTTTAATAAAGTATGTAATTTGATGGTGACAGAATTATCTCACTACTTTATTTACTGCTATCACCAGTTTTTATGCTGGTCTGCAAACTGTAGTGCTTATGGCACTAATCAAACATCTTACAAAACTCTAAGTACTTTTTGTATCAATATGTTTATCTTATTCTACCTTTCCCCGAGTGTATCAGTATATACAGCTACACTATTCAAGTTCTGGCTCCGTCGAAAACAAAAAAAGCCCAGAAGGTACTGAAAGTTTTCACTTTGCTGCTAAATAATTTTACTGAAGAAAAATTGAGCTTAAAATAGACCAGTTTTAGTATCAAGTGTTGTTAATAGATGAGTCCCTCACAGACTTTAGAGGGTGTTACTCCCCATTGCAGAGCATTCCACTGAAAGTATTTTGAAGGAGGATCCTGAAGAAGTTTTACTTTTTTGGGGTATCACTGTTCACTGTTAATTCCCAGAAATATTCTGAACACTCCCATGAATCTTGCTGATATTAATGCTGGTCCTGATACTATCCAATTACAAGACATAAGAGTATGAACAACCCTCATAATATGCTGTATTGATTTCTCTGTAACAGGCAGAGCATGTTATGTATGAGCAGTATTTAAAGGAAGGTCTCCTTTTACATGTTCATACCTAATCATATCTCAGTATTTTCTGAGGAGCACAAAGCTTGAGTTAAACACTACTGTAGACATCAAGCTGCCAGCAAATTAAGCTATTTTCTTTTTAAGGTGAACAATTATGCACATAAATTGTGTTACTATAAATAAGTGCTTTTATAACAACTATATGCATCTAGTAACCAAATTAAAAAATCTTACCAATGAGTATTTGATGGAGCTGCTTGGGTGTCAAAGTTAGACTACAATCTTCCTTCTCTTGGGTAGAAGATGGCATAGCACTAAGCCCACTCCAAATCTGTGATAAGCACATGACATCTTCTGAGAGCAGGATCAAAATTCTTATGCTTTTTATACAGTAAACACATTATGCTTACAGTGCCACTCAAGCATTTAACTTACTTCTTTGATTGAAGATTTAGAACCAATTGCTGCCAATTTTCGACTAGTTAATGGGCAATTCTCATTTAAAGGAAGCGTTTTGAACTGTAGTTTCTCCTCGTGAAAATCTGTGATTGAGATCTTTGGTGACATAAGCCCTTCAGCTGGTTTAAGGCCTATGTTCACAGAATTATTATAAATATAAAACTGCCTATAGAGGAGGGAAAAAAAAAGAATATGGAAATCTAGAAGTTTGAGCATTCCATGTTCTACACATTAAACTATTTAAGATTTTTAAACATAACAAATAATACTTTAAGTAGGAATATTCAATTATTAAAAAAACCTCAAGTACAGAAAATGCCTTGAAAAGTCTTTTATTGTATTGTTTAGGCAAGGATTAACATCTGTTGCACATCTGTGGCAATTGCTTAGCTGAATAGGTTGCAAGCATCATGGCTAACAAAATATAAATATTATATCATGTCTAAAATACCTCTTAAAGAGCAATTAAATTGTAAAGTAAGCACTTAAAAGTTAGCAAGTGCCAAGATTACAAGGATCCTTTAATTGTATATGTCTGAACTGGACCACTTATAGCCTAATTTTCAGAGCAATTAACTTTTCTTGGTCAAAGTTCAACTCCAATCAATCAATTTCACCTGCAACCAAGAGATTTGAAACTTCCAGAGATCTTACACAGATGTTTCATATCAAGTATTCAGAAAAATTATTTTACTATGTTTGATAGTTACACCGAAATTCATCTGATAACTGTGAAATTTTCCTTTCTGTTCTTGCCCCTTATGCAATATACCTTGAATATACACATTATGGTCATATAAACAACAGTTCACCCACTACACACCACCAGTTCTTTTCAAGAAAACCATACATCACGAGCATGCATAAAAATAAAATAAATCTAGCTCTGCAGGCCTTGTCTGAATCATGATGTATATACACAGAGCAAGGTAAATTGAGATTACAAGAATAATCCACTGGCATTATTAATTTTTAAATAACGGGTCTTGCAAACTTAACAAACTTAACACTCTTACAGTATTACTTTCTCTTGCTTTAGAGGCTTTACAGGCGGGGGTGGGGGGGTGGGAGGATTGGTTTGTTTGTTAAATAAAAATTTTAAAAGTAGCAGAGCTCTCAGTTCTGCTTTTCCATGATTTTGCTCCACAGCATACCAACCACATACACAAATTCATGAAGTGAGAATTTACTATAAGATAAGGCTAGAAGACCAATACAATTCTTTAATCTTATCTGCTTCATTCCACAAATTATGATATGATTTACATACTGAATCCATCACTTTGGGTGAGCTAGATATACTAGTCGGAAATATGTACAATTTATTATATAAAAAGAAAAGAAAATTCAACTCAATACACGTTATGTTTTTCCTATTAGCCATAAACAACTCTTCTTAAAACTTGGCATCTTACTTAAAGTTCCATGCTTCTGTCCCTACATTTTATCCAGGAAGTGATCTCTAAGTATCTAAACAAACATTTGAACAAAACGGGGTTTGAATGCATGATAAATGAAGGTCCCAAGACCATAAGCATTTCAGCATGGGACAAATTTAGGTATATGATTGGTGTCACTAAGTTAATTCTGCACGTATATACACATATTTTTCATATGAGCCTAAAGCCTTTATTTATCCTTTAAACAAAGTCTTACCTAGCGGCATCCTTCTGTAAACGACGCTGTCTTAAACTGGAAATGAAGTCTGCATAGTATTCCTTATGTGCTTCTTTTGACAGTCGTTCACAGTCAGTATGAGAAAACTCTGGATCTATATAATTATATCTCTCAGTCTTTGTGAAAATAGTTCTAAATATTTAAAGAGAATTGTAGTTTCACTACGTGTGTAAAATGATTCTGGGTCTTGTTAGAAAGAAAACATATTGATTTTGCTACACACATATTTCATTGCAAACATTCTTTTTATCACAGCTGATTATTAATATTTGACTTTGTAAAGGCAACCATAAAAATGAAATATGGAAACTGTAATACCTACATTTGTAGTTTCACATAAGAAAAGCAACTCAAGAAATTTATGTGCAAGAGGCTCAAGGTTAAGTAGAACGCAATGAATTTTAATGAACTTTCAGCCTCGGGTAAAAAAAAAGTAAACTGTCATATGAGTAACCAATCTTGATCTACTATACAGCATATAAAAATGTGTCGTTTTAAATATTATATTTGCATAATTTTTACCTGTACTTTTTATTCCGCTCACTAGGCCTAATGCTGGCCGCACGGTCATTAGGAAAAGCTATAAATGCATCACCCTTACAACTCCTGTTTATCCAGTGAGTATGAATCTGTGTTTGGGTTGATTTAAGTATTGCCACAGGTGCTGTATCAGTGCACTGTCCTGTGCCATCAACTACAAACTGTCCAGTTGCATTGGAAATCATTGGTGTTATACCTTAAAATTCAAATAAAACATGTTACATACACTTATACTTTCTAAACAAAATTCAAAGTATTAGAAAAATATTTCTTAATTTATACTGGTGCACCCAGCAGCCCAACAGTCAGTCACTCATCCCATTATGTTTTCCTCAGACAAGATGGAAGAAGGTATTCAGACCATACTAACAGGCAACCGCCTTCCCTGGCCTAGATCACAGATACTAGAGCCCAAGCCACTACTACTAGGTCCAGCTGTGACACTTTGTCTTGCACGTGCACATGACCGAACACTCAGAGTGTTCTAAAGAGTGCAGTGTCCTAAAGCTTGTCTTAAAGGCTGCAAACACAGGCATGATTTTTGACAAAAAACTCCCAGGCTACCACAACTAAAAAGAGAGCTCAGATCTTTTTCACTCTAGTTTCAGAAAAGCACATATACTTTAGTTAAAGAGAAAAATTATGACAGAAACCAGGCCATGTGTTTGCCCACCTCTCCTACATAAAGATACACGTTTAAAACAGCACTATAAATAAGTAAATCCATTCTTCAACTGCCCCTTCCTCCCTCACATGCAACAAAACTGATACATTAAACTAAGCATACTGGTTTTACCCACTTAGCCTTACTTTACTCTCAAAGGGCTACCAAAAAAAAAACAAACCCTACTTTCAATCCTCCAAACTATAGGAGTGATTACAACTTCCACTGCCCAGGGAGGCACAGTTTGCAAGAAGCTTCATTCCAGTCTCTTCCTCTCTCCACTGAATAGAGAGAGACAAGTACATGCACTCATCCACAGAGACGGAGAGAAGAGAGCAGGAAGATATAGAACCCATCTATATAAGGATCTGAAAAAACTCACTTTCCCTCCACACTTCAACGAAGCCTGAAAGCAAAACACAAATATCAGTAGCCTACAGAATACAGATATCCCTCATAACCTCGTTATAAATCTGCAAATAGGAGCAGAGTGGGGACATTAACAGAGCAAATGGTAGACAAGCGCATTTAAAAAAGCTGACAAAACCTGAATACTATACTAAATCTTTGATCCACAGAAACATATTTTAATTGTGTTTTTGAAGCAGGAAAACTGCAGGAGTTCTGGATTTCAACAATAAAACCCAGAAATTGCAAAGCTTTAGTTTCTCATCAATTCTTGATTGCCATGGACTTGAAATATCTTCCTGAAAGTAACAGGAACATCCAGTGGCTTATCAACCATTCTGATATTTGTAGAAAGAACAGCATTTTATCCTGACTTTCCAATTACTACTTCTTTTTACTTCCCCACAATGGTGTCTCTGAAAAAAACAGGTATTACCTTCCTGTTTTTCATAAGTGAGTGCATCTTCAAGTGGGCAACAGTCAGTTAAGGAGTATTCAAGCTCCCCTCCTTATCTACACACAGAAAGCAGATGCACCACTGTACAGGACAGTCCAGTTGCACTAGCACTACCTGCAGATGCTACAGCATAGTTGGTGCTAGAAAAAGCTGCATTTCCTATGACTGGTTTTAAAATCCAGTGACAGGCTTACTCAAATCTACCGTAAAGTGGTTGTTCATGGGACATGTTAGGAACATGAGGAACAAATTAGAGACTAATTATTGCATATCCTGAAAGATTCTTTATGCTGGCATAGGCTTCACAGGATGAGAAGAGTCAATGGACATGGGAGAGGCAGCAGGCTGTATTAACTGGCAAATTCATCTGGCAGTAGTAACTTGCAATCAATAAAGAATACCCTGTTATCTTTCCTAACTTCTTTCTGTGCTTTACCCATCTCTCTACTTACAACTGAAACATACTAGCACTGTGCAATGGCATCACTGCCAAAAACTGAAGCCTTTATTTTCTGATTTATAAAAGTTAAATAATCATAAGATGAAAATTTATGCTTTAATAGTTCATTTTTTGTTAAAATATGAGGGGGCTTACCATTATTTTAGCCATTGTTTTATACTCTCATGGGTATATGTCATACAAATGAGCATTCCCTCAACTCCCAAACACATATTCTTTTTTTAAAACAAATTAAAAATAGTAGAAAATTCTCTTTTAAAATGTTAAAAATGTACTTTTAAAACAGTTTATCACTTGTCATTTATCTTTTATCTTATCATTTATCTTACCAGGATTAATTTTGAATACAATATTTTTTCGTTTAGATTTGCACACACCAATAAAGCTCAAATATATCTGGTGAAAGGATTTTGTCTTCGAAACTTGTAAATTACTTTTCTCTAGTCCTGTACCAATGATATCAACAACTTGCTTCACTTTAAATGTTCCTATTTGATGTGGAGAAAATGAAAATATCACATCCTGGAAAAGAAAAGTCGTTATAAGACATATGAGGCAGAAAAGCAAAGAGAAAAGTTTTGTGTAATTCTCTGTTTAATTGAGTCACTTCTCTCTACACTTACTTCTAGGATAGGTGTTCAAAACTGGGCTTTTAGAACATCCCAACAGCCACACATAAATTAGCAATATAAGGAAATATAAGACTGCTACACATTAGAACACCACAAAGTCTCACTTGCTCATTTCTGGGACAAATTGTTCTCTCTTGTGCCCTGAGTTACAGGTTTGTGAAATTATAAACCTCTCCATATTTCACTTAAATTTGGCAAAGTTTCTCCCATTAAAAGGTATGTTCTGTTACTTGAGTATTTGCGATTTACTGAAAGAAATGAAAAGGATCCTGCAAAGGTTTGAGTATAAATCAATAGTCTCAAGTCAGTAAATACAAAAAATTTAAAGCCAGGAAAAACCTGGGTAAAGTTTCTTTAGTACTACAATTATTTTTTCCAAATTTAAAATAACATTTGTTGTTTCCTGGAGTACAGGAAAGAGCATTACGAGACTTTACGTAAGGAGAAAAAAGTTATATATTTGGCTGATGTTAAACGTCATGGCTACTGAAATGAAATTGTTCTGGTTTACTTTCAAGAAAGTCCACCACTGACCACTGTAAAGTAATCTGCATATCCACATAATCTAAGAGAAAGAAGTAATTACCTTTGCAGATTTTTTTTTAATTTTTCCTTTTTCAGGAGAAATATTAAAGTGAGCAGTCTTGCGGAAACTGAATGTTACCGGAAGGGACTCAGATTCATTTTTGAGTGTGCATAGAACTTGTGTTTGTTCACCCAGGAAACAGTCCATAAACTTTATAACTGGTCCTGGATTAAAAGTTAACATGACAGGAAGCCCAGAACCTGTCAAAGCTAACTCCATGTGACGAGGACGATTCACTGCATTAGACAAACACAAAAAACAAACAAACAAAAAAACCTCACACACCTATTACCTTACAAACAGAAAAGTCATACTGTGGTTGTATGGTTACAAAAACAAAATAACATCATAATACAATATGACTTATAATGCAATTTTCTATAAACTTAACACGGACATGCTTACTTATAATGGCAGTTAGATAACATATTCCCTCATTAAGGAATTTGAGGGTGATCAAATATTCACTTGAAAATGCACAAAACTGGTATTACCAAAGTGCTGGTGACTTGCAAATGGCTGGGGGTTTTTTTATGTCCTCCAAATATTTACATTTATAATTAAGTTCTAGGTGTTCACCACCAGCAGCTGTATTCATGACATGCATGATTCCCTCCTTCTTTCTACTCACTGTTCAGAGAGTTTTTGGTGCTAAAGCATTAAAGATGTAAGTTACAATAATTGATTTCTATTGCTATAAATAAAATAAAACACAGGTTTCCCATAAAACTGCTAAGAAGATGAAGAAATTGAAAAAAAAAAAATCAAGATACAGTTTTATCATCCATATATACATTTCTGATGGTGACTATATATTTCTGATAACGTACTTGTGATTGCTGTGGCACCATCACTGAGGGCCTGCAGCCAGCCATCTTTATTCCCAACAGCTTCAAATCTCAGAAACAGTACGTAATCTTGTTTCGGTGATGAGTCATTCACTCTAAAGTCCCTTTTAAATTTTCTGTAAGAGTCACAATCTCTAATTACAAGATGGGGAAAAAAACCAAACCACCAAACCCCAACCCACAAAAAAATCAAGGCTTATTTTTCATCATCCAGTCTGGCTTCTTTGCTGTTGGTTACAGCTTCAACAAATGATCTTTATACGTCCTTTTGAGAAAATGGAACAGTAACAAATTTAAGCTCAACAATATTTTTATGCTTATTATACTAGTCATTTGATATCTTTTCCGGTCTACAACAGTTTTCTAAACTAATATTACATCCATAATAATCACGTATAATTGGAGTTCAAGTAAGGGAAAATGGCAAGAGTGCATTTTCTTTTCCTTTCCTTATCTGAAGAAGAAACATTCCTTTATGCTTACTTTTTTTTTTGAATGGACTGAAAGCTCTCCAAAATGTTTCAGTCTCTTGGTGATAAAAATATATATTCTTTCACAATGCTGCACATAAAGTATATCTTTATGAAATAAATCTGCAGTCATTAAAAAGGCACTTAATTTGACCCTTGTGGAACTCTCTCAACAATCTTTAGAGGTTCAACACATTTAATGGGAGCTGCAATTAGTTCCCTTGGCAAAATTTAATAAAATTCTTGTTCTTGCAAAACAAGCTTAACCAATTCTTGGTTCAAATACATCCTTAATGTATTATAAAACATCTCCCAGATAATCACTTCAGACTTTGCTTTCTCATTTGTAGTATCATGCCAAGCAATTTCTTTTAACACACATAAATATATAAGAAGTCATTCAGAAAAAAATTTGCAGACACATTAACTTGGAAGTATTTTCTCTAACACAGCTCTTTACAGAATAGTTTAGACCAATCAACTTTTGTGTGTATGTGTGTGTCTAATTTGGACCACTCACTCACTTTGGACTAAAGCACAATGTAATCAAAGATGTCGCATAAGGTAGCAAGGTTCCTTGATTGGGAATACACAAGATCAAGGTGGAAACATCTACATCTCTTGTTCTATTTTTGAGGCTTAAGTCTTGTAAAACAGCATCTGCACTCTTCTGAAGATCTGTCCCCTAAAAAATAATATAGAATAGTTCAGCCTGTTCTGGTTCCCCTTTTGCGTTTGGATTTTTTTTTCCTACACATAAATTTTCACATCTTTCACAAGTAGAAAGACATAACCTAAGTAATAGCACTGACATAGTTACATATCACATGGCTAATTAACCAATTTTTAAACATCAATTTCATGTCAATGTTTTGAATTCCCTTTTTTAAAGATGATGCTCATTCAGATGATTTGTGAAACCAGAGATGCTTAACATCTTAGAATACCAAAATATATTTTGATAACTCCTACTAAATGATAAGAAATCCAGTAGGTCAAGCAAAACCGCCCAAAAAACCCAACAAAACAAAAAAAAAACCCCACACCCAGGGAACATACTTAATATTGTTCAGATTAAAATGTCACATAGTGAAACAGAAATCTGTGAACAACTTAATTCCAAGGTCAAATTATAGTAAAAAGTTTGTTGACTGGACGGAAGTTTCAGAAAGCCTATTGATCAGGAAATAGTATGACATAGTAAACACTACTAGAAGATGAATGTTGAGAAACAAAAAATGCAAAAGCAGAAATGAAAACAAGTTTTTAACTAAAATAAAAACCAGAACAGTTTCTTACCATCTCTCCTCCAATGGCATTGTCTTCCAGTACTGCTACCCAGTCCATACACTCAGGACTTTCATTGTATAGAGATATTTGTTCAGTCTTTGAAGATCCGAAGTAAACTGGTCCAAAGTTAATGCATTCCAATATATTTCCACAAGACACTCCTAGAACTTTAAGAACTTGTTCAACCACAACAGCTTTGATCCATACTTCAGTGCAGCCATGACCTTCCAACTCCACTCTGTCAGTAAGAGTAGCAAGCGAGCAATAGGTAATGTAGAAAAGTGTTAGAAATAATCAGTTTTGTTTATATTAGAACCTATGCAAAACTGAACCAAATCAGAGCATTTAAATCACTGGCTTTCTATAGATAAACTAAGGGGGGCGGGGGCGAGGGGAAGAGAGTGTACTTGACAATGTGATACCTAGCAGGAATATTACCAACCAGGAAGAACCACACATTACATAGTGGAGTTTTGGGGAGCTGTTTGTGTTTTTCCCCTTTTTTAATGTTTGAAACAATGGGAGTGACATCTCAAAGGATCAGAGATGTCCATAGGTGATACAAAGATTCTCAGAAATAAGAGCAGTGTATCTAGATATCAACTTTGGCATATACTTAGTAATTTTCTCTTAGGCAACTGGAGCTAGAAGTTCATCTGAATAACCATAAAAGAACTGCTGCTGTTCCTGCCTGAATGCTTGATCTTGATGATACCACAAAACACCAAAGGACCATATAGACTTTGTACAAGTCTGTTATTAGAATTCTCCTGGAACAAAGCATATTTGCTCTTGTTGCACAAAAGAATCAAATTTAGTAATATAACTTATTGTTCTTATAGAATCAACTATCCTTTTGAACACCCTCTGAGCTGAAAAAAATGTTAAAAAAAAAAATCTTTGTTTTGAATAGTCACATATATAACTACACAAGGGATCTGGGAGAGGATCTCAAACTCTCTAAATATCGTCTTTCAACTTCTGAAGCATGATTACAGGATTCTCCAAGACAGAAAAGAAATCTCAAAAAAATATAAGAGTAGATTCCTCTGAAAAGAATTTAGTTTGTATATAGGAGCAAAATGCTTAGAGGACAAGACAAATGGAAATAACCAGGATGTTTTCATCAAAACTATACTATTTCTCCAAGTCAAATTCCTGTCAAATACCCATTGTAAGACTTTCAATATTACCCTATTTGTTTAAATACATATATACACACATGTATACACATGTATTTATATATTTGTGCGAGGCTTGGCAAGGAAACTCAAGATTTCATTTAGTCTAAAGGATCTAGTAATGACTACTAAGAAATGCCATATTCACTGACAGAATTATGTAGAATTTAAGGCAGGGAATGGGTTAAGGATGAAACCTGAGCTCTGTGTAGTTATGTTCTTTCAGTTTAATAGATAAACTATCTACTACACTGCAGGATACAGTAGCTGTTTAATCAAGATGGGGTGAAGAAAACAGTGACGGTAGCCTGGACAGCAAAGGAAAGGCAGAAAGCATGACACTTTGCAACCAAAAGGTTGAAACTCAGTCACCAAAGAAAATATCATATGAAGGAGGATGTAATTGTGAGGCAAAATACAAATAATTGTCTTCCCTGTCACTCCAATACAATTTTTCTCCTTTCATTTCATTTTCCAACAGGCTACGAAAAGCAAGAACAGGAGGAACTGAACTTTAAGTCATATATCTTAATAATTTAAAAACAAAACAGGAAACACACACACACACACACAAAAAAAAACCCCAACATTATAAGAAAACAGGATTGAAAAGGACTTTCCAGATTGGTATCCACTTCTAAATTCTGGCACTTCCTAAAAAGTCTATAATCACCATTTGAAGAGATACAAGGTAGGCATTTAAAAATAGTCTATTCTTAAAAGAGTTAGTGGTTGCAAATACCTCCCTCCATTTAAAATAAGATACACCAAAGGACATCATAATGTTTCTGAGACTTCTGAAACACACAGAGCCAAAAAAAAAGATAGCAAAGTTACAGAAGCTAAAAAAAGTAAGGAACACAGGATGCGTAGAAATGTGAAAGATACAGAAGCTCTCGGTTAGCTGTATACTGAGAGACGTGCAAACATCCTATATCATTATGACTTATGAGAGATCTTTAATAATACAGCCAGGTACACAATTTACGTGTCACTGTTCTGTGGAGATAATATAACCAAATTTATTTAATAATAATAATAAATATGGAAGACAGCAACTGACACCTAGGAGCTTAACTTTATTAGATAAACATTCATAATAAAGACTAGAATTAATAACAGGCAAAGATGTAATTTATAGAGCTGGATTTCTTCAGTCATACACTCACTTTATCATTTCTTTGATGATTCTGGGTACATCTGTGCAGATATCCACTTTAACCGTCTTCATAGATTTTGGCTCTACCACTCCACTGGTAGGTTCTATGTTAAGCAGGACAACCCCATCATATGATATTTTAAATGTACCTAAAAGAAACAGAACAATAAACAGAACAGTGAGTTCTGTTTATTCAGAGAACAGTGAATGTTTCTAGCTTATAAAAATATTTTTTTTAATGTGAAAAAGTTATCCAATGTGTATTTAACCAGCAGCACTAATTATCTGTCATTATATCATAGATAGCAAGAAATTGTTTCAAATGTTGTGGGAAAAATGCAGTGTTTGACCTCAGACAAAAGATAATCTCTGATACGAGATCAGAAGCAGGAACAAAAGACTCATTTTGTGCATGGGATGACAGGTGAAATGCAAACCTTGAGTCACAGGCCAGCATACAGCACTTCCTGCTGATACAGTTTACGTGCTGCCTGTTAGTGCAACCTGCTGTATTACGATTTAGAGCCTACAGAAACACAGATTCAGCAGCTATTCCTTTCTCTGCCCTCAATACACTCTTCACTAACCACCACTTTCACTCTAATTCTGCCTGTGTCCCATCCTGCAAAACTCCATCACGCAGCCTGCGTGCATCACGCAACGGAGTTTATAACTAGAAACAGTTCCTATACAACATGAGAAATTTCACATCATGCAAATTAGTTGTAGATGCATATGTAATGTAGGTTATCTCATTTTCTTTATCTAATCATCATTCCTCAAAGAAACAAGTTAATATGTATAAGTAAGAGCTGATTATACAAAATACATACTATATCTTTAAGTTGAGCTGCCTAGAAAAAATGCTTTTTGGAAAAAAAAAAAATAATAAAATTCTGTTCTAACTAGACAGCCATTTGATTTTTTTTTTTTTTTAAATATCGCAACCCATCTCTGTGTTTATATAATCAAGTATTTTCTGTTGGTACAATATTTCTTGTGGAAGTCTATGAAGTGGGATCCACACAACCTTGGCCTAAACAAAAAATGCAAATAAAGATACCTTGTGATATAATACCCAGCTGTACAAGCCAGGAACAAGCAAGTTAATAATTAAAAATAATTAACTGCCTTAAATGTGATGTTTGAAACTCAGCATAGTTGCCCCCCCTACTTCTGGAGTACGGTGTCTACAGCTTCGTTCAGTGGAAAAGGCAGTCAAATAGGTTACTTGGATCATATAAGCATTCTTACGCTCCGTTCTCCATGTTTCTTATACTCTTTAGAAGGGTCCCTCACAGAAGTTGAAGGATGTGCATGTTTTGAAAGCTGCATGATTTCAAAAACTATGTCAGCAAGACAAAAGACCTCTCATTATCTTCCGGTAACAAATACGGTTCAATTCCCATCCTAGAGGACTTTAGCTCTGAAAGCACAGGGAGCTTGTAGTTGTTTACTTAATAGGCAGCTATTGGGATCACAGAATCACAAAGACAGCAAAGGAAGAGCAGATGTGACTTGCTGCTATTTATGCTGGGCATAGTAAGCCAATGAGCAACTGTTATTTTTACGTCTTTCAGATGGGACTCAAAAGTAGAGAACTCCTAAATTTTGGCAAAGTTCTAAATTCATTTTTCTTCCCTAAGTGGAAATGTCGTACTGCCTAGAGAAGCAATGGGCCATTTATAGAACCTTTAGCTAAATACTCATGATCTGCATAACCCAGAACTTCAGTTAGTTTCTACTTGGCCACTGAAGTGTTAACTTGCATAAAATTACATTTTCCAAGAAAATATTTGTATAATTTAATGCATACTAAATATTTACCTGAAGCTGATCCATGGTTAGCAATGCTAATCTCTTTACTAATTATTTTACTGTTTGCAATCACTGCACCAAAATTAATCTCTGACTCAATTTCCAGATAACAGCACGGAATTAATCTGCAGAGAAAAAGACATGGTTATATTTCCCCAAAACTTGAAAATACTTTTGCATTTTTAAAGAAATTTGATTAAGCACTCCAGTGGAAGACAGTTCTTTTCTCCTAGTTCCCCTACCAATGTTCATGGAACTCACTTCAGCAGTATAGCGTACACAGGGAAGATGTAAAAAAGATCTAGCTAGCTATCAAACTGTTTACTTTAATGACTAACTCCTGTAACTTTAAAACAATACAGCTTTAAACAATTAGTTGAAATGGAATGTATACATTTCTATTCAATTTTAAATACTTTATTATAGTACAAAGAACTTTAAATAAAACTATCTTGTTAGTTGCATCCCAAAATAAGACCAGAGTTAACGTTCACCATATTTCATTATCAGCTGCCTGAACTAAAAGCAGAGACAAAACATGCATGCCACTTTCAATTTACAGTCTTCTTGTTTTATAGTGGCTTCATGTGGCTTCAGCCTTTTCAGGCTACTTTATGTGGCTTCAGCAAAAGTTATTATGACAGACAGAAGTGGATAATGACACAAGTTATTTCTATTATTTATTTAAGAGCCTTAGCCAGCATGATGACATCACTGTATTGGGTACTGCTTAGTCGTAATGAAAAGATCATACTCGCTTCAGGAGACTTGTGTTTTTAAGGCCCCAATTTCTAATACAATCACATCTCTGATCTCACATAAAACTTTGTTTGAAATCAATTGGAATTTTCATCAGCACAGCAGTCTATCTCCTCTTAACCACAAATAGGAACATGCAGGAACAATTGCATCTCATGGTCTGCATTACATGCAGTACAGAAGACTAAATGGAGAAGGAAGATAAATCTCCTCAGCCGAGCTAGGTAGACCCTACCCATATAATCTATTGCATAATGGAGTGGGGGAGGAGGAGGGAAAGGAAGGGAGCGAGGGGGGGGGGGGGCGGTGGTGGAATTAATCAGGAAATGCAACAAAAGAAGTTGCTCTTGGGAATGTTAATACACTGTTTTTAAGTCCCTTCAATAATTTATTGTAATGCAAAAAAAAAATTTAGTAAATTCTTGAAAGAGATGGTCTAGACCAGCAGGATGTGGAAAAAAAACCCAACAAAACAAGGGGGGGGACACAAACCAGGAAAGCGCTATCAAGATTACACTTGAAAAGATTGTAAAAACTTCACGTTCCAAGTATTCAGACATTCTTCCAAGAAGCTTGCTTTGAAAAATGAAAGACAAGTATCTCCCCTCTCAAGATCCAAATATATAACTCCCCAAGTAGGCAGGAATAAGCATAAATTGTAAGTGCAATGAGATTTTCTAATAGATACAGACCTGTGCAAAAAGGGAGATAGTCAAGTTAAAGGTTTGGGGTTTTGTTTTTTAATACAGGGTGGGATTTGTTTGGTTGGTTTAGTTTGGTTTGCTGGTTTCGTTTTGGTTGGGTTTTTAATGAAGATGGAATTTACGCCTGGAAATGCCTAATATCAAATGTTTTCTTAATTTTTTTTAAACAAAAACCTTAATTCTTAATTATTATATTTCAAAAAAAGAGTTTGGATGCAGAATTTCAGTTAATCATTTAAAAAAACCAACCAAACAAACAAAAAAAAACCACGGAAAATCCAACCACAGTTCACTTGTTTGAAACACATTCCTTGTGTTTCATAAACCTTGAGTATAGGTATTCTCTATGGCGATCAAATATTTACATAATTAAATCATTACTCTTGTATTACTGAGCACATCATAAATCCATGGTGCTGTAGAGATTAAGCTCAGAATGTTGTCTGATCTCCAAAACTTATATCAAATACATGAGCCACAAATCAATATGACTAACTACTGGATCTAGTCTCATGAGCCAGGCAAATAGGTAACAGCTATTTCACTTGCAAACCAAACAAGTGTGATATTAATGTCACTAAAGCACAATAGAAATAAAATGTCATTTTTTACCAAATAACTTGTTACAAAAATAAGTGGAGTGTTACTGCAGTTTAATGTTCTATGGGAAACTAACCTTTCCTACACTCTCAGTGAATCTCATCCCAGACTAAAGATTATCTTAAAATGAACAGTAGATGCGATTGAAGGAATCACACAAGTTGTTGGCAAAGAGGTTAAATCTTTTCACGCTTTTTTCCTAGACCACCAGTGAACTTTTCTTTCAATAAAAATCTATGGACAAAATATGCAGACCCATAATTTCTACAAATTCATACTGAATTATATATATGTACATATCACTCTATAACCCATACAGAAGTAAAAGCTGAAAAACAATACAATTTCAAAGAAAGAAGACTACAAATAAGCTAATCGGTAAGAGAGAAGTAGCAGACTATTAAAGAGGCTAGTCCAAATAATATCAGCAACTTCCAAACATTTCTTATACAGTAACACATTATCTCACATTATACTTATGAATTTTCTGAACTTGCTGTCACATTCTTTAAAACTTAATTCTGTTTTGCAGATGTACAACTCTTCAAAGGTACTGCCAGTACACAATCTGAGTGACATTCACCAGAGACAATTAAAATAAACCCTGTATGTGAATTAGCCAAAAATCAGAATTTGTCATTGACAAGAAATTTTGTTTGTGTGTCACAAAAATATATAGCAATTGGAGGTAAATCTAAGTATAGCCTTAACAATTTTTAAAATCACTTATTTCAATTCTTGACATTTTAGGAAAAGTAGCATTAGTGTTTACTACATTATTATTGATACATTAGTAGAAATATTATAAATTATTAAAAATGTAAAAAAATGCACAAACTTTTAAATAGGAAGTGAAAAAAACACATCAGAATTAAATAAATTCAGAGGAGGGGGCCGGTGTCTGTCCCCAAAAACAGAACATTGCAAATATTTCCTTGAAAATATTTTCAGGTTCTTCCATTAAAGCAAACACTTTTGTGGACATTTCATAGTGACAGTGCAATTTTTAATCAAAAAAATCTTTTGACTAGTATTTCTCAACCAGTATTATGCTACGTACATTATTTCCTCAAAACGATGAGAAACAATGATGCATTTTAAACTATGTTTGTACAGGGAAGAAAAAAAAATGTATTTAGTGACCCTTCAGTGCAATAATTGAGTATCATCTATCTATAAACAGCAGATATGCATGACACAAAATACATTTGGGAAAACACTGACTAAAAAACAATCACAAGGTATATTTGTTTTTTCCAAACAAACAAAAAGAATCATTATAGCCTGTCAATTTTTTTCCCTGCAAAAGCCAGTTAAACATGAAGATTTGAAATACTTAATTTACCACAAGTCCTTTCCAGAAAGGAGTCACCAGTAGCATTATCATCCTAAGTGGTCTTACTTCCACAATACTACCCTAATAAAAAGTTTTAAAACAACACAAAAAGTTTTAAAACAACACAAAAAGTTTTAAAACAACACAAAAAGTTTTAAAACAACACAAAAAGTTTTAAAACAACACAAAAAGTTTTAAAACAACACAAAAAGTTTTAAAACAACACAAAAAGTTTTAAAACAACACAAAAATCTGACAAATAAAAAAAATTATTTTTAAAATTGCTCCCTAATCACTTTTTTCTTCTAGGGAAATATAGTTGGGAGAACGTATTTAGACACAGCTATTTTTAATAGTAAAATGATCGTATTGAATTATTAAGTTCTGTATTACATTATAAAAGGTCATCCCTGTCTTTCAGTCAAAGAAAAGCATTTACGGCTTTCCATTTAAATTTCACTGAAGTTATTAAAGCAAGCTATAATAGCATTGTTTAATACTGGGTTCTAAGAGAGTAGGAGTTTTCAAACACCACAGAAAAAACAACTAATTTAAATTATTATTTCCAAGTCTTCCAACTGTAGACAGTCTTTTGCTAAAGAGAGACAAAATTTACAACAACCTGAAAACCTTATGTCAGACTAAACTATGTGTGTCCTACATTAACAATACTACAACATTAAAATAAAAAAAAAAAATCCAACAACTTTTAAGATGAAATGAGGAAAAGCAATTCAGTGAAAAAGATCATGACATAAGAGGTAAATGAAATGTAGGAGTAAGTATTGCTTATCTGAAGGCAAAACCTTACACATTTCAGGCTAGCATGAGATGTTTGTGGGATTGCTTGATTTTTAAAAACAACTCATATACTGAATAATCTCCATGGAAATTCCTTTCTGTCTGTACATGTAATTTGTCATGTTAAGATTTTCATTAAAATTATGATTTGCAATGGACTTGTAAACAGAAGTTTGTCACTCTAATTTCTCTTTATAGACAAAGGAGAGGAAGATACTCCAGAGCAATTCTCCCTCATCCTTGGATAAACACCTAGCCTAAGTCTGATAAACTATATTTGGAATCTTACTTTTTCCAACCAATATATAAGATATACAAGACATATATCCATATACACACACGTAGATAGGCACACACAACCACACACAGATTGATGAAAATGATCTTTGAATGTGTGACCTTATCCTAAAACACACACCATATTTTTAGAATTAGGCAACATATGTTTCACTATAATCCAGTTTTGCAAATATGGACAATTAGTATAAAATCTTTTATATAAGTGGTTCAGTAAGGCGGGAAGACATTAAGAGTAGGCATTAACTTGTCTAATGTTGATACAGAATTAGAAATTGTCAACATTGTCACAACCAGCTTAGAATAAAGCAAAAACAAAAACCCAAACTCCCTCTAGGATCTTAGAGGGGCATCACCCCAACTAACTTCTTACCTGTGTGCTGCTCTGAAAAGAAAAAACAATCTTACTTTTGTAAGGAAACTTCCTATTTGTTTTCAATGCAATTGACAGATTAATTACATAGCCATGTGACATGTATTAGCAAACTTTCCACAAGATTAAACTGCAAATAGTAACAGCAACATATGAACTTTTGACCATCATACCCAAGCACGGGGATATCAACTATGTCATCTTCTATTAAAAGAAGTAGTCTATCTTGAAGATCTTCTTCACTCTCAGGATAATATTCCACAAAAGCTGTAACTTGAAGTCCAGACGCAACAGGTTTTTCTGGATTTTCCACAATCAATTTAAACTGCAATTTAAAAAAAACATAAATATATTTTTTAAATTGTTAAACATTTCTAGATTAAAACACATATACATGTGGTTCATTTTCAGAAGATACGCATATTGATTTAAATTCACAACCAACTTTAAAATGTGCAGGATTTTATAAAATTTCTCTTCCTATTTACTGAAGTCCAGACTTTTCACAGTGAAACAGAAAGACAGAATGAATACTAACCATCAAATTACATAGAAGAGTTGGTTCAGCAAAATATCATTTCTAGTCTCTCCAAGAGAGCTCTAGCTTTTCCTACTGTTGCAATAAACCTTCCAAAGCACCACAAAATTAAGTCAGCTACTACTCAGTGCAGAATCTCTTCAGTACCTGAGAAAGTAGCAAGGATTAAGTCTCAGTCCAAAGGAGCAACAAAAGGAGACAGGATAAGAGTTTTCTCTAGGTTGGACCGACATTCAGCTGTCGTCAACAGAAAGTCTCCCTGTACATCGAAAATCTGCTTGAAAGGCCCATGGCACCTCCAATTTTAGGGGTCAAATGAAAGAGAAAAAAACAGAAGCAGCTGACAGAAAGCACCTTTTCCTCTCTCAAAAACTAATTCTGGATTATTTGTTGTCTGTAAGCATCTGCTTATATCCAACATCCCCTGCATATCTTTCCTTGAACAGAATACACAAGTAACCTACTAGCACATAGTGGGAAAACCAGCAGTTCCCACATTCCTAGGAAAGCCTCACAGCAAGGTCTAGAGCTTCTCTGGTGTTTCAGTCTCCTTACAATTCACATCATTCTATGCACAATAGGCTTCTACTCTATATGTCCAGTTAATGTTTATTTCTGAAAGAGTCATCCCAGTATTCTTTAAGTTTTCTGTTCTAATTTATGTTTGAAATATGCAAACATATGATTTACTACTTGTTGATTCTATTGTCTGAGCATCTCTTTCTATTCCTTTAAAATTTTCCTAGCAGTATAAACACTCAGCTAAAGGAAATTCATTATGTAATATGCATCATGATTATGGGCTTGATTTTGAAAGAGTAGCCATGTTTTATTTTTGGAGTGTGTAAAATTTATCTCTTCTCTGAACAGAATTAAACAGCCATGCATATTCATTCTATACAAGGGAAAATGAATATATGGTACTAAGAACTTTTAATGAAACCTATCGAAAACTGCTTTGTGAGCTAAATACCTTGAAAGGCATTTTTTTGGCCATGCACTATGACAGCTCAAGGAAGGTTATTTCTCAGTTCTTGCACTCTATTAATATAATGCCTCAGAAAATTTACAGATCAGTCATACACTTCAGAGCCATGTAATCACAGACAGCAGCATAAGGTCTGGGAATGAGAAAGGGCAACACAACAGACCTTTCTGGAACTGAGCACATGAAATGGAATCTTGTCCCCTAACTGGTCGTCTCATGCACAATAGCATTAAAAAAATACTCTGCAAAAGGCATGAGATACTCACAGAGCTAAAAACTCATAAATTATGGTTGAGTATCCTTTTCTCTTTTCTAAAATTGACTCTACCTTTCCACTTCTGGAGGACATGAAAAATTGATAAGGCTGATGAAAACTAACAAAACAGAATAAGCCCAGCCCTACCAAATCAAGCACTCTCAACAGTTTCCAGCTTGTTCCAAAATTCTTCAGTTACAGCATAATAAAAAAAAATCAAGCCTTCTACATCATGCAAATTAGCAAATTTTAGGGGGGGATAAAATGCATACACAGTCTTGGCCACTCTTGCCCTCAAAAAGAAAGGCTTCCTACTCAGATACTGAAATTATCTGAGATACTTCAACTGTCTGACAATCATTTTCATGACTACCCTGGAATATACTTATTCATAGTTCAAGTTGCTGCAAACACAAAGCAACATCAGCTTCTGTTCAACTCCCATTGCCAGTTCAACCCTTTGATTCTAATTTTGAGGTAATTAACAGACAATAAACTAGCTAGATGAAAGACTAATATAAAACTACTAACCATAGCTGGGTTTTGCTCGGCTCATATAGGTTACAAGTCAAGGGCTAAACTGATTAGAATTGTATTGATGCATTTACTTTTAAAAAGTCTGGCTAGGCAATGATTTTTCCAGAACTAATCAGATGCTATTAATAGTAATCATACGATCTCGAGAAAAGATTGTAAAACCCTCTTTTCTGAGAAAACTCTCCACAAGCAAGCACCACAAATGGACTACTCCACTCAAAAAACTTAGAAGAATACAATACAGAAATGAGGTAATAGAGCTACCAGCCCTATGGAAATCCAAACAAAAACAATTTCAAAAGTTGTGCGTTTCAACTGATCTGGAACAGTTCACAAATTTGTTGTTCACACCATAGCAGTGATCCATTTCTACATAGCTCTCCCTGAAATAACAAGGAACTCATGGGCTTCTTGAGGGATAAAATTTCTGGAGAGTGCAAAGCCAGCCAGCAAAGCTAAGCAGGATTTGTTACCAACAAGGGACTTGATGTAACAAGACATACAAGAAAGCTAATTTACTTCTACTGAAACTATGGATTTAACAAAAAAGGAAGCTCTCTTCAAATTGCTCACAACCTCAGGAAAATATAGAACTGGGAAGACTGGAGTTCATTTCATTCTGACTTACAAGTTTCAAATGAGCAGCCTCATTTCAAGCTCTATATGAGAATATTTTTCAAGTATCATAGAAATGACACCTACATGTTCTTACAAGAAAACAATAAACCAGGACTTGCTCCCTCCTTCAGAACTGTCACTCAAGAAGCAATTCAGACAACTTCAGCTCTAAGAATTGCCTCTTATTCTTTCCAGTTTATCCAATTATTCAACTATTTTAAATTAATTTCCAACTCACTGGCAAATTCCAGTCAGTCTCATAAGCTGCTCAGGCATCCATGGTAGCATTTTCCATTTGCAGTAGCGGAACGCAGACAAGCCTTTACACCTGCCCAAGCAGCCTCTTACACAGGACATCCCTAGCTGGGCACACCCGTGGGCAGACGTCCCCCCACAAAACCGCAGAAAATAAAAGCAGGGCCTCAAGACACGCTTTTCCTCGGGCAATGTTCTGCACCTCAAGGAAGGCCTGGCAAGCGCAAGGCAAGTAGGCTGCATACCAGTTCCTCAGGACAAGCCCGGGAGGGAAGGATACAGACCTGCGAGACTCAGGGCGGCGTGGGGTGAGGCATTACCGTTATTCACGCACGCTGGAGTGGTGCGAGGCACTGTACACAGAGCTGACAGCTGACTTGTAGAGAGAGGCAGGCCTCGACGACGTTACCCACCCCCACCCGGGGTGTGGGGAGGGGAAGGGTGGCAGACACTCCCCGCCGCTTCCCTCCCGGCTACCCCTCACCTGGGGCCGGCGCGGCGGCAGCAGCTGGAGGCGACAGCTCTCCACCCGCCGGTTCTGGACGCTGAGAGCGGCGCGGTAGCGGCCCCCCGGCACCGCGTCTCTGAAGTGCAGTTCGGCCGGGGCGATGCGCACCCCGGCCACGTCCCGCCACCCACCCGCCATGGACGCCGCCGCCGCCTCACCCGGGCAGCCAGCGCGGCCTGGAAACGATCGCTTAGCAACGGACGCAGGACGCTGATTGGAAGCAAAAGAGCGGCGCTTCCAAACCCACCAATCGGAAGGGAGAGACGGGGTAGAGGCGGGGCGGTGAGCTGCCCGTTCGGCGGGGGTAGCGGAGCCGGCGGGGTTAGGGCGTTACCGGCCGCGCGATGTCGTTGCCCAAAGGAAGGGATTTTTAGTCCGAAGGCGTTTCCTCGTGGTCTTCCCAGGCGTGCAGCCTGAGTTCGCCCTGCCACGCCCTCGCACACTGCCGCCTCGGCAGGTGCAGGGGGCCCCTAGGCAGGGCCTTTGGGGCAGGTGGAGGGCCACCATTTCATGGGCGCCAGGTCAGGCAGGAGCTGGAAGGAAATAAAAACCCGCTGTTTTTTGGAAGCACGCCAAAATTACCACATACCTTGGGCCTGTGTTTACAAGTAAAGAGTCCTTCTGGTTCACCTGAGGTGTTTTCCTGCTATGAGTCCCTCTCCAACAAAGGCCTGGGACAGTGAAGGGTGATACAAACATGGATGCTCTTCCCGCCCTGGGTTTCTTAAAGTAAAGATGGATTAAATTGAAATAAAAATGACCTGATTTCTCTTCCAGGCATGCAATGTTAATCACAGGCATGGTCTACATAGAACCAAAGCAGGGCACTAACACGCCCCTTTGTTGGTGGGAAGCTCAGTGTCTGCAGTGCCAGTGACTATACTAATAATTCATTGCATACATTTATTGAGTGGTGAAAGATGTGTTCCTGTTCTGTATCCCTATGCCTTCCTGTGCTGTAATTTAAGTGGTAAAATGAAGTTGACAAGAATCCAGCACTTAGGCAGACTTGGATGTAGATAATGGGCCATGTTGTGCTTTGCTTCAATATAGCAGAAGCAAGGAGGGGGGAGCAGCACGCACAGCATGCACACAGAACCTCAAACATCAGTTTCAATTAAGCCAAAATGTTTTGCCTTGGATTACTTCATCCCCTGAGAGTGCATGAGGACTCAAATTATTTATATTTTAAAAGTCAAATGTAAGAAGCTGCAAACACAGATGGCACAGGTCAGGAAAACTACAGAGTACAAAAAGGGCAAAAAGCCTATTTTTAATGGGTCAAGAAACCTAGAGGGAGCAAGGAGGGAGGAGAGCCTTTGTTTCTGTTGCTGGGGAAGGATGTTAACAGGTCTTTTTGTCCCTCTTAAAAACTCAAGTGATAGCTACCCATCTGTAGATTACTGAAGAACGAGTGGGAATATGACATTGCAAGCACTAAGGGTAAAATCCAGGCATCTGAAGGGAGTTCTTTGGGAAGACTACTTGAATCTGTTTTATGGTAACATGATTGTACTTAACTGACACACACAAAAAAAAAAAAAAAAGAAAAAATTAAAAGATAAGATTACCTTATCAAAGAATTAAACTCCCTCTGCTTTTTCACTAGAGAACGGAGAACACTCCTACATAGTTTCTCTGATCTTTGAATGAATTCTTGAGGAAAGTCAAAGGACACAAGATCAGACTTAAGAAATATCTGATCCAAAGAAAGAGAAACCTTTGAGACAAACATCATAATGATGCCAAAAAGTCACAAGCTCATTAGTTTATCTTACTTTGGGCTATTCCTGAGTTTTCACATTAAAGTAATGTGAAAATGTTCTATCTGTCTGATCACACATTCTGATATTTGGAAACAATCGAATTCAAAAATGAACAACTAACTAGTTCAGAGAAAATGTCAAATATGTCACTTGTTATATACCATTTCACAGCCAAGTAGTCAGTCACAAACTTATTTTTTCCATTCCACTGAGAATTGTAGCAACATTTAATATTTTTAGCAAAACTATTAGAAACAAAAATTGCTTATGATTTTTCATTTCAGGTCAGACTTTGCTGGAGTACAAGAGGATCCTCGGAAGGTCCCTGCCTCTCTACTCCTTCTGACCTTCCTGGTGTCCTACATTCCCATCTGCCTCCCAGTCAGGTCACTAGCCATCATTCTACTAACTGAGCTCTGTGTGGGGCTATATAATAAACCTGACCTGTGAAACAACCCAGGGTAAAAGCACTCATACATGCGCCTCTTTTTTGGTGTCGCTGGAGGAGGGTTGTCTTTAGCAAGATAACTTCTCGGCTTCAGTTTAGAGCGCTAGTTCATCAACAGTTGAAGCAGCACTGTTGACAGTATGGTAGCTGACATCGTGAGTGTAGGCTGAAGCAAGCAGCAGAGACAGAATCTTTAAAAATCAATTCTGTCATAAAAGAATTTGTAGCAAAGAACACTGGCCTTACTTTCACTTGATTCAGTGTAGATATGTCCGTACAAAATGTCTATCAATTTAACTAAATTTTAAAAAAACAAATTTTAACTGTGATTTAGCTTGTGTATAGAGGAGCCAAGTTCTGCATTAAAAGACTCCTGATGTCTCTGAAATAGTTTAGCTAGGCTCTCTTCCTCTTCTGCAAACCATTATATCCAAATGCTTACTATTGCCATCGTTATGATACCTCATTATGAAACAACATTAGATAATGGACTCTGCTCCTTCCTTTCTTCAACTTATGCTGGCTTCATAAATTTTTTTTATTAGTCACCTAATAATCATCCCCAAAGAGAAAACTATTGTAAAGGAACAGGCGTACTTTGTTTTGATGACAGAATCCTTCATAACTAGTGCTAGGGTATGGATTATGTATATTCTTTCTCCTTTATCACTAAATCATATGACCACATTAAGTGTGATTTTACTTCTGCAGAAATTCATGCTATTTTTCAGTGCAGTAACCTGCACAATTCACATTGCATGCACCTTAGCAGTATCAGATGATGAATAATAAAGCTCCACAGCAAACTTCTCAAAATTGTATTATAGTCATCAGAGTGAAGAGTATAACCTCACATAAATCTCCACCACACCTCAGTTTCTGAGTCACTTCCAACTTTTATAAGCCAGACTTTCCAGACCTGAAACTTGTTTGACTATCCACTGATCTGACTGTCCTCCCAGGTTCCAGGCAGAAAACTTGAATAGCATGGTTAGTTCTTTCCAGTTAAATAGAGGAGGCTAATTTGTTTGAAATGAAATAGCCCCCAGCTTGTTCAGATCTATACTGGGGCCATAGCCAGGTACAATGAGATGCAGAATCAGAAAGCCATCACCAGTCTGTTTTCCACTGCTGCACAGGGGAAAACATTATTAGAAAACATGTATTAGAAAACAGCTGGTCCTATCTGCCCATGTTCTGAACGTGGGTCAAAGATGCTTGTTCACCCACCGAGCCATCTATGAGATCAGAAGTAGCTCTCACTCGTCCAGGAATCTCTAAAAACACAGAGAAATCCCTTCAGAAAGTATTCAAGAGGTTAGAAAAAGGGGCAGTTAAAATGATCATAAGGGTGGTTTATTTGACAGTAATTCAGCAACAAGAAATGACAGTGATACCTGAGATAATTAAACTAATTTGAACAAACTGCCACTCATACTGCACTCCGTTGCAGGAATCTGAATCCAGAGGAACTGTAATGTGAACTGTGAATGATGACCTCTTTACTCTACTTCAGGAGGAATAAATATATTTAGAATATACTAGAAGGAAATAGGGCCACTTACTGGTAAAACAAATAAAGTGTGTGTATTTTTATATCAGCTTTTAGGAGTCAGAAACAGACAAAGTCCAAATAATGATGACTAATAATATATATTCTTTTGAATTTAATCTTGCAAATTGCTCTGTTTAATGGAAAACAAGAATGTTCAAAATGACAGATTTGAGCTCTAATTCTCTCTAAAGATCTCTTCACTAAACAAAGCATTCTGCGAGAAGCAGAGCTAATGAAGATTTTATTGGGTCTTTTTGCTCAATGAAACCATCAGTCTTCACAAAACGTGTAAAAATTGCCAATCTCTGAGACCTCCTTCCTTCTCAGATTGAGTTGAAAGGAGCGGGACCAAAATTACTGAAAAAAGGGAGCGACAGAGAGATTGTCAGGTAGACAAGTCAATCACAAATGCTTTCCCTTTTTTTTCTTTTTAGAGAGACGCTGTAGAAGTTGGTAAACGTGTAATGGGCTTGCGTGGCAAGGTTTTGGTAGCGGGGGGGGCTACAGGGGTGGCTTCTGTGAGAAGCTGCCAGAAGCTTCCCCTGTGTCCGATAGAGCCAGTGCCAGCCGGCTCCAAGATGGACCCGCTGCTGGCCAAGGCCGAGCCCATCAGCGACAGTGGTAGTGCCTCTGTGATAACATATTTAAGAAGGGGGAACTTGGACTGGAAGCAGCTGGGAGAGAGGAGTGAGAATATGTGAGAGGAACAGCTCTGCAGACACCAAGGTCGGTGAAGAAGGAGGGGAGGAGGTGCTCCAGGCTCCGGAACAGAGATTCCCCTGCAGCCCGTGGTGAAGACAATGGTGAGGCAGGCTGTCCCCCTGCAGCCCGTGGAGGTCCATGGTGGAGCAGATATCCACCTGCAGCCCATGGAGGTCCATGGTGGAGCAGATATCCACCTGCAGCCCATGGAGGACCCCATGCCGGAGCAAGTGGATGCACCCAAAGGATGCTGTGACCCTGTGGGAAGCCCACACTGGAGCAGGCTGCTGGCAGGGCCTGTGGACCCGTGGAGAGAGGAGCCCACGCTGGAGCAGGTCTGCTGGCAGGACCTGTGACCTTGTGGAGGACCCACGCTGGAGCAGTCTGTGCCTGAAGGACTGCACCCCATGGAAAGGACCCACGCTGGAGCAGTTCATGAAGAACTGCAGCCCATGGGAAGGACTCACATTGGAGAAGTTAATGGAGGACTGTCTCCCATGGGAGTGACCCCACGCTGGAGCAGGGGAAGAAAGCAAGGAGGAAGGAGCAGCAGAGACAACGTGTGATGAACTGACTGCAACCCCTATTCCCCATCTCCCTGTGCCGGTCAGGGGGAGGAGGTAGAGAAATCGTGAGTGAAGTTGAGCCCGGGAAGAAGGGAGGGGTGGGGGGAAGGTGTTTTAAGATTTGGTTTTATTTCTCATTACCCTACTCTGACTTTTGAGTGGCAATAAATTAAATTAATTTCCCTGAGTCAAGTCTGTTTTGCCTATGAAAGTAGTTGCTGAGTGATTTCCTTGTCCTTATCTCAACCCACAAGCCTTTTGTCTTATTTTTCTCCCTCTGCCCAGCTGAGGAGGGAGAGTGACAGAGCAGCTTGGTGGGCACCTGGCGTCCAGCCAAGGTCAACCCACCACAAAATGAAAAACCTGTATCATAAATACATACAGTCTCCATTATTTGGCAATATGGTTTAGGGTTCCAAGAGCCACACACTAAGCTATTATATGTATCTATAGAGCAGAAGCAGAGTGATTTTATCAGTGTAATCCTTCAGTTTAGCTAAATAACCTGACTAGGAGGGAAGTCATAGTACTGCTGTAACATGACAATACTGATTTGGGGACCAAGGCTAGTACTGGCATACAGTGTTGAGCTGAACATTTTGGTCTTACGAGCTCGCAGCAGTTAGTCCAAAATTTTCAGCACCAGGCTCTATATAACAAATTACAAATGTGCCCTTTGTTTCCTGCAGTCTGCTCCAATGGAAATGCTTTCTGCATCTGGTATCTTTTTTAGTCATAATGTGTGAAAACATCCTTGTTCATGAAAAATTTAGTAACTCTAAAAGCATCCATATCCACTCACAGATTTCATGTATTAGTCAAATATAAAAATTGCTGGGTAGAAAGAAGAAACACTGAACTGCACTGAGAAACATGATGAAGATGTATGTTTCTGAGCTGGGCAGATCATCTCTGATCAAAGCAGAGCATAACTATGGGGAAACTGCATATATATATAGATAGATAATAGGAAATTCAGATAAGGAATAGCTCTGAAAATCTCTCCTATAAATCAGGGGTTCTTTAACAGCTGTCTGTGGCTTTTAAAGACTCCCATAAAATCATGATATTTACCATGTTGAACCAGAGCAGTAGACTTTCCAGGCTGATATCAAGATGTCAGCAGCTATTGGCATCAATGAATCAATACTAAATTTCCACTATACACAACTAAGATGCGATTTCCTAAAGTTACTAATGGCGGGATTCATCTTGCCACACTTCACTGATATAAAATCAATGTCTAGTCTAAGCTTCCACTATGGTTAGGAGTGAGATAAGTACCTCCAGAGGATGATCATCCCCCTCCCCTTACACAGGTATTTAAAATAGAATTCCATATATCACATTGACTTTATGCAGGTCTCCCGCTATCTAGTTACTTAAACAATTTCAAGAATCTTTTTCTTAGGCAGTAAAGACAAAATTATTGAGGAGCATGTTCAGATATTAGTGAAGGCTGAAAATTACTGCCTAATAATTTTCTGGTACAATTATGTGTATATTATACATTTATCTTTTACATTTTATATGCAGTTTATCCAACTTACTTCCTTAGAATCCAAGTGCTTACTAAGATAAATTAAATTTGCATTGTGATCATCTGGAGTGTTGGATCACTCCCTGGTTTTCAGCTTTTTAGGTACTCAGCCTTCTGAGCTGCTTGATGTTTTTATTTCCTTGACTTCAATTATAGTTGGAAACCAATAGCAAACAGATATGTCTTTATACTTTAAAAGCAATCAGACTATGGTTCAGTATAACCTTCTATGGTTACTTGTTGCATTATCAATCCACTTTGCCTGAAAATACTATCCTTAGTCCTCACGAATGTCATTGTAGCTTGTTGCATTTTAGTAGGAGAGCTCATTTCTCTCCATAAGTTACAGATGAAAGGATACTACCCAATTTAGCTGGGTCTTTATGCAATTATGGCCTTGAAGATCAATAGCAAAGCTTCAGAATTGTGTTAAATGGGAATTAGGATAGAACGTATCTTGCAGAGTATAGAAGATGCATAGTCTGGGGAATTCATGCTACTCAGTAGGTTAATGATGCATTGTGTCAACATATGTTTTCTTTTATGAATTTTACACTGATTTTTTTGAGATTGCTTTTTAAACATTTCTTCCCACACTAGGAAAAAAGGAGAAACATGGACGTTCAACTGACCTTCACTATTCCATTCATTATTTTATATATCTCTATCCTAATATTTCTTGCTCAGCTTAATCCCATGTTTATATATTTTTTCTTCAGCTGAGGGTTTCTCCATGCTATTTGTTTTCCCTTTTCTAGTCACCCACTATTTTTAAGTGCTGTGGTCTACCTGTAAATCTATCGTAGATACTTTTCTTAATGCAGTTTAATATCCTGTCTGTATTGATATTTTGCATAAAGCAGACATTACATTGATTTCTTCTCGCTGACATCCATTTCTCTTTCTGACTGATCATATCAACATAGACATTCCACAGGTCATCAGCTCCTCCTTTCAACATGCAGTACTTTCACCTTATCTACACTTCATTTCACCTGCCATCATGTGGCCTAATTTATCAGCTACAGATATAGCATGTTTATTCATTATGGTAATACAGATATGTTTCTATTTTAGGCTACATATGATGGGCATTTTGCACTTTCTAATTTTCCCTAGCCATAGTGACAATGTAACGGGGAAAAAAAAAGGAAGGCTTGCAGGTGAGGCACTCACTGAGACTCAAGAGTTGACATCATTTTTTTAACTCGGCAATAAACTTTCTTTCAGCAATTTCATTAAGCACCTATATAGCACACAACAAAATTATATCCATCAGTGCCGTAAGACAAGAACAGAAACAAGCAATGCATGATAAAAGCAATTATCCAGTGGGAATAGAGGTCACCGGTATCACCAGTCTTGAAGGCTATTCACTCAGAGCTAATAGTTTGGGGAAGTATTGAGAGCTGAATCTCATTTCTTCAGTACTCATTACTTTCTATTAACTGAAGAGGGATCCATGTTCCTGAAATTACAGAAACTGTTGCAAAATATCCTAGATTAATTCATAGCTGGCACAAGTTCATGTGTCTTGCATGTGAAGAGGTCCTCTCAATGGTGAGCTTCCAGCACTGCAACATCTATCACCCGCTGTCACTATTACCTCTCTATCTTGCTAAAGGTTCTCTGAAAAGTGGGTGGTAATGAAAGCTAAGCCGCACAGGCTAAGTACCATAAAGGCAGAATAGTAGAAAACATCAGAAATGCTTTGCCCGATCATGAGAAAAGCACATATATTCTGCTTTAGCGTTGGCTGTGTGCTGAATGCCTACACCCCAGCAGCAAACAGGGCAGCCATTTTATGGCAGTGCAGCAGGTGGAGCTCAAGGAACCCCAGTTTCCCAGAGCACCCGGAGAGAGGGACGCTGCTTTCCAGAAGCAGCCCGCAGCGGTTAACTTCTCTGTAGCCCAGTGCTGTCCCAGCCAGTAAATCGTGCTCAAAATAATAATTGAGCAAGCCATGATGAAAGCGTATTTTTACTTAATAATTTTGCAATATGTATATGTCTGAAACTGTAGACGTGTCTACAGTGAAAATTAAAACACACTCAATTGACGGTGTCTCCTACAGAATTCTTTCTCCCACCCAAACAGAGAACCATCTGCCTGTGTGCAGGCAGATTTCATATTTTCAGGGAGAAGGTGTGACTCTGTTGACTTTACCTGGGCACTGTGTGGCCTCTCCTGCAGGTCAGCAAGTTCAATGTGCATTTCGGAAATGCAAGAGGTTCCAAAAACTTTACAGCTGCTTTGCTATGACTGAATACGTCTATATCTCTGAGATCTAACTGCTTAGATATTTGGTGAAAGAAAATGTGTAACAAAATTATTTGCAAGAGCACTATAAATTCCTAGGAAATATTGAAACAACCAAAATAAGTTCTTCCTGGACTTCATAAATAGCTTAGGGTGGATGAGTGCAATCTGACTTACAGGTGAGAGGCACTTCCAATTAGAGAAAAAATCCCATTTAAGAGCTACTAATGTCATTTAGCAGGTTAATTAATAAATACTTTGAACATACCTGATGAATCTGCTACAGAGAGCAAAAACCAGCATCTTTCAGCAATCTGCTGCTGAAAGAGGATCCCCATCTGCTCTCATGAGTCCTACTTGGCACGGCAGTGCAGCAGGGGATGGACCTGCTATGGGAGGGCAGGAGAGGGAGCGAAGGAGAAGGAGGAGGAGAAAAGGAGAAGACAAAGGTCTCTGTTCCTCCTGGACATGCAGCCAGGCACTTGTCCATACACACTGTGAGCTACTGTGGCGTGATGTTCTAATACTTGCGTTTTTTAAAATAAAACATTAAGTTTAGCAGCGGTTGTTTCTTACGTCTCCATGTGTTCTTAGAAATGATCTGTGTAAGAGCCAAAGCAGTTACCATACACACTTTCTGCAGAGTTTTCTTGATAAACATTTAAGGGTCGCGAATTTTCAAAATAAGCAGAGTATTTGAGGAGAGTGTTTTTATGCTCTTCCCCACTCTTGATTGTTAATGAACCTTGTTTCAGGATTTGTCTTTTATTTTGCACAAATCAGTGGTACACAGATCATAACTCTCCATCAGTCCTAAGAGGAGGCACTTAGCCCAGCCTATCAGCCACAAGAATGGTAATGCACTAGGGATTTGTATGCATGACTTATTTCTCATTTGTCTTCCCTTGCAGGCCTCCCAGCACCGAGAACAGCTGTGCACTGAGCTGCAGAGATCAAGAAAGCTACTATATTTATGACAGTGCTCCTCTTTTCTCTGTTGCCAAAAGAGTGGTCAGATGTAGCATAGCAATTTATACTGCTGAATTCCGTTATTGCAATATTTTTATATTTTTGGCCACATTCTGAAAATAAATTCATCTGCCTAATGCCATTATCTGTTGAGGAAGTATAACAACATTTTAATACTGATTTTAAATTCACTATATTTGAATTAGCTGCTTATATTTGACAGTGGCATAATTTAACCCAAATTGAACTTTCAGCAACCACTGGAACATTTACCCACAAGTTCTTACCCACAGGGCTAGAAGCCAGCTTACAAAGTTTTTCAAGTTTCTAGCCAAGGACAGGATAAGCATTTCTTTATGGTAACATCACTAGGCCAGCACTCCTCCGTCATCCTATATAGCTTCAGGCGCCCAACTATCCACAGGATTTAACACATCTCTTGTTACATCTTGCCACAGGTTGTGAAGCATTTCCTGGTAGTCAGCAAAGTTGGTTTTTCATAGTTGTCAGTGACATTTCATACCATTTAAGACAAAAAAGGGCCTGTGATCATCTAATTAGACTTTCAGCAATATAAAAGCCTTGTGATTTACCAAGATCTAATTGCTTATTTAATTCCAGTAACTGGAGTTGTACTAAAACTTATCCTTTAGAGAAACATCCCATCTTGGTATAAAGATCTCCAGTTCTGATATATTTATATTCTTTGGTTGTTTCCAATAGCTAATTATCCTTATATTCCCAGTGGCTCATTCGCTGTACTGTCCTAGATCAGGGTCCATCATCTATGGACAAACTCACTATGACTCTAAATCCAAGATCTGTGGCTGCAAATAAAGATGCCGTCACTAGTACAGAGGTAATCAAAGACACCAAGAGAAGTTTTATTGACATTTTGAATAGTAGATGGTTGTTCTGGCAATTGAAATACATTACTGGCATTCCAGAAATCTCTAATGAGCCTCATCTTAGCTATATTCAGTCTCCACTTAAAACCTAAAAAGTCAAGGGCACATAAGCATAGAAATAGTCTAGTAACATGTAGTTAAAATTACAAACCCATATTCCAGATATGCGGGACATTAAGATATAAGAAATCCAAAATCTTTGTTGTTTCTGAAGCATTTAAATACTATAGATGAAAGATAAACAAATATAAATGTGAATGTAAAAGGAAGTAAAAGAAATACCCATATAAATAACTTGTCTTCTCTCTCCCACACTACCAAAATCACAATAGAAGCATAGTTCGGGGTGGTTTCAACTGAACGTACTAGGGAAGTTTGTTAGAGTTTTGGCACAAAGTCTTTGAAGTATGTGAAGCAACTAGAAAACATTTCACACATTGCTAGAACAAAACAAGTAATGAAGAATAATAAAACATTTCAAAAGGCTAACGTGAAAATGTTTATGCAATGAGACAAATAAGAGCTGTAGGTCATAAGGTGCAATTTAGAAATATGTGGAAGACGAATTCATACATGAAATACAGCAGACTGAGAAGCTGGAATAGTTGAACAAATATGTATATTATTCAACATATAAAATGGTAAAAGAATACATTAATACTTATTAATCATTAAGATTAATGCTAACAGTAAAGCATGAAGAAGAGTTGGATTATTTAACTGGCAGGTTTGTAGTAGACTGAAGAGCATGTTGGCATGCAGGCTTATGTTCACTGCAGTTGCCTCAGTTTCTCTAGATTAGCACGTATGGTTTTCTAACAGTGGAAAAAGTTAAGGATGATGGCATAGTCTGGGCAAAATGTTACTGGTCATTGACAATTCATAGTTGTTTGGGAACAAATCCTTGACAGCAAAGGTTGTTAGCACTGGAGGCGGTGGAACATCCTGATGGAGGGCACTGACTGCTCCATTGTCACCTGAGAGGCAGAAGGAGAAAGGGAAGGAGTTGAAAAAGGCATGGATGAGACAGCAAGGTACGGACCATGGGCTTGAAATGATACCTGGGGAATGGTTCCCTATCATTCCCCACTGCAGCTGATCTTGCACTATGCTGAGCCTGTGCTTGCAGATCCTAAAGAGGTTTAGTCCTGGCAACTGCAGTTTCCACAACAAAGCCAAGCAGCTGCTGGTGGAGCTAAGCTGTCAATTTTACTGCTGAAAACTGGCTTCTAAAAGATTCAAAGGACGTCCTTATCTGGAGGTGCTCCAGAGGGGTCACAGAGAGTAAGTGAGGTGCTGTGATACTGGCACCCCCTCAAGGGTCCAGAAGAGTCTGAGGTACAGAAACAGCTGAGTGGCTGCCCAGCTGGGGAGGTGACTCAAGGAGACCAGGGAAGCAGCCACCTGTAGGCAGCCAGACCCTGACTCCGGCAAATACTATGTAAAACAGCAAAAGGGTAAAATTGCAGAAATATTACTGCATTCAGCTAAAAGGGACTAAGGAATAGAATCTACAATTACACTTTTTCCTCTCTGTCAAAAATATGTAGGGTCTGTACACACCCTCCTCTATCATGATCGGGTGGCCTGCATTCAAACACAAAAGATTACAGAAGTTATTTAGCCTCTCTGAATAAGGGCAATTCTTTGTAGCTGCTCTGTGCCTTTGCTCTCCGAGTCATTTTTAGGAGGGCAGATCACGCACATTGTTTGACAACAAGCTTCTGAAGACAGCGGTTCTTTCATGTCAACTATATCCTGTTTAGATCAGTCGGTTAGACTAACCCGTGACTGTCATTTAGTAACAGTAAAGGTTTTTCAGTGAGTTGAAGAGGAAGGGGGACATCTTTCGCTTCTAGATTCTAAAAGGGAGTCCTAGAATTGGCATTATTTCTTAGAAATCTAGATATTGAAAATCTGTAAGCATTTTTGCAAAAAACATTTTTTGCAAAAAAATCATGTCAGTCATTTCAAAACTGAATGACTAAATACAGCACATACTTCAAAAGGCTTTTTTGTAACTCCCTAGAAAGGGAATGTTACAAACAAAAGCAAACAAAGAACCCTCAGGTATCTCAACTTACTCTTCTACAAATGAGAGAAACAATTTCAGAAGGGCATGGACTTAAATAAAATTAAAAAAAAAAGTCTGCCTTTACTTTTTCAGGCCATTCTGTCATTATCTATGCAGCAATCAGAAACAGCGGCATACACTGGGGTTTCACAGCTGTGAAAGCTCAGAGTACAATGATTCTTCCCTCTGTTCGTCCTTACTCTTTGTCTTTGGTACCTGATAAAACTCATTATTTCATCCTCAGTATGACCGTTTGAAAATTGTCTTTGTTAGTTATGGCCCTCTGTTAGCTATGACCCAGCTTTTAGATCTGTCCCTCTATGAATCACTTTTTTAATTTACCTTTCTCAAGTTGATTTTCTTTCTGCTTGAGTTACTCTGTATGTTGTTTCTTCCTTTTGATTTTTTGTAGTTGTAAGATTTAATATTTGTCAGATTCACTATTCTATATTCGCTTATCGTCATTCTTTCTGATTGTCATTATTTTGTCAGTTTTTCTTTTTCATTTGGTGATTTATTTCATATTCCAGCCTGCCCAGAGCAACATCTGTTTGATTCATTCGTTTCCTATTTATTTTTAATCTTTTCTTCTCTTCCCTCTCCATGTGTTTCCCATACTTTGTGCTTTTATTGTATTTGTAGCTATTTTTCGCTTGTTCAGCATCAACTACTGGAACTTTCGAAGGGCGTGAATACAGAGAGGCGGCTTCTGTGCTGAATGGGATGATGTCAGCAATGCAGCTTCTGAAAGCACATTTCATTCCACTGACTTGTTAACAATTAGGAATCACAAAACAAATTGGTCTGTTATATCTGTAAGATATAGCTCTTGAATTTGTCTCCTGCAATTTGTTTCAACTTTATTCCACTTAGATCTTGCAATTATATGGCAAATTGGTGTAGCTGTTCAAAATAAACACATTGCATGATCCTGCAAGAAACAATTTAATGGCAGCCAGTGATCATGAAATCACCACTTTAAATTAATTAGTAAGTCAACATCATTGCAGTTTGCAAAGCAATCCTTTTTACTTTCAGTTTTGGAAATATCTTTCATACTTGCAGCAATGAGGGTTAATTTCAAAGTACCATGTCAGCATTGCAAGAGTAACCACTGTGTGAATTTAGCATAATACTGCTTTTATCTCAAGCATCAGAAAACTAACAATTCTCCATTACCTCTCTTTATTGCAAATATCATTTAATAAAGGATAGATGTCCTCTTTCTCTGTTCTACTCAACCTCTTTGATCTTAGTAGGGTTACTTCCAGCTGTAACAATCACATCCTACAGCATGCCTTCCCAGTCGGTTCAGTTTTCTGAATATTACCATGATATATGACACCATATATGAGAGATGTATGTGAGAGAGATCTATGTTTCATGGCAATTCAACATTGAATACTTGAGCCTTAGTAGAAAATTAAAAAAATATTCTGTCCCAGAATTTCAAGAAAAGATCACAGCTATTGGTGTGATTTATAAGATAATTGAATGGTGCTTTCCAATCCAATTTCTCATGTAATACTTTCACTATAGTTTATTCATAGATCATTTCCTTTGGTGACAGTATTAGATCTTGTAGTCTGATTTCCATTATAGCACATTATAGCACATTAAACTTTACATAAATACTTTTGTAGAGGCCTGTAACTCCTAAAGAAAATTTCTATCATGTCTTCCAAGAGATATCCACCACTGATTTTATAACATTAACAGTGGAAGCCCCAACCTCTTTTGACAATTGTTTATCAGCCTTGCTGTTAAAAAAGTAACAAAATAAAAATGTGCCAAATTTGTACTTTGAATATTTTTGGCCTTAATAACCAAGCACAAATTATTGTTTTGCTTGGTTGCACTGCGAAGCCTTTATTGTTTAGTATTGTTTTCCTTTGAAAGTGCTTATACACTCGTATAAGGCCACCTTCTATTTGATAGGTTCAAGAAGTCCAACTTTTTCAGCGTCTCAGGGTGTATTTTAGTGGATGTGCTATTTCTGATGAACAGCATTTAATTTAGCACTGCCCACACGTTAACAGTCATGTTGCAAAACTCTGCCAGATATTGTGCGTCTTCATTCAGTGCTCAACTCACTGGTTTAATACATAAGGACTTCTGGACATATACTTCATGTGCGTTGTGTTGCTGTAAGGTAAGACAATCTCTTATTGTATCCAGGCACACACAGAGGTGTCACAGTGGTTAGTACATTCCTGAGAAGTGTGAGAGTAGCAAACCAAAGGAAAATATCTGGCCTTCATCCTATATAGGTCAGGAATATATATATAAAGAACTCATTTGAGGGCACCAGTATAAAATTTTGTTTGAGAGATTATATAAATATATATAAATCTCTTTTGGGGGCACCAAAAATCTTGATTGACAGAACTACACTACTGAAGGAGAAATGTTCAGGGGCACTGATGCATTGACTATGCAACAAAGATGTCTGCTACAGTAAAATATTTTCTTCAACCTCGGGGTCATTTTTGTGATTCTTCTCTGTCCCTCTCCGTTCTTTCTACTATCTTTTTTAAAGTGTTGATATCACAATTGCATACACTAGAAATTTCATGTAGAGATGTAAAATCATCTCCATATTCCCCGCTTATAGGTCTGGTTTTTATGCACCATAGACCTTTTGCTATAGCAGATCACTCAGGGAGCCCATACCGCCTCTCTACTAAAACCTCTCACTGTTTTCCAGGACACAGGCCTTCTCCTGTTAAGTAAGATCTACACTCTTATTCCTCGTCATATGTCCTTCTAGCAGTTTGTGTTAAAGTACAATGTGTTTCACTGAGCTCAACTTTCTCCCTTGTAATCCAGAATACTCTGTTTGGGTGACTTGGTTTTCGTACTTTTTACCACTTTGGACCATTCACAAATGTTAACACCACTGATTTTATTTTTTACTTATTTCTGCTAATCGATTGAAAATGATGAAGAACACAGAGCTGATGAAAACAAAGCTGATTAAGAACTAGGACTAATCACTAGAGAACCTTCTTAAAAATGTCATCATCAGTAATAATTCCCTGCTGACAAGTACTCTTTGAGTCCTGTGAGCCAGTTCTTAATCCATTTAAGATGTACTTTATTGATACTGCATAGTCCTAATATTTTTATCAGCATGTCATTTATAGTAAATCAAATGCTTTACAGAAGTCCATTATGTACTTACTTTTATCAGCTGTAATTGTAAGAAGAAATCAAATATATTTGACAAAGCCTATTTCTCATAAAATCATGTTTACCAAGCTTAGTTATAAACTCTTATCAACAGAATCTTTATCATTTTTCCACTATTTTTCCAAGAACTTATGTTACCTAGCAAGCCTCCTGGCACCTTCTCTTCCCCCTTGAACATTTTGAATACTCATAAAATACTAGTATGTTTTTGATCTTCAGAATCATCCACATGCAAAGACTTATTCAAACCTGGCATTTGCAGGAGACAATCCTAAAAGTCATTGCTTTTAGGAATCCTGGGTGTAAGCTATCTAGGTTTGCCAACGTGAAATATTCTGCTAATACATGTCATTTAACATCCACATTGGCTACTAATGGTGTGATTCATCTCACCTAAAATTAGCTAAGTTACCTAGGATTCCCACAATAGTGAAAGAAAGATAAGATCCTCCATAGAGCCATTTGATTCCAATTATCCTGAAGAGAATCAAATAAATTTAAACATGTATCAGTAAATGCTGTAAATACACAGATATTAATAACGCTAGGTTAAAAAGCATTGCATACATACAGGCCTATATTCTTGTATACAGTTCTGCGTAAAGGGAATTTTCAGGAACTCTAAAACAGGAATGCGTATGTGACCAAGCAACCACGGTTTATGCCATTAAGGACTATTATCTTGATGCCTGCTAAAGAAAAACAGGCACCTTCTGTGGGAGTTGTAAGGGGGTCACATAACTTCAAACATGAACAGGACCTGCCGAAGCCGCCCCTCGCTAGCCGCGCAGGTGGAGCCGTGGCTAGAGCGTGCCCACCCGCACGGCCGCGAGCACCGCCAGCTGCGCACCCTCCCTTGCTGCAGCACTGCGCGTGCGGAACCGAGCGCCGCCGTAGCCTGTTCCGCTACAAATGCAGGGACTGCTTCGCTGGCATTAACGAACGTTAACAGAACGTGCACGTATCGCCTGCTTCCCCTCCTGAGGCCTGCTGGTAACTTGACTGCTACGCTTGGTGGAGAATGTGGGTAGCATAGGCAATTAAGCTTTTCCTGAAACTCTGAGGGAAGGGAAAGAGATACTCTTTGTCTCGTTCTGACTGCAACCCAGGCCCAAATATCCAAACAAGCTCCGCAGTGGGAGATTGCTGAATATGCAATGGAACAGTAACCAGCCCAGTAATGGAAAGAGGGGAGTAGAAGCAGCAAATTGAAAGGATCACGACCTTTGTCTTGCCGTCTCTAAGAAGGAAAAAATTGCTTGCCAATTAGAATCACGATTCAGTGGGGTCCTAATCTGCAGACAGAGGATGCTTTCCATGGGCAGTTAGGAAATGCCAAACATATTTTTGAAGGCATGGATGTTAATGAGAACCAAGTTAAGGGTATCCGAAGAGCTTACTGGATGAGGAGTTCAAGCATTGGAGTGTTTGGGAAGCAAGCTGAAAACAGGATCCAAGTCCAAGTGTAACTGGGAATGTGATGCAGTCACCAAAGGATTAAGGCCAGCAGCTATGTTATGGGATGTCCAGGAAAAGGGCACCGGTATGGAACAGGGTGGACACTTCCCAGAAAAGGGAGTGTTAAGCCAAAAATTAAGTGAGGCACAGTCTGCTGTTTGGATTGTACTATGAAATAAAAGGAGACATCAAAAAGATTTCATCTAAAAAAATGAACTGAAAAATAAATTAGCTGTAACAGCAGACATGGCGCAAACTGTGGTTAAAGGGAATTAGGTGCCACTGAGCTTAGAGCAATAGCAAAGAAATTAGGGACTTCAGTAGGAAAACTAGTGTGGTTGTTATATGTACCCACACCAGTGATTACTGCATATCTGTGTCTCGCCTTTTACATTCAAAATGAATTAGACTTGGTATGGTACCTTTGTTAACATTAGTAGTCCAGTTAGGCCACTAATTTTAACTTTTAAACACTTCAGGATATTTGCACAGGTACCTTGGTTGGAAATCCCCCAAACAAAATATCAGTGTGATATAATCCACTGTTGTAGATGTGAAAATTCATCCTTCAAATTCTAAAACAAACAATTCATAATTTGAACTTTTTCAAGATTTCAGCTAAGATTGCCATTCAACGAGCAACTCTGCTTACAACTAGCATTGTTGTGCTGTTTTCAGTTCTCTTCAAATCAAAGTCTCAGAAAGCATATACCAATAAAACCACAGTGATTGCCCTTAGGGCCAGCTCATCCAAAGTTTAATCCCTAGCTTTTACTAATTTTCTAAGTTTCCTTGCTCGTTCTGCAGGAATATTCCACTTGTCCAGAACTTTGGGGTTGTCCTGCTATGTGGATTTTTTTCTTGATTCATAAAATTGTGCACAAGTCTTTCATTATTTGCTCATGACATGGCTTCCTTGGGAATTCTCCATTGATAAAATGCTACATAATTGTATCGCAGCTAACTGTGTGATAGCTCTTTTCACAGGAATGGCTTCCATCCACTTTGTAAATGGGTGAAAAATAACTACACAGTGCTGGTTTTCCCAAGTGGTGATCCAAAGGGGTCCTATGGAGTCAGTCTGTACCCTGGCCCAAAAACCTCCTACACACTGCAGCTGGATTTGGTTTTGAGGTGTTAGAGCATTTAGTTGCTCCTGCTAGCCAGCTGTGCGCCCAGCCACCATCACACAGTACTAACTCCATCTAATGTTTAGGTTTGCCAGAATAGGCTTACTCATGAACAGATCAAGTCAGATTGCTTTGTACCAGTGCTGGACCTACATGGGTAGGTCCCATCCATAGGACCATCTCCGTCTGCTCGTACTGTTTCCTTTTATTGGCCAAATACCAACTGCTGTTTTCGAAAGGAACCGAAGTCCCCAGAAGCCCAGCTTTCCAAAGACACCATGGAAAGTCAGAAGGTCTTTCAAATCTGGAGTAGAGAGTTACATATGGTTCAAATTAACTCAAGTAACTATTCCATTAAATGTCCTAATTATTCAACTGGAATATATGCTGAGCAAAGCCTGTTCAAGCAATTGATTGAGAAATATTTGAAAGTGAAAGGGAGAGGTAGCATTTTAAGTACTTTATTAGGAAATTTAGGTGTAGTGAATGGAACATTGAATACTGTAGACCTTGAATCCATTTGGGATAAATTATCACTGATGGGCAATGATGTGATTAAAGCCTTCCTACAGAGAAATGAAAGACTACAGGTTTCAGTACATAGCCAAGGAGAATTATTGCACCTTGAAAAAGCTGTGTTCTCATTAGTTTCAAATGCTGTACAAATAGCAGATTAATCTGATTGCAATATTACCAGGTTGATGAGGTTTGCTGGTGTTAAAATGCCTTATTGCAAGAATAAATAGAAGCAAAGATGACCTAATTAGGTATAGAAAGGTCCACCATCCTAAGCTGTATGTTAGAAGACTGTAAACTGCTAAGTGCAGCTTTACAACACTGTGATCTGTGTGGAGCTGCATTGCAGATACATGAAAGGACAACACATAAACTGATGACCCTTGGACTGCTAAAATCCATCCCTAGTGTAAACCAGATGTTCCTCAAGAATGAGCTGACTGGGTAGTTTCAGAAAGGTATTACGATGGCATTCTTGCTGTAGAGAAGTGGAAGCAAATACTCACCACAAAGAATTCTTCTGATCTAAAAGTCAACTGGTAGGGCCCAAAAAAAAGCATGTATCATGGTGTCTTCAGAGTAAGACCATATTTTAAAATGGAAACCCACACTTTACAAGGGTATTGTGGTCAGTACTTACCAGGTTTTTGGTGTACAACCAAACATCGTTCTCCAATCAGAACGACTGAAAATAACACGTAACTCCCCCCCAGTGGACGACAACTACTACTGTAGCAGGTACAACAGGAGCTGAATGGAAGAAGTTGTGGAATAAAGCTTTTTATTGTGAATCCATAATAAACCAATCAGCAGCACTCTCAACAAACCAAGAAGAAAACTGAATATAATCAGCAAGAAATTACAATATGGGCATCAGAGATTAAGGCAGTATCTAGTAAGTCTTGGTGGGACAGGCTGGTCTACAGTCCTACAACATCTAGTCCGTTACGTGTACTGTTTCATCCATTATTGAACTATTAGCAATGCAGGTTATGGTATTAGGTACTACAGTGGTAATTTGTTAAATATGTTCTCTCAAGGTTCTTTTCAACAAGGCACTGAAAAATCAATACTTTATGAGGCAAAACCAGAATGTTTCCTCAAGAGGCCGGTGATTATGTGCAGACTGGGGAGTGAACAGTTACACCAACTGCGTTCTTAAGGAAATTGTGATTTGATCAGGTCACCATCAAGGAGAGAATTATTGTAGCCTGAAGAGAAGCAAATAAATTTGTGCTCATACCAGTAACGTTGCTGTAAGTACACATATATTAATAACACATAGCCGACAAAGCATTATATACATGTATACCTATATTCTTGAAAAAAGTGCTGCGTAAAGGGAATTTTCAGGAATCCTAAAACAAGAATGCATGTGTGACTGAAGGTATTGCAAAGTGCTGAGGCTATCATGAAGCCACACCTGGAAAACACTGTCAGAATATGATATTTTAAGGAATGATAAGCTCTGCCTGAACAGGCAATGGTTATACTGTCAAAGACTATTATCTTGACAGTCACTAAAACAAAGGGCACCTTCCGTGCGAGACCAAATCATTCACTGTATGGAGGGGGATCATGTAATTTAACCACAAGCAGGACTTGCCGAAGCCGCCCCTCGCTAGCCGCGCAGGTGGAGCCGTGGCTAGAGCGTGCCCACCCGCACGGCCGCGAGCACCGCCAGCTGCGCACCCTCCCTTGCTGCAGCACTGCGCGTGCGGAACCGAGCGCCGCCGTAGCCTGTTCCGCTACAAATGCAGGGACTGCTTCGCTGGCATTAACGAACGTTAACAGAACGTGCATGTATCGCCTGCTTCCCCTCCTGAGGCCTGCTGGTAACTTGACTGCTACGGTGCCAGTACAGAGAGTGGAATAAAGTCCCCTCTGGAGTACCTGTCCTGGGCTGGAGAGAAGGCACAGCCGACCAGCACGGGCTGGACGCCTGGGCTGGACACAAACTAGAGTTAGTGGAGTTCCCTTCACTCCAGCAGACTGGAAAGTGCTTTTTCCATCCTCATGTGTTATGACTAGATTCCTCTGCTGCTTTTCAAATGGAAGACAAAAACATTTATTGATTAAACAGTGTGTCCTCTTGCTCTTCAAAAATTTCCATCTCCTTGCGGCAATGGATGCCAGTTAGATTTTATATTCTCCTTAATACCCTTGAGAACGTATTATTTTTGTCCTCAGAACTTCCAATCTCATTTGTTCTGATATCTTTATCTCTTCTTATTGACATTCCCTTTTTTCTAAATCATAATTCATACTCACTAATATTGACATTTTAGGGTTTTTCCTTCCTTTAATTTCTTTCTCAATTTTTTCTTTAATTAATTTCTTCCTTCACTTACCACTGAACAAAAATAAACTGCCAAACAACACTTAGTTGACTTCTTACTTGACTGTGGAATGAATCTGGTAATGAGTTTATTGCACAAATTTAAGGGTTATTTTTTGTCTTAATGTAGTTTTCTCAGAAATTTTCTCAACTTTGGAAATTAATTTGCTATTTGAAGCATATATATATATATATAAAGTGAATATATGACGCTGAATGCAAGTGCCCATAGTTTGTTCATGATGAGTATAATAACACCACTGGTCCCAAGGTAACCATCAACTTCAAGTCCAGAGATTATTCATTGATCTTTAACTGCCACACTGGAGTTCAAAATAGACATGTGATTAAGAAATTAGGTAGCTCATCCTGACTATATTGGATCAGACGCTGGATTTCACTTACATCACAGTTAAAATTAGCTACTGTCTGTAAATAGACAGCAGGTAGGTAGGGGACCAGCTCTCTCTTTCACCGCAGTCAAGTGAAGCTTTCTCAACTGACTGCAAGATATCACGACTGCTGTGAGAGATCCACCGAAATGTTGGAAATCTCACTCGGAGAAACAACGGCCTTTCCTGCAGGAGGAGGAAGAGCTGCCCAGAATAATATTATGGTTGGTGAAAAAATGCTTTGCACTTCTGAACAGCCTTGTCCCTTTGGATCTGAAGTGAATAGGAAAAAGAAACAGAAGCATTTTGAGGCATAGCCTTAATTTCAAAGATGTTCCTTTGAGTTTCGTGGGAGGGATGTAAAAGGTAGTCAGCTCAGAGAGATCAAAGGCCTACAAATATAAATCCTGAAGTGCAGCAAGCCAGATATACTCAAGTGAGACAGAAATTACTAGCTAAATTATTTAACAGTATGAGTAATGTTTCGACTTTGTGCTGCCACTTTTTATGGCATCTAAATCAATTTATTCCTCTAAATAGATCCTGGTGCTTTGCTGCAGTAACTGGAAATTACTTTCACCTCTTTCACTCTATCAGTAAAAAATGAAATTAGCTTTATTGCTTCATTATAAGTTTTAGCAAATTATGTAATTAAGGAAGAATAAATTGTTTGAAACTATGAAAGGGCCAAAGCTATGTTCATCTCTCCGAGGCATTACAGAAACATTCCGTAACTTTAAAATAAGCCAGGTTATTCTTTTTTTTCCTAGAGTCTTAAATATAGCTTTCATTATTCACAGAATAATGAGATAAATAATGAAATAATGAGTTAGCTGTAACTCTCATCACTGAAACCCAGTGTTCACAATTACTGTTTTCCCAGTACACCTCGGAATGTGGGGTTTACGTCAGAAAGATATATTGTCATTGTACATAAAATGGGACTTTATTCTTCTTCCTACAGAAGTCTGTAGGACTCCTCCACATCAGTACCACAGAGGGCTTTAACAGAAGAGCTGTAGCGAGTCCTGTCAAAGCACTTTACAATAATCTCTGTCTCAGAACTGCCTCTTGTCTTCTGCCAGAGGCTATTTTCCTCAGAGAAGAGTTGGCAGAGTGCGGTATGTGCCCATACTTCAACTCCTCCAGAGCAAATCCTTAAACTATCAACAAAGATGGGCTTGAGCCACAACACCAGGCTGCTACGGGAAGGAGCTAAGGAGCGCTTGCTTCTGCCAGCTTTGCAACAGGCTGGCAACCTTCGGCGGGGCTGAGCAAGCCAGCCAGCCGGTGTATGGTATCATCAGCACCTCCCCGGCCAAACATTGCCCACGTCCCTCTCAAGGCTGTACCTCACAGCACTGCAGTTACAGCAGAACTACTTGTACGAGTACGCGAGTCCCTGAAGTGGATGAAAAGGCATGCTGAACTACTGGGCCCAAAGGCAATTTGCCTTCCATTAGAAAAAGAAAGCGTGGCTAAGAGATGCTGCTGGAGGCTGCCAGAGGGAATTGGGAGGCCCTGAGCAATGCTGGCTTTGCACGGCCGATGCGCACACGCAATGAGCACGCGACCGTCCTGTCAAGTGAGCTAGGGCAGGCTCACTGTGCACGTGTGCGCACCTTTGCAGGGCAGCTGTACGGCACGTGTGCAATAGCTGATGTTCATGCATCAGCTGCCAAGGCTTCCAGACATCTGGAAAAGCAACTGACATGAAAATGAAGGAAAAGCCATCTTCCAGCTATTTTCAGGGGACGTGGGCCAGAGTCTGAAAGGATTCTCAAGACCCTTCAGGGACTTGGGCCCTGGGACTCAACAAGGCAGCTATGAAAATCATCCTTCTAGTATCCCAAGAGTGAAGAGGTCAATAATGTGATCCACAGGCACTGATTCATGTGTAGCTGGGACAGAAAAGATAGAGAGAGACCTCTTTTTTATGACAGCCCTCCTGTTACTGGGATCTTGGTACAGTTGATAAAGCATCACATCTGAAAGTGCAGTGGCAACCCATAAAATGTTGAGGAGGGAGGAACTGCGTGCATGCGCTCCTTAGGAGGCACCACTGCTGCCTTCTGCTGGATGCTCTGTTGTTGTGAAGAATGCGGCCTGTGCATGAACAAACAGCTCTGTTGGTATGTGTTGCAGGTGTCTGCAAATATGAGATGACATTTACTCCACAATCATACCCGAAACACACATCCCTCAGGTCTTCCCAAAAGTAAACCAGGATGATTATGGAGTCGTATTATTGCTAAAATGCACGTGCAGATTCTCTTCCTTTAACCAGTGTGTGTCCTCATCAACACAGAGAAACCAACACGGCACTAGGATCACAAATGTTTTTCTCCTAGATCAACAAAGACACTTTTACATGTTTGTTTAAGCAACTTAATATTCTTGTCTATACAGAGCAGTATTTATTCAATTGGCAAGACCATTTTAGAAACACTATGTGTAAATACACATTTTCACTTGAAGAAGAATGAAACACTGTAATAGAAAATACCATAAGTTCTAACAGAACTTACATGTCAGCAGTGTAAGTCAAAAAATGTGACTAGTCAGCTTTTAGCATAGTTTCCCAGAAACAGAAAAAAAAAGAATGGAAATGCAGGGAACAGCTTGAAACACAGCTGAATTTATTTTAGAATAGGACCCTCATGCAAGACTGAACTCAGATTGTGTTAATGCTACTGGCATTTGACAGAAGATTACAGATTGTTCACATGGAAAATTATAGTAATAAAAGGTAAGCTGTGATTCTAAAGCGCTACAATGACATTAATACAAATTCATATGTGGACACTTTTATCTAATTATAAGAGGGCTTTTTTCCAGTTTTGGCATTAATTCCTTCAGAAAAAGCCAGAAAAAGCCACTCTCATACTGGAACATGCATCTATGCAGACAGTTATATTAGTACTGTTATGTTAGCTTAATTATGCCTCTGTAATTTCCAGAGAAAATTTTTAGGATGGAAAGCAGTTGTGGTTGTTATTAACTTTAATTTTTATGATTTAATTGTGACTACAGAATTAGTATATTACATGACATCCACCTACCTTTGCATTTGACTAATCTGTGAGTTTATATATAGCACTTGCTTGTTTTTCTCAAATCTCAGTTCAAATCCAAATAATAGTTTCTCAGTTTCTAAAGACACAGCTTTTAACATCTCTAAGAAGAAATTAATAGAATTAATTTAATTTTGAATAATTTCCTCTAATGAACGATTGTGCAGATATGAAGTTTACTCTTTTTCCTAGTCAGTGATCCTTGGCAATAGGTGTGTAAAAATTTAAAGGGTACTATTGAAATGACAGATGACAGATAAAGTCCAGTAAGGCAGATAAATGACCTTTGATGGTCTCTGATGAAAGACCAGTGTTCAAAACTGGGACTTCTTCTGTGTTCAGTCCCACTCATCCACTTTACCACCCTGAGACATAAAATATGTTACTCACCCAGGTAGCTGAGTGTAATTACCTGTATGATAACATTATAAATCTAACAGAAAAAACCATAAGCAATTAACACTCTACCTTTCATATTTTGTATAAATACAATAAAAGTCACAAAATACTATCATCATTATTCCTAATTTATGTCAAGTTATTTGGGGGTTTAAAATCCTACCCAGCACTGTCATAGCTAAACAATGTCCACTTGTAACCCAGATTTCCAGCAATTAAGAACTTCGTGGGTTTCATTAAATATCTGGTCTCCCTCAGGTTTCAGTATATACATCTACCCTTAGGACAGTGTATTTTTGTTACCATTATTGTTTCGACTACAAAATTGAGGACTGGGTTAGCCAGGAGACAGGCATGTGAAGAGGCTTCCTCAGGAAGAAAAACTGTGTGTGATCCTGAGGTTGTCCAATCTCCCAGCTCCGTGTGCTTTATCTTCTCATTTGTAAGCTGCATCACCCCAGAGGAGATCAGCTGTCTTGGTAGTTCATAGACTGAAATTCAGCCTCTAATATAGTTTGGTCTTGATTTTTTAATCACTTTAAGGTTTAGCTCTGAGGCCTTCAAGCAACATGAGGAGTACCCTGGGACTACCCGAAGGCATTAAACACTGACTTGACATATGCGCGGAAGACTAACAACACTGAGGCAGCGAGCCTTTATATGTTGTACCAGGGGAAAGACAGGCACAACTTACACATCTTAGGAAATCAAGCAATTTTAATGAAGACAGCACTGCAGTGTATTGCAATAAGCTGCAGCCAGGACCCAGTGGGTAGTTATCTGCAAAGCGTATTCCACACGTCTGCCCTGTTCGGGCTGTTATCTTTGTGTTCACCGCGCAGAGCAATGCTCTTCTTTGAATGATTATTTTATTTTCTGGCTTCATCTGACCCTCAGTCCATTCCCCCAGTCCATTCAGCCTAAGAGATTTCCCTGAATTAAAAACAAACTCTCAAAGGATAAGAAAGATGATTAATCCCTACAAGCTCACAGTTCTCCATGGATATTTTTCTTGTGCTAACGATTTCCATTACCTCGATAAAACAATGCATTAATAAAGCAACAATAAGGAAAGAGAGCATATTGGCATTCCAATAAGCAGAAATGAAGAATAAATATTATAGTTCAATATATTAAAGAATTAAATACTAGGAGTCTTTTGGAAAACAGATGTAATGTGAAGAGATAAACAGGTTAGTTCTACGGGGACTGCCTGAGCCAAAGAATAAATTTCAGCCTGAATCCTGCATTTAGTTCTGTGCCTACAAGAACAGGGCCTTTGCTATTGAATTCAACACATCCAGGATTTCACATAATGTGTAAAGCTGTCTGTGATGCATAATAAGCAAAATTATTATTCTTCCTTTTACATGTAGGTTCCACTTTGGCTGCTTTTGAAGACTGTTTATCTCTGAGAGCACATCTCTCCTACAGAGCCTCCGTTGACACCCCAGTTTGAGCACAGCTATTCTGGCACATCAGCCTAGTGAAGATGCAGTGTGCATTTGTTGAAGAGGGGTTTTCTGTCAACTTGGTTATTTTTTTTTTTCCTCTGCAACATTAATCAAGCCAACAAAAGCTCTCTTCTGCAGCACAGCTCTATCAGCAAGGGAGTACAATTATTTTCACACTTGCAGCTGAAATAACTCTGCTGGCAAAACTCCGCAGTGCAGGTCAAATCTGAAAAACAGCTGAGGGAGACTGTGTGACTGATAATAAATAATACATGCTCTGAAAGCCATTGCAAGTTATTTAGTTTGTCGGATTTAATGGGACATAACCGTCCCATGACGGGTTTTCACTCTTCCTGATAATCCAGTTTCTGTGCAGTGTGCATAACAGTGCCGGGTAGTAACAAAATAGAAACCATTATAATGAGTTAATACAGTATCATTTGCACACTGTGCATTTATGATTGCAGTCAGTTCCCTCTAAGCTGCCAAAGAGAAATCTCACAGCTGTAAGCAAGTTTACTATTCACATTATAAGCACCGTCTCAGCAGCCTCCCCCATGTACAAGATAGGCAGCATTCTTAAACTCTTTTCCCACGGGCACCTCTACACAGATTCTGCAGGCAGACGTGGTCCGGAGAGACTGGATACAAGCCATCTCGAGCTAGAAGCTATGTAAAGCTGTTGTCAAGGGGCAAAGCTAATAAACCCTGTGAGAGTATATCAGCTTGGGCTCAACAATGTGCTAAAACATCAGCATGGCTCCCAGTTGACTTAGAATGTGACGAGAGTGAGTTCATACCTGCCTGTAAAAGACTGTAGGGTTGTTTAAATCTCTGGAGAACAGGATGCTCACTGAAGCTTTCTCAAAATACTTTGAATGTTCAGGACATAATGAAAATCAGGGGGCTCTGCCAGGCAGCTGGGTAAGCCTTTGCATATTTTGGGATTCATCGCAATACAAGCAGCTGGAATAAATTCTGTTACAGATGGGGCCATATATGCTATTAAAAGACCTTGGTTTTGAGGTCTTAAGATTACGCAAACTTCAATTACTTACAAGGAAATGTTCCCATATGTGGTGTTTGCACAATGCTATTTCTCTGGAAAGTTTCAGCCCTAATTATTCAGACATTTCTGAGAATAAAGCTAGGGAATGGAACATGGAACATTCTGTTTTCTCCAGGTTTTAGTGCAGGAGCTTGACCTTTATTTAGGGGTTAATTTTTTGTCAGGGAAGAGTCTTTTGCAACCTAGTGAAAATCTGACAACTGGCCGGTGAGAAAAAAATAATCTCAGATTGCACATACTGGTAAAGGCTCATTAGAAAACTAACTACAATCCATAAAAAGTCTAATGGCACTGAATAGGCAGAGCACTTGCAGCTCCTCAGACTGACCAACCTGCATGTGTGCCACCTGTGGGAGACTGCATTTCAGAAAGACTTTGTATCTTCTGCTCCCCTTGCTTTGGTGTGCAGCCAGGGGCCAGAACACAGAGAAGGAAACTCTCCTCTGTACTCGGGAGGGAATTCACCTCATTAACTTAAGTGATTTAGATCTTAGATTTCTAGTCTACAAAAATTATCAAAGTTCACTCTATGAAGACACTACTGAGAATTTTTCCTTTCTGAAAATCCTAGATATCCATCTCCAGATGGGACACATATTACCCTCTGGAGATGACTATTTTCCTCCAGTGACTAGAAAGAGAACTTATACATCTAGTTCGGACTAAATGTCTGATTTGTAAATAGTTATGGAAAAGCAGGATGAATCTCACTTTAGATAAGCATTGCTTATTCTGCAAATTGAATGGGATGGTGAGGTTGTAACTAGAGACTATCTTATAACACAAGCACAAGAGGCCATCAACTGAGATTACAAAGACTTCTGCTATTCCTGACTTCTGGGATTGTGACACTCTGATCTCAGAAGTGTTCCTCTAACTGTTCTTGTGTAGGTAATGTAGCTCCCGCTGCTGAGCACATTTACCTTCTGATGACTACTATATGTGGTCATTCCCAAAGTAAGTTTAAGCTTATAAACCCATTAAAGAAGATTTCTTCTTCTGAATAGTGTTCTTTTTAATCTTTGTTCAGTTACACCTACATTGAAATTGGGTGCTGCATTACCCCTGCTCCTGGAGCTGCGCTACCTCAGGAAAATCCCTTTCTCAGCATCTGTTACTGCTGATCAATTACATTCTTGAAAAACCAAATCCTCAATACATCACTGATTGTTATTTAGTCCCTATTGTACAGTACAAAAGACATGTAATATGCCCATATTATGACAGAAACATTCACTTGTAGCAAATGACTTCAGAGTTTTCGCTCAACCTCCACAATGTATTTTGTATTTAATGTAATACAGAAAAAATGAACTTAATCTGTAGAACAGGTACAGTACAAGCTGTAGAAGTTTTCCCATGCCAGTGATTTCCTCCAACTCTATCTCAAAACAGGCGAGGAAAAAAGTAGTTTTCTCCCTTGTCAATGTGGACCTTGAACTCTGTTCAAGGCAGCTAACGCAACTGTGACAAGATGTCTACTGGCCATCAAAGGAAAGCCCATACATATCTGTAAAGGCCCTGAGTGCATTAATAAGCTTTAGCGGCCCTGCCCAGCGCCCCCAGGGCCTCCCCCAACCCTGCCCATGGGATCAGGAGCCCCATTTCAGCCCAGCCAGGGGCCACCAGTCCCTGCCCCAGGGATGCCGCAAGCTTGGTGGTCTCCAGCTTCCGGCAACCCTGCCCTGCTTGGTCACGTCACTGCCCTCAGCTCCTGACTGCCTGTCCCTGGGGGAGCACCTGACCCTTGCTGCTCACCGACAGTACCTTCCAGTGCCCTGAAAAACACCTTGCTGACATTGATAGGTTTCAGGTACTACCATATTCATGTATAAGTGAGCCAGTGATTTTGAAAGAATGACTTTCTTATCGCTTTCTGTAATTATTAAAAATTATTCTGATTTTATTAGGAATCTTACTATTTGTTGTTCGCTTAGACTCTCATGGATTGCATTCATTTTCTGAGAAGTATGGCTTCCAATTAAGAAAAAGATGAGAAGGCAGGTTCTGATTCTTGTAGAAGCCTAAAAATGTAAATTTCTAAATGCTTGCTAACCATAAGGCAAACAAATCCCTTATGATATTTTAAAACATAATACTTTAACTTCTAAATTACATTAATTGAAACTAGTTGAAGGTGTAGTTGATTATCAGGTATTTTGGTATGTTTGGGCTTCTTTAGGTAAAGGGAAAGGACGACTCTTTTTCATTAACGTGGAGAATATTTATCATTTGTAAAAAACTTACTGTGGAATTTTGTTGGGCTGAGTAAGGTGGCTGCTCAGGGCATCAGTTTAAAAGAAAAATAAATTGGTCTAGTTTTTAAATGGTAGAAGAATAAAAATATGCAAAAATCCTCTTGGATGGAAAACTGCTGGTCTTGATTTAAACCAAATATTCCTGTGTTTGTTTCTTAATTTGTTTTCTTTGTGAAAAAAAAAATCTTCATTTTCCATGCATTAATACTGCTAGGAAGGAACTTGATCTTTCCAAAGGGTTGCTGATGTTTCTCTGTGTGTAGAATAAATATAATCTCACCCCCAATCACAGTCTCTCAGCCTCATTAGGTTGACATGCTGGGGATAGCATCTTGGCAAACATTAGGAGTTTCTTGTTGCAATCAAATTTGTCCTGTCCTTAGTTGCCAGGCACATTATAATAGGGAGAACAAAATCTTGTCACTGTTCTTCCACATTTATTAAATTTTGTACTGAATGCACCATCTTTGTTTTACAGGAAGCCATCCACAAAAGCCAACGGAGTGCAAAAATGCTCGTGCTGAAAATAATTTCATTAGTCGGTGCTGGACATAGATTAGCATTATTTCTTTGAAATTGCCATATTGTAACTCTAAGTGACAAAACAGAGATGCAGGCAGTCTGTTGCTTTTGATTTTCTCTATACTATGAAGGGCAGAAAACCACAACTCTATGTTTGAAGAACTCAGAAACATTCAGGGACTTTCTGTCAGTAGGATACTTGACCTCTAGGTTAAAGTAATTTTTGTGGGTGACCATTGGTGACACAATACTCCCGAAACCTTTGCCACTTGTGTGTCTCGTAAGTTTATCGATGCTGATGCAACTCAGAGTTCATTTTCACAAGGTGGGTCAGTAAAAACTCATTGCTGCCACTATGGGTGAGGTCCTGAGGAGCGTCAGAGCTGGAATAAGGTAGGGGAGTGGGGAGGATGGACCCGATGATCAGAACCAGGGAAGGGCTGGAGGAGGGAAGATGGAGAAAGGAAGCTGAGGGAAAGAGGAAAGGAGAGACGAGAACTGGAGAGAGGGGGAACTGGAAGATGAAAAGGTGAAGGAAGCTCTCGTCCTTTCAGTCACAGCAAGTAATCAGCTCAGCTGTCTGTGGAACCGAACCCTTAATTTAAGTCTTAAAGTTTGAAAGCATTAGTCTTCTGGTATTATTAGATAGGTGTTTTCCAACGTGCCTTTGATCTAGAGATTTTAAAGAACACTGTGAGATCAATTTTGAGCCAAAACTTAAGTTCCAAACATTTTAAGAACAAACATTTACACACCCTGAGACCAGTAGAAAAGATTAATGTTTTTCTGTGATGCATATATACATTCAATTAAAACCAACAACCTTCTGTCTTTTTGTGTCTGTGTGTGCGTGGTGTGTGTGGTGCGTGTGTGTGTGTGTGAAGCCTAAAGACAAGTTGAGAAGAAACAGATCATTTTCTTTATATTCATTGCGTGGCACAAAGTGAACATAAGGATAAATGATGGAAGAAAATATTGTTAACATCTTGCATTGCAATAACTTCACAAGCCATCTCTAACAAAATTTTTTTTCTTGAATAATATGCATTTTAACCTGATAGTTTTCAGAACTAATGATTTGCATGACTTGGACTGAAATCATTAGCCAAATGCAACTATGGTATAAATTTATAGAGAGTTCCCAGAAGAAATCAAAGTTGTTTTATATTATCTTAAATAGCTAATACAAACGTTCTCATGAATTTCTCGTATTTGGAAAGAATCAAACCTAAGAGCATATTCATTGACTTTGAATCACTATTCAGCTGCAAAACAAATTACTTCCTATCTGCATATTTTAAATCCTTTATTTAATAATCAGCATATGCTGGAAAGCAATACAACACAACAGTAATAAGAACTATTTTTAACATGAAAATTGAATATGAAATCAGGAAATGGAATTTATTTTTACAATATCTGTTTGCTTAATGGAGATCTGAAATACACCACTTCAGACAGCAATACAAAAACCTTTATTTTCCAGCCAAATCTGAATTTGTCCCCATATGTTGCATTATTGCTGACAAATTGGGCACAGTGTAATATAAACGCAACTATGGAAGCATTCAAATGTCTGCTTACTGGGCCTGATTCAGGCTTTTTAAACAAATTCGAAAAATGAAAGCTGCTATACATTTTATTGATCAGTCACCATTTTAAATCAGATTTCAAGGACATATTCAGAGTGTTGCGTTAGCAAAAATTACACTGTAGGATAAAAAATATGATCTCCATTTTGATATAGTGAATTTGGTAAAATCACAAGTATCAGGAAGAAAAATACAATTTTGATCTCCCTGGTTTGCCTGACACGCTAGATTAAACTGTTTTCCTCTTAAAATCCTTCCTCCTGTCCCCTTAGCTATTCAGTCTGGATACAGTAACTCATAGTATGACAATACAAATTTCATGACATTTTTTCCTTGGGGAAACAACAAATGCTGTTTATCAAATACTTTGGATAAAATACTATTACTATACATTTGAACAGCATGATAATACTTCACTTCTTGTTATAGAAGTTTGATATTTTGCTAGCCCTGAGTTTGAACGGGCCACCTCACCGCTGAAATGTAACAGTTGACAAGGTACATACTGCTAGAGGGCTGGAAGGCAAAATAAAATGCATTTGCACAAAACTGCCACTGAATGTTTATATAAACTTGTTTTGCTTGGTACTGCAACAGATAAGAAAAGTGCTACGGTAAACCACCAAAGTTGCACTGAGGGAATGATATGTAACAGCAAAGGGCTAGGAAAATGCAGCTGTTCCTTTTGAAGGCTGTCGGTGGGAATGCTCTAGGTCCACAAAGTCCATTTCGTGGCAGGAGGCTGTTCAGGGAAGCTCAGAGCCAACAAACAGAAAGCATCTATTACAGAATACAGTGCACTGCCTATAAGAGCTGTTCATAAAGTTAACTGGCTATCTTATTCATCAGGACTGTACATGACAATAGCTAAAAGATGTAATATTACATGGCTTTATCATACATCTCTTTTTTTCCCATCCTTCTCTTAACACCTCACTACAAGATGCAGTGGCATTAGAGTGATGAGGTTGTCTTCAATCAGTCTTGTAAGCCCTCTCTTCTAACAAGTAAACAGACATATCAGGGCTACCCTTCTTTCTAAGGAATTTCATCTTGCCAATCAGTTGTAGGTCTGCATTCCATTTAACAAAACAGAGACCAAATAAGATTTAAATGGAGAGACCCTTACAGCCATGGAACTGCTAGACACCACATAGGGAAAGATAACCCACTAAGGATTCTCTCTGCTCTCCCAAGCAATGGAAATGTACCTGTTGCTATAAGTAGGTGAAATCCTACTGTTTGCTGGCAAATAAATAAGAAAAAAAAAATCATATTACAAGGAGAGATTTGAATGATAATTATTTCAGTGTGAACTATCAGCTTTTCTTTTTCTTAGCAGAAGAAAGGAAGTATCTGGAAACATTTGAGAAAGACCATATGCAAATCTTGGGTAATGTGCTGTATTCTCTTTGTGGCATTATGTGTAAATCCTATTTTTCATAAAATGAGACCTTGACCCATTGGGGGTTTTTTGGTTTGTTTCCTTGTTTTTCAAGAAAGTAATGTTTCTTTGGTATTTTTGTTGCCAAAAGATCATGGCATGTATCTCAGAACCAATTTTTTGTTGGGAGAGTAGGCACAGGTGATGGCTTGGTGCTAAACTCAAAACTCAAAGGATCAGCACAGTGTTGGTTCCTCGGTGTTGCCTTTTACTGCAAACTGCCTTATGCAAAGCCTCACCTCTGGCCAGACATGCAGGCAGGGAGGGGTGGAACTACCTCATGACAGGTATATAGCATGAATACATGTGGAACCAAAACTTCCTCCTCCAGTAATCTTAAGATGCTGATCGATATGAGAAACTTATACCAGCACTTGATAGCCAAATACCCAGCTTAAAAGAATGCTACAAGTTAAGAACAACAGTAAGATTTTATTGCATGGCAACTGAGAAGACAGGTTGTTGGTAGACCTGTTAGTAGTCAGCTGGGTTACTGGAGATTTGCCAGGATACAGGAACCCAGTGGGTTTTAAAGTTGTAAATATTTTTAAAATACCTGTGGACTGGGAATATATGGAATTCTTTAATCATACAACATATTATTTAAATATAATATCTCTTGAAAAAACTGCTTTGAGGTTTATTGGTAGAAACTTCTATCTAAGAAACCAACAAGACTTCAAGAAAGCACATAGTAATCGTAATCCTCCTGCCCCAATTCAAGATCAATGATACTGTCATTCCTGTCAGGTGTCTGTCTATCCTATTCTTAAAAAGAATCCATGATGGAGACTCTGCAAGCTATCCAGGCAATGAATGCCATGGTTTTATTAAGCTTACCATGAGAAAGACTTTCCCAATACCTAACAAATCTCTTCTGTTCCTCTCCCTGTCCACCAAGGACCTGGAAAATTGATGATTTCCTTCTTCTTTAGAAGAGTCTCTATGTATTTCGTGACTGCTATCATGTCTCCCTTCAATTTTCTCCTCCGTAGACTAAGCAATCCCAGTTCTTTCAGTCTTTCCTGGTAAGCCATGCTTCTTAGATGTCTGATCATTTTCACTGATGTCCTTTGAACTCTCTCCAACTGTCCTACATTTTTTTCTTGAGAACCTGGATATGGTTCTCAGCAGAGGCCTTAACAGTGATGAGCAGAATGGAAAAGAGACTTTTTATGTCCTTCAATATATTACTGTTTATAAGTCCCAATACGAACTTCAGTTTAGCTTCACATTCAGCTTGTGATCTACCATATCATGACCCCTCCCTAGATCCTGCTCTGAAGAACTGATATATCATACCATGTTTGTGCAGGTGATTATTCCTGCCTAAGTGTACTATTTTTCATTTGTTTCTATAGAATCTCATCCTCTATTTTTTTTCAGTTTATCAAGATCATTGTTCATTCTAATCCTGTCCTCAAGCATACTTGCAATTTCTCCACATATTATCTGAGAATGTAATAAGCATATTTTCCCTTTTATCACTCACCGAATGGACCAGGACTACAGACAAATCCACCAGAAGCTCTTTAGACAGTGAGATATTGATGACTACTCTCCACGCATCTCTTGCTCTTCCTCTTCATTAAGTGGTAGAAAGACCATTCCTCAGCCTTCCTCTAATCATTAACACGTTTCTAGAACAATGATGTGTTACCCTTTATGTTGCTTCTGCTCTCTGCATATTGCTGTTCCATAACCTTTCTGATTAGATCCCTCATACCCACACCATTTTTTTATACACATCATCTTCACCTGTCTGACATAGTTTCCTATTTCTGTATTCCTTTTTCTTCTCTTTAAGAGCTCATGATTTTGTTAAGATGATTTCTTACGACTCTTCTATCAGCCATAGAGATGAAAACTGTGGAATGCTTATCAGAACGGCTTGTAGCTCTCACCATTGGATCCAGCTCCAACATGGTTATGAGTTACAAAAAAAGACCCTTTCTCAGGGTTGCTGGATATTGCAAAGTTAAAGCAAGGTGAGAAGGGTGTATCTATCTTTACCAAAAATTAGCTTGAAGTTTAAATCTAGTCTTGCTCCTGCTCCTGACCACAAATCAATTATTTGCTAATATGGCTGTTAGCTATGCAGAAACAAGCTAGCATTATCCAAACAGCAATAATCCTCCAGTGTCATCCTACAATTTCCTCGGATATCTAGAAACAATAGCTAAGACATTTCAAAATAAACTGAATGAATACATTCAGTAGCTCTTTGCAATGCTAGCTCTTTTGCAAGTTTGCATGCTCTCAAATGCTAGCTCTTTTGCAAATTCAGTAGCTCTTTTGCAAGTCACTAGCTCTTTGCAATGCTAAGAAGGATAAGCCTCAGAGCCGAAGGCAAATGATTACATCACTGACGCTGATACAGAAGCTTAAACCTTGTGATTTCATGCAGGCTTGGGTGCAGTGAACTGACATTCCTTCAGATGGGCCTTTCACTCACTAACATGCTTAGTCACTAACGCAAGGAGTTAGCACTTCACCTCTGCTTGCTGTCCTTCCCAACAGTAATAGTCTGTTTTTCTGACATTCCTGACATTTTTTCTGACATGCAAATCCCTTTCATTGCACCTTTTTGACCATTCAATTAGGTTAGTCGTGGATAGCTGTGAAACAATTGCTCATTTAAACTGGACAGTGAGTCCAGTGTGGGCACAATTTAGATGTCAGGGCCTGGAGTGCCCCAGCACCTTGCAACACCTGCACCGGGAGAGGGGGCTGGCTCTGAGATGATGGTGGTAGCGAAAGCCATGGGCCAGTGAGGAAAAGCATTGGGAAGCCTTGTTGGAGGCCTCCGCCCCGGGCCAGAAGGCTGCCGGGGGAGGCATCTGCCCCCCCTGCCACCCACAGCTCTTGCTCCCTGGTCCTCATCCAGTGGCAGCCACCTGCTGCACCCTGGTTCTGTAAATCAGGCCTACACCCTCGTATTGCAGCTAGACCTGTTCTGCGTGTACTCCGTTCCTCACACCTGTCTCTTCTCTTTTACTCAAAACATGTACAATTTGTTTCAAAACACAAGACCTGCCCCACTCCTATGTTTCAGACCCACTGCTATAGTCTTTACCCCTGCCTAGCTCTTATTTACATGGAATCGGTCTGGAGACAGAAGCACAAACCAGCTGAGGCAGGAAGGCGCTTATGGAGATCATCTAGTCCAAACCTCTGCTTGGAGCAGGTTGCTCAAGGCCATGTCCAGTCAGGTTTTGAATATCTCCAAGGATGAAGACTCCACAGCCTCTCTGGGCAGCCTGTGCCAGTGTTAGACAACCCTCACCATAAAAGAAAGTTTTTTCTTATATTTAAATGGAATTTCCTGTATTTCAGTTTGTGCCATTGCCTCTTGTCCTGACACTGGGCACCACTGAGAAGAGTCTGGTTTCATCTTCTATGGGATAAACGTTCCATCAGATATTTATACACATGGATAAGATCCCCCTGAGCGTTCCCTTCTCCAGCCTGAGCAGCCCCAGCTCTCTCAGCTTCTCCCCATATGACAGGTGCTCCAGTCCCTCAGTCATCTTCATGGCCCTTCACTGGACTCTCTCCAGCTAAGTCCATGTCTCCCTCACACTGTGGAGAACAGAGCTGGACCCAGCACTCCAAATGTGTCTCACCAGGGCTGAGCTGAGGGGAAGGATCACCTCCCTCCATCACCTGCTGATGACGCTCTGCCTAATGCAGACCAGGATGCTGTTGGCCACCTTTGCCACAAGGGCACATGGCTGGTTCATGGCCAGGGCTCCCAGGTCCTTCTCTGCCAAGCTGCTTTCCAGGAGGTCAGTTGTACAGTGTTATTCCTCCCCAGGGGCAGGAATTGTCATTTCTCTTTGTTCAACTTCATGAGACTTGTGTTGGCCCATCAGCCCAGCTTGCCAAGGTCCCTCTGAATGGCAGGACACCCATCTGGTCTATCGGCCACTCATCCCAGAGACCTATTCTTCTGCCCAGAAAAGAAGTGCAGTTTTCTAAGGACTCTCATCTAGCAGAATTATAGCACAACAGAGGATTTTGTCACCATTGTGTTGTGAGTAAATTCAAGACATGTACTGGGAGGATCGTACAGAATAAATATAATTCTCCTTAGACTTTTGTTAACAATTAGAAGGCACATAGTGCTGCATCTTATAAGATTGTGTCAGTGGAATTCTGACGGCACGAAGTAAAAAAGTGCTAAATAAGTCTATTTCCAGTCATTTAAATTTATGTTGGATTTTATACTTGGGATATTTGCTCTTTTTGTATGCTCATCTTGTCGCTAAATGTGTGTATCAAATATACATTATAAACAGCATAACAGACTTTAAGGAAAAAAAAAGCATTGCAAGGATGCTATTTTGTTGAGATGTTGTGGAGAGACACTATAAACCCCAGAAAAGAAATCTGAGTTGCTTGTGATGTTACAGGAATGCTGAGATTGCTAGAACAGCCCTGTTAAACATAGTTGCTTATTTATTTTTTATATCAAATGGACTTTTAAAAGCTTTTTATGGTGTTATAAAATGAAAAGACACTAATCTATTTCCTATTCTTCCTCTCTTCTTAACAGTACGGAAATATATTCCAAATTCACAGGGCAGAGTCTAGCAGTGTGAATCCAAAATCACTTACTTCCACAAATACCATGGGAACTGGAATTTTCCTAACAGTTGTCAGACTCTCTTTTAAGAATAGTATTATTCTATCAGCTATTTGTTTTTCTTCCAGGATGTTAGTCTGAATACTCTCACATTCTTTTCCAGTGAGAAACAAAGCTATTCAGAAACCCTGATTAGAAAGTTGCTCATTTTGTTGCCCCAGTAGGGATCTAGGCACATAATCTTCAGTTCCAAGGTTTACCACTGTCTTAACTTGCAGACTCATGTCATACAATGCTGGGGGTTTTGTGGTTGCTAATGCGTAGGGAAGAACTGCACAGTTAAAGCACCCCGTTTGTTTTTACATATTTCCCTTTATTTGTTTCTTTTTCTTTTTCCCTTTATTTATTTCAACACCACAGAAGAAATTCTGAGAGATATAAATGCTCAGCATCAGAAAAATAATTACGGCACTTTCATTGGTCACATGGAGGCCACCAATCAAACTAAAATATACACTATAAAAACAATGGTATAGGACTTACATGCAGCCTGCTCTCCTTACTGCAGTTTATAGAATAGAATTACACTTGCAATTACTTTGTAATATTTGGCTTTGATCAATAGCACACTTGTGTGATCTACAGCAATACAGGTGAGTACCTTCAGAGATCCAAAATGGTGCTTTCTAAACAATTCACAATACCACTGGAACACACATCAAATCCTGTCAGTGTTTGGGAAGGGAGTGTAGCAAATCATACATTAATTTCTGAAAGCACAAAGCCATTTAGATGTGAGCAGTCAGTCTTTCAGAACACTAAACATTCCAATGTCATTGCACTGGAATAATAAAGGATTATTTAAAAATTTAAAATATTTGAATCGAGTTAATGTATTACACAGTGGTATTTAAATGCACTTGAAAATAGCCCAAGAGTGTATAATTCTTTAATGTGGTGAAAATTCACATAACGCAGCAAGCAACTGCTTCGTGAAGCCTGTCTGCTGATGTGAAGATTTTGTGAGGCAGTGCTTCAGTGCATAAGGAAGGTTAGGGGTCATTACGAGGCAACACGCTCGGCTCCTTGGGAACATCATTCATCAGTGCTGCCTTTACAGACCAACCCCTCTGCCTGATTAAGAGGCAACTTTAATGGGCCCTAAAGAGAAGCTATTCTAGCCCTACAGGGCTGAGAGGAATGCTTCTCCAGTCCAACATCTCAAGGCAGATGGACTGGAGGGGAGAAATGGCTGAATAGGCTGGAAAATACTGTACAGTTCCCCACAGCGGTTATTGCTTCTTTGTGCCATCAGTTTCAAAACTAGATGCAAAACAAGACAAGTTTTCTTGTTATCAGAATAGCCCTTTCAGTGCTGAAATTTGTCATTTGTCAGGAGACGAGAAAAAGTTACGGAGCAGGAGATGTTGAGTAATGAGGACATTGGATCTGTGTCTGCCATAGCACTTTAGAAGCCTCTTGATTTTACCTTTGTTTGCTTTGTTTGATGACAAAGAGATAATAAACCAGTTACATTTATGTGAAAGTGTGACATCCAGGGAAATGCTCTAGTGCAAGGTACAATTTAGCTGTGCAAACACAATGCACAGCATAAACAGGAAAACTTAATATGTGAGTTTGAAAGACAGCACCCATAATAAACCTGCGCTATTCTTGGCAGTAAATGATACTTTATATTTTTCCCCTTTGCTTGTTTGAAGGAAGTCGTGTATTTAAAAGTATCTTTACCTATATCATACTACACACATAAAAAAAGAAGACTTTTTAAGGCACACTTTCTTTATATGTGTACGCTGTGCCTAAATTTAGGGTATATACTATAAAACATTTTTCTAGAAAACAGTATAGTATCACAGTTATTGTGGTAGCCACAACTCTGCTTCCTTCCATTTTTTTAAGTCTTGTCAGTTCTTTTACTGAGATAGGTTTTGGAGTTCCATCTCCCTTCAGCTGGAATCCTTTGTTTCTCCCACTCCTTGTCCTGCTCCTGGGCTGCATGATAATGATGATAATTATTTCACCCCAGCACAGTCTGGCTGTATTCTCACTTTTGTACCTCTTTTCTTCAGGATTTAGGAGTGGACCTCCTAAAGGTACCCTGGGGTTACAAGCCTATGACAATCTTTTAAAAAACAAATGACTGTTTACTCTCAGAGATGAAAGCAGGTATGATGTAAAATTTCTAAATTACTTATATTCCATAACAGAAGTCAGGGAGAAACTGAGGTTTAAGACTTTTTCATGAAAGCTGAATGTCATTCAACTTAACAGGAATTTAAGACCTTCAGGTGGTAGGTGGGCTTACTACTGCTGTTCCGGTGAATATTTAATTATTTATATAAAGTGAGACATCTCCAAGAAGTGGGACCTGAATGTTTCCCCACCTCATGTGTGGGAAGCAGAAGAACAGAGATTTGAATTTGTTTTCAAAAATCCAAGGGAAGTACTTACACAGCAAATCTATTACCCATACTAATGGGTATTTCTGTCTGGAAATCCCACCTTGGAACCGAGATACCTTTCCCGATTTAAATTTCATTAAACTATATCCTTAAAAATTGATTCATTTCTGAGGAGAAAGTCTACATAACTGTAAGATTCCCCAATGAGTTCTACTTAAGGACTGGTCTGCTTTATGCCTCCACTCCTTTCGGCAAGGCTCAATGACAGTTTGCTCTCTTCCAATATAGCTGTGACATTTCTTGTCCTCAGTTCACAGAGTCTTTTAACTTTTTCATTGCCCTTTTGAGCTTTTGGCTCTAAGCCTTCACAAACAAACTGTGCAATGTGTCTGGAATCAAGGAAGAAAATACTGCATAATTGTTAAGTTAAATATTGTCTCTTAGCCCTTATAAAGAAATTTTTCATCTACTGCCTTTCCTGGTTATTTCCCAACCACCTGCTATTAAGTTAAATAGATATGGTCAAATACTACATATTCAAACAACCTGTGGCAAGCACCTATAAATTATTACAGAAAAACTTCCTGCCTTCCAAAGGAAGGCAGATGGAAATTCACGACTCTTGGAGACCTAACCTACACGGGTGTGTGCCTGTCTCCATTGGTTAGCCAAACTGCAGGGAGATTGTTGAATTCCAGGCATCTGCATAGCTTGTACCTGGCTGGGAGTTTCCTTCGTTCCTTAAAGATGAATTTAACAATTGTCAAAGTTTCTTCTTTCTCCATAACAGAGTTTCTGAGTCAGATTTCATGTCTCTCTCTGCCTATCCTGATTAGCTGCTTTTGATACAGACTTGCCAAATCTACTTTTATTTTGCTGTCTTCTACATTTCAAACAGCTTTCCACCACAGGAACTGTACTTTTGCTGTACTTTCTTTCACGTTCACCTGCCTCCTAATGAATCTGAGCTTCCACACAAGTTGCTGAACAGCCCCTTCCCACAGATAGGAGGTACTGGCAACAGGTCCCTTTCTTTCTGCTAAAAACTCTGGTGCTCTTTCTCAGGCCTTGCCTACACATATGCCTTTGACTTCTCCTCCTCTTTTCTTCACGTGGTGCACATCTCCTGTTTCCAGACTTCCAGGGGTCTGCAAGACGCTCATGAAGGGATGTCAGAGGTGCATGGAAGAGCTGGGTAATTCCCCACAAACAAATTTCAGGGGAGTGTGTGGACACTGGAGCTCTCACCTCTAACCTCATCATTGCAAAGGATCACAGTCTGCCATTTTTCCTGCTATGTGAAGCAAGGCATTTGGAAGAAATCAGACTGATGCCATGGTTGATGGGAATAACACGGAATGGGGACCCCTAGGAAGTGCTTTGTCATTAGGCATCATGGCATTAGAATCAGGTGTCAAGACACTGAAGAAAATGTTACGCCCTGGGTTCAGGATGGGCCAACTTTGGCAGCATTGGGATTAGGAATCAAAGCCAAGTCTTGTGACTCAGCCATGCACACGTCCTGAACTCCAAATGCTGCAGCAGCCTATGGCCACACCTCTGCACGAGCAGTTGCTTTCCCCCTTTCATTCTCTCTAACAGCAACAGCAATTTGCCAAATAATTTCCAAGTTACAGCCAACTATGGGGAAAGGACAGGAAGGGAGACGCAGAACAGTTGCTGTTCCACATAGTAGAAGGGAAGAGGCTGAGATGAGGCGAGTGGACTGCCTCTGCTGCTGTCTTGTGAGAGGGACAGAATGAGCCACCAGATATTCCCACTCTCACTTACCAGCAGGGACAATAGCATCGCAAGTACCTGCATTAGGCTGTGGCAGGCAGGAAGAGAAATTCAGCCTTTTACATGAAAATTGGTCCCAATCACCTACAAGAAAATGCAAAAGGTCAGATGAGACCATCCCAAGGAAGGCAACTTACTCTGAGGCAACCTAATGGAGCTTGCCACTATTTTTTGTTCATGCGATGCAAATTTCAAGTGGTATTATTTTAGTACAAACTTGAGGACATTATTCTGAAGAATATTCTAGTCTAAGATATAGACAGTTTCTAAAATTTGTACCTTTCCCATCATTTATTTAATAAAAATATTTTCAAAGTTGCAGCTGAGTCATAAAATGCCATGTCTTTTATTTTTATTGTGTTTAAACTTAATCAGTATCTGTATATTGAATTACAAAATACAGTTTCATTTTAGAAAATAAATAAATCATTAGATTAGTGAATTATGTGTCTGCAATTCAAAATAGAGGTTCTGATGATTCAGACCAAACTGTAAATAGAATATAAAGTTATCTGTATTTCAAAAGCAATTACAATCCCATAATTTAAAATGTACCTTTTGTTCTAAATGTGTTTGAGTCTTCTCTGAATTCCTTCTTCATAGCACTGAAGATGCTTTTCTAGTCCTAAAAAGTATTACCAATGTAAGCAACAATAGTGTTTTTCTCACAGATGCAACTGTTATTGGATGCAAAAAAGGAAACTTTTCTTTTGGAAAAGAGAAATTGAGCTAAAAGTCTGTCAATACTGCATATAAGATTTCATATTTTCACCTCCAGTTTGAATTGCTATCAGCAAAACTTAAACATTCCTTGAAACATCAGACTCAGCATTTGAAAATCATATGGTTTTTGTCATGCTGCTTGGGCACTGTTCTCTTGGCAAACGTTTTACTACTTTGGCTGCAGACAAGGGGCAACTGAAACAACTTAAAGTAACTTTAAAACAATTTTATGTTCTTCCAGTAATGAAACAATGTCAGTATAGGTTAGTCTTTAGGATAAACTAAAATGCCTGGTGATTGTTGTCATTTATTAAAATTGCTCATATCCCCCGAGGTTATTTTAGCAATCAAGGATTGCTGGAGTTTAGAAATGACTCAACATCTTCCGTCTTTGCAGACAGCTGAAAGTATATGCCACTGACAGAGGAGATAATTCTCAAGAGAGATTATAATTCTCAAGAGATCAAATGAGTTTACAACTTTTCCATGTGGAAAAGGTAAAAAACCATCATAAGCATGTAAGAACCCGTGTTCACTAAATATACATCCTACTGTGACAAATGTAATACAAAACGTAACATGAAAATGATTCAGGACATTCTTCCTTTCTTCTGTACTCAGTCTTTGCTTGTACAGTGTGTCTCTCCTTGCCTTCTCAGCATTTCAACTATAAGAGTAAGTATTACACTGCTAATGGTGTTGTATTACAGAGAACATAATACAATTTCATAATTTTCAAAGCCCCTTTCCTCCTCTCAACTTTGATTTTTGACCTGTAGTCTTGAGTTTATAAAAAACAATGCTTTAAACAAATAAATAAAGATCTAATTATGTGGACAATGTTAAATCTTCTGTTTAGTTGAACCATTCTTCTTTGGTACAGATTTTGACTTTCACAGACATAAATGAATGGATAAGATTGAGGGCTTTATTGAAATACTTTTTAATATCCAACTGGAATTAATTCTGCAGAGTATTTTTTACTATCAGTCCAATAACATATAGGAAAAACTGTCCTCTGTGAAGTCTTTTGTTTAGAAGAGCTCATACTAAACACTAGTAGGGGGTACTGAAGATTTAGAAACTGAGAAAACTGTGAACTAGGAAAGGTGTATTGCATATAATACTAATATTAACCACTATCAACCACCTTATCTTTATCTTTCTCCTTAAACTTGATTGTGACCCTGACTGATTCAGATACATATGAAATTTATATGGGACTTACTGATGACCATTTGTTGTCAGGGCCTCAGTGAACTTTCAAAGAGCAAAGGTATTTTGTCTCCCATTGATTCAAGGGATTTCAGTTTCTGGATAATTCTGTCAAAGTACTGTCAGACATATTAATGTAATTTCTTTTGTTTAAATCCCGATGGTCTCAGTGTCAGGTCTCAGCTGACATGTATGAAAGCATTAACTTTTAATTATAGGTCAAGATCCATTAAAGAAGCTGAGACATGTCTGAACTATTGCAAACTGTGTCTCATCTTTCTGTTCCCTAAACATCTATGTGACTGTACTATTACCTCATTCCTTTTTCTGCTGATTGCCAGTTGTCTGTTAATATAAAATTAAAGGTAAAAAGTACTGGTATACAGCATAGTAATCCACTAAAAAGTGAAGCCACAGAGCTTTGAATATGAAGGCAGCAGCAATGTAAACTTCAAAAACCACTGCATATTTATAGGGAGCTTCACTTCGTTTTCATGGAATACATGGTATTTTACACTCCACACAATTTAGACCTCAATGTCTCTTCCGGCAAGCCAAGCTGTTATTTTTGTGAATCGTTTCTAAGTCATTTATAACCAGGCCACTGGACCACTGACAACAGCACCTTTGAAGTCAGGTAGGGACTATTAATCCGCTGTGAATTTTCTGAGCAGCTTTATCCTCTTTCTCTACACATCCATTAAAAAATCACAGAGGCAAAAATGAAGGTACTAGGCACAGGCCAAAAACCTTAAGCTAACACACCCTTTGGTTTCAGATTAAGGACCAAAAGTTCGTTGGCGCCAATTCTGGGCAGCGCAAAAAAAAACCCCCAACCCACAGCCACCCTCGATTTTTAATGCGGAACATTGGGGTTTTAGGGTTCCTGAAACGCATCTACCAGGGGGGTGAGATCTGAGCACACCCAACGGCCCAGACCTCTAGGGAGCAAGACCCACCGCCCGACACAGCCACCCTGGGGGACACAGCGAAGGGGAAAATCAGAACTTTTCGTGTCACTTCAGGTCTCCGTCACAGGGCACAATTGCCGGGGGGCGGGGGAGGGGAAGTGACTGCCCTACCACAAGAAAAGGCCGCGTGTATCTATACAGACAAACCGATATAAACTTTAAGACTGGAAACGCCGCGGGGGACGTTTCTGCCGGGCAGTGGAGAAGCAACTGCCGCCCAGCCCGCGCTCCCGACCGTTGACGGGGCTTCTTCGGCCCCGGGCGACAGCCGAGGGGAGGCCCCCGGATCACTCTGCACCAGGGACGGGGCCCACGCCCGCCCTCCGGGGCCGCTGACCCCGCGGCCAGCTCGGAAGAGAGCCCCGGCTGCAGGCACCGCGCCGGAAAGGGGCGGGGGGGCAACCGGCGGCGGGGGCAACCGGCGGCGGCGAGTGGGCGGGCGCGCAGCCCCTCAGGCGCCGGGTCACCCTGGGGCTCGCCCCGCCTCGCGGCCCCTGGCGGGCGGCCAGGGGAGCCGCCCGCGGCGCATGCGCGGCGGCGTCGCCTGCTCCGCCGGGTCGGGCACGCAGCGGAGAGTTCGGGGGCAGCGAGCGGGGCGGCGGCAGCGCGGGGCCGGCAGCGCTCGGTCACCTCCGCCGCCCGCACACCGTCTGCCGGCGGATCCCCGCCTCGGGCGGCAGCGGTGAGTGCGGAGCAGCGCGGGCGGTCCTGCCCCGTCTCGCGGGCCGGGCCGGGCGGAGGGGGGCAGCGTGGCCGGTGGCGGAGAGCTGGCCGGGCCGGGGTGTCCTGGGAGCGGAGCGGAGCAGGCAGCCGCGCCGTGGGGGAGGGTCGGGGCTGGCTGCCGGCGGTGCCCCCTCTCCTGCCTGTGAGGGCACCCGCAGGCAGAGGGGCTGCCCGGAGCGGGGCCGCCTGTGAGGGGCCCGGCGGGGCCCCCGGGGGTGAGCGGGCGGGGCGGGGCGGGGCGCGCTTGGTGCTGCCCGGCCGGTGTGCGTGGGGCGGGGGTCCCGTGGGGGTGCGCTCGGCGGGGCGATGGGGAGGCCCTCAGAGGGGAGAAAGGGTGAAACGCACCCGGCCGCCCTCCTCCCCTGGCCGGGCTCCGGCGGCTGCTGGCGCTGGCGGAGTCTCCCGGAAAACTTCTCTCAAGGAGTTTGTGCCATTTCCAGTTAAGCCAGGGAAGGAAGTGTTTTGACTGTGTTTAACAAAGGAAAAATTCTGTGGATTTTCTCTTTTGAAAGAGAAATGCTCGTCTCCAAAACAGGCAGCTATTAAATTTTTCTCTCAGATTCTAAAAAACACCACCACCAAAACAAAACCATAAAGTAAAACCACAACCATCTGAAGCTTTCATATTCCTGTTAAAACTTTTTTCACTTTTAGCAGGGTCACCCAGACTCCATCTGTATTAGATCTGCAGTACTCAGGGCAGTCACTGCAGCTTTTAAGATGCTGAGTAGGGGTAGGTGTATTGAGGCCATGAGCCTGATTCTCCAGGGGTCTGAGACCCCTCCAGGCCTAACACTGATCAGGGAACAATTCATTCATATCCACAGGAAACAGGAGCGGGGCAGGGAGCCTCAGTGTCATCACAGTTGAAACTGGGATTGACTGTTGAGGGGTGGAAGAGCGAGCAGTGGCTAGGCTTGTTGAGAACAAAACGGAGAGGAATGGAGCCAGTGAGTAAAGGGAAGAAGACTATAAGAAATAAAGACACTCGAAAGAATCTCAAGTTTTCATTACCCTGTTGTTATAGATAAGTCTGGGGAGAGAAGAGGGACAGTTATGCAGATGTTGGTGTTCTAGATTAAAATCAACACCTTAAATTTATTATTCCTATAGGCTGGTGCTGTCACTGAAAAAAAACCCCCTAGTTGTGCTTTTTCTGCAGCCTTGCTACTCGTTGCTGCCTTCTGTACCATCTTTTCCCCATGCTGGCACCATTGTTTATACAGCAGTGGGGTGAAGTGGCATGGAGCATTACCCACAGGTTCACACTAACCTATTAAACGTTTTTTTCTGATTAACCAAGTTACTACTCACATCTGGTTCTCTGCACTGCTATAGGGATGCTCATGCTAGTTCAAGGAAAGATGTGTGATAGGGGAGGGAAAGAGTTTATTTTTTTATATATATAAACAAATAGGTATGTATGTAAAAGCACTGGTTTTTTATGTATATATGTGTATGTATACACACAGGCACGCAAACACGTGTAAAGGGATTGTGCAACTGCGATGTTGCACGTTCTGGGTCTTGTGTTGAACAGAGGGAGTGCCATAGATGAAGCAGTTGTGGAGGAGGTCTACAAGTGCGAGAGGTGACTAGCAGTCTGAGTAGACATACCCAATAAGGATGAGTTTGCAAAGTAGTTCTTGCTGGACCAGGCGAGTGAGATTAGAAGCCAGAGAAGAGGGGATAGGGAATTTCTGTGTGAGGACTGTGTGGAAACCGAGGAGTGAGACTTTTTACTCATCTGTTCCACCATCTCACTTCAACCTCCTTTAGACAAGTTTATTTTCCAGAACAGATTAGGGTAGAGCCTGGAATTCCTGAGTATCTCCATTTTCATGGAATTGGCAAATACCAGGAAATCCCCAGGCAAAACATGAATTATCCCTTTCTCATGCAAGTTCATCCAGAGATTTGCATCCAGCTAATGCTGCAAGATAATGCATTAGTTAAAACAGCAAAGCGTTGCATCTGGTTATAACACATATCGGTGTTGAGATTATAACATGGCGGCATCAGTTTTGCTTTGTTAGAAGTGGGTAGTTACACACAGTTAGAGTAACTATAGTAATATTGTCATTTCCAGAATCACTCACAAATGAAGAAGAGGAGAACTAAGTTTTTTAGTTAGCTCTAATTCAGCCTCTTTGTACATCTAGATTGAACTACAGTTTTCTATTAAGTAATAACATTGTTGCATAAAAAAATCCTGTTATACTCAAGGTATTAAAGAGATGAAGTATTTTGGTCTTATCCTCGTTACTTTGGTTGTGTGACATCAAGACTTATTTTCTGAACATTACTCAAATCTGCATTCAAATTCTTCTTTGACTGTGGAATTATAAATTTCCTTGTGTCTTCTATTGTGCTTATCAGCTTAATATCTCAGTACTCGACAAGTCCCCCCTTAATTGACGAAACTCTCCCAAGACAAGGAAGTAATCATCTTCCCAGTCCACATGACGAATGAAAGATAAAACTATGGAGACCAAATCTGGTCCAGGTGGGATCTGATGTTTTTTTCAGGGTATTGAGTTCAGTGTCCCAGTTTATATTAAGTACACAGGTGCAAATAAATTGAATATCTGGTCTAAGCCTATGCTGCTTTTGCAAATCAAGCACTCAGATTTTGGGAAAGGCACCCCTAAAATAAAATGCATGCAGTTAGCGTCCACAATGAAAACAGCATTTTTAAGTAATTTATGTAGAGTCATGAAGGAATTCTGTGGCAAAAGCAGGGATAAAATACACTTCAGGACAGTGCTAACTAATTTTAGACCACAATACTGTGAACCATTTTTGTTTGGTGTGTTGTTTTAAACAGCTCCCTTTTCCTGTGATCCTCTTTTCCATCATTTTGTCCTGCCTGCCTCTGTGACCTCCCTCACTTGTGACAGCGTAACCGTTTCCATACCCATCTGGTGAGGTGGATCACAGAATTAATCAGGTTGAAAAAAAAATACATATCTGACTTACTTTTGACCCTGGATCATTTCCTTTACCTGGCTCTTATAAACAGCTGGATGGGCGGGGGAACAAGAGATGTGGTTGTTACCACTTACCCCCAGTATGGGTGCTGGGAAAAACCCAAGACATTTTGTCCCTCCACTTCCCTCTTTATCCCCATTAATCCCGTAAATTTTGTATGCTTCATTTCTTCCCATTTACTCAACAAGTGACGCCAGGTTCCTATAGGCAAGAATTTTATTTTCTTGCACCACCCTGTTAAGAGCTTTTGCTTTCAGTTTATCAGCTCAATTCTGAACTTCTCTGCTGTTTTTCATCTTGCTCTTTTTATGAATTCCTATCAGCTGTGTTTCCAGGATGCTGTCTTTCTCTGGCTCGTGCTTCTTTAATGTTTTTTTTTTTGCTTCAGCCTCCAAAGACAATCTACTTTATTCCTCCCATCCCTTGCTTCCTCTCCTCTTCCATATTATAAACAAAAGCACTTGCAATGTGCCGTAGAGAACAATGCAAAACTGGCAAGGGAGTGGATTGAATGACCTAATGTCTAGTATCTGTTCTCCTGCCAGCTATTTTTGTTCAGATGTTGTTAACTATTTGACCTTTTAAAATCTAATCTGACAATGCCCAGCCCTTTCCTTGTTTACCTTTGTTTTATTTACTGATTCTTGTTAAGTAAAATTTGATACATATTTGTGAGGTCTGAAATACGCTTAGCCCATTCTCTTGTTGCCAACAGTTTTGATGGTACTGATTATCAAGTGATCTGTGTTTTAATCAAGGTTGCTCAATACCATTATTAAAATAGCTACATTTCAAAAGCAAAGCCTGTCTTCATACTGAAAGCTAAAGAAATTACATACTAACCACCTAAAATCACACCTGGTGTTTTGGCTTGCTAAGGAAACATATTTGTTGAAAGCTATTTTATGTGTATTTCAGGCTATCGCTTATTTTTAATGGTAGATAATGATTATGTAAAATAACTTTGGATGAAAGTTATGCATCTGTTCAGAAATACACTTCTAAAATCAGACAAGAAACATATTTGCACAGCCCAACATATTGGAGTTAGCATCCAGGGCTACGACTCCTGGACAATATAGTAGCACAAGAAGTGTTTCCTGTTTTCAAACTAAGAATGCTGTTCTGTGTGATTATTTTTTTTTTTCTTTTAGAGTAGATGTCTTTACATGGGGGAGAGACAAACTGGCCTCCATTTGTGTCTGTAAAGTTTGAGATCACTTACGTTTTATACATTACATTATGCTGTGTACCTGCTCAGTGAAGTGTTTCTTTTAAAGCATTTGAATCAACCTTGTCATGTTGGTTCTGAAATTACTTTTGAAAGTTGGCATCTCATGTTTTAAGATCAGCCACTCAACATACTTCCAGTTTTTCAATGTAATGGTCAGTCTGCACCAATATGATTACTCAAACAGTGGTCAGATTAAGTGATACTAAAATCCAGAGAGAGACTGTGTGAAAGGTAGTAATGGAGGAGGAAACTTCTTAATCCTGAAGTAGTTCATTTTGTTGCCTGAAACTGCAAAACTTCTATGTTTGCCAGAACTCTAGGATAGGTGAGATTTTTTTGTTTACACAAAGACGTTATACCCTATCGTAATTCTGGATGTTCCTGTTTTGCTGAGCTCTTTGTTTTCCTGTAGTATAAGAATGAATGCCATGGACCGGTTTCAAGATTCACTTTACAGCAATTCCTCATTAAATGCCTATCACTAAATTAACTGTCTAATATAACTGACTAAACTGTGTAATATTTATTATAATTAGCTGTATTTCTAAATGTTTACTACTCAGCATTGAAGAATTATTCCTCTTTGGCTCAAAAAATGTGAATTTGTTAGCTCACTGGTGTGAGGCAGTTTATGGCAATGCTACCAGGAAAATTCAGAAATAGCGTCTTCATCAGTTGTGAACTTTTGCACCTGCCTGTACCTTCAGGTTTATCAGTGTGCTATTTACTGACCTTGTGTGTATTCTTCAGCTTTTATTTGCAGAGTATTACTCTTCAAACTATTTGCTAAATAAAGCTGGGAGGAGAACCAGCTTTCTGTTCATCTTTCTGTCCCTAGTCTTCATTCTCATGGCTATGGGGAAGGGTTGAAAGAGGTCTCGACAGCAGAATTATTAGCTAACTCTCTTGCCTGTCTTCCTATAGATTTCCCCTGTGGCAGCTGAAATTAGCACAGTCCTTGACATTTTATTTCAGTACTGCTAAGCAGTTCCAAGCATCAGAAATGAAATGGACTCACTGTACTATTTTCTGTTTGGTACTGTTGGTTATCAGAGCTGTGGGCAGCAGCAGAATAAAGGCATGGCTTAGTCTGGAGAACTGAGTGTGGCTTTGTAAGCAGCTTAACTGATCTAAGCATGTTCTGCTGCCTGAAAACAAGAGTTCTTGCTTTTCCCCTCCATCCTTGCTAGGTTTTGCATTTTGACCGCTTCCCTTGTGCTGGCACTAGCACTCTTAATGCTGTGCAGTCAACTGAACCAGGGAGCTGATTTGTTTTAAAATGAAACCAGTCAAACTAAAACAAGCATACCAACACACATGCACGCAAAGCCTTTCCACTGGGCTACCTCTGGCTGGCTGGTCAGCCTTGGGGGCTACAAGCCGGACCTTGTATTGAGTCAACGGAGGGAGTGGGACTGTGTGGCTGTGTGTGGGGGACTACCTGCTCAGACAGCAGCTTTAGCTGGGGTTGATTTAAGTGCTGACTCTGAAACTATCAGTGAAGTAGCAGTGTATTGGTATCTTTCTCTGCTGACATATTTGAAGAACAGCAGCAAACTGCTAAAGGGGAAGATACAAGGAAGTCCCTCAGGGGGGACAAGAACCTGGTGAACAGATCTTGGGGTCAAACTCAGAAAATGAGAAGAAAGGTGAACAAATTCATGTTCTACAGAAAGGCCACTTATGACGAGCTGTAAAGAAGTGCCCCACTACAAGCTCATCAGATCTGCAGTTGTCTCAGAAAAATACAAGTATCAAAGCACTTTCACTATGGCTGTTTGTTAGGAACTCTTGGCAAAGGTTTGGTGAAAGTTTTCATCTCAATATAAGAAAGAAATTTTTTACAGTGAGAACAATCGTTCATTGGAACAACCTCCCCAGGGACACAGTGAAGTCCCCATCACTGGAGGTTTTCGAGATGCAATTGGACAGGGTGCTAGATAACCTCATCTAGGCTCCCTTTTCCACAAAAGGTTGGACCAGATGATCTGTTGAGGTTCCTTCCAACCTGGGCTGCTCCGTGGTTCTATGAATTTTTTGTGTGGATGAAGTGATCTACACCAGAAATACAAAAGGTGGAGATGCACCTGCTGGTGGGCAGCATGCCTAGGAAGGTCCTCCAAGGACTTCTGCAATGTATTACGTATATAAATGAATACAACAGAATTAACAGATTTAAAAAATATCAGTGATGTATTTGTTTGCATTAGAAGACTCCTCTGCTCCTTCACATTCTCTAGGTGCTGGAGTAGGTACACAGCTTCTTGGGGGTGGGGGGGAACACCCTTTAAATCTTCCAAGAACAAATGTTAGACATGCTAGATCCCATAGAGGATCTTTCAGTTGTGAATGAAGTTTTCAAGAATTAACTTTATTTTAATTCTGTGTATGCTTTTGACACAACTAAGATAAATTGTATCTTCAAATACGGTTAATTGCACACAAACTTGACACATTAATTTGGCATGTCAGTGTTAGGAACTTCAATATGTGTAAAATTTTTCTTGCCTTATATCTTTTAAAACTGATTTCTAAAGCTAAAATTCTTCTGAATTGTTTTTGTTACATACTTTTTTGTGCTTCCTACTCACAGGCAGAATGGGTATTGTACTGAATCACTTGATAAAGGAGTAGGAGAGCGTCAGTAGAATTATTGGTTTTAGTTTTGGGAGCTGCTTTAGTGTTTTCACAGTGCTGGAAAGTGTGGAAAACTTTTTGTAAGTATTCCCTGATACTGGTAGTTTTGTGGCTGCTGGAATTCATGCGGTGTCATTTCCTATGGATTTATCGTGTATGACTGATCAATTATAAGCTGTGACTTAAAGCTTTACTGTGGTATTTATTTTTTCATAAATGACAAATTTGAATTAGATGTTAATTTGTCTTCCAGCCTTTTCTCAAGTTATGATGTTCAGAATGCCTCCATCCTCTATACTAGTGTGCTTTCTTTAGGAAAACTTCCATGGATTTAAGATTTTCTACTGTTCTGTAGTAGATTGGAAAGGACCAATGAGTAAAATAGAGGACATGAGGAAGCCCCAGGTAGACACAAAGCCCTTTTACTGAAGGAAAACAATCTAAAAATAGGAAAACTGTGTTAACACGCTTTGAAAAGAAATGCTGTTGAAGTTTTCAATTTTTGCATTTTTAGTAATTCTTACAGAATTGTACCCATGTAAAATAAAAATTGATACCTGATTTCAGTCTTATTAAACCAAATGTAATCTATGTTATTGAGGCTACAAGGTAACTAAGGAGGGATGCAAAACTAGTTGCCCGATAGGTTGGCTTCACTGGCGGATACAGTCTAGGAAGCTCCTACTTCCTTTCTGCAGCCTTCAAGATCAAAGGAGTAGAGGAGGAGAGGGAGGCCAGTGGGAGAGGTGCGAAGCTGTAGTGCAGAGCACACAACTGCATCAGCCCACATCGGGGGCTCTGATCCCCAGTAAAGGGTGGGTAGCAGTGGTAGGAAAGGAGGAGAAGTTCCTTGACTCTTCTTCAAGGCTGAAACCAAACCATCATGTTTTATTATACTCCAAACGTGTAAATCAGCTGGAGTACTTCTGTGTGGAGGTTTGTTCAAATCCTACTTAGAAAAAATGAAGTGTAAGGCAGTAAAAAGACAGTCATAATGTGTGCATCTTAACGTATTTGGAAATTCAGGTAAAGCTGATGTGAGGGGAGATGGGCGTGGGTGTTGTGAGAGAGGGAAATAGCAGTATTTTAAATTTTTTTTTTTTCTTTTCCTGGTTTGTAGGGCTGTTTACCCTTCTGTTTTACTGAGGAGTATGACTGCAGCTGTTCCGTGGATTCTGGTGGTGTACACCTTTCTGTGCGCTCTCTTTATGCAGTTTCCCAGTGTGACAGAAAACTTTGTAAAAATCTGGAAAGGAGTTGTGTCTCATTTTCGTTTCCCTAGTTACCATATAATTCAATAAGATGAAATGCGTATTTATGACTCTTCCATCACTTTTATGAAATTTGATTTTTGGTTGACTGGAAAATCCCATTAAAACATGCTCTGAAATGCTGTCATATGTGCCTTGCTTCAGGGGAAGACAGGCAGGGTGGAAACTTGTATTAAAACATGCTGATGGTGCATAAATATTTGGAAGAGAAGGCTTTGTTTGCACGTTTCTCTAGCTTTGTTTAGCACTTCACAAAGAAATTACTTTTCATTGTTTTCTGGCTAATTTTTCTAAATTAAATGAGGTGTAAGACATTGGCCTACCAAACAAGTGCTAAATGCAATTTCTGTGCAGAGCAGAATATTTGCCTCACCTTTGCCTCATCACAGAAAAGCAAAACAAACTTTATGAAGTAGTAGGTTTATGTTTGTTATAAAATTATTGCATGCAAAACAAAGATGCCAATGTGAAATTATCCAGGTTTCTTTTGGCTAAAAAATGCACATTCTGAGATCTAGAATCTGTCTGGTTTTGTTTTTTTTTAATAGCTCCTTGAAAAATACTGGTAGTTTAGAGGGAAACTGATTTTTAGAAGTAGCAATTGCTCCTTACCCTTCACAGTATTGTAACAACTTCAAGAAAAACTTCAGTGAGTTGAGGATAATCTTTTTCAAATGTACAGAATTGTCAAGTCTCTTTTTTCTGTGAAAAGAGGAGACTTGAATATTGGATACAGACTGATACAGTTGGAGGCTGAATTTTGTACATCCAGTTTGTGTTATTGGAAAATCCATAAAGGTATTATTTGTGACATTTGGGTCATAGTTTTACTTTTTAGGATGCATTGGGGGAGAAAGTATCTACAAGAGTTTCAAAGTGGGAAAAATGGTACATTTTTAGCCTTGATCTTGTGACCTTTTCTGAGTGGACAAACACTGTACCTGCAGTGAAATTATATTCTTGTGAATGGACTGTGGCCAGGTACTGTTGCTTGGCCCTTCTCTCTCATGCCTGGAAAAGTATAATCGGAAGTAAAGGTAGTACTCTTTTTTCTTTTTTTTTCTTTTTCTCTTTTTTTTTTTTTTCTCCCCTACTTGACCCATAAATGCTTTTAAAAGGCAGAAAGCACTGTTATAATCTGCTTTCTGCTTATCCTGAATGTTTTGATGTGTTGATTTGGGGGCAGATGGGAGACCCAGAGGCAAATGAAAAAGGGAGATTGTAGATAGCGAGTAGGACCCATTAAAGAGACCGCTTGCCGTCTATCAACTTGATTTCTGTTATGTGCTGGTATTTACTCCCCTGGTCCTAATCCAGTTTTAAACCACTTCAGAGAGGAACTGGATATAGTTACTCATTCCATACTGGGCACTGGACTGCTTCCCTCCTTTCATAGGCAGGTAATTACCAATAAAAGGTATATGTGGTGTCTCTTGCGTATATGTAATAACACATACTTTCTTTGCAAAACTCTAATACTAAAATCTGAAGGTTAACTGGCTCCTGAAGTTTAGCAAATGGTTGACATTTTTGGGAAATTATGTCTGGCCACAAACTGTAGAAGATGCTAAACTAGGTATTAATGACATGAAGGTTGTTGGAAGCTAAATGGTTAGCCGTTTTAGCATTGCTGGAAGGTAAATGGTTAGCCACTTTAGCATACTGGAGAACATAAGTAAGAACTGCTATACTGGGTCAGCCAGAAAGTCAGCCTGGCATTGTGTCGTGGTTTAACCCCGGCCGGCAGCTCAGCCCCACGCAGCTGCTCTTTCACTCCCCACCGTGGGATGGGGGAGAGAATCGGAAGGCTAAAAGTGAGAAAACTTGTGGGTTGAGATAAAGACAGTTTAATAGGGAAAGCAAAAGCCGTGCACACAAGCAAAGCAAAACAAGGATTCATTCACTCCTTCCCATGGGCAGGCGGGTGTTCAGCCATCTCCAGGAAAGCAGGGCTCCATCACGTGTAACGGTGACTTGGGAAGACAAATGCCATCACTCTGAACGTCTCCCCTTCCTCCTTCTTCCCCAGCTGTATATGCTGAGCATGACGCCATATGGTCTGGGATATCCCTTTGGTCAGTTGGGGTCAGCTGTCCCAGCCGTGTCCCCTCCCAGCTTCTTGTGCCCCCCAGCCCACTCGCTGGTGGGGTGGGGTGAGAAGCAGAAAAGGCCTTGACTCTGTGTCAGCACTGCTCAGCAATAGCTAAAACACCCCTGTGTTATCAACGCTGTTTCCAGCACAAATCCAAAACATAGCCCCATACTAGCTACTGTGAAGAAAATGCACTCGATCCCAGCCAAAACCAGCACATGTTGTGTGTTGTGCCAGCAGCTGGCCAGGAGATGCTGTGGGAAGAGTCTTAGAGCCGAGCATGGACAGAGTGAGCCTTCTCTGGTAAAGTCCTAATTATCAGTAGATCGGAAACTTCGTGGGATAGAGGATACATCTGGAGAATTGTGTTATAGTAATCACCAAATCTCTTCCTCGTTTATTGATTGCCTTTCTGTTTTTTAAACCTATTTCTACTTCTGTGCTGAACAGCATCTTATGGCAGCAAGTTCCGTAACTTAGGCACTATGTGAAAATTCACGTCCTTTGATTTTTTTTTTTTACATTTATGTCAGCTTAGGTCAATGAGTACCCTTCTGTTTCTCATGTTGTGAGAAATAACGGTTAGCTGTAATGTGTTTATCTTCTCTGGTCACAGGTATATAGCCAAAAGACAACTTATCTGGACAGACTCTGTGTGTTATGATTAGATCAGCTGAATGTCTGCCTTCTCTAAACTGAGTGGTTTGTTATACAGTGATTATTTAAACCCAGAGTATTTTTTCTTTTTTCTTTTTCTTTTTTTTTAAATAAAAGCAGCATGTAATTTTTAATCCATATACAATCCAGTTTCCAACTGGAGTTGAGAAGTTCTGAGTAATGTTCCTCAGTTTGTTCTCTGTAAGGCATAACTGCAAAATGAAAGTTAGCTTGTTTGTAGTTTGCAAAACACATACAAACATTTCATTTGTATGAAAACAGGAACAAAATAGGGGAGGAAAATAAAATGAGTGAACATTCAAAGCTTCTTCTAATTTAGGGAGATTGTGAGTGAAAACATGCTGTAAAAACAATCTGCAGCAATTCTGATACAGTTCATGTGTCTTTTTTCTTGAAAAGAGCTAGCAGGTCCATTGATTATTTTCTCTTACTATAAATGTTTAAAAAATACATGATAGCTATTCAATAAGCAGCTGTCACTTTACTAGTATAACATAAGAATTTATCAATACATTATTTAAAACTTCAGCCACCTGTAAATGCAAGGCAGAAGGATCATAATGTAGTTTCCCTGGCTTATTGTGTATTGACTTTGTGTGTTACTTTATTAGTTTAGAAGCTGGTAACAGATTTTTGAGAGGGAGTGATTGAAAATATTGATAATGGTGATCATAAACTGTGTGTTAATTCTGTAGTCTGTAATTGCAAATTTCCACTGGGGGGGCGGGGGGGGGAATGTGCTTTTTTTTTTGTTTGTGGAGTTTTTTGAGGGGGGTGAGGGGTGACTAGGTTGTCTCCTAGTCCCCAGATTAGCTATATATGCCTTTTTTTTTTTTTCTGGTGTTTCTGAGCAAACACTCTCATATTTTAGGTTTTTAGCTCTTAGATTGGGCCCTGTGGTATCCTGTGTATTAGCAGTGTTTAATTTCCACAGTGAGAACATAGCATTTGAAGACAAGATACAACAAGCACAGAGACTGCTTCAAAAATCTCTTTCACTGTGGTGAGGTTTTTTGTTTCTGGGTTGGGGTTTTTTGTTTGTTTTGTGTTTTGTTGTTTGCTTTTTTATTTTTCTTCCAAATGATACTGTAGGTAAGCCTGTATTTTTGGGTGATGCCCCCAGCAGGTTCTGGTTGGGAGGTATTCCTCCTAACTAGCTTCCCAGCACTTACTTTCTTGTTTGAGGGAGAGCCACACGTTACCTCTGTTTTTGTCAATTTGTTTGTCAAAGTAATTTTGTAGCTCCGCAGGAAGTTTTGCCAGACGTTCACTGTCGCCCCATAACAACCTCTGGTTCTTTGCTGAGAAATTGTTTATTTAGAGCTTCCTTCCTCACAGCTTCTTACTACTTTGAGCATAGTCGTACAGTACACATTGGGTGTACCTACAGTAGTATTTTGGTTCAGATTAGGAGTGTGCTTTGGAAGCAAAACTCCCAATTGTCACCACCTACTGTGCTTTGGTTTGTGTTGCAGAATCATTTCAAAGCACTCAGACTTAATTACTTTTGGATGAAAGTAAACTGGAAGATATGCTCCAAGAGCATACCTACTGCAGTCCCATTGCCACATGGTGTTCAGCTCATGGAACCAAACCAGAGCTACCCCAAAGTAAAATTCTCAACAAGTGTGTGTTGTGTTAATGTTGGGTCCTCAGCACCAACTGTTTTGTTCTTCAGATTTGCTCCTATTGCTCTGCGTTCCTGCGACTATAGTCATGGATAGAGATAAATATACAGCACTTAGAGGTTATTATTCATGACCATTGTACTTGCTTCAGTTAAAGAGTCCAGCTATTCAAGCCTAAGTGAGAACAGATAATACCAAAGTAGCTGACAATTTAAGTTTGATTTGGAAGCTGACACGTAAACAGTAATTAGGTTAGTGAGCACCAGAGCTATAATGAAGCTGTTTTCCTGTCTCTGTTACCTTTTGCCCTTTCCTACTTTATGAATCTGAGTTCTCCTCCATTCTCTAACATGCTTACTCTTGTGACCCAGTCACTAACCCAAATCACCACAATATTCTGACACCTCTTATGTGCTGGCTGCGCTCTTCCCCTGTTCTCATCTCTTCAACTTTTTTTGAATTACCAGCATGCAAAGGTCTGTACAGGCTGTGGCTGGTCCTGAGCATGGTGTATGCTTTCTGACTACCTACTTTCTGCTGATGAAAATGAATAACGATTTACAGCCGCCCAAGGCACCATGCTTCCTGAGATACTGCTGCAACTGGTAAACCCCATCTTTACTTCAGTGAGAACATTAATGGGTTTTCTCTGTTCTTCTTGGTTATTGATTTTTGTGGAAAACTTAAGGTAGCACAGAAGAAGAGATCTTGGTGTCAGATTTAGTTAAAAGGTATTGGGAGGCAGGAGGGAACAGAAAGTAGAATGGATAAGTAACACAGTATCATTAGTTTTGTTTCCAAACAAAATCAGAATAAAAACACATCCTACTGTGAAAGCTTTATTTAATTGTTCACCATTCCCACTTGGAGGGGGATTGGTTATTGTTATGTCAACACTTAAATGGATTATCAAGTTAAATACTCCAGATTTGAATTCCCAAAGCATAGTGATAGTGTCTAACCTAAAGCAATGTCTTTTAACAGTAGCTTACAGAAGACTGAGGTGTCTGAAATGCCACTATGTAGACTGCTCAGAAAGGCATGGTCTCCTGAGGATTTGGGCAATTCTGGTTTCAATACAGACAGTTACGTAAGTAAGTTCAATTGTGCTTCCCAGGAACCGCCCCAGCTAGTCCCCACGCGTTTGAAAACAATGAAACCCACCGAAATTCTCCCTTGCCCAAGGGAGGGTGTTGTTACTTCTCTTCCCAGATGCCCTACTCGCCAAAATATGTGTATCAGGAGATTGTTCTTGTCTGGTTTTGAAGGGGAGAGGAAGGAAGAGATATCTTAGCTTATAGCAACTCCCCCTTTGAACCGGAGGAGCCTGGAAGTAACCAGAGAATAACCAGCCAGAATATTTTCACAGCTTTAAAACAGCAAAAAACACTGAGTAACTTAAAGAAGGGGTAACGAAGTTGAGGCAGAAGCTTAGAGTTCAGTCTCAGCCAGCTGAACTCCTGTCCAGCAGCAGTCATGAGGAATCACCTTCTCTCTGCTAACAGGGCGGTGTTCAAGTTGTACTCAGCATGCTAGTTCTGTGAGTGATGATATATTTTATTGGTTTTAAGACGTAATGGCAGTCCGCTAAGTACAGGTTTTTCTTAGTGATCTGGTCTGTAGTTTCGGGTCCCTGTGTAATCAAAATTAATGATAATGTTTTAAATGCTGTCTTTGGATATCATCTACAAAGCAGAGGGTTTTCTCTTTTTTTTTTTTTTTTTCATTTATCTATTTCACTCTTATCCTGTGTAGTCTCAGGTGGGACAAGTCTTTTGTATCCTTGTCTGATAGAGCAGTATCCAATGTTTTCCATTCCTCTTTATTCCCACCCAAATTCCCTGGCTAACCTTCTTGTCGCGAAGAAACCAAACTTAATAAATGCAGGCTTCTCCCATATCCTTAAACTCTGGACTTCCTGTTCAGAGAAAAATCAATATATTTCTCCAGTGTTTGAATCCGTGTAAATCCTTGTGTGCACTTTTCCTGGGGAAAAAGTTCTTTTGAAACAGACTGTTGTAAGTAAAATTGTAGTCTTCTGTAACATTTTTTTCCAATTATATAAAAGCCAGGTGTGGTGGGACTGGGATTTTTAGGTAGGCACATAATGCATTTTGAATAAATGGAAGTCAGATCATTATCATCTGTCTTCCCATGTAATTATTTAATGTTTTCATTTTTCTTCTGAATAAACCTCCCACAGGAGTGTTTTAGTTGTTGCATTGCACCTGGCTTGGGGCTGGGGACTGGAAAAGGGGTGATTATTTTTAGACTGAACATCTTCTGATGTTTTAGCTAGGGGTGTCTCTTGAATGTACCTGTTTTCATAAAAAGCTCCAGAAGAACCTAAGTATTTATAATTTCAAAAAATTGTATAGCTCTATGTGGCATCTGGTTGTAAATTGCATCCCAGTAGTCTCATTAATTGTACAGATTACAAAACTAAAATTAACAGCTGTATCCCATGTTAGAGTTGTATTGCAGAATGAAAAAAGCCACTTCCCTCTTCCCTACTGGGTACAGTAATGCGCATCCCTCCCCAGTTGTGAGAGGAATGTGCTGGCTTTGCGGTGTTCGAAGTCCCTGTTAACGCAGCAAGTGAGAAACTGAGTGGGGAATATATGGCTGCTGCTCTACGTTATCCTTATTTTCCCTTCTCTTTTGTAATCCCTTCCTTAAGGATGTGCTTTATTCTCCATGTGGTGTCTTAGAATACATGATAGTCAGTGAGCCAGAATAGTGAAGGCAGTTTGGACTTGTGTGCCCTCCGTCAGATCCTCTGTCCTTTAAGGGTACGTTCTGTACACAAGTTTCCATTAGAGTCAGGAAATGTAGCCAGAAGAGATGTACCTGCTAAAAGAATATGGTTATCTTAACAAATGCAACAAAATCTTGCAGAAATGCTGTCTTGAGCCAACAACTTTTAATGCCAAAATTAGCCTCCCGATTTAAGGGATACACTGCACTGCTGGAATATGGCTACCAGCTTGGGAAATGTGTATAAAAATATTCTATGCGTTGTGCTTATACATAGTGTATACGAGGTTTGGGCGCTTTCAGGATTGAGGAAAAAATATTTAGGTTAGTTATGAAAAGAAATGTACAGCTTGGTTTGTTACTTCAACATTAGTTTCTTAAACTTTCATGCAAAATGTTTCTCCTTAGTAAGATGCTACAGCCCTTTGGTGGTGAGCACAGTACTGCTGGTAAATAACATGGGCCTTGTTGGCATGTCTCCTTTGCTGTCTCATATGCTTTAGAACTCATTGTAATATTTCCCATAGAGTCATTATATTTTCTACTAGAAGTGGATGGTTGACTGTTTTAGTTTTGTTTTGTTTTTTACCATTATACTGACAGCCGAGTAGGCAGTCAGCAAAGATCACTTGTTGGTCAGGTAGGTCAGCTTGCTATTGAACTGAGAATTTGACACTCAGCTTGGCTATAGTGCTATCCATGCTGTCCACCCTGTTGTCACTTTTTCCACAAGCAAACCTAAGGTGATGTATAACCTCTTGGAGGGTGTGCAGGGGATAATATATAGAAGATAGTTGGAAGAGGGATTCCTGAAACAATAAACATTGGTGTTACTGGTAAGATACTATCTGTGGGGGTGTTTTTGTTATTGCATTTGTGTATGTATATGAAAAACATTGCTCTGACACCATAGGACCATCCTAGGCTTCAGTAAGGTTCATGAAGACTTAAAAGCAGGAAACTAAAGAGTTGGGTAGAGGAATAAATGAGTCAGTAGCAAGCCAAGATGTTCCTGTAGTGTTGCTGGCCCTCTTCGGTTTTATTAGCTGGTTTATGAAGGTAAAAAAGATTTATGTACCTGTCTGTGTTTGATCCCTTCTTCCAAACAACCTTTGAACTATTTAGTCAATTTGAACCAAGACTGCCAGAGAGTAGAGGACCAAAATATAATTAAGCTGCTTCCCTTTAGGGGAAGGGGCAGTTAAGGTAGAGGGCAGAGACCCAAGCGGTTCCTCTGCAGTGGGAGAGTCTGTTCTGTGAGTGTAATGTCTGTGTAGTGGCAGGGAAACCATTGCCTGCATCCTCAATCAGCCTCTTGCCCAGCAGGTATTTGGGTGTCATAGCAGGAAACAAGCCATGTTTTGTGGGAGCTTGGAAATGAAGAAGTTTGGGAAGATATGAAGAGGGGGAGGCAGGGGAACATAAAGACGACACACATTTTTAGGAAAACGGACATAATTAGTTCCAGGGAGCTCTAAATACTTGTAATTGCTGTAAGAATCTAATGTAGATTATCGAAGGGAAGTTTCTGCACCGCAATCACTGGAAAGCTGTGTTTGATATTTCCTGGAGAAGGGCACACTGGTTCCTTTTGTAATGAAGGAAGGGTGAAAAGAAACATAATTTGTGTTTTGCTGCCAATTCAGCAAATCTTTATTTTATCACTAGCTCTTAATATACTTGCACTGATTTCCACTGAAGAAAATAAAAGGTGTTTTTTCTTTTGTGTTCTTTTTTCTTCTCCTCCTCCACATGTTTTCCCCAATTTCCCAATCTGTGTATGTCAGTATTCTGATGTTCATTCCCAAAGATCATGATGTACCAAGCACTTAGTGCCAGCTGCCGAGGCAGCACTGCACACCTAGGCAGTGTCGTGCTCTGCTCCTGCTGGAAAACGTCCCGTAGCAGGGGAGAGGCATGTTAGTCCCCTTGTTTCCACTACGCTTCCCAGTGGGCAGAGCCATCTAGTTGTGACTCGGTGAGCATAGATGTGGATGCATGTGTTTTGCTCTGTTTTTTTTAATGTTGTTGAAATCCACACCCAAGTGATATGTTAAAAGGGTGAAATGTTAAAGACTAACTGAAATTTAATGCAGAAAAACGTCCCCATTAGAGAGGGGAAACCTGGCAAGGGTGCATTTCATGCACTGTATTACTGCAGCTCAATAGAGCGAGTGAGCACTCATGGGTCTTGCTCTTCTATTGCTGTGAATCTTACTTGAGGGGCTGTTGCAAAAGCAGCCACCTGAAGCTGAAGGGTAATAAATGGCAAAAGAAAATCATGGTGTAACAGATGAAGAGAATAGTTACAGGCGTAGCCACATTTTTTTGTGACCTGTTTGTTATTAACAGCTTGGCAATTTCTGCAGCACAGATATTTGGGTTGTAACAATGTGGCTACCCAGAAAAGGACACTAATTTTAATTTTATTCAAGGAGCAAGTGGCAAAGGTAGTTTTGTCTTTGCATAAGGTAGTGTGCTAAGAAAACTTCAGGCTGTTAAAAGAGGTTATATATATTCTGAAGAATTTTTTTAAGTCCTCTGCTTCTGTTACCCTACAATACTTAGTAATGAAAAGCTAAACACTGTGGTGGTGAGATTTAAGAGTACTTTAATGTCGGCTGTTTATTCACATTTATTTGCCTTTACAAAGATTTGATGAACTTGCTTTAAAATCAGTTTACTCATCCATCCCACATGTCTTGTAGTCCCAATAACAATTCTGTAACAATTTTGTTAGCAGACTGGGATGTCTTTATAGAGCTCCATTCACTTCGGCAGCAGTCCTTACAAGTACTGCAGTCTGCTCTTGCATGACGAATTAGTGTTGCATGGGCCATGCTGGAAGTCTTAACTTTCCCCCTTTGTTTGTTATAGCAGCTATGGCCAGCCTGTGTGCATAGTTATCACTTTTTTTTACAGAGAGGTTTGCTTATGAGGTTTTGGTTTTATGGAGAGTGAGGACATTAGTATGGTATGATATGTTGATGTGTAACCTGGCCTCTGAAGTAGAACTAATGCTAACCTGTAGGAGTAGGTAATTTATTACTAAAAAAACTTTAACCTTATGTTGGTCTACCAACTTGGTTGGCTGCACCTTTCTCATACTCTGCTGAAAGCTTTTATTTTCTTACCTTTTCCCATACTAACAAAGACTCCAAGAAACTGAAAACAGTCCCTCAAACTACTATTGCTGCCTTCAGATGCAGTTCTTGTTGGCTGTCTGCCTGGTGGGTGCAATGAGCTTCAGGCACTTTCTTGACTGAGAGCATCTCTTGTCTGTACTCCTTCCAAGATGAGGTATAAAGTACATGTACATTCTTGTAGGGCAGGTTGGGATCCTCACATGTATTGCAAGTTCCTTTGCCAAATTGCAGGTCTTGTTCTGCCCTTGAACTTTATGCAGGCATCCTGTTTTAATCAGTAGCAGACTCTGAATGAATTTGCATGTGTTCATTCTGATTTCAAAAAATCTGATCCATAGACTAAAGATAATGAGTTGACTTGATGATCTCTGCAGAGTGAATTTAAGTCTTAGATAAGGTATAAGTAATTAGAGCGGAGAATGTAATACCTTTCAAGTTCAATTAGGTAAAACAGAGGTTGCAGATTCGTTTGAAATGATACACACCTTCTATTTCATATTAGTATTTTTGCATATTCTAAATATGGAAAGCTTTGAAACAGGTTAAAGCATTCACCATTTCACAAGAGTTATCTTTTTTGAATAGTATTCCTGTACTACTGAAATTAGTCTGTATGCAGTAGCGGTGCAACTCAAAAGAGGGATTAATCTTGACCACGGGGTTTCCAATACGGATATATTTGTAACAATGTTTGGGAATGAAGAGAAAGTTCTCCAAGTTCATCATAATTCACAGATGATTCTTTTGTTTACAGACTTGATATTTGCAAGTTCCCTGCCTTGACAGTAATCATCATGGATAGTGGTAAGTTTGTTAACTTAGTGATGAGTGTGTATTCTTTATTATTCCCTATGAAGTGGGCGTTAACACACCACAAAACTGTCCTCTGCTCAAAATCTCAGTCGGTTCACACAAAAAAATGTCCACTGCTATTGAACGGATTTTGGTGTTACATATGATGCAGATCTTTGACTGCAGTTCAGATCTAAACTGAACTGGAATCATACTACTGTTCTGACAGAGATATTATATGCAGACCATAATAATCATCACAAACTCGTTTGTGGATCTTTGAAAGCTGGCTGCAGAATGAAGACCACAGAGCTGAATTTCCACTCTTGTGTACTTTAGTGTAACTGTTCCTAAGCTTGTCCAGTAACTCCAGAATGTCAGGGCAGAAGTCATTATTTAAGCTTTATATATAAATGCTCAAAACATTTGTCTCCCTTCTGCCCTGTGCAAACCAAGTAGTTTTATTAAGGTCACCTACAGAAATATTAACATTTATCAATAGCTGCAGCATCGAATTTAAAATGAAATATTTATTTCTAGTGTTTGATGGTGGTTTTAATCTGCTTGGGTATTGGTAAGGAGTCAGAAAAAGGAAGCTTCTATAATGGTCTCAATAAAGCTGATTTTGGTGTCCCAGATGCCCTGGGCTTTGCTTCAGCAACACTTCTGTGTCCCAGAATACTTTTCCCACGGTGCTGCTCCCTGTTTCTTGTATCACTAAAGACCTGAAGCCTATTTTTGTTGCCTGTGACAGCTTCAGCTGGCAGGCTGAGACGTATTTATCCTCTCGTGTCCTTGCCTGTCTCTTTCTGATTCTGATTTAATTTCACATTGCTAGAGTATCTATTCACTGTTATGATAGCACACATTTTTTTCTGAGAATGTATAATAGATTGGTCTGACTGTATTACTCTCTTCAACGATAGTAGGTCAAACTAAGACTTTGGGATGGTTTTTTGTAGCTTTCTGATGCATAAAAACTTGCTGAAAGCCAAGTATTACAGGTGAACACAGAGCATAAGCGTGTTCAAAGAAATAAACGTGTATTCCAATGCATTAGATTTGGGAGTTGTATGTATTAATTGATATTCTACAAAAATTGAGGGAGAGGAAGAGACTTTAGATTTTTTTGTTTCTACATCTGTCTTACATAATGCCAAAATCATAATTTTGATTTTTCCTTTGTCTTGTACTTGCTGGTTCATCTCCTTAACAAAATGAAAAATTAAGTTTTAATCTTGCTTCATTACTTTATTCTTGCCACATGCAATTCTTCCGTGATTATCTTCAGCTCCATAGTAACAGCTGCAGTGAATTCAGCCACGCTGTAGCTTGGCTAGGTGAGCATCCAACCCAAAGCTTTTTTTTTTTTTTTTTTTACACACTCCTATGCAATTATAACTGAACATCTACATGCTGATGGTCCTGGAATACTAAGAAGTCAAAGTGGTTTCTGCAATATGGTTCCATTATCTCTTTTTATAGGATTCATCAGGCAATGACTGGTTCTCATTAAATCACTGTGTTTCAATCAGTATCTCCACCAAGATTGCTTTGATCAGTGTATGTTTTTATGTTTCCTTGCTATATTTATATTGACTTCTCAACAGCATCAGCATTTAATGTCACTAGGAGTGTGCAGAGCTTTAAAAATGTCAAATCAAAACAAACAAATTAATATACTTAATTTTTCCAGCCTTGCAGGGTCAAAAGCCATTCCTAGTCTGGACTAATCATAGATCATTATTTATGAGATACATTAAGAATTAGTATGACGTGTTGTTTATTTTCCTCAGTGGGCTTTTTTGTCTCTGTGATGTATGCATTTTCTGTACTGTATTGTGAGAGAAGAGAGACACTTTCTGAATATGAATTGCTAAGCAAAAAAGTTGGGGTCTATAGATAGTCATATATTGGCTGTTCTTGAATATTGAATTATTTTAATGCTTTGCTGTTCTTCGTCAATGCGTTTCGAAGCAGATATGTATGCTTAGCTCTTTTTGGAAAACTAAACTCTATTACCTAGAAACTCATCCCAATGTGTATTAAATGCAATATTTCGTAACATTCCAGCTTTTAAAACTTTATTCTCAGTTTGCTTTTTTGGTAAATTGGAAAGTGCATGCAGAAACAAAGACTTGTATATTGTTTCTGAGAGCCAGAAGCTTTAAATCAGGGTATTTTGAGCTACCTGCCTTTCCCTCTTTTTCTTTTCCCTCTGCATCCAGTACAAAGCTATTGTAGTTTGTCTCATTGCTGTTTTCAGGGACAGATTCCAGCTGTGAAATGAAATTCCCTAGCTTTTATCTGCTGAAACTTGATTTATAGTGCATTATCTACTCTTTGGTGACTCCACATATGGGCACTCTTAAGAGAGTCTGGGCTGTAGCTTATTCCACTTCAGGAATTCCCACAGGAGGAGTTGGTGAGAAGTAGGTAGAGCACTGGCAGTCCATCCCCACGCATGGCTGCACGCTGGCTTCCTGATGTGGGCAAGTCCTTCATCTCATCACATTTAGGTGATCACTGAGGCATGCTGAAAGAACCAAGTTCTTCAGGCCTAGAGGGGAGTCCAGAGAATTGTGTGGCAAATGGAAAGAAGCCATCCTTTTTTTCTTTCCTTTTTGAAGAGTTTTTTGAATATTAATTTCTCTGTTATTTAGTCAGTGAACTTACGCAATAGGAGATGTCCATGTGCTCACCTGTGGTGCTGTAGACAACCAAAATTGCAGTAGGTGCAGTTGTAGAGTTGTATGCACTGAACCTGTGGCAACATCATGAACAGTGTAATTTTTGTGGTGCACGTATGTACTATATGTATTCAACTGTGAAAATATAGGAGTGACTGGTGTTTTGGCGTTTAATCTTCAAATCTTCATTTAATCCTTTGCAAAAGGAAGATGACTGTCTAATGATTTATAACAAAGTATACCACAAAGACTAAACAAAATGACATTAAAGTAGACCAGCCTAATTATGGTAGTAGCCTCATTGCTGAAAAATGCCACCCCATCTATCTTATGAGAAAACAAAAGTATAGTGACCATCTTTGTAGACTTGCTGCCATCCTTTTTTAAAATTCAAAATCAGATGATTAAGAAAAAAAACCACAGCAAACCGATTCATATAAAATTATAGATAAATCATTGCTTAAACTAGTCAGTCTCTGTCCTTCAGCAGACAGTGAGAGTTTATCTTTGTAGCATATCGGTGGTTCGAGACTAGCTGTAAATGAACCAATGCAGAAATTATTGTGTAGGTCAGGAAAGTGGTATGGGTGTATTAGTGTGGCAGTGCATTGAATAATTAGCCCCTCTTGCTGGCAGTGAGAGCCCATGAACAGTGTTGCACTGACATGATGTTCTTGCTTCCTGACTTGAAATACGTGGAGAATTTCTGCATCATTCACTGCAGATGTACCTCCCGCGTAATTCAGTCTGCTGGATTTTGGAGTATTCCAGTTGCTGCATGTTACTCTAAAAACCATTTGGTCAGGGAGTGTGAGGGAAACCTGGAACATCAGAAGAAAAGAGGTTGTTCCAGCTCTCTTCTTCGAACAGAAAACCAAGGAAAGCAAATAAAGAATACCTGTGTCGGAATGTTGGTTGCCTTTTGGGGTTGTTTTATTTGATTCATCAAATAAGGTGAGGTTTTGTGTATGATTCAAGAAAATAAAGAGGCTACCCCCCCCCCCCCCAAAGGGTCACTGTTTCAGGGTTGACATTTCTGGAGTGAAGGGAGCAAGTCTGCTTCAAAGTTGCTTAAGAAAACTTGTACACTTAAACTTTGATAAATGCAGCTGTTCTGGTGTGTATGACTCTGGGTAATAGTCATAAATATTTATATCAAAAACTTCAGAGCATTCTGGCTGTGATGCACTCAGGCAGTTGCAAATATCTTTTTGGATGTTCACAAGCAGGATTTGTTTGTTCTGTGTCATCTTAGTTTAAGAAGTCGCTTCAGCTGAGCATGTGCCTGTCTCTTCTGAGCACTCTTCTTAGGCACCGGCTTCAGTCTTGTTGAAGCGTACATGACTGTGGTGCTGAATTAAGGTCCATCACATTTATGACGTTATAGCAATAACTACTGAAATTGTAGGCCCAGCTACTTACAATAGTGAATAAAACTAGGAAAGGCCTTTTATCATATTAAATAAAGGGGAGGACTTTGAAAAAGCTCTTTATTTCTCAAAAGCACATTTTATTTGAGCAGTTTTAGCATGAGGTTTTGGATATCTACTTTAGAAGTGACCTTTGTTGTCTCTCCTCTTATTCAGTGTTCTTAACAGAGGACAAGGCCAATTCTGTGTTAAAAAGATATCCGAGAGCCAACACATTTTTGGAAGAATTAAAGCAAGGTGACATAGAACATGAATGCAGAGAAGAAATCTGTAGCTATGAAGAAGCAAGAGAAGCATTTGAAAATGAGGAAAAAACGGTATGTTTTGGTGTGTATTTAAAGATGGGTGGGTTGTATTGATACTGAAGTTTTGGGTGTGCTAAATGCTTGTGTGTTTTCCAACATTACATTAGATTTGTTTTTCTTTTTGGCCTGTTCCTTTAAGCGTATAAGGTGTACAGTGGAGGTGTACAGGATAGACTGCACAGCAATAACTTCTGAATCCTTCATCCTAATTAAACTGAATTTGAAGGGGGTAGAAGTCTCAAAGATAATTATGCTCTTAAGTTTTGTGAAAATCGTTAGCTGGGAAGAAAAGGAATATGAACTAATGCCCCCACTTGAGAAGAGGTGGGCAAAACTGTCGTCTGTTTGGCAGCACTATTTACCCAAATAGCCCGTGTCCTGGTTCTGCTATCATCACACACTTAAGTTTGAGCTGGTTATCACAAATGCGGTTGTCTTGCTTGGAAGAAATGATGGGATTGGCACTGTTATGGGGAATATATAGAAGCAGAGGGCACAAGTCTTCACTTATCTCACTCCTTGTGGAATAACTTGTTTATTGAATATGCTCACATGAAATGAGTGAGCAACTCAAAAAGCTTTCCATTTAAAATACACCTTTGAATCCCAGGTGCTGGTGTAGCTGGCCAAAGGGTTCAGTGCCCAGACTATTAATAGTCTAAAAATAAGGAAAGACTAGTGGTCTTCTTCAAGCTAAAATCTGCAAGCCCCCAGAGAGTATTGTTAAGCAGCAGTGATCTAAAACATGGAAAGAACAATAATTTCAGTGCTACTGTGTGTTATGCAAGGGCAGTGATACATTAACTTGACGGGAATGAAGCAGATACTGCCCACACAGAATAGTTGCATAAGTCTGTTGGCTTCTCTAATTAGAAGAAGCTTGTGGGCTAATGGTTCTGCAAGCAATAGCTGCACATCATACCCAACATATCTTACATTGTTTTCCAACAAATAAAAACAGCACACAGGTTTTTGATGGTGCCATCTGACCTATTTAATGCAATATAGTCAAGAATTAACTTTTTTTTTTAATTCAAGGCAGGCATGGATGAAATTAGGGCTGAATTTGAGGATAAATGAAATCCTAGATTTAGGTGCTAGAAAATGTGACTCAGAAAAGTTATCTTCAAGAAAAGCTTTTATCCCTTATGTGTTTTTGCACAGGGAAATTGTACTTGCAAGGCCAGTGGGTTAATGGGTGAAGTGGCACAGGGAGCATTGCAGATTTCCAGAATTTACACAGGTGATGCATTCCACTCTTCACTGGCTGAGCTCTGCATCAAAAAATAGTGATGTTATTGTAAAGGCATACTGAACTTTTAAGTTCTTGGCATCTTTTTGTTGGAGGTCATACCTGGGGAGATGGATAAGGCTGGAATGAGAACTTTCTGATTTATTAAAATTAAGTAGTAGGACGTGCAGTGTCTCTTCAAAGCTTCTTCATTCTGAACCTTTAAAGTGCATGCACACACATGTTTTTTACCTCCCAAACTTGGCTTGGTGTGGCCATTCCTAATGATAGCTCATTGTGTAATTAAGAATAATGTTTACAATGACACTGCTTGTGTAAAATTTTAACACAGTGTCGCTTTTGCTTAAGTAGCACAAGAAGTTCAAGTCACTGGAGAAAGCACAGCCTAAACATGTTGCCTCTCACTTCAGCTTTTTTTCCCCCATTTAGGAACATTTTGTGTTTTGGTAGATAGCATTTCTCTTGCAGAGGTATTTGGGAAATAGTAAAGTAGAAATAGTTACGTTTCTACTCCTGCCAACAACCTTTGTGTCACAGGGGAGAAGCAGCTTCCGATAAGGTCCTGACCCTTTATCCATTTCTACTACTGTATCCTTTTTGCCTAGCTGCTTTATTCTGTTGTTGGTAGCTTGCTCATGGGCCAGGCTCTGCTCATGTGCAGCCACGCCTGACCAGCCTCATTTACTTAGGCTTTATTTAGTCCATTGTCCCCCAGTGGTATCCATCCTTACAGCCACTTAGCAAGACTTCACGTCTGTGTCCCAGGGGAAGGAAAGGGATGCAGTAGACTAGGATCATGATACAGTATGCTTAGAGTAACAAAGACGCAATGATTTCATAGCATAGATAGACTGGAATTCAAACAGGGTCTGTAGCTTATTTATCTCGTGGTAACTTTGTTTTGTGTAATCTCTCTGTATTTTTTATCTTGTCCACTTGGTTCTTTGTTTTTGTGCAGTCTTCTGGGAGGGTGTGCAACATCTGGATCTGTAATATTAAAATAATATCAAACAGTTCCCTCAAGTTATTTTTGATGCATGAGTTTTTCTTGGAAGTTAGCGTTGTGCATGTTAAGTGTACATGCATAGCTGTCATGGAAATATTGAATGCCTTTAATATTGTGTGGGCTTGGGGATTTTGATAGGTTCAGAATTATTATTTAAAATGATAAAGTTAATTATAAAGATAACACTATTATGTTAGGCTAGAGCCAACAGGGAAGAATTTGCAGGACTTTGTGGATAAAATAGAATGTGAAATTCAGTGTTGACAAATGTAATGCATGTGGGGGAAAAGGGAACATTCATTATGTATGTGATTGGCTCTGAACTGAACTCGGGAACAAGATCTGAATTTGAATCTATGAAGACTTTAAGGCTCAGCGGTCAAACAAAAACAAAACAAAATAAAAACCTGAGTGCTAAGAATCCAAAGAAAGGAATAGGGATCAAAATGGAGAACATAATTATGTCATTGCACACCTGCATCTTGAATGTGCCATGTACAGCTCTGATCTCCCTATCTCCTAAAAAGCAAATTAGTAGCTGAGGAAGGACCAGAGGACCAGAGAAGTGTGACAGTTGACCAAAGATATGAAAAGATTTCTGTAACAACAACAGATCGGGAAAGAGTTAAATCAGGGAGTATGTGATGATATCTGTGAGGAGCATGAAGATTGAACTGAGGTCAGTCGCTTGCCATCCTTCTGACAGGAGAGCTAAGAGGGCCTCAAAGGAAACTAGAAAATAGAAGTATCTCTTCTCACCACAGATAATAGAGCCGTGGACTGCCTTGCCACAGGATGTCTGGGATCCTAAAAGCTTATTTAGGTTCAGAGAACAACGATATAAATGAACGGAAGGTAAATCAGTCTGGGACCATTGAATAAAAGGGGTCAGCTTTGGCTAATGGAAGTTCTTGAAGTACAAATATCTGGAAGCTGGGAGAGTATCACTGCCTGCTTATGTTTGAACTCTTCTTTTGGCAGTCTCTAATGATTGTTGTCAGGGAGAAGGTAACGGATTAGGTGAACCCTAGGTCTGATCTAGTAAAGCTGTTTATTTGTAGTACCTGTAGCCTGCAGGCAGCACTGTATGTGGTCACTGGTCAGTTGTCAAAGGTTGTTGGGAGATTCAAAGGTTTGTTCAAAGCTTATTGTGCAAAGTATCTGGGTGTGATTGAAGCACCGATACTAATTTTATATCCATTAACTCATTTTTTTTAAATTATACTGCATGAAGATTTTAAAAGCTAGAAGTCACAGATCTTTATTTGTGTTTCAAACTTCCCACAAATTTTAAGTATTACAGAAATCACAAGGTTCTCTATATAGCTCTATTCTAGCAAAACAAACAAACAAACTACTAAAAAGTTTAGCAAGCAACTCAATACTTGTCAGCACCAGATCTAAAATGATGTGATCAGGTAAGACTTCTAGCATCAGTCTGTGTCTAATTATGGATGCTGGGTAAATACCCAGAAGAGAAGAGGTGAATCTTTTCGTGCCACCTGAAATTAAGGGCAGACCACAAGAAAACAGTGTAGCAGGTATGCTCGCTTTCCATTATTGCTTTGTTCGTATCCTCTACCTACTGAATACCAAGCAGTCTTCTGACTGGCATATTATTAGTCCACCTTTAAAACAAGTCAGACAATTGACCAAGAATCATTTGAGGCTGACGATGCTGCCAAATGTAGTAAAGGCCTCAGCTGAAATTCTCAGCAGGGTGTGAGTCTCTTAACTTTCATGTGGATGCCTTATTTGATTCAGTGTTCAGATCCAGTTCACTGATGCTGACTCTGTTCTGAGAAGTATTAGAAATAAAAGGGAAACAAAATTCTGGCAAATTGGCTGTAACTGTCTTTGTGTGGGATGCCCTTGAGAATTCCTTTTGATTATGTCAAACTGGATTTGCCAAAGCTGTAAGGGACATTCGGAAAAGTAGTTCTTGGCAGGAATAGATGTTAGATGTTTTCTAAGTCATTTCCATTGCACTTATCTGATTCTATGGCCTGCTTAACTTAGTTTTTCAGCCTTTTAAGTCATATACACCTGGTATTCCCACCTCTACAGCACTTGAGGATAAACGGTTACTGGAGTGTCCTTTTCATAAATCACGCGTTAGTAATTTTGTCAAGTAGAAAGTAAGTCCTTTTTGTTGTTGGTTTAAGAGACCAGCAACTATGGAAGGGATGTTTGTGCTGTGAGTTTACCAACTTTTAAATTACTCTTTAACTTTCTGTATGAGCTCTATGGCTACTTCCTAGATTTCCAGTATTTCCCCCCTTGGTTTTTTTCATAGCGGTTTGTACAAATCCTCACACTGTGCAAATTCATCCAACTTCTCCCTGGTTTTGTTGAGCATGATTTGACTTTGACCAGATGGCTTGTCCTCCTCCTGTACTTTCACTTTACGGTGCAGCGTAGCTCTGGGATGGCAGAGGAGAGGGGTAGCTGCTTGGCAGCTGCGCAGCTTGAACCTTAAGTATTTGTTTCCTGCAGTTCCTGTCAATTCTGTCAGTCTGGAGCTAACAGTCTTTGTGCTTCTCTCTGAGATTTGGCTTGCAAAAATGCAAGCTGGAAACCTCGGATTTAGTGCACTAGTAAGTTTTTGGTTGGTGTTTTTTTGTGGGTTTATTTTTTTTGGTGTTGGTCCCCCCGTCCCCCTCCCCCCACGAAAATTTAAAGAAAGCTTTTTTTTTTTAAATGACTGAACAAGTGTTTCTTTCTTAGTATTTTTTCACCTGTGTGCAGAACTTTATTCCTCTGTCTCTGTAAGGTAGCCTTAGATGTGAACCACTGTCATTTTTGATGGGGGGGTGCATATCTAAACTGTCCTGGAATTTCCTTTGCCTTGCACGCAGATGGAAGTCCACACTGAACTACTCTCATCCTTAAGGCAGTTTAAACTCTTACCTTAAGCTCTTTATGCACCTGTCTGGTCACACCATCAACTTGAACATCCCCTGCAGCCACACACCCTATTCTGAAATAATTGCCTGCCACTCTGGGAAAACAGCTTTTCTGCTGCTTTGCCATGTTGCAGAGTGACAAGGAGAGATGCTGGCATTTCAGCTTTCTGAAGAAGGTACAGAGATGTTTTCTCCAGCAGATAGAGCTGAGCTAGAAGTAACATGGAAACAGTACTAAAATACCGGTCAGAACTTATTACCCTTACATTGGAGAGGGTACATTTCCTCTGCAATGTGCAACACAAAATATGTTGCTAAGGGAAAAGTGTGATTTCATCTTTTCCATCAAAACTACCTTTCTCGTCCACAGAGTCTTTAAAATGACACATCCTTGCACAGTATATTTGATGACTTTCAGTAAATCTTTGCAACTTTGACCTCAAAACCAAACATTGTACCAGTTTATTCCTTTGCTGCCATTGAGGCAGCAGAACAGTGAAGGGGGAAGCTTGGTTCCAGTAACAGCCAATAGCAGTTAATAATCCTAATGAATCTTTTTTCTGCTTTTTTAGTCGAGAATATATTTATTATTTATTCCACTAAATAATCTAGTTAGTTGTATTCAAACCAGATGGAAAGGTAATAGGTAACAGATCTTCTTAATTGCCTGGTGATCTGGTGGGGAGAGGTGAGGCCATTGGTTTTGTTGTTTTTATCATGCAGAATCCCAAAAGTCCTCAGTTGTGCAGCTAATTTCATTTTTTTAACGTTAGTTTCCCCCCTCAAATATCTTTTTCTAAAGTCAGCACAGTTGATCTGGGGTTCATTGTGGAACAATGCATCGAGGAAGGCCCTTGCAGAGAAGTATCTAGAGAGGTTAGTCAGTCTTCCAAGACTTGCTTACTTTGTTTGAAGTCAATGCTATCTGACTTAGCTTAGATGATCTGGACCTAGGTTCACATCAAAGAGGGGCACTGTGATGACCTATTCGTGATGTCAAGCCTTGGAATTCAGGAAAAACACCTGATCCTGGATTGCTGTAGGAATTAAGATTTTTTTTTTTTTTAACTTGGACTGGGTATAGGGATAAGAGCAACTGAATTTATCTTTTAAAAAAAAAAAAAAAAATCTACATGATAGCCAGTTGTTTCATGCACATAGCATTGCTCCTAACCTTAGTAAATTCTGATCCAGAAGCATTGTGAGCATGTGTTTTGCCCATGGTGTCCTGGTCCTGGCTTTGCACAGGGCAAGCTTAGCCTCCACGCTAGAGGGGCCATGCTGCTTCTGGACTCAAGCTGCCTCTGAGATCAATTTGGTGGCATTATCTGTTTAATGATGATCATGTGGCAGCAGTCCTGAACTAACAAAACTGATGTATCTGATTTGTGTGTGCACAAAGTCAGTCAGTCTACAACCTGAATACATCATTTACTAGTAACTGAGCAATGACAATATCAGTTTTACCTGGTGAGTGTTTTATAAATACTTGCATGTGAGATGTGTGCTAATATTTAAAATAGATGCTGGCATGAATGTGAGTGGGTCAGGTCTCTGCATTTTTAAAGGAAACTGAAGAGTTCAGAGTTTCTGGCATGGATTCGTTTGGGGTTTTAAATTACTTTTTTCTGAAATTGTACATAGCTATAAAACTCAGTGGAAGTGTTTCTTAATAGAAGAGCTCTTCTGCTACAGGTGAGGATGCCTACATTTTGAGGCAGGGTATGCTTGTCTTTACTAGTTTTTCATAGCATTCACTGCAGAGAAAATTGGATGGTGACGTGATCTTTGTGCTCCTACTTGTGCATATTAATATAGTAAAGAGTACTTTCAAGTACTGTTGTCCCCCTTCATCTTTGTTTTCCCTTGTTCATATTTTCATTTTTCACTTTGTTCCATTTATCTGTAGCTATGTTGTCAAAATTTCTAGAATATAATAAGCTGTGTAATATTGTCATAGTGCTGAAGCTAATTTTAATTATAAACAGAGGATCTGAATCAACTCAAAATAAGCTGACAAGAATTGCTTTATGAGCCAGAGGGTGGAGGAATTCTGAAGTATGAGATGACAGTACAACATAGTCGTGCTTTGCTGAAATGGTCTGTCACTCCAAAACAGTATTTCCCTGTCAAACTGTATTAGTATATTACTACAATTTTAAAACAAACAAACAAAACCGCTAACTTTTACCTTGAGTGGTGCTGAAAAATTTTGATCCACCAGATGGCTGATGTGCATGCTGACAAGATTTCTTACCTATCTTTCTATGCCTGTCTGTGCTGCAGGTTTGTCAATATTAAGTGCAGATACAGGAATCTTAAAAGCAGTGAGGAGTTGGTCTAAAAAACCAAAACCCTTTTTATCACTAACCACATCAGAAGGAAATTTGAAAGTTCATTGGGCATGCTTATCCATACCTGTTCTTATTTTGCTCATCAGTACTTGAAATGCTTTTTTTTTTTTCCTAATTCATTTAAAACAGCTTGATTACAGTGTATTTTTTAAGTGTCTTATAGTTTCTGACTTATCCTGTCTTGCTCTTCTAGAAGGAGTTCTGGAAAGTCTACAAAAATGGACTTCAGGGAGAAAGTAACACAGGACATACCTGGTATTCATTTTACCTTGCATTTCCATTAATCATTGGCCTTTTTGTTATCCTCATTGTCATTTTTGTCATATGGAGATGCCTGTTTAAAAAGAAAATGCGTAGACAGTCGGTGTACGTGCATAGGGGAGCCCACGAAGCGATGGGTGATGGTGCTGTGGCTGATGGCAGAGGTCCACTTCCGCCGCCTCTCAGCATTGTTCATTCCCCACAGGAGGAAATGTATGAAGTCAGTGGGGTCTCTCCAGGAGGTCTGAGCTATACGGATGGACGGTCAGACTCAATATCCACAAGGCTCTCAAACTGTGATCCTCCTCCTTCATATGAGGAAGCCACTGGTGAAATCAGTATGAGAAGTGAAACTGAACAGCATTTAGATCCACCCCCGCAATATGAAGACATTGTGAATTCCAGTTCAGCCAGTGCGATTGCACTATCTCCTGTTGTCACCAGTACTAAGTAAAGCAAGAAGAATGCTACAGACTTTTAAAAAATTACTAATCATTTTGTAGCACTTTATCTTGGCTAATTATGCATTTCTATAATTTAATGGACTTGTACAATGAACTTCACTTTTGTTTTAGATTCACTTGTTCTTTGGGTTTGGGATTTTTTCCACTATGGCAGGTCTTTAAAAGATAAGGAGTCTGTATTGAGAGCATAGTGCAGGTACAAATGTGGTGCTCTGTCATAGTTCTCAAAAGTACCTCTGCTTTGAGGGATGTCACTGGTTTTATTCAGAACATTGTCCACATTCCCCACAAGATTTGTGGAATCCCCCTCCCCTTTCTTACTGCAGACTGTCAGAATTGCCTGAAATAGGGAATCCTTAAGCAACATTTTAGATAGACAGTTATTTGCACTGAAGGGGAGTGATTTTGCAGCATTGCCTCTTGTCTGGTTGCTTCCTTTCTCTCACTTGAATTTTTGTTACATGCTGCACCCTATCCTGGGCCCTTGGAAGGCTGAGAGCAGTATGCCTTTGTGTTCAAACCAGTGTCTCATTAAGAGTATGCTGGCATAATAGCAATAATTCCAGAGTCCTAGCAGAAGGGGTGTATTCTAAAGCTTTTGCTGTTACAACTCAAAATTCTGTAAATGTTCAGAAGCTAACAATTCAAGATACTAATTAGTGAATTTAATAGTGTACTTTTTGTCTGTGTTCTGCCTTTCCTCTCTGTTTTCCTATCTGTTTTTACTTGGGTATTCTACAAGTGAGAAGTGTGCATATGTTAACTTTAGAACTTGAAAGTTCATGCAACAGTAAATAATGAAATACTGAAATACTCAAGAGTGGATAAAATCCTGATCATAGTCTTCCTACCATAGTCTTCACTGGGACCAGGATATTATCCATAAACACATAAACCCAAAGGCATTACTTTCCTTTTTAAAAGGGAAAAAAAGGGAAAGCATTCAGTGTGTGTGACTTTTTTTTCCCCTAGCTATGAACTAAAAACCCCCTCCTCAAATCCTGATATTCTTTTGCCTCTTGCATACTTATATGTACCAGGTGTGCACCTTGTATTGGTGGCTGTGGAAATCCTTTGCAGAGAATATAGAAACCTTTTTCCAACAAATGTATTTATTGCTTATCCATTCCAACAAGGTGCTTCTGTTGCAAAAGTTAATGATATGTTATAATGAAATAAAACAAAACTACTTATTTTTCATTGTTTCTAAGAACAGTGTAGTGCTTTTATCCATGACATGAATTCTTAAAGTGCACTCCCTTCGCAGTGTATACAAGTCTTTTCACAGCTCTTAGCTTACAGGTGCCCATCAGAGTAAGAGGTGCTGGGAAGCATGTTAGTCCAGGTTGGCTCCAGACATCGTGTGGCCAGCTTGGCTCTGCTATCTCTAGTTGTGAGCTGTGGAGCCCACCTGACGTAGGGCAAAACCATGAGGAGCCACCATGTTTGTATTCCTAAGAACACAACAGAGGCATACCCCCAAGCATTAGTCTGGAGTGACTTTTTGAGGCTGAAGAGATCATAGAATCATAGAATGGTTTGGGCTGGAAGGGACCTTAAAGATCATTTAGTTCCAGCCCCCCAATTATGGTCAGGGACACCTTCCATTCGACCAGGTTGCTCAAAGCCCCATCCAACCTGCCCTTGTACACTTCCAGGGATGGGGCATCCACAACTTCTCTGGGCAACCTGTTCCAGTGTCTCCCCACTCTCATCGTAAATAATTTCTTCCTAATACCTAATCCAAATCTACCCTCTTTCAGTTTAAAACTGTTACCCCTCGCCCTGTCACGACACTCCCTGATAAAGAGCCTCTCCCCATCTTTCCTGTAGGCCCCCTTCCGGTACTGGAAGGCTGCTATAAGGTGTGGATGTCTGTCAGACTTGATGCGAGTTAGAGTAGAGGTTTGTACAGAATTTCAACCAACTGGTTTAGACACTGATGATAGTTAAGCTGGTGCAAGCTGGAGTGTGATGATTCTTTTTTCCCAGCTTGATTTAAAAGTTCATTGCTCAGTTTAGCTTGGGAATTTCATTTCAGTTTTCTTTCATCCCACACCAAGGTAGCGTGGCATTAGCTTTAGTATTGTCCTGTGTTCTACTAATCAGTTAGCACCGACTAAAATGTATTTAGCCCTGAAGGACTACTGTGTTATGTTGGCTTTCTTACTCCAGAAACCCAGACAGCATCTTGTCCCAAAGACCCCAGGTGAAATGCCAGTGCCATCCATTTGAAATTGCTGTTCATGTCTGGTGTCTGCCGTCTCATGGGGGCTTGGCCCATCTTTTCCCTAAGGAATTTTACAGAAAGCTGCTGAAAAGAAAGATATGCTCATACATGGGTGTGTATATGCACACTTCTGTAAGAATTTGATACAATGTATTGACAAAGGAAGTAAGAGGTTTATGATTAATTTTATGTTCTCATTTTTGGCAAAGAGTAGGTTGCCTAAGTTGTCTACTGGGGATCTTCAGTTGCTAAGGCAAATTGTATTAGAGTTAATGGATGAACTCCAGGCCAAACTGTTGTCAAAAAGATAACTCTTATTTATATTTATTATTTATAATAGACATTGGGCAGAAAAGTACAATATGTTTTGGACACTCTTAGTAAGAATTGCCTGGGTCTTGTTTTTTGGACTGTCTGACCTTTTCTTTTGAAGTCGTTTTAGCTTTTGCGTGTCCTGAATTGCCACTTGTAGAAGTTAAAGCTCCTTTTATACTGAGCAACAGTTAATATACTGCTTCAGGCAGACGTTACCAAAACAAAGTGCCTCATCTCAACATGCAGGAACCACCTCAAAAAGAGCTGGTATTTCAATGTCCGTGCCATATTGGCATCTCCTGTGCCTGCCAGCACAGCTAGTAGTTTTAGCAAGTAACTTTTTTTGTTTGGATATAAGACTTTCCTGTAGGAAATGCATGGAGATCACCCATTTCATACTAGGTCATTCAGCAGCTGTCATCATCCCCTGAACATGGGCAGTCTAGTTTAGAGATGAGTAGAGATGAGCTGGATTTTCTTCTCCCCCCCCCCCTTTCTTTTTTATTACTTTATATTCCACTACAACTTTTAATGGCTTTATGTTTCTGGCTCTAAGTTGAATATGTTGTTGTATCCTGTAGATACTTTCATGTGCAATGCAAAAATGATGCTTGTCTTTCCAAAAAAGCCACCACCAAATATCTAAAGTGATCCATGAGTTGAATTTATTGGGCTATGCCTTTTCCATGTACATGAGCATGAAAGCCATTGTGGGCTATAAACTTATGTCTTGGTGAATAAATTTCATAATTAAACAAAACTTGTGTGGGACAGTTATCCAAATGTATTTCCTCTAAGACATGAACAGCTTTCTCCACGTTGTAATAATGTCAAATTACAAAATACTTTGTTCTGTTTTGTGAAATGTGGGAAAATGTCTTGTGACTGGCTTTTCTAATCAGATTGAAAAATAAAATTTCATTTGTACTGGGTTTTTATACAGCTTTTTTTGCAGATCACTTAGTAGTTTTACCTATCCTGTAATTGCATTGTCCTGCAATAAATACTATAAATTTATAGTTGTACCTCTAAAGGTTTTGTAAGTCAGAATGCAGTACTATCTTGACTGATGACATGAATAGTCAGGATACTGCCTTTCCCGCTTCTGAATGTAACATTGATTTTCATCTTGTATTAGGATTGAGATGATTCATCTACTAAAACTAACTTACATTTAAGTGTTGCTGTTTTAAGAAATCATGGGAATTAATTATTTGCTTAAATGATATTTAGCATTAATGGAGGTTGTTCTGTCTTCACTGGATGTAAATAACCTCTGATTACAGTATTACATATTTTAAAGGGGTTTGGTTTACATTAAATTATCCTATTTAAACATTTTTGCCTATGTTTATAGAAAATTTTTTGTAACATTTGTTTTTGGATATGCTAAATAAAATTTTTTAAGATGCCGCATGTTTCAAAATTTCAATTCTACACAACTGCAGTTTGAATTAACTTTGTGTATTTAAGTGATACTCTTCATTTCCATTGTTTTATGTACTTGATCACTTGCAGTGAATCAGTTGTTTTCTTTTGATAACTTAACATAGAAATACAGTTGGGGTTTTTTTTGGTTTGTTTTTTTGTTTTGTTTTGTTTTGTTTTTTTTTTTTTTTCAAAAATCAGGCTCATTTTTAATCAGATTTGAGAATTTGTTTATTTTCCATTTTTTAAGAAAATACATTTGTTGTAGCCATAACTAAGTAACAGTCAGAGGTACAAGGAAAGCAGAAATTATTACAATAAAATGAAACAGTACACTCTAGCAAAAAATGTTTAAGTCAGGGGACTTAATTTCAAAGTTGGCTTCAGCCATTTGAAAGAAACTGATTGTAAAATTTTACGTCAGCTCTGTGAATGATGCATTGATAGCAAACAAGAAAAAAACCCAACCTTGCATAATGATCCCTGCTGGAAACTAAAGATCTCCATTCCAGTCCAGACAAACTTTGCATCATCCTTTCTCGCTCAGCTGCTAGTAAATAGCATAATATGTCCCTGGTATTTTTTCACTAGTTTACTGCGTGGCTGGAGTCTGTTGGAGATGTTAGTGAAGCCCGATAGGAGGTACGTATCTTAGTTTCATGAACACGAGCGCAGTTTTGTACTGGTCATAACAAACGTGCAGAAAGAGTCACCTGAAGCAGCAAAGTGTGTGTGACTTCCCAAGCCGTCATGTGCCTAGTGTAGCACCTTGCTCCCCTTGCTGAGCTTCTATTTGCGTAGCTCGGACCAAGGCCGTACAAACAGAACGCTCTGTGTTCGGTTAAGTGGCATTTGCTGTGCATATACACGTTCAGTGTCCTGACCATACATCCATCAGCATTGGCTAACGTGTTTGCACATGGTTCAATGCATGATTGCCTCTGCATGCCTGGCTTCTAGCTATTGAAACGTGGTGGGTATAATGTTAAACTGGTATCATGAATCTCGGTGTCTATAAAAATCATCGCGCCGGATTACTAGTGATGAATGTTCATTATTTATTGTTTCGTATGCCCTGAACGCTGTTCTCTGCCGCTCTAAATCACACTGATAGATTCCTTTTTATCTTCTGCATAATGTGAGCTTGGTAAATATTTCCTAGTGCTACTTGCTGATTTTTAAAAAGAAAAACCATGTTCAGCCGAAAGGAGCGAGGTGACATCTGAACTATTTTATTGCTTGCTGCACACACGTTTGATTGATTTGCTACAGGGTAATTGAACTTTGAGCTTTGCCGGAAAGTTGAACTATGCTTTTCTTCTGCAGTGGGATCTCGGTAATTGTATTTTTGATTTGGCAGTGAGTTATTGAATGCTAAGTAACAAGTCAGTGCAAGAAAGGCCTTGCCTATATTCTCTTGATTGTATATATTATGCAGCATTTGATTACCATTTAGTGCTCTGCAACAATGCTTGCTGTAATATTAGGACCCGTGTTCTCTTTCCCTGTCCTGTCTCAGCATATCATGCAATAAAAATACACTGACTGCTGTGCTGTTTTCGCCTGTCTTAGAAGCAACGAAACCTAAGAATCAAAACAAAACCTTTTAGCGTGACCTGCCGTTTCCTTCTCCAGTTGGAAGCTTTGTGTGTACCTGTGTGGCTCCCGGGGTTAGCCGAGGAGCTTAAAGCAAGACGGAAACAAGTACTCAGAAAATTTATTTTGATACTCCCAGCAAGGAAATTTCTGCATAGGGAGTAATCTGTACCAGACCGTCTCCCTGGCCTTTCCCATCGTGTAGGATGTGTTTTCCCACAGAACAGACCCTGGACCAATTCCATAGGTCAGAGGCTCCCAATTTGATTTTTCTTTATTTTCTTACTCAACTGTCGCCGCTGGCAGTGGCACAGGGCCCACTCTTCGCTGTGCGCAAGGACTCAAGTTGTTTACTCAATGACTGCATACTGCAAGGTCCGTATATACGAGGATGTGGGACCCACGCTTGCCTACTTTCCTTTCCTTGTCCCCTTCCCTTGCTGGCTTGCTCACACCCCATGCAGTATTTCCGTGCCGGACAAACACAGCTGAGGGGCTGAATGCCGGCATTTGGGGCCAGGTGCAGGCATCAGTCTGCTGTGACAGGCAGCGAGGCACAGGCTGTTACCACCTGTGGCCTTTTAACTTCCAGTCTTAATGCAGCCACCACAAAGGTATCGTTTCAAAGATTAAAACCACTGCAGACAACATTTCTTGCCAGGATTTTCTGTGAAAAGTGATACTGTCAGAGAATAGCAAGGACAATTAGACCAGCTCAAAAATTTTCCCTGTCTGGTACCCCTAAACTGTCTTATCACAAGTCATTTATTTCCATTTACTATTAGAATTGCTGTTATTTTTTATTTCTTTCGTTTTTGTATTGTCTGCTTTTCTGTTCATGGTTCTGTTGTAACCACAGATTTTTCCTTACAGGTGGATGAAGATGAAATGTATCTGCCCTCTAAAAGAAAACCTCATGCATGAGAGTTGGTCAGACTACATTTTTCACACGTACCCAATTCACCAGAGTTTTAAATAAAACCAAAAAGTTCCACGCTGATGTCTGCTGTGTCTCCCAATAGTGATACTTACACCTCGGTATCCCCTTTTCTCATGCAGTCTTGTGGGCTTGCGTTCCTGAACATTAGGTTGGTGTCTCTAAATGCACTTCTTCCATCCAACAGCCATGTGAAATAGTGGTTTGGATCATTTCTAACTCACCTACAACTTCAAGAGTGCTAGTAAAAGTATGAGAGGCCGGGCACGCTTGCACATTCATTTGCTAGTAGCGTAGGCAGCAGTAAGCCAATTCCTCTGCGAAAGCACCTGACAAGTGGGGAAGGTTGAAGGTTAAGAATCAACTTTAAAATGAAAACAGCTGCCTTCCGTGCAACAAAATGCTGACCCCAAACCGAAGACTGACTCTTCTGCCCTGGGCGGTCCCGCTGCATCGGAGGGGGTTTGGCACAGGCCCAGAGATCTGCGGCACGGCTGCTCGGGCTCTGCGGGCAGCAGCCCGTCTGCCGGCATAGCGAGGCTGGTGGGCAGGGAGAAGGTCCGTCGTCCTGACAATTAGCACAACCCAGTCAATTGTATGTTGGTCCGTCTGTGGGTTTTGCCCACAATAAGCGTATTGTGATGTTTTAAGGTTCTGTTCTCCGCCCGGGGGTGCTCACCAAAATTTGAAGTGTGGGGGCAGCTGAGAACAAAACGTTGCTTGAACGTCTACGTGGCCCTAATGGTCTCCAGGGCCTGGTGCTAGGAGCACCAGTGAAGTTTACTGGCCTACAGTAGGCCAGGAAAGCCCTACTCTCAGTAAAGTTCTAAGTGGCTACGGGAATTGGTATTAACACTTACGTAACTTTTTTACTCTCAGTGTGAGCTCCAGAATTTTTTTTTTTTAAGTTTAATAACGTTTGCAAAATGAAAGGATGTCTAGCATGTTTAGTCAGATATGTCTAGTAACGGGGAAAAAGCTAGATGCTTCGTTTTTCTGTTTCTGGGTGGGGTTTTTTTTTTTCCTCTTAACTTGCTGATTTTTGCATTTTGTTTAATAACAGTGCTGAATAATGATACCACCTTGTTCTGTTCCCCCTAAAATCTTTCACATGCTCTTTTATCAAAGTGCATAAAAGTTGATATTTTTATTGTGCAGATTCTTTAGAAGAAATGTAGGTTTGGAAATAATTTCTAATGTTATGTTCTCTTCGATAATTTTTTTCAGCCTTGTGAAGTATTATTTGTAGCTCAGTTTCCCTTTTCTTACCTATTTGTGCTGCCACCTTCATTACCTTTCAGCCTTTCCACACAGGCAGCTTGGCTCTGTGAAAATGCTACCATCTCCCCCATTGGCAGGAGAAGGGCTTAAAAAAGGGTTTTCTATCTTGCACAGGGCTTTCAGATTTCAATATTTACCGTTCTGCATCAGCACAACATTGACAGCCTGAAGACTGTTCACAAAATCATGCTACCAGTGCCAAAACACTCAGTGGCTTGGGGCTGTCGGCAAATCCGCAGCCCGTGAGGAAGGCTGGTTCTTGCCCTGACCTTGCCATTCACCCGTGGCCCTGGAGCAAGGATTTGAACTTGGGTTTCCCCCATTACAGGGCATTAGGCTGCTTTGCACATTAGGCTAGGCTAGCAGTCTTCATCTTTTTCAAACTTCAAAATCCCTTGATATTTCCTATAGTATATGCGGATTTCTGGCTATAGTGAATTTAAACTACTTACCATAGACTTAATTTACTTATTAGCTGCTTCTGGGTTGTTGGAAAGCAGACCAGTATTTTTCTGTTAAGGAATATCACAGGGGTAGGTCTGAGCCGCTCCTCTTGGGTTTTTTGTATGCTGGTGACACCAGCCTTCCTATTATACTTTTTGGATCACAAATTCCATCTGGAACCTGAAAAGTCTTTGTCAGTGCAGGTTTTGTTGCTTGTTTTTGTCAGAACTGGCATGGTCCCATGAGCAATTTTAGCTTCACTGAATTACTCTTCAGTATAGAAGAGTTTATTAAAAAAAATCCTGGGCAGCAGTAGTTGACGGTTATATGATTGACTGCAGTGATGTCTCCTAGCAACTTGACTGAAAAAAGATCATCCCACATTGCTCATTTGCCCAGAGATTTCCAGACTGCTGTCTAAAAAACATGTTTATCTTGATGAGGCTGACAAAACCATCTCACTTCGCCAGTGCTCCCTGCACCAAATTTTGTGCCATACTGTTGAAAAGGCTTCTCCAAGAGCAACATTAAAGGTATAAGCCCCATTCTCAGACTCCTGTTTCGGGGGCAAGACATATGCAAAATGCCCTCCCAGGCAGCTGAGCAGCGCTACCCCACATCACCGAAACATTCACTTCCCTCTGGCCTGCCCTTCCCCAGCAGCTCTTCTGTGCCAGGGCTTGCAAAGGAGAGAGACCCGTGGGGTTCATTTTGCTGTCAGACGCAGGTTTTCAGAGTGAGGTGCAGCCTGCAGACCTTTCATCTGGCGTCTCCTCAAATGATTGGCTTGCTGATAGTCAACATCATTTTGATAATCCTTTCTTTTAAAGAGATTGCTGCTGTTAGTTGTGAACAAGTGCTCCTCTTCTACAAGATCTCACAGGTGAGATGCTGCGAGACACTGCCCTGCCATCCCCCTTCTCCTCATGGCATTCCCCTCTGCTTTCTCAGATAGCCTCCTCAGGCTGCGATGACACTGTATGTCACCATCACAACCCCTGTCTGTGTTGATCTCAGGCTGGCTAACATTCAGCATAGCCGTGATGGAGGCACTGCTGGGTGAGAGAGGTGGCAGAGAGATGCAGTATCTGACATCCAGGCAGATGTCAGATGCTGCCTGAAGAAGGACGTCCGGCATCCACGGAGAGCTCAGCGACGGGACGTGTTCCTGGCGCGCAGGCCGCTGCGGTGCGTGCCCTGTGGTAGCAGCCGCTCTGCCTGGCCTGCTAACTGCATTTGACCATGAAGTAATGCCTCTGAGAAGCAGACGCTGTCACTGCTTAGAGGCCTTGTTTTGCTGCAGCACCAGCCTATGGTAACATGCTCTGCATGACCAAAGCTAACGCGGGAAGAACTGCTCGGCTACGGGTGAGACGCGTAACTGCAGGGCTGTGAGACCTGCGCGGGCTGCCCGTTGGCCTGAGGTAGCCGTTCTGCTTTACAAACCCCTAAGCTGCCGTGGACCGCTCTGCTTGAGACATCACTTCTCTCCTCGTGCCATTCCCCTGCAGCTACAGGTAGCAACATCTTAGTTGGATTTGTGCTGCAAAGGAGGTTGGGTGAGCAGCAAAAGCTTTCCAGGTCCGTGGAGTTGCCTCTCTTTCTCTTACTCATGTGGCCTTAATTTTAATTTCTTGGGGGCATGTTGTAAAAGCTGCATTTTTTTACATGGCTTTGAAGGGACTATAAAGAAATTATGTGAGGGTGCTTTGGGAATGTTCCTGCCGTCACTGTCCAGTGCCTGTTGCAAAATATTTTCTTCACTTTGTTATTAAAGTGCTGGCAGGTGAGTTAATTAATTTTAATCGAATACTAAGGGTGGGGTTTGCAAGTCTAATTATTGGAAGGGCACTCAGAAATGTTAAAAGGTCTCTTTTAATGCCAAATCTAAAGAAAGTGATACAATTAAATAATGGTCTTGTCTTTTTATTAATAATAAAAAAAAAGAGAGAAAAAGAAAAGGAAGAGGCCAGGTCAACTGAAGCAATTACACTAGTAGTAGTACAGGAGTGTTAGAAGTCCTCCAAAGCCCTTGGTTTTGTTCGTGTACACATACCTGATATCTTTATAACTTCATTGTCTATATTTGGATCAAGTTAACACACACTTCTCTGTTTTGACTTGGCCTGCCTTCATGCTGCAGTCCCTATCAAGACACTCAGCAAATCCACGGCGGGGAGATCATCAAAATGGGGATATTGGACCAGTCATACAGTACCAGCCACTCTCAAGGGCAACCAGAGATACTGGTCCGCTAAACTGGATGGGCCAGTGCAGGCACTCGTGGTATCTGCGTGAAAGAGTCAGTCTCCGGAGAGGGCTGGCTGGCGGCTTGTTGGCGTGCAGCGAGGCAGTGGGGAGGGAGGCGTGCGGGAACGCTGAGGTTATCCCAGCAAAGGTGCAGGGATTGTCTGACCTGGTAGGTATTTTCATTCCTTAGGTTTTTTGAAACCACCTCCCTCCTCCTTTGGTGGTGTGTATAAGGCTATCTCTCCAGGGCAAGTAGGTAATGTGTCCCCTAAAGCCAAGAGGTTTGCAGTGTTTTTCTTGTAGGAGAGAATAATTTCTGTCATCAACATGTCTCCCTGTCATTTCCCTTTTAAGGCTCTGTCTGTAACAAGAATAGTTTGGCCTGCCATATTTCACCTTAAGAAATCAACAGAGTGGTGGAAGCTGGATTTCTACATATGTTTATGTATTCGGGTATCAACTCCGCTCTGTCCTGGGTATGAGAATACTCCGAGGTTAGACTAGCAAGTTCTTGTACCTGCCTCTGGCCTTAAATGATTAGATGTGTTGAACGGTTGACTCTTGCTGTGGTTGAAAAGAAATGATAAAGAACTGAGGAGAGTTAAATCTTGCTTTATTTCAGGTATTTTCCCTTCAGTCATGTTCCTCTTGAACTGAACATGCTTCAGAACATCTCTTCACAGATTAGGCTTTCTTTTTTATTCTAGCCTATACCAAAGTAAATTTATAATAGAAGTTTTTCTTTCACTTGTGTGTAACCTGGAGAAAGATTCTTTCAGCTGGTAGTTTGACTAGCCTTACAAAGAACAGAGTTGAGCAATTTTGTCTAATCGCATCATGTCGGAAAAGCTGTATTAAGCTTATATTAAGAAATGAAAAGATTAAAAATTCAGTGGTTGTGCACAAGTCCATTCTCATTACATCTTTCCAAGTAACTATTTCAAGCTTTTATCTGTTGTTGAGCTTTGTTTCTATCGCTAATAAAACCAATATGAGACAAATAATGAAATATCGATTCAGCAACTTGAAGCTTTTTAAACTGCCATTTTATTCAATGCATCCATAGGCAGTGCAGCAGAATGAAAGTTTTATTGTAGGCTGAATGAACCTATTGGTTTGAGCGTGCCACGATGAAATTGCAACACAGCAATAAAATTGCAGGGCACATTTATGCCATCTGTTTCACAGTGGAAAAACAAAGAACATTTTGGTGATGGCCCCAAACAATAAATCTGGATTTAGAAAAGAAAAACAATTGGAGCTTGTAATGTTAGGAACAGCCTAGGATGTTACACATCCTCCTTCCCCCACTGTTTCTCCGCTGCAAAGTTCTCCCAAGTGTTTCTTGGTTTAGGCATCCTTAACTGTTATAGTCTGCTGGGTTAAGGGCTCTAAAAAACATCTTCAAGTCACAGAACACTGATTCAACAGATGTCTGCCTCTTCTTATCTTGTCTCTTGTTTTTAGCACCTTGTCATTTTTGGAGTGGGCAGGAAGGAAGGCGGCGGTCAAGGTGCATCGCTCCACGACTCGTCAGTGGTAGGAAACAGCGTTAAAAGGTCACGATCTATTAGCAGGAGGCAAGCATGAAACAAAGGTTTTGTTCAATCTTCCACCAAAACAATGTAAAATCTAATAGCTAAGCCCTGTGTTATCAGAAAATGAGGCAACTAGATTACTGTAAATCATAGAGTGTATGCAGGAAAGGTGTTTTCCCTGGGAAATCAGGGATGTAAGATGAGAGGTATCTCTTATTCTGACCACTCTTCAAACATTCGATATTGTGGCCCCTGTATTTTTAAATATCTTGTGACTTTAAAGAAGGGACCATAAAATACTGTCCTTGTAGCTACTGAAATCTGTAGATACAGAATGTGATTAAGATGGGTAATAAATCTTTATTTTAATTATTTTTGTTGCAAGGTTATAAATGTTATGGCATATCTACCTAGTAAGAGATAAAAAACCCCACATCTTTCTTCTTTGGTGGGTGGGATCTCTTGCAGGGAGTTTCTGCACAGTTTCTTGCTGTTTTCTGTGTGTCCCCTTTCCCACAACAGTCCTCTGTAACGTACCTGGATGACCTTCTGTAATGGTATCTGTTCAAAGTCTGTGTGTTGACCTTTTGGGGGAAGAAAGAAGAAGACAAAAGGTGTCAGGGTTGTTGAAGCCTCTGGTTTCTGGTCCAGCTACAGCACTATGATCACCTCGGGGCATCTGTGCACACTCCCAGTGGCAAAACCCCTCTCGGGCGTGTCCTCCTCAGTTCAGCTACGCGTCCCCAATTCCTCATCCTGGTTCCTCGGCCTGCCAACGCGTGGTGAGCACGCACTTCCCTGCAGCCTCCCCCACAGCCTGCTGCTCTGCAGAGTCAGACCTTCCTAGATAATCGCTGTGAGCGTACCGTCAACTTCTGCGAAGGAGGTTTTCATCCTTACCCAGCTCTCTCCATCCGGCACCTAGTTACCTGCCTGGCACAAATCGGTGCCTGTCGGGTTTTAAACGAGAGGGATGGAAGCAGCTGGGCTTGTTTGTGTTTAAGCTGCAGAAGGCACAGTCTTCATTTTTTATAGTGTTCGCCAGTTTTAAGATGAGAGCTTGAAAAATGCCATTAAAATGAAGAATGGTCGCAAGGTAATAAAGAAACAATCTTCTCGCTTTAAGGACTTGAGCTAAAAGCTAAATGACTGTAGTGGCTCAGATTGTAAAAGCAGTGGGAAATTTAATGAACAGTGACCCCACAGGAAAGTCAATCTGTCTGTTAATGTTTAGTTTTGTCATTTCTTCTGAAAAGTAATAAACTTCTATTTGCTAATCTATTGGTTATGGAACCTGGGGACAGGCTCCCGTTGAGCTTAACTCTGCCAATCTGTCTCAGCTGAAATTACTGACCTTCCCGGTGCAATAGGTAAACATCCCAAGCAAGAAATAAGTATGAAGGTACTCAGGAAAATAGTTATGGTTGTGGGGAAAGGACGTTGTCATGAACTTGACTGCCAGAGCTCTAAATAGTCTGCAAATTCCCCTAATATTGAGCCAATTCGGCCAGTTAAATTATTTGAGATGGGCAAAATCTAAAGAATGAAACTGTGATTAATTAGTGGTAGCTGATGCCCCAGTTCTGTAACAAGCCATTCATCCAGATGCTGTAGGATACTTATGGCAAATCTCATAGCAAAGGTGGTAATCAAATAAGAGATAAAAATATGAACGTTTTTGCTTATGTTTAGCTATGAAGAACATGCATTTACTTACCTAGGTAGCGGGAAGAGCATATGTAAAGAGGCACCTTGAAGCTAGCTAATTTAAAGAAGTGTATTTTAGCTACAGGCTAAAATAATTCAGCTAAAAGTCGTGTGTCTGTGCCCTTTGCGGTGCAACAAACCTTTGTAGAGCAGGAAAGCCGCAAACTTTGGATAGCACCATCCGCACAGGCTGCTGTGAGTGCAGGCCTGGGAGAGGCTGGAGAAGCCATCTGCTCCTGTCCCCTGCCACAAGGCAGAACCAGCCCTGTCCTGTGAAGTTCTTTTATTTGGGTTAAAGTTTCAGGTTGGCTTTGTTTTAATCTTTTCTGCTTCTTAAATCAGAAGCTGATCCTGTTTGGTTATCCTTTGTGACCAGCATGTCTGAGTGGCCTTGCACAGCAGATGTCCTGTGAGAATGGGACTGTGCATGGGTGGGATGTGACTTTGGAAGTGGCTGAGCTGACAAAACTCTTCAGGCTTCACCACTCTTCTGGGGTTTTTTTCTCCAGTTAAATAGTGGGGATTATCCAGAGTCCAACCTCTACACACGCACATCCCTCACAGTGTACAAATTTAACTGGAGATTTATGAATTGGTTACGCACTGCATGTCACATTAAATTGGTATTTTCTTCTTTATGATGCTTTAATAAAAAATGTGCAGCTCTGTTTACATATGTGTCTCACAGATAAAATTTCTTTAAAGTCTACTCAAGTTTATTTTGGCTTAAGAGCCTATTGCAATTTATGGTCAAATATATAACACAAATAAAACTTTACATTTAAAAAGTTATAAAGCTTTTTATAGTTTCCATCTTTTTTCCCCCTTTTCTCTTTTTTTTGTTGCTGGCTGGCATTTGGTTCTGTGGGCTGGAAAAACAGTTTTCCCTGATAGTAATGTCCTTTTCCATTAAGCAAATCTTGTTGATGTAAAGGAAATTTTCCAGCCAGCAGTTTGCTGTTGCTAAAGTACAGTGAAAAGTTGGTAAAAAAAGTCTGGAGAAGGCCACTCTTTTCCTGAAAAGCAATGAACCTATAAAGGGTTGTACTGGTCTTCAGGCTGTCCTGCCACAGCAAGGGCCAGCAGCAGGGCAGGGACCCCCCCCCGCAGCCCCGGGGCAGAGCCGGGATGGGGATGGTGACCAGGGACCACCGCAGACCCCAGGGGCCACTGGGCACGGCCGGGGATATGGGGCAGCTCCGAGGCCAAGCTGGGATGGGGATGGTGACCAGGGACCACCGCAGACCCCAGGGGCCACTGGGCACGGCCAGGGATATGGGGCAGCTCCAAGGCCGAGTCGGGATGGGGATGGTGACCAGGGACCACCGCAGACCCCAGGGGCCACTGGGCACGGCCAGGGATATGGGGCAGCTCCAAGGCCGAGCCGGGATGGGGATGGTGACCAGGGACCACCGCAGACCCCAGGGGCCACTGGGCACGGCCAGGGATATGGGGCAGCTCCAAGGCCGAGTCGGGATGGGGATGGTGACCAGGGACCACCGCAGACCCCAGGGGCCACTGGGCACGGCCAGGGATATGGGGCAGCTCCAAGGCCGAGCCGGGATGGGGATGGTGACCAGGGACCACCGCAGACCCCAGGGGCCACTGGGCACGGCCAGGGATATGGGGCAGCTCCAAGGCCGAGCCAGGATGGGGATGGTGACCAGGGACCACCGCAGACCCCAGGGGCCACTGGGCACGGCCGGGGATATGGGGCAGCTCCGAGGCCGAGCCAGGGACCTCAGCAGGTGAAGCGGGGGCAGTGGGGTCTGCTCGCAGCCCGGGGCAGAGGCCCCCGATGCTCTTCCTCACCAGCTTTCCCCACTGGAGCCAGCCCTGGGCAGGGGCTGCAGAGCCCCAGGGTGCCCCAGCCCTGGCTCAGGCAATGGCTTGATCCCCCAAACCAGCAGGATCCTCCTTTCGGTGCCGCCTGTTGCCTTCTGCCTACTCCGTACGGGTGCGACAGGGCAGACGGGAGGATGGCAGCCCCCCAGCCCAGCCCTGCTGTGCCTTTTGCTTCTTTGGCACGCCTGGGCACAGTCCTGATGCGCCGCTATTTTTACTCATGCTTTAATCTGCTAAGCATTCTTATCAGAAATATTTTCTCTCTCTTTGCCTTGGCAGCGTCGTGCGTGTTCGGTGTGTGCAGCCAGCAGCAGCCGCTCCGTGCCCCCCGCTTCGTGCTGCCCCGAGCGGCTGCCACACCTTTTTCTGAGCAGAGTTTCCTGGTGTCTTTTCTGAAGTAAATTTGGAAACTACAGACTTACTAAAGATCTCTTTCAAATACATCTCGTGTAGAAAGATACCACATCAGACTTCTCCGTGAGTGTACGGTGCCTCTCCGGGCCAGCAGAAAAGCCGTGGGCAGCAGAAGTGCAGAGGTAACAGCACTCCCTGCCTGTCCGCGGTGTCCAAGGGAAAGAAAAAACAAAAATGAGAGTAAATTAATTTTTAATTTTTCATGATGGCAGCACAGCCACTTCTCACAGCGGGGCACAGGATCATTAGAGACTGACCTGTCCTCGTCTATACAGAAGCACTTGCTTCATCCAGGCAGTTCTCCAAGTGCAGAGCTTCTCTCCCACCCGCTGAGACTCGCCGCCTCAGCGCTGCCGCAGTCTCCGGGGCATAAATGACTCTTTGCTTTCCACCATCTTCACTCCCACCCTCGGAGGGCGGCAGCACACCCTCACAAATAATGACGGCTTAGCGTACGTGTCTGACGCGCTGTGTGCAGGGCAGCACGTACGTCAGCAACGATTTCACGAGCAGTGACTAATCAAGCTAGTTACTTCCTCCATTCCACAGAGCTGCCTGATGGTTTACAGCAATTAAATAGCATGATATGTGGGAGAAGCACTTATAGTAACGTCTAGGCCATGATAAAGATGTTGACCTTTTTGTGGCCATGGGCCTGGCACAACCTGCACCCCGGTCCCTGTTGCCGCCTGCCTACGCCGGCACGCTCGGCTGCAGGCTGATCAGCCGGTTTGCTCTGGAGGAGTCGGTCCTGCCAAGGCTCCCTGCGTCCCTGTAATGTCCTCCCTGCCTTCCTGTCCTCATCATCTGCTGCTCCTCCTGCTGCAAACAGTGCAGTCATAGCCTGTATGGTCCTTTATTGCACCTTACTTATTTATTCATTTTAAGCATTTGCTTGTAAGAAAGTGTTTCCTCCTTCCAACAGCGTTAGTCATAGCATTTCTGATGTGGTTCGTCTCTCATTTACCTGTCAAAATCTGGTTAATGACTCTGTGTTCTCCTTTCTAATAGCTGGTGACACTGCAAATCACTACCAGGGCCTGGAGCTGGCAAGTAACTTCTGTGGAACACAAAGCAAAGACAAATCACTCATCTAGAACTGAAACACTCAGAAGAAAAACATTTCAGCTGCATCTGATAAGACAGCTGCAAAATACACACGGTCTTTCGGAATACACGACAGAATATGAAATACATGGGAAAAAACCAATTTCGGGATGGCATTATCAAAAATGTTTAGCATATGGTTAGCAGTTTCCAGTCAAGTGGAAGATAAACCTTTTATAGACTGCAGCAGGAGCAGTGATTTGCTATCAGTGGCACTTGCAAAAAGCGCATTCGGATCAACCAGGTTAGGAGGTGATACAGAAATCTGTCAGCTAAACAAGGGAGGCCGCAGACCTGAGGGCGAGATACAAAATAAGGGATGTAATTGCGTAAGGATCAATGAAAGTAAGGGCGTGAACCTATAGAATGTTATTCATAGCGTTAGTCCTATTAAAACGACTGATAAATGGGCTGCCCCCTGAGGATGAGCTGTAGCCCTGAGCCTCCAGTTTCGTTGTCTTATAGAGTGTCTGAGAGATGAAAAAACCCAAAGTCGTCTTCCCATGTTTAGCTGTCCTAGATTGGATAGCAGCAGAGGGTCATATTAGCTTCTGTGAGATGAAAGAAATTTAATGCATACTGATTATATGTTACTGCTATAAGCAAAATAGCAACACTTGAGAAGAGTAAATGCTCTTTCTATAAATACTGTGCATATACTGGAGAATGAAATGCTCGGTTCAAGAGCCGGAGCCTTTTTGGAAGGCCGGGACGAGCAATGGCTGTTGCTCTGTTGCCCTCTCGTGGGGCCAGCCAGGAACCGGCACTGGGCAACCTCCGCGCCGGGGCTGCCGCCGGCCTCGGCTGCCGGGCGGGTGATGGCCTGCCGGAGGGAGTCCGGGGACCTCCGCCTGGTAAACAGCCAGGCAAATAAATCCTCCCCCCCCCAAATCTTCTGTTTCTGCATTTCTGCAGAAAGCGGCTCCCAGGCTAGGTCCCTACTGGAACTGCAAAGCTCGTCCCAAAGCATCAAAACAATAGGCAGTCCAAATACGGTACACCTCCTCTTCCCAATCCTCCTTCTGTGGGACTCCACGTAGCAAACAGTAATTAAAAAGCGGGAGGATGAACAACATTATTCCGTGGCAGAGTGCGTGGATAAAGTGCATGCCAGAAGTGAAGCGAGCGTAGTAGGGATGAAAGTCTGCAGGCAGATCCATTTTGCCCTACTGTGAATGATGCCATCTATCACACAGATTGCTGCAATTGCCTCCCACGTTGTTATATCTCATCTCTATTCTGTGCTCTCCTTCTGGGAATTTTAAAGCAGCGTTTTCCTGTCTAGCCAAGGTGCTTTTGTCACCCGCACTGAGAGCGCTGTCTGAGTGCCTCATGGGCTCTGAAATATTTATCCTCTCACTTTTCTTGTCAGGTAAGGAAATTCTCCATTTTGCAGATGACAAAGTGGGGCACACAGATTAATTCGCAGATCCAAAAAGAGATTTATGCATGCAAAGTGGTGCTTAGGCAGAATTTAAGAGTCTGTATCCAAAATGCACATTGCGAAAAGCCCCATTCAAGGGCTGGAGGGGTCTGCTGGCATGCAGGGAGTTCCCTTCCCTGCCCGAGGGAGAGGAAAACTGACAGCGGTTCAGCTCCTTGTTATGAGCCATTTATTTCTGTATATGAAATAGAAGTTCCTAAATAAAACTGCATTCAGCTAGGACTTCACATGCAGCCTGTGCTACTAGCAATCATGTTGGGGTGGAGGAGGATGCACAGCCTGCAAAGCTCCCGGAGGGGAAGGAATCAAGATAAGGTCTTGTCTTGTCCTACCCTGCTGTGACCAGCTGAGGGAAACACTTCCTCCCTTGTTTTATGCACATGGGACACCTACCTCCCCAGAGAAAATCTTCCCTGAGAGCCTACTGCAGTGTCAACAGGCACATTATACATGGCCTTGGCTTTGCAGAGGTGACCAGCTAGGTGTATGCTTAATTTGTGAGGCTGTTTGGGGCCTGACCGGCAGTTCAGAATTCATTTCATAAGCCTGAACTATCCTGGAGTTCCATTAAGATGACGTTATCACAAAACATGATGCCCTACTTCTGACCAATAACGTAGAGCACTGCTCCAGGAAACATAAAACCTGCGTCCTAGGCTAATCCCATGAAAGTTTGAGCCTCCACCTCCCTGAGCTTAGAAAAATGCCCTAAACATCAGGCACTGCATATTTGGGGTGGGAATACTCCCTGTTACTCTTGGGCCATTGTACATCTGAGAACAGAAGGACCACGGCACCAGCAGACAGCAGCCGTGACCTGGAGCTCAGTGGGTGTTTCCTGAGGGCAGGACGCTGGCTCCTACTCTAGAGCATTTTCGCTGTTTTACGAGCACTACGTTTCAATTTTCTTAGTAGCCTGAGGAACCACAGAGCACCCTCCCCAAGCTACGTGCTTACACCCAAGGCTACTGACCCAGTCCCCTGTGGGGACCCCTGCCTTCTGCTCTCACAAATTCAGCACTTTTGACTACGGAGCAGTCCGAGGTCAGTAAGAGAGGTGAGCTATCTCGGTGTTTCTGACTGACTCCTTTAAAACTCCCCTGTGCTCAGCGATTTGGTTTTTGGGCATTCCCACTTGGATGCCTGATTTTCCTGTCTTCAGTGGAAAGTGCCTGTCACCCCCCTGTCACCCTTGCAGATGGAAGCAGCAGGACGGGTGCTGAGAACAGAGATGCCACCTCCTGTACATCGCAACTCCTACAGCCCCTTGCTGAATGCCTGCTGAAGTGCTCTGTTGGAAGCAAACAGCCACGCTGGACAGACTGCTTTGTTTTCTTTCTTGTATTTATGACAAAGAGTGATTTTAGAGCCCATCTCCCCTAAAATACTCTGTGTGAAAAGGGTTCTTTATGTTGCTTACTAACAGCACTTAAATTTAGGCAAGAAATTCAGACATCTAAATTAGGAGACTAGCCTGCTTCATTTCCCTTGTACAGGGTGTGGAGAAAGAAAGCTCAGCCAGAAGCTTTTCAAAGCTGGAACTAAAGGTCAGGGGCTGTTTTAAAGTCATCAGCAGTGAGTTATGTTAAAATGCAGTGCGACATCTGGATTTTCTGATTTGTCCTCTAAAGGACTCTCTCCCCTGTACCTGTAAGACTAGGCACAAATAAGACCAGGCTCCTCCTTCCATCAAGTGGTGTATCTCCTAAATGTGACTGTGTGAGGAGGAATAGCATTAGCACTTTTTGACTTGCTAATGCAGCTCAGCAGTGGAAGAAAATGTTACATTAGAAAACGGATCCTGTTTTTCTGCAGACTGCAGATATCTTCTTTTGAATCCTCATTCGGCAAATCACTTGGGAGTTGATTCAAAGCCCACCCAAAGAAGATCACATCTTAGTATGAACATGCCTTTAAGCAGATGTTTAAGGACATCTATATTCAGCAAAGCACACAAATGCGTGTTTAAATCCCACTGAAGTCCAACGTCCCCCATAAGGGCATTACCGAACTGGGATTTTGAAATACATCATCGCCTCTGTCTGAAATTTTTCCTCACTTTGGAGCTCTACTGTTTCAGAAAGGAAAGCCATATGGAACTAATTATGCACATTTTGTCTAGCAGATAGGCATTATAGCAGATTGTGTTTTCCCTTCAAATGATTGTCCATATGAGCACGCAAACTGTGGTGTGCATATATCCAAACATGCAAGACAAGATTTTTAGCCCTAACAACATCCGTACTGATGTACCTCCTGCTTAGTCGCATAATAATTATAAGAGATGAGCATGTTCATCACTGCCTACTACCAGCCAAATGAGGCTTCTTTTTTTTTTTTTTTTTTGCATCCTGCCCTCACACAGACCTTACTCTTTTTTTGTGCTTGTTTTTGTCCTTACTTTCTTTCCTTTAACAGTTGGACTTTTTTCCTTGTCTGTGGGCTCCTCAGAAACGTACAGTAGAGTTCAGATTACAGGAGAGAGATTTCCCTTTCTGGCAGATATGCTATATATGACTATATTGCCTTAGAGAAAAGTATGTTGCTAGGAAGTACATGATTTCCTGAAACTTCAGCACTGGCTTACAGAGAAACAAGAGGGGCCCAACACTGCAGAATTTCTACCAACCATAACTCCAGGGCTAGAAAGGAGGCATCAATCACTTGCAAAGCAGCCCAGGAAAGTGGCCTCTCCATCACTATTGACACCTTTATGATACGAGACCTCTATCTTTGGAGCATATAAAGAGGTTTGAGAGAGCTCCCTTTCCTTATCAGTGCCTCCAAACTGGTATGACTGGTCTCTAGCATATGATGAAAATGAAAGAGAAAATACATGGCTTCTCTTTCACCCACCAAAGCATCTCCTTCTCTGGGTTTCAGGGCACTTCTCAGGCACTTCCTCAGCCCTGAGACTTATCAGCAAGCACTGAATGAGGACTGTATATCTCTCAAGAGAATCTAGACTATTCTTTTTTTAAGATTTTTCAAACCCACCAGTTTTATTCACAACATCTCCTGCCTGCCAGAACAAAACCTGGCTGTCAGACAGCTGAAAGGGATTTTACCAAAGTGACTCTTCCATAGTCCCACATGTGGCACCAGTCAGGTACGCAAACTGGGGCGCTTGCCTTAGGCCAGGGTCTTTCCCAGAGCCTCTCCAGCCCCTGAAAGACCATACAGACTGCTCCTCATGCCCAAATCTCACACCAATGGCCCAAAACCCCACTTAAATGTACTAGGATGAGTCTCAAGTTCCTTTGAGATGGTTTATGGCGTGGTGGCTGTGTGATATATACCTTCGTCTTCTCCACACTGGTCCTTCTAAGCAGTATCTCCTTTTGCAGCCTGTTTGGTAGATAGTGTGGGCAGACTGCTGAGGTCACGGGTCACATTTTCTCAGCACCCAAGCCAGAGCAGACCCTGCAAGTGCACGTTCTCACTTAGGGCCATCCTCCTACAACAGACCTTTGTATTTCTCTGCCTTGGTAGGAATGGGTTTCTTTGCAGCTTCATCCAAGGTACACAGTTATAGAGATTCCTTGGCTCTTATGAGATGAAATAGTAGGTCCCTCTCAGATTGCCCTGTGCTAGGACTCAAGTATGATGTAACATTCATTTTATATCCATGTGCACTATTTCAAGTGGATCAATCAGTCAATGCAAACATGGTGGAAACAGTCTTCTTGATCTGGAGGACCTTGTGCAGCACCTGAGTCAAAAAAGTGAGCCAGTGATAGCAGCACGCTGAAATTGGTTTTCTTTTAAATTTACTTTATCCTGGACTTCTAAGTGACAGCAGGAGCCTTGGAAAAGACTCAGATGTCCAATAATTCTCATATGGGAAGTCTGGAGAGAGAGAGGATACGGCAAGTAAAAGATTGTACATAGCAAACATTTTTGTTTAAAATCACAAAGTACGGAGTTCTTTTCACCCTTTATAAACATCTCTTCTTTGTCTAAATGACAGCAGTTGTTGATGATCTGTCTCAAGGTAGAGCTCTTAATCTTTTCCTTATTCAAGCTGTTGCCTTCATGAGTGTTTTACAAGTGAAACAATGCTATGGTCACAGACATTCAGTGCTTTGCTTCTTCAGTTTTGGTAAAATGTACGCATAGGCATTGCCAAGAGAAACGCAGCAGGCAGTGGAGGATCTTCTTGAGAGCCTGGAGATCTTTGGTCCCAGAAAAGATGGGACTCTGAGTGGTGCAGGAAGTCAAAGGCTACCGTTTAGAAATATCTAGAGCTACCGCTCTAGAAATATCTAGAACCACTAAGCATAAGCAACAGTTTATCTTTTAGTGTGGTCAGTTCAGAAGCCAGTCATCCTCCATGACAGCATATCAATATGGTCTTGAGATACCAAGATTCAGCTAGACATCACTGCTGCTGGAGGCCACTTGTTTGTACCTACCAGCCTCTCGTACCTTCTCATTTTACATAATAGCTTTGGAGGCATACTGAAGGGTACAGTCTTCTCTCTCCCACGCTATCAATCTTCATTATCAATCCCTTTCAACAACTAATTAGCCAGGTATCTTTCTACATTGGAATCAACCATTTCAGAGGCTGAGGTGTTGGACAATGCAACTCATGGAGACAGACTGCAGTCTGGTTGCTTTGGTGCTACTTATTCACCTTCCTCATCACTCTTCTGGACACTCTTCTGACCAGTTTCAACTTCTGCAGCAACTGTCTTCTCTTCTAGCATAGGGGCTAGACAACCAGCCCTCCTCATCTCAGAAAGAAGGAAATTCACATCAATGACTCTTTTGCCTCGGAAAATGGATTCCCTTTGGATTACCTACCAGCAGACTCTTGGTGTCAACCACTTCCGACAGTCCCCTGCCTGACTGTATTCCCTCTTGTAGTAGCATGAACTTTTAAGTAGCTGGAGGAAGTATGCTTTCAAAACAAAACTCTGACCAAGGCAATCTGTAACAGACGCCTCAAGGCTTGAATACGGTGTACGGATTTGTTCACTCTTACAAATTTGAGTATCCTGTCCACTAAAGAGCCACCACCTGTTCTCTAGAGATGTGGGCTGTCTGGGAAGTGTGCCAGCTCTTCCTTTCATATCCAGGCAATGATGGTCAATGCGAATTCTACAAGCAAGAAGGGAAGTACCGGGACATGTTCCTTTTGTTGAGAAGCAGCAAAGCTCTGTATCTGGAGCATGATGTTCCTGTCCAGTTTTCTGCAGTCTACCCCTCTACCACTCAAATTACAGGTCATGTTACCATTCTTACAGACAGTCCAAGTCAGTACAAACAACTCAAGACAGTATCTTCACAAAATTTTCTGTGATCAGGGATGCCCCATGACCAATTTTCTTACGACTTGGAAAGGCAGAAAGTCCCAGACTTTCAGTAAAGGGACTTTGGGAAGAGTGGCTTCACCTAATCCTCAAGTGCCTGCATCTCACAGCACTGTGGCTGGAAGGCTCTTGGGGTGAGAGCATCACTGATCTTGCCTAGGATGAAACCTCTTTATAAAGAAAACAAAAGAGTCTACTAGATCTGAATGAAGGCCAGTGGACTGGGGTTTTGACATTATATATAAATGTGCCTGCTACACATAGGGGGATTCTTTAAGTGTGATCCTACAGTACTTACTGAAACTTAACATAGTTCGTTGGAAGTGCATCTGATAGCTGTAGCCACCTTGCCTTTTCCCATAAAAAAGTGCTTTATTTTTCCAACCAACTGTTACATCTCTTCAGAGTTTCTCGGCCAGTCAGGCATCTGCTCTCTGACTGGGACCTAAATTTCTTTCTTGCAGTGATAGTGGGCCATACATTTGAACTCAGCATGTCCAGTATCCGCCCTTACCTTGCTCTCTCGTCACTTTAGATAGAAAAGTTGGAGAGACTCAGACTCTCATGACTGCTACATGACCGTTACTCCTACCATAAGCTTTTCTATGGCATGACATTTCATTTCAGATATATCCAAAGTTCTTAATCAAACTGGTTCTCATTCCTACCTAGTTCAAAAATATCATCCTTCTCTGGTTGTGACTAACGCAGCCTTTATCAGCAACAGAGGCAACACACCACAGACTAGTTGTTAAACATGATTTTTTGTTTTATTCAAACAGGATACAGCCCTTCCTCAGTTCTTTATCTCTAATACAGAGAGATCATATCATAATTGCAGTAGCAAGCAGTTTGTATTTGAGATGATCCAGATGTAACACCAGTAGAATATATAACACATTTTTTAAAATAGCATGCAAGTACCCCTGTTACCACTCATGTGGTGAGTACTGGGTTCATCTACAGTGGGACCTTATTCTGATTTAAAGAGAAATGGCAGGTTGTTGAATTGTGTAAATGAGATGCCAATAAAGACCAAATAGTAAAGTTTAGCACCTCACAAAGCACACTACGTTCATTCTCTTTAAAAGTGATGGGTAGAGGTCTAACTCAAATTGCAGTGTCTATCATTGTGTCATCCTTGTTCACGCCACACCACTGGGGCTATGAGGCAAACTTGTCCCAGCTCTCCTCTCTTAAGGCTTCTTAGCATGAGGCATTCTGAGCATTTTATTAGCAGTTGTTTGACTCTGTAAAGATGACACGTTCTTCCCAAGTCTTGCAAATAAGCCTATGCATTATGTCACGATGCTATCTAATTTACACACATATAGACACACCTAGTACAGACAGATATGTATGTATATTATTTTCTACTGAAAAGTTATATTTTAAATATTTTTCAGAATATGTTAACAGTGATTTGGGAGGTGAATATTTTCATCTCTGTAAGTGTAAAGATTTGCATTAATCCTTGTCTGTAAGTCAAAAGGAGAGAGAAAACCCAAGAGTAATACAGGCTAAATTTCTCAAATATGGCCTAAAATACTCTTCTATGCATTAAGTTCTCTGTGTTTAAAGATGTACATCTCAGCTCTCTCCAGTCCTCTAAACTAGTATAGTGGATATATATTCTGGGAGACTCCAAAGCGCTTCGTTCCATTAGCATTTTAGCTCTGAATTGCATTGCATTGATCCTACCACAAATACTTGTCCATTACGGAATATCAAATGCCAGGAGAAGGTAATGTTGAGGAACTTAAATTTCCCACATGGGAGATGGATATGAAGGGAGAGGGTAGGAATTTATGGCAGGCTGAAAATTTGAAACATTTTTGTAATGGCTGCCATTTGGATTAGACAGATGATTGTAGTGTCAAATGGGCTTCCAGCAGAGTGAGATGGAGAAGTTACTTTTTTTTTCAAGCTATAGTTTATCATATAGCTGTACTTGTGAGTGGGTGTATAACTATTTCCTTAATACATATGTAAGAGAATGAAAAGGGTATGTTATCAAAATTATAAACACACATTCATATTTTACAGTCCCAGCTGGGACTGAATGAATATTTTATGGACCAAAAAGGAAGTCTGGGTTCATTTGGCACAATTCACGTGGCAGATAATTTGGAGCTGGCCTCAATTTGAGCTGTAGGAATTAGTGGCGAGTGAGAAAGGAACTGAAGGACGTAGGTGTGTCTGCTTCCTTCTATGCTGCAATACTTGGCCTTGAAAACTCTCACTGAAGCTGCAAATTTTATAGAAAATACTTAAAAATTAATGGACACAATGACTCAAACTCATTTGTTCTGTCAGCAGGCCAGTGCTGCAATGACCATGCTATAGGTGTGTTTAGTCCCTAAGGCTGTGATAAAGGTGAATAGATTTACTTCACCAGGAACAGGCAGCAATGATGATGCTTGCCCTTGCTTCATAAGGTCGTACAGTCAAAGGTGGGGAGTAAACAGTCCTTTGAGAGAGAGCAACTATTGATCCAAATCTGACTCAGCTCTATTAATCAATTTATGAAAAGTGTCTGAAAGCAAATCACATTTCATTTTTCAGTGGCATAAAATACTGAGGGTGTTGGGTTGATTTACAATATTTTCATTGTTTGGCCACTTCAGTAAGAAATCAATCATTTGAAAAACATGAGTGGTTAGAAACTCTCAACTAGCTTTCGATTAAAAGAGAATAGGAATATAGCAAAATTTTTCTTTTCTATTTTTCGGGTGGGTTATGTTATATATTTTATACTGCTGTTTGAGCTGATCATTCTTGACAACTTTCCGCATATGATGCAGAATTCTCCATCTGGAAGAAATATTAACTGATCTCCCTTATACAGAATAAAAAGAACAACGGTTGGGCTTATGCCTGTGAGCAGAAAAACTGTGTTGCGCTCTCTGAGGATGCGAAGAGACCAACGTCTAAAGGAATTATTCTGGAGTGGTTAAATAATTATAAAAGATGCAATAATTATGATTTTATCTTGGTTCTTATGTTTACCTTTTTCTGATTTTCCAAACTGTTTGTTGCTTGTGGTTATTCAGAACACCAGAGATTAAAAAAAGGTCAGTGTGCACACGTGTGTGTGTGTTTGACAAACACGATAAATAAATTTTATTTATAGTTCTAATTCTCAATCTTTGCATTCCTTGCAATAAAGAAATAAAAGATAATTTGCAAATAAGTATGACATATCATTCTTTGGTTGCTTCAGTCATTACTCAATGAGGTTACGAAGGTTAAATATGCAACTGAAAGTGGTAGATTTATTTATCTTATTTGAAAAAGCTCAATACCAAAGTCCAGAGGCATTCAAATAAGCCCTAGTTTGACTTGTAAAAATAAAATTTCACTTTTCTATGTCTCAATAATATTTCAATTTTAATATAGAGATAACCTTGTTCTTTACCATGGGAAATTAAAATATAATTAAATCACAGTAAGATTTCAGAATATTTTTCAGCTGAGCAGCTCTTCTCTTTATGATGAAAAATATGTCCTACTCTCCCCACTCTATATCTGAGAAATTGCCACAGCCACTGAAGGCACACAGTAGATCATTAGCTGAGGCAAGAACTGAGATGAGTTTCTCTGATTTGTGAATCTGTATCCTAGCCACCTGATTAGGTAACTTTTATTCCAGTAGCAAATATTCAATCTTTATTATGTGCACTGCAGTACAACCTGGGAAGCTACAAGCAGGGGTCTGAAACCTACTGTTTTAGGCACTCTGAAAGCAAATCAAAAATACAGTATAGCAGGGAAAAATGGTAGATGAAAGAGCAATGCACAGCAGCATATTTTTTTCTGAGAGCATTTTTCTTTGTCCTTCTGCATATCCTGGCCAATACTACAGCCTCAAGATGAATTTGACAGCCTTACAGTCTTCTTTCCATTCTTTGGACAACTGATGATGAAATACGATTTCTGAAGTAAACAGCGTCCACGCAGAGGTTGCCATTCAGTACCCAATATGCAGCAGAGCCCACCTCCCCCTTGCCCAAACAATATCAGTAATGACTGGAAAGGTAAACACCATTCAATGACAGTATGAAGCTAAAGTCTTTTTCTGATGTCACATTTAAAGACAACGGTCTCAAACATCACTTATGAGGCTCAGGAAGGATTAACTAGCAGCCCTCTGCAGGCTCTGTTCAGCAAGGGCTATCAGACACTTACAATGAAAAGAGTGCACGCAGGTCTGATAATTTTTTGCAAGTTTTCGGTGTCTGTACGATAGATAACAGACTATTAAAGTCACGGCCAGCCTTATCTGCTAGGAGCAGCACCTTTCATTGTGGAAACTAAATTTAAGCTATTCTTAGTGTATGACACAATAAGCATTGCAGGCACCTTTGGTAGTGCGTGTTCCTATGAACGCTCACAGCTCTGAAGGGCAGAAGAGCCAGGTGAAGCAGCAGTGCAAGCGGTGCAGCTCCAAGGAAAGGAAAGTGAAGGTTGGGCAGAACCTCAGGTGCCCGGGAGAACTGAAATCTTGTGGGCAGCAGGGCAGCCAAACTGAGCGTGACCCCAGCCGGAGCCTGACAGCACTATAAATGGACACCATCAGGGTCATTTAATTTTTTTTTTTTTTCTGACTTGAGATTTATACATAGGAAGAAATCTGGAAAACAGCTGAACTTCTCAAATGAGCCTCTGGTGAGGATCCAGCCTGAGCCTATTTATTACATTAGACTGCTGGAATAGAATCAAAGAATGATAGAATCATTTAGGTTGGAAAAGACCTTTAAGATCATCGAGTCCAACCGTTAACCTAGCACTGCCAAGTCCACCACTAAACACCTAAGCACCACATCTACATGTCTTTCACATACCTCCAGGGAAGGTGACTCCATCAGTTCCCTGGGCAGCCTGTTCCAATGCTTGATAACCCTTTCAGTGAAGAAATTTTTCCTAATATCCAATCTAAACCTCCCCTGACGCAACTTGAGGCCATTTCCTCTCAACCTATCGCTTGTTACCTGGGAGAAGAGACCGACCCCCACCTCTCTACAACCTCCTTTCAGGCAGTTGTAGAGAGCGACAAGGTCTCCCCTCAGCCTCCTTTTCTCCAGGCTAAACAACCCCAGTTCCCTCAGCCGCTCCTCATAAGACTTCTGCTCCAGACCCTTCACCAGCTTCGTTGCCCTTCTCTGGGCACACTCCAGCACCTCAATGTCCCTCTTGTAGTGGGGGGCCCAAAACTGAACACAGTATTCGAGGTGCGGCCTCACCAGTGCCGAGTACAGGGGCACGATCACTTCCCTAGTCCTGCTGGCCACACTATTCCTGATACAAGCCAGGATGCCATTGGCTTTCTTGGCCACCTGGGCACACTGCTGGCTCATATTCAGGCAGCTGTCAACCAACACCCCTAGGTCCTTTTCCACCAGGCAGCTTTCCAGCCACTCTTCCCCAAGCCTGTAGCGTTGCATGGGGTTGCTGTGGCCCAAGTGCAGGACCCGACATTTGGCCTTGTTGAACCTCATACAATTGGCCTTGGCCCATTGATCCAGCCTGTCCAGGTCCCTCTGCAGAGCCTGCCTACCCTCAAGCAGATCAACACTCCTGCCCAAATTGGTGTCATCTGCAAACTTACTGAGGGTGCACTCGATCCCCTCATCCAGATCATCGATAAAGGTATTAAACAGGACTGGCCCCAACACAGAGCCCTGGGGAACACCACTTGTGACTGGCCGCCAACTGGGTTTAACTCCATTCACCACAACTCCTTGGGCCCAGCCATCCAGCCAGTTTTTACCCAGCGAAGCGTACGCCTGTCCAAGCCATGAGCAGCCAGTTTCTCCAGGAGAATGCTGTGGGAAACCATGTCAAAGGCTTTACAAAGGATATCCAGGTAAATGACATTCACAGCCTTTCCCTTGTCCACCTTGTCACAGAAGGAGATCAGGTTAGTCAAGCAGGACCTGCCTTCCATAAACCCATGCCGACTGGGCCTGATCACCCGGTTTTCCTGTATGTGCCCTGTGATGGCACTCAAGATGATCTGCTCCATAACCTTCCTCGGCACCAAGGTCAGGCTGACAGGCCTGTAGTTCCCCGGATCCTCCTTCTGGTCCTTCTTGTAGATGGCCATCACATTTGCTAACCTCCAGTCAACTGGGACCTCCCCGGTTAGACAGGGCTGCTGATAAATGATAGAATATGGACATCAGATCTCACAACAGATGTGTCTGCAGCACAGGATAAGTCATTCTGATGAATTTCCATTGAGTTGCTCAATTTCTAGTTGTGGGTGTAAAAAAATAGAGTGCCTGCAGTATTTCTTATGTGTGGTTACCAAAGATGTTTCCAGCAATTCAAAAGTAGAAAATGCAACAAAACGCAAACCAGTTATCTAAGTCACTCACGCAAATGTCACAGTAAACGTAGGATTGGCTTTATATTTGCACCCCATCTTTGTGCTTGTATAGAGGCATACAGCCAAAGATGTGCATTCAAAAATATGTGTTAAAACAGGCAGAGTTTTACAATAGTAAAAATGTCACTTCCAAATAAATGCCTATAGGACTAAACTGCCATGGTAATCAAGTATTATTAGCTTTTCATATCTTTATTAAAGTTTTACACTTTTATAGTCTTATGTATCAAGAGACCTGAGTATGGTCTCATGGACATCTTCATGGGTGTCAGCTCTGAAAACAGGCATACCAGTTCTCTGTGCTGCATCGAACAGGTAAGCTGCTCTCCTGCAGAGGACCAATTCACCTCTCTGTTCATTCTGCAAATGAAAAGAAGGGCTGGGAGCAGGACCAAGGCTCTTTGGAGTCACATTCAGTGATTTCACCAGCATGACCACTCTTTCCAAACGCAGGGTGCACCAAAGGACAGGCCTGAGAGGCAGTCTATGTTCCTGGCTCTTCTCAGTCATAGGATTAGCCCGGCCCAGTCATGTGGATGTTTTACCTCATTCCATGAGCATTAACTTAAAGTAAAAAAGCACTAGTGTAGAATAAATGAAATGTATTTTCATTTCTGTCCCCATTAAACACAGCAAATTTCAAGACAACCGGAGTCTGTATGTAGAATCAAGAGCACTTGACATGTCAGCCTTTAAACAAAATACAATATGCATCTTTCATTCTGGGAGAGTGTCACTACCCTATAACATCATTGGCATTTTAATTAAAATGCCTCAAAGGAAAGAATAAGAGGGAAGTTGTAAAAATTGTAAGAAATATCTTGTGTGTGCAGATGTCAAAGAGAAGCACAAAACATAACACACAGAAATTATTTATTTATTTTTTCTCTTTGTTGCTTTCTTTTTCTTTCTTTTCTTGTTTCTCCCTTCCCTTCCCTTCCCTTCCCTTCCCTTCCCTTCCCTTCCCTTCCCTTCCCTTCCCTTCCCTTCCCTTCCCTTCCCTTCCCTTCCCTTCCCTTCCCTTCCCTTCCCTTCCCTTCCCTTCCCTTCCCTTCCCTTCCCTTCCCTTCCCTTCCCTTCCCTTCCCTTCCCTTCCCTTCCCTTCCCTTCCCTTCCCTTCCCTTCCCTTCCCTTCCCCAGTTCTGTAAGTCTCTGAGGCCGATGTTATAAATACTTCAACTGACAATTTATAACAGAGAAGTCGGGTTTTTGCAAGGACAGAAGAATTTTCAATGTGTCTCATATACAGGTACGTTTGAGGCCCACTGAGGAATTCCGTACTGAGTGAGCTAAGCCCAGCTCCGCTTGCTGTGCGTCTGACAGCGCGGAGGCATGGCGTTACAGGGATGCCTCACCAGATGTCTCCCTTGTATCAAATTCTTACATGCAAAGTTTTTGGTGAGGTCCGATTAGAAAATCTTCACGAATTCCATTTAAAAGATGTTATATACGACTATGTAAATACTGCTGCATAGTAATTTGTTCACTAGAGAAGACAGTTTTAAAGTAGTTTCTCCATTTTAAATTATAATGTTCCTTAAAAGAACATCATTTGCTGATTAGAGATATCAGTTTGTTTAGCTGCAGTGCCTGAAGCTTCAAATTTGATTGCGTTCATTTTAATCACATAACTGATCTTATTTTCAGTAACATGGAGTTGTTTGTTCCAAATGCATTTATGAATTCTTATCTCAGTTATGCCACATGCTGGAAGTGATATTACTCTTACTAATTCCTAACATCACAAAAATCCAACCGACACGGAGGAGAAAGTGCTGGAAGAAGGAAGCATCTTTTAAATTTATTTAAAGTAAACTGACTTAATTTCAGGATTCTTTTAATCCTGCTTATTCTACCCTAAGGGACAGGCTCCAAAAACACACATGACCTTTGTGCCTCAGATATGAAAGACCTGTCAACTCCCAGACACTGAGTGACACTAACGCACTTGGCTCACCTCACACTTCCCCTGGCTATGGCTATATCTCCCTTGTTTGCAATGCTTTACCATGTCCTCCTCCGTACTAGATGAAACCTACCTCCCAGAAGCAGGCAGCTGCTCCAGCTGCCATCCCTTATTCCTCCAGCCTACAGGACAAGGGAGGAGAAAATAGACTAAGGGAGGAGAAAACAGACTAAGGGAGGGAGCGTTATTTCACAGCACATCCTCCTGGCTCCTGTAGCACCTGCTCTGCCCCGTGATCAGAGTGCCTCCTCACCCTGTGTGTGGGATCTTACTCTTTGGGAGAAGACAAACCTGAACCTTCTGGGCCTGCAAGGCAAGCACCAAAGAGGGTAAACTTTTAACACAGCAAGGCAGAGAGAGTTTTTGGTGATGGAAGAAATTGCACCTGGAAAGGCACCTTCTACAGAACTTGTCTTCTCTCTGCAGGGTGCTGGAGGCAGAGACACCTTTCCAGAAATCTTCATTTTCAGCCAAGGGTTAGACTGGGACCTACAATGAATAACTAATCATTTTACTGCCAACACATGTAAACCTCTGTTCCTAACTGCATACGTTCAACAGTCACGCCTGTGGGCCATAAGGTGAAGAACGGGGATCCAAGGACATAACGTGCTGGCAGCAAAATGTTGCCCAAGTGCCACAGAGCTCCTTTCACACTCCATTTGCTGCCTGCCAGGGAGTGCCCATGCTCCCCTGGATGTGTGTGCCAGGGATATGTGGGTGGGAGAGCAGGAGGTTCATTACCTTGTTCCAGAAGTTAATGGTCTTTAGGTGCTATTTTAGGAAGAGGTCATCACTGGGCCATAAAATGCTTGGAACACGTCCTCTCTCACCCAGAAACTCCCTTTGTGGCAATGGTGGGGAGGATGGCAGTGGAAAATCCCTGTGCATAACAAGGTCGGATATACTGGTTTTCCATCTTTTTTAACTGCCCAAGCAAAGAAAGCAACTGGAGCAACAGCCAAGGCTGATCCAGATGCAGCTCCAGGAAACATTATGCAAGAACAGGACCTTGGTGTAAATAGGAGTCCAGGACCTTAATGTAAATGGGAGTCGAGCCCATTGAAAACATCAGTCAGAGCTCCCGCTGAGATAGGGTTGTTCTAATCAGAAATATTTGAAACTTAAATCCATCTTTTGAACAAAACAATACCTAAATCTAAAGGTGGATATAGGAAAATGTGAGTAAGTACCCCAGTGTGTGCCTCTGAGCCTTCCTACACTGGAAGGCGAAGTGATTTAAAAAGAGGGAACAGTTTGTACACTGGCTAGCGTGCAGAGGTTTAAGTTCTCCACAGTAGGTAACAAGCACCGACATCTGTGAAAGTCACTGTGTGTTGAAGAACAAGCAGCCAAACGTGGGGCATCCAGAAAGCCAGCCCAGTCCAGCCCTGCCAGCACCAGCAGCTGCACTTCCAAGCACAAAGTTTTTACTGCGGTGACTTCTAATGATTGAGCTCGGCGTCCTTTTCAAAGGAGAGGCTTCTCATCAAACTGCATATTAATGCCTGATTCCGAAGAGCTGATGGCTTTGTTTCATGATTTGACTCTGACAGAGGGGAACAGGGAAGGAAAGGCAGCAAGAGAAGGCAGCAAAAACCAGCAAATTCTTCTAAAACAGTTGTGATTCTAAAAAGTAGCGTCGAGGTTCTTCTTTGCACAAGTGCTGAAAGCAATGAGGTGACACAAAAAAGGCTGACTACCAGCAGCAGTCTGGAAACCAGCAAATAAACCAAGCAGTAAATGAGCAGGTATAACTGTTTGGATTTGTTTGGTTGTGGTGAGGTGTAAAAGCAAAGGTAATAATCAGAGAAAGGAATGGGTCCATTTCAAAATGATTTGCAGACTCACCAGCGCAAGTTTTATTTTCAAATTTGAAACATGAACTTATACATACATATATATATATAAAATTTATCTTTGTGTATAAATATTACATATATGTAATTTCCTTTATCTACATTGCCTTTTTCATCAAAGAACTTGAATCATCTGGCTCACACAGAGAACTTATAATAACCATGTTTGCGTGGAAAGGCAGCGTGGGTTTCTTTCTGTCATTCACTAGTGTCACTTTGTGAAGTCTTAAGAGGTTTAAAATGCCCTTTAAACAGCCTTAATTCTGCCTACTTCAGAGAAATCTCAACTTACAGAAAGCTGGAAAGGGCAAATGCGCTATATCCTGTGCCAGAGCAGTACAGGTCTGATCCACTCAAGCATGTGCTTTATATCAAGTATGTGAGCAATACTTCTGACCCATATGGTTTACTGAATCAGAGCCTAATTTTGTAATATCCCATCCAAATGTATATCTCAGTACCTGAACATTTTGCCTATCAACAGGGAACTAGAATGTCTCCCTGCATAATTCATGAAGCTGTGAATTATTTTTACATATCCTCTAGCTTCTTTTTAAAAGGCATTTGCAAACTGAAGGCTAGAAAACCAAAAATGGTTAATAGCATTCTGGAAAAATCTTAGAGCATGGTCTTGCAAACCATATCTACTGAGAGCAGTGAGGGACTATTCACACATGTAAGATAAATCCCAGGTGTCAACATTTCCTGGATCATAGGTTACACATTTGAGGGTGCAAAAATAAAGCAAAATATTTTTGTTCAAAGTCCAATAACAATACTTTATATTATTCTAATTTATAACTTCAAACCACTAATAAAGCTTGCTCCTACTAAAAAAACCAAAACAAACCAGAGTATAATATATTTCACATTTCTGTTACCTCCCCCTTGGATGCTGAACAAGCAAAATAGCATAAACTGCTACAGATGAATCTTCACCTAGCACAGACTAACATAGCTTCTATGCATCCCATCAGACTAACATATAGCAATGAAATGAAGACAGACAGTGTACTAAGTGCAAGAGCTCTAAATGAATGTGAACAGAAATTGATTTTGAAATGTTCTTGGCACTTTCCCAAGAAAACATTATCACTGTATTTAAAAAAAAGAGCTCCATGCATTGTTTCAGGATTCCTAACAATTAAAAACTCTGGCCTCCTTAGTTATTTTCTCTTCTGAGACCTATTTTCAGTTCAGTTGCAACATCTACATAAAAAATAAACTAACTTTTATGGACTCTTAAAATTTAGTAGACCAAGAAAATACTGGAGTACTGTATCTAGTTCTGGGCTCCCCAGTACAAGACAGATATGGAGCTATTGGAGAGAGTCCAGTGAAGGGTCACTAAGATTATAAAGGGACTGAAGCATCTCTCATACGAGGAAAGCCTGAGAGAGCTGGGACTGCTCGGCCTGGAGAAGAGATCTCATCAGTGTATAGAAAAATACATGAAGGGAGGGTGCAAAGAGGACGGAGCCAGGATCTTCTCAGTGGTGCCCTGTGACAGGACGAGAGGCAAAGGGCACAAACTGAAACACAGGAGGTTCCGTCTGAACATCAGGAATTTTTGTCTGAACATCATTCACCCACACTTTTTTACTGTGAGGGTGACTGAGCACTGGCACAGGCTGCCCCAGGAGGTTGTGGAGTCTCCATGCTTAGATATTTAAAAGTTACCTGGACATGGTTCTGGGCAACTGGCTCTACGTGACCCTGCCTGAGCAGTGGGCTTGGACAAGACGACCTCCAGAGGTCCCTTCCAACCTCAGCCATTCTGTCATCCTGTGAATATATCGAGAATTGTTCTTTAAAATGTCTCAATCAAAAAAATTCCTGAGGTGACTGCAGTTTTCTTGAGTATCAACCTCATTTATTTTCTATGTCTTAAATTAAGCCATCTGTTTCATTCTTTGAGTGGACAAAAACCATACATGCAAAGTCAGGTTATTTTATGTTTTCCTAGGTCTGCAGTTGTAAGGGGTAATTCATCAGGATCACATAGAGAGAAGTCAGTATTCTGCAGATTCATGAAAGCATCTAGGCCAGGCTGCTCTCACTTGCACAAAGCTGGACCCGTGTAATTTTGCATGACTCAGTGTCCCCTAACCTAGGCTACTTTACTCCTTAGGTTATGCTGAAAATAGCTGGGATAAAAAGTTCTCAGAAAAAGTCTCATATTAAAGTTTTCATTTTTGGAAACTCAGCCTTGTCTTATGGCTTTGTTAGTTTGACCAAAAAAAACCCCCACCCAACAAACCACCTGGAAGAGGGTTTGTTTCTGGACAATATTGTATTTCTATGTGCATGATCATGCGTGTGTACATATCTTGTAACACACAGCATATCACTGGCACTATGAATGTCTCAAATATGTCAAACTAAGAAATTTAGACCTGGTCAATATGCATGGCCAAGATGGAAATTTTAGAAAAGGTCAAATACTGCACTAGTTTTGATGATTCAGAACTTGGAAATCTTCCATCCACATTAGCATGTATCCAACTTCCTAGCATATCATTAAAGGGTAACTTGTTTCTGGAGGTGCCGTCTTTCCTCAAGGACATAAAACCATTATCATCACTATCATCATTAGTTGTCTTTAAGACCCCAGGACATTTTCGTATCAGACTTAGTCTTATAGCCTGAAATTCCAACAACATGTATTATTACTCAGTGTCTGCGGCTGTGTGGTCCCAGGGCTGCGATGGGCCCAGTCACTGTCCCCAGCTCTCTTCATCACCTGCAGGTGCTGTGTGATGAGGCCCGCTGGGTGAGGTCCCTGCCCTGGCAAGTAGAAGCATGATCCGTTAATAAAAGTGTAACATTTCCATCACAGCAATTACTGAGATGAGCTAGCACAAAGGCAACAGCAAAATGTACAGAGAAGAAAATTCAAGTAAAACATTACGGATAAAAATGTTAGCTGCTTTCAGGTAAAAACACTACTTGATCTCAGATATTGATTTTTGTTCCTGTACTTTGAAATGGTTCCAAATTCCAGCTCTGACAAAAATGTTACAATTAAAATCTTGGATCTCACACTGACATCAATTGTAGAATAGATGCACTTAAGGAAATTTAGAATTGACAATGTATGTTGTACTGACAGACTAATTAGTAAGACAAAAATAACTGTTTTGTTTTAATATTAACAGTGGAGTGCACAGTGGGATTTTTTGCTTCCTTATTCTGTTAGCCAATGTCAGAACCATGCAGAGAACTGCAGGTTAACTACTGCTCTCTAAGCATCTAAGAGTACTTGTGGTTCATTAGAGATCACCTTGAACATAAAAAATTGGACATAATCTGCTGGACAAAGAACCTGTGGACTGTGACAGACCTGTCTGCAGGAAAGAGCTCCACCATCCTGCTAGTTTGAGTAGGTTCACGCCAAGGGAAGAAACGCTAGGAATAACAATGCCTATGGAAAAAGCTCGGGATAGGGTCAAGGCAATGCTATTTTGAAGTTAGATTTTTGCCAGTTAAGACAAAACTCAGAATTTCAAACCTCCTGCTCTGCAGAAAGCCCTGGCATTTTTCAACAGCTGAATGGTGATTCACCAATTGCAAATAAGTCTACATAGAGATACTGAAAAATGTAATACTCGCTTCAGAGACTTCATAGCAGCTGCTATGTTTTTACCTACGCTGAAACCCTTACCAAAATTAGCCTACCTCTCCAAATGGAAAATGTAATATTCTGTAAGCAGAATCAATTCTGTAAGCAATGAGTACCTCTACCCACACATTCAGTATCTTGTTACAAGAACCTTTAAGTTGTTCACTGTATATTCTCATAAAAAAACCCCAAACCAAAAACTTTCTAGCCTTGTTTCTTAAAGAAACCAGGTTTCCATGATCATGCATGACTGTCCATCTACCTATTCAGCATTTCCCACTATCCTGATAAGTTTGCGTCTGTTGGCCAATTTCAACCAAATTTTGTAATAAAGACAGAGTCTCAAAGAAATTAAACTCCTGTTCAATTCCTAAGTTTCATGAAACTGAGTAGTGGACAGAAATTCAGTATGCCCTTGGAGCAAAAAGTAATTCAGTGCAGTCCCTTACCACAGGCCAATGGTAACTCAACTCCACTCACCAGCCACGGACACCTGCCAAGTCCCCCAAGCGATCCGCAGCACATGCTTCACACCAAATGGGAAGAGCATGGTTGGGATGCAGACACCAAGGTGAGAAATGCCAACATGGGACAGGCCTGGGAATAAGATGGTGATAATGGAAAGCAGAAAACAAATCAGTCAGACACCAGACCTTATTAGTTCCACTGCTCATGGACCAGCTTGATTAACAACAAATACATGCAAGCCTTAGAGTCTAGGCCTGCTGCATAAAAGCACAAGAGCAGTCATTGTATACCCATTGGAATTCAAATGAGGTAGCACAGTTTAAGTATCTGACACAATATTTAACGTAATCTCTGTGAAATAACATGCTTTGTCTTCTGATGTGTAATTTTCCTTGTGATGAAATGGCAATACATGCACCAAAAGTTATATCACTTCTGTCATGCAGAAATTATGTTTGTATTATCAACTACACACAAGTAACAATAAAAGGTTGACTTAGGAAAAGAGATTCCACTGTGCAATGCCAAGAAGCACTTAATTTTCAAAACAGTTCCTCATATCACTGTCAATTGATTGTCATGGAACAAAAACCACAAAAGCTTTTGTGTAGCTTTGTAAGTGGAGTCCATACAGAACAGGATAGACTAACTCGAGAAATGAAAAAAGTACTTGTGTTAAGAAACCAGAATATACTGAGCAACCAGAGACTGATGGGGCAATGTGGCTACGGATAGACAGTGCTATGAAATCCTTGGGGCTGCCTCCGCTGCATGACTCCTGATCAGGCTCCTCCATATTTTGGCTACTAGCATGGGTCTCTGCAATGCGCAGTGATGATTTCCTCTCCAAGAGCCCATGGCAGGGAAGGTAGAAGAAGGGCATACGGGGAACACAAGTACTTCTCTTCTAATGCGGACATGAAACAGCTCTGCCTAATTCATTCTCTTCTGCCAAATGCCCAAGAGCCAGCTGCCTACCAAACATGAACTGATTACAGGTCAGGGATAGGGGTGACCCTGTAAACCCGGGAGCCACTCGTTTAGGAGTGTGGATTCCCAGGACAAAGCCCAAACAGGCAGGGAGAGGAGCTAGCTGCAGAGCTGACCTGCAGTGGCAAAGCTCTGCGGGGAGGGAACAGCAGTACTGGGCAGCAAGGGGTACTGATGGCTGATTTTAATAGGTAGAGCGGGAACTAATTTTGAATTTAATAGCCGCTGTGCTCAAACCAGCCTGAGGACCCTCTAGCACAACCCTGCTAATGTGTTCACACCACTAAATACCCCTTCTGTTACTGAAGCTCAGCCTGTGTATGGGAGCCCAGTGTTTCACCTTCGGCTCAGGAGAGATGTGGAATACTGGGTAGGAACGAAACTGGCAACCATGTGGGTATCCAAAAATCCTGAAGGCACACTAAATTGTTATGTTAGTAAAAAGTATACAAGACAAATGATAGACTAACTCGTAAGACATTTGTTAGGAGATGCCTCCAGTCCCAACACTACAGCTGAGGACAGACTACTGTGCTCTGTTGGAAATATCAGGTGGCATGGATTCCCTGAAGGAACATGTAAATAAACGAGTAGAAGTGAACAAGCATACATGAACAAGCACACCAATAAGTAGTCAGCCCTACTTTGAGCATGGGTTGGACTAGATGACCTCTTAAGGTCCCTCCCAACCTGAATTATTCCTTGATTCTACATTTTATCAATATGGAACAAGCATATCTCCAGCATATGTGGTCTATAATGATGGATTTACTAGAACAGAGGAAATAGCTTTGAGACTTCAGCTCCCTCCTCCACAGTTACCTCCACCCACCACACCAGTATTACATCCTTTCCTTGTACAATCCATAATTTGTTTCCCTCTCCTTGGCTTGCTGCATCAGATTTACAGAGCCAAAGAGGAGGCATGGCATGCCCAGGGAGCACAAACCAGGGAGCTGCAGCAGTGCAGAGGGGCAAGAGGGGGGAATTCACATTTTTCTCAAGCTGAAGCCATACACTAGAGGCCCACACTTATTCTGGGACCCAAGAGGAGGGCAAACCTCAAAGGATGATCTGAAGAGAGATACATGGTCTACATCTGAGAATCACCCCTACTTCTCTTCCATTCGTGTCAGGACTGCATCTATGCTTGGTTGAGTGGAAAAGATACAGAACACATCCTGTCTAAAAGCATGAAACTTTTGTACATGGAAACATAAGCAGTTTAAGACTTATTTTTTTTACAGCTATAAGAAGCATATGTGTAATTTTAATTTAGCTCTCCTTTTGGCTTTGGTGGTTTAATACTCTTATACAAAAGAAGGACAGCAGAAACTGTCATCCTCATTTCTTGCTTGATTGCTGTATGACATCTAACCCTACAGTGGCTAAGCACTCTTTACTTTGTCGAGACTCTCCACAGCACGGAAGATGTCCCTTTTCAGCATGTCATTACTGACTCCTTTTTGAAAAATATTGTAGCAGTCTTATTTGACCCTCATGTAGAAAAGTGTTGCTAACCCAACTGATTTTTTTATAAAGTCTGTCTTTTTCTTAAATCCTTTGCTGCTGAAACTGGCAGAGATCCATTTCCTCTTGCTGAGGTTCTCAAAGAGAGGTGCCTGTGTCAAGGTTACTCGCGTGGTTACTTTTAGTGCATGGCGACAAGCACCTCCAGTGAGGGGATTCCTTCACATCAAGGGGAAGACCGTGTCTGAGACACCTCCCACCCCAAAAGACTGCAGGAAAATACCAGCCCTTTTAATTTGAAAAAAAGATTGAAAAGATGAAGCAAGCATCCCCCAAATGTGGAATAAATGGTGTCAGAATGAAAAATAAAACTCCCAAATTTTCACTTAAATGAGCACTGAGGGAATACACTTCTCTACAACCAACAGAAATTATGTTGGAAAATCCTAAGCTACACCCTGAACCCTATCAACAGGCCAACAGAAGCCAGTTTATGACAGAAAATAATACATGAATGAGATGTCCTACCCATTGGTAGGGCATTTTCACATTTTCAATGCTCTAGAGCACCAAGATCTGTGCGGTAGAAACCACATATGGTACAGTTGTGAATAAACCAAAACATGGGGCTTTAAGGAACACTGTACAAGCATAGACTAGTAGGTGGTACCTGGAATGTACATAAACATGGCAAAAATGCATTGAAGGAAAGCGTAGCAACCAAAATCAGAGGGTGGAAGCAAATGTCTCTGAGCAGATCATAAACCCAAAAAAAGGAAGGAAAGAAAAGGGACAGGTGAGTTGAAACGAAAAGTGGGTATGAAAGCGCAAGTGAGGAGCTGCAGAGAGTTGAAGGGACTTTGAGGGGGAGGCAGGAAGAGGGCTGAAACAAGCAGCCAGCATGAAGCAGAGAGAAGCCAGCCACAACTCTAGAAAGGTCTTTCAATGTCCAAAGGACAGTGCTTTGGCTCTTGCTACTGCTGTTCCAGCTGCTGGCTACTGGCTGGAGCCTCCAGCAAGCTGCTTCTTCCACCTTCCTTTGGGGAGGCCCTCGATTACGAAGGCTGCATCTCCTGAGAAAGTACCAGAGACCACCAGGTGACCGTAAGTCATGGATCTTTGATGCTAAATTCACTTGTGCTGAACAAGTTCACATTGTCAGGGGAAGATGTGACAATTGTGTATTTGTATCATGTAAGAGTTGGTCTTAGCATCTGCTTCAAGATTTTCCTTCTTTCTTTCCCTTTAACTAGGAATCTATTCAGTGGCCTAAATTTTCCGTTCATGTAAGCTCTGCTTGGCTCATGCATGAAGGAAAGGGGCCAAAGATGGCCTTGTGCCATTGCTGGTCTGCTGGGGACTTGCTTAGCTTTCCATGTAAATCAGCCTTCAGGCTGCCCTCGTTTGGGTTTGGCTACATCCTTCAGCTTTGGCTGCAGCAGCCCCCGAGGAATGAATAACTCAGCAGCCCTCTGGCCACCCTTCCCGCCCCTGGATCTCTCCTGCATGCCCGGCACTCAGCCCTGAGCCAAATCTTCCGGCAGCAATGGGGCAGAAGAGGATGAAAAACCCGAAAAACCCCTTGTTCTCGGGGACCTGCGGACGGGTCGGGCGAAGGCTCAGCAGGGCCTTCGATGTGGGAAGGACGATGCGCCCGGCAGGACGAGCCGGACACCAGAACCGGGCCGGCCTCCCCCATGGCTCGGCTCAGCGCTCTGGAAATCCGGGTCAGTCGCAGCCACCTCTCCGACAGTCCCCCGGCCGCTCAGCAAGCGCTCGCTGAAGGCGGGTGGGGCGCCGGCCTACGGCCCCCGCGCCGAGGGACGCCGAGGGGGGCAGCGGCAGCGGCGGCCGCTCCGCCCCGGGGTGGGGGGAGGCGGCGGCCGCCGTGTGGCAGACCCGTCCCCGGCAGTGCCGGGGCGACCGGCCGGTCTCGGTCTCGCTCCCACCGCCGGTCTCGGCGGTTCGGCAGCGGCCGCCTCGCCCGCTGCCCCTGACGGGCAGCGCCGCGCACCCTCCCCAGCGGCCGGCGGGCGTCTGTGGGGGCCCCCCTTTCCCGCCTCTCCCGCTCCCTCCCGCCTCCCCCGCGCTCCCTCCTCCCCGCTCCCCCGCCCCCTCCCCCGGCAGCTCCCCGCTCGCTCGCTCGCTCGCTCGCTGCTGCCCGCCGCTCCCCGCTGCGCAGAGCGCCGCGCCGCGCCGGCGGGGGCATGGAGAGCCAGCGCTGCTTCGCCAACCGCTTCGATGACTACCCGGGCAGCCCGGCGGCGGCGCCGGACAGGGAGGCGACGGTGCCGCTGGTGACGGCCACCATCGAGCGGATCCTGCGGGAGCTGCCGCCCCTGGGCGGCCCCCGCGGCTGCCAGGGCGGGCTGTACGGCGGCGTGGCCGGCGTGGCCTACATGCTCTACCACGTCGCGCAGTGCCCGCTCTTCGCGCCGTCGCGGGAGGCCTACCTGCGAGCGGCCCGCCGCGTCGTGGACGCCTGCCTGCGCTACCAGGAGGGCGGCGGCGAGGCCGACGCCGACACCCGCGCCGCCTTCCTGCTGGGCGGCGCCGGGGTGTACGCGGTGGCGGCGCTGGTCTACCGCGCCCTGGGGCTGCCCGACTTCGCCCGGCCGCTGGGCAAGTTCCGGGAGCTGAGCGAGGTCTGCGCCCCGCTCTCCTTCCTCGAGTGCGGCTCCGACGAGCTCTTCGTCGGCCGCGCCGGCTACCTGTGCGCCGCCCTGGTGCTGAAGCAGCGGCTGGGCATGGAGGTAAGGGCGGGGCGGCGGGTCACGCCCGGAGGGACCGGCCCCGCCGTCGGGGCCGTCGGCGGGTCTCCTGGGGGCGGGCGGCGGTGCCTCGGGCTGGCACCCCGGCGTCCCGCCCCGCGCTGCTGCCGAGGCAGGGCACTGCCCTCGCCTCTGCTCCGCGGTGGAGGGGGATGCACCGGTACCGGGGCTCTCAACAAAAAAAAAAGGAAAAAAAAAGCGCTTTTTCCAGCTTGCACTTTGGGGGCACGCTTCAGGAGGAGCCCCGGGGGAGCTTTCTCTAGTACCTGTTTCTCCGCAGCGCTCCCTCCCTAAAATAAAAGGTGCATCGTTTGCAGGAGGGAGCGGGGGGCACCGGGCGGGCGGGATGCGGTGCCGCTGCTGGGGCAGGGCTCCGGGAGCAGGACGCTGCACCCCGCCGCAGGTCCCTCCCGCGGCACGCCGAGAGCATCAGCTGTTGGTTGCCAGGGGGTGAATTATTTGGCAGGAGCAACCCCGGGCTTTTCAAGAATATTTCCATGAAATGAAGTGGGTAAGAAAAGGAATAGTGCTGGGTAAAGGAGAGTGAGGAACCTTTTAATAATAAGTGGTGCTGTGGTATAATTTGCAAGCAAGGAACCAGATTTTCAGAGGCACTTGGTTTTACTAACACCAGCGTATGGCAGCTGGTAGTCTTTTGGAAAGCCAGCCATGTATTTTGGTGCTTTTCATGAATGAGAGCTGTTTTTTTCTGGAAGCATGAGTTGTGATTATGGTTCAGCGTGCTGTTGGTTTCAGTCATCGGGACTTTACCCTAGAATATTGTCATTGTCAGTGCTGAAATTCAGAGCTTCCACTGACTACAGCATAATAATTAATGCAACTGATTCTGTTTGCTGTGGTGTTTGTTACTAAGTGGTCAGTGCGGTATCTGAGCAGGCATTTGTTAGATTTTTGTTCCTGTCCTCTTGTCAGGTCCAATCTGTGTTTCCTCTGTTAATCACTGATTTGCAAGTTCATATGCTTCTGGCTTTCTTTCCTCCTGGGAGAGGAAGCAACTACTACAAGTAAATAAATGATGTAAAAGCAAGTGGCTCTGCCCCATCCAATACCAGTTACTGCAATCAGAGTCCAAGGAAATTCATTTAATGGAGGAGTCAGGAGACTCCAGGGTATCCAGAGAAGGCAAGAAGAATGTTAAGTCAGTTGAATGTTTTGACTGCCTCGAACAAAAATTCTTACAGCACTAAGCATTTAAAGTAGCATACCATACGTGCTAACTGTTTCTTTGTACAGGATTCTGTTTGAAGAACCATAACCATAAAAATGATTATGTTATTCATAATCGTAACATAACCAAACTTTTTATTTTGACAGCATTGTCTATGTGAGGAACGTTTTGTAGATGCATCACAATCCTACGTGCAGCATGCAGCAGTGCCAGCCTGAGGGGATGGTTCCTCACAGAGGAATAAGCCATCCCTGTTAGTTCAGGTTGCGCTGGTGGAGTGTGTCTGGTACCGATGTCCGTGCTTATGATGGTGTCGTGAGATACCAGCTGAATGAGGTAGCACCCTGGACTCTACTGCTTCATTTAGTTCCTTCATCCATTTGTCTTACATCCTTGAGAGCAATCGCTGAACAGTTTGGAGAGTAGGTGGAATCACCTCTGACAGGCAGTGTGAAGAAGGGGAAAGCTCTCCTCTCTGCTTGCTTGCTTGCTGAAAAATTATACTTTACACAGCTGTAAAGAGTTAAACATCCCCAAAGATGAGCACAGGTATGCACTTATTGTGGAATTCATTTAGTAGGTGGGTTAAGTACAATCATAAAGGGGTTTATTTTGACAATAAAACATTCTGCGTCCCCTTGCTGATGTTTTAATCGGTAAGCTAACATCCTTCCATAGTATTATTTATTCTGTCACCACATTGTAATTTTAAATGTATAGTACAAGAAATAAATCAAAATAATCTAAACTGTTAAGTATTAATAAAACCAACTTTAATTTTTAGTTTTAACAAAATTTAAAACTTTTAATTAGAATATTTTGCTCCTTAATGAGGAAAATAATGATTTCTAGTCTATGTGTACTCATGCTTGAGCAAAATATGGGTCCTTTGATAAACGTTACCATCCTAATACAGAATTATTTTAATTAGTACATTACCAGACCAGACCCTGCATCTTTTTACAAATGAAAAAAGGGATGCCCAGAGAGAGTGCATGTCATTTATTACCCAAGGTCAAACAGTAAGCCAGGTACGTCCCAGAATAGAAGCAACGTCTTGTGATTCGAACCACTGGAAAATGCTACCTCCTGTAATTTGATTGTGCACAGTCTCACATGGCTCATTGCAGCATGTTTTCTTGTTTCCCACGTTCTTTTTTTTTGAGGATGCTGAGCAAACATTTCCAGCACAAAGTGAAATCCATTCCTTACATTGAAATACAGCTGCTGCTGCCCATATGGTTGCTTTTTTTCCTCTGAAGAAGTGAAATAGTGACCTATATACAAGAAATTTCTTGCCCTTGAAGAAAGGCTTTTTGAGCGAATTTTACAATTTATGTTGTGGGTTTGGTTTTTGGTTTTTCCGGACAGGGCAGGAAGGACACTATTTTATTTCAGTAAATGCCAGTTTAGCTCAGCTGCTGTGCCCTGATGCCTCAGTTTCTTGCTAAAGAGTCTTGGTGTTTTAAAGCTTCACATGTTCTTCAGAAAGTTAATGGACTGTCCTGAAGGATCCAGTCTGTTGAATAACATTGACCTCAAGTGAAGAAGCCATTTACATTCAGCTGGTTTTCAGAGTTTTAGGCTAATTTTTCCCTGATGAATTTTAATTGGGAGTTTTTGCATGAGTAAGGATTACTTCAGCAGTCAAGGCTTAACAGGATCTGACTTTCATGATGCACTATGCATTAGGAAAGATGTTTGTTTTCATCCTTTCTTTAATTTCCATTACATTGTAGTCAGCGCTTCCCAGGCAGAGACTAGTAAAATATTGTTTTGGCAGAAACAATATGTCATTTGTATAAGGTACATATAAATAAGGTGCATGTACTTTAGCTGTCCTTAACTGCTGTGTTTTCACTGTTCAGAGGAAATTTTGTTTCTGTTCTGTCTTCTTTGGGTACCTCTTTTTCTGATGGTTGGTTCATTATGTGTTCTTGGGGAAATCTGTCAGTCCTGCTTTTAATTCTCTTCACTCAGTCTCTATTTGCTTGTGCAAACAGTGGTAAGACACCATTAAAATGGTGGTCCCATCCCCCTGTTCAGATGGTATTTTATCCTCTTCTCATTTTTTCTCAGTGATGTTTCTGTCCCATTTCGTGGTTGATGGAGCATGGTGTGTCTCGGTAGTTGCACTTCCTTCTGGCAATGTAACTGTCAGATGACAGAGGAGAAGGTACAGAAGTTCAAGTGGCTTCTTGCATCACCGTCTGCTAAGATGTTACAGCCTTTTAGCACAGCTTGGGTTTTCTTTTAATAACTGACCGAACCGATGAGCTTGACTGACTTCCACTAGCTCTGGGTTGCAGCAGAAAAGACAGCGTTGGATAGCAGTGTACCACGTAGGAGGGAGGGCAGCACTTTGCGTGACTGCCTGATGCTATGGTTTCATTAGAGACTGTAGTTTTGAAAGACATTGGGGACACTGTAAAAGACCTTTGCCTGCAGTTGCAGTGGTGACAAACTGAACCAGCACACTCTGCCAGCAACACGGCCAAACCAGTTCCTTCAGGGGCTGAGCCACTGGGGTGAGTCTTGAGAGCCTGCAGGGACCCTGGGCTCTTTTGTGCCATTATGTGGTTAAGCTTTCTGTCTCTGTGGCAGAGGGCCATCTCAGTTTCCTTTTCCAACAAATGAGATGTCATGATTTGGTATGTGTTTCTGAGGTTGTTGTCCTGTCACGGGGAGGGCATAATTCTGACGTTATTCTGTTATGAGATGCCCAGAAAGGACAGTGGCCTTTCTAGCAGGACTCCATTGAGTGTAGAGCCCTGCTAAAAATGATACTTACCCTGGCTGCTGTCTGTCACCAGAGCCTCTTTTCTCTTGGACCTCACAAGACTGCAGATCAAGCTGACCAACTTCACCTGGTCCGTGGAAAACAGAAGTAGCACTGCTGTGCGATGTCTGGGGTCTGGGTGCCACAGCAAGGGAGGTGTGAGGCAGGACTGGCTTTAAAAGGTAGTGGAACAGACTCATGTGCAGTGCATGGGACCTGACAGGTCCAGCCAGTGTATTTCATAATATTCTGGGAGAGAAGATATAAATGAATGAAATGGTTTTCTTTCAACTCCTCAGACATCTTTAGATGATATTACTTGTTCTTCAGAGTTCTTGCCTCCACGTAGTATTATAGGTTACTTCACATTTTTGTCTGTTTTTTTCAATCTCGGAAAAAAATTCAGAAAGTGTGAGAGGAAAGAGTTTCCTGAATCGTGCCTAGAACATGTTCATTTGTGATTCTTTAAAGCGCAATGTAAATGTATTTATGCTGAACATTTTGTTTATGAAAGACACTCGGTGGACTGACCTTAGAAAGGCAGATCTGCAAAATACCTACAGAAGAGATGCATCTCCGAGTGCTCTAGCGCAGGGTCCCCATGTCGGACTTTTAATCTCACCTATGCCTGAAAGGGAAGGTTGTCCTTTGAGGTGAGATTTCATTCCTTCTCTATGCCCATTAAAGTCCTTTCTCCCTGTGGAAGAATTTGCCAGTTTATCTGAACCGTGGTGTTTGAAATGTCAAATATCATGGTGCTAGCTGGAGCTATACTGATTTCATTATTTCATTTTACACAGGCCACTACACAGCCAGGATGTCGTTTTTTGCCACAGAGGATTTAAATGAGATACCAGTAAAGATAAAAAGCTTTTGATCCTAGCCTGCCTCTTTTAAATGTACGTTCTTCTGCCATGGTTTCTCAAACCACACACAGGGGCTAGATTTTGCATGAATTTGCTTAAATTGGTGAATTTAGACCGGGAGTTAAAAATGGGGAGTTTTCTAAAGTAAACGGTGAAACAAAGGGAATTATTTACATCTGGATTGTTTTAGAAAGCATTCTGAAATAGTTTGGGTCTACGTTTCAGAATTTCTCTGTTTCTCTTCAGCAGGGCAACACGAATCTATTTGATTTTAAACAGCCTTCAAATTCTGAGATGGGGATGTCTTGATAATGGCCGCCTGGATTCAGTTCAGCACAGTGGACACTGAATGTCCAGTTGTAGGGATAAAGTAGCAAATGTGGGGTTGAAAATGTTGAATTTCAAGTGTATGGTTTAACTGCCAGTAAAAAGCACTGTAGTGCAGAGGTTTTGGTGTGGATCCTGCCAGGACTGGAGGTTTGATTGACACAAGTTTAGCTATATACATTATCTGTTCTGTTGCAGAAATACGGATTTCAACAGCTTATAGCTGAAGAGTGGTATTAATCTGCCATCGTCTTCTAAAAAGACAGTTTTGTACAAAAGTAGTGTCATATCTCTGTAGTGCTTTGTGCTGTTGGAAGAATGTTTGCCTATGCAGCAGCATCTTTTTGCTGAAAAAGCAGCCCAAGCAGTAATACTGATGTCATAATATCAGTTCTTAACAAAAAAAGAAATATCTTTATCCAGAGGCGTCTCTTGTATCCAAAATAGATCTCTACTTTCCCATCCTTCTTCTAAGTCCTTTAAGTTTCACATACTGGAAGTTAACTCTCAAACTTCGTCAGTTCAGTCATCTTCCTCATCATCACCATGGAGAACTTTTACGTCACCTTTTGGAGTTTGTCTGTACTGCTCCTTCGCCTGCTAGAAGCAGTGGTGTTGAACAGAAAGTGTCTTTGCCCTCTGCAGAGCAGAGCGTGCTGCCTCTGTGGCCTTCCTGGCTCGAAGAGGAGATCTGCGGAACAAAACGCAGGAATCGGAACGAGGGTGTTTTTGTGGAGAAGGTGCTGAGCGGCTCTTCGGACCTGTGGAGTGTATCTGGTGACTGAATCTCTGGAAGCATCCGGAGCCGTCAGAGTGTTTGAAGCAGAGAAGCAGGAGATCTCTCCAGCAGAGAGGTGCAGGGCTTGGGTGGAAGCTACTGTTCTTCACAGCATTAGTTACTTGTCGTCAGTTTGGTGGCACAGTGCAGGAAGTTTCTTAAATCTATTGCCCTAGGTTTTCAGATTTTTGTATGTTATAATTTATACATATGTCAAATAACTTTATTACAATACTGTGTTGCTACAGGTAGCTAGAGTTGACATTTATATTTTCCTCCATGACAAAGGCTAATAGCGATTTTTTGGCATGGTTCTCACAAAGGACCAAAAACCACAGTTAACACTGGATGACATAGCAGAAAGAAAGAATGCATGTGTAGAACATGCATATATGGTGGAGTGTGTGAAGGTAGAGAAACAGGCAGGCATGGGGAAAAAAGACATTTGACAGAGGCTGAACAGAGAGGAGGAAAAAAGAGCCAATAAAAAAAAATTATAAAAAGGCAAAAGAATAAGTTATCGGCAAAAATATAAAAATGGAAGGCTGCAGAGGGGTAGCAGAATTCAAAGATGAGGGGAAAAAGGCAAGAAATAACACAGACCCTGGAGCAGGGGAGATTTAAAACTAAAATCAGGTTCTCTGGCAAACTGGTGTGGATCTGATGGCTAATGTACTCGATTTGGAAGAAGGTAAAAGTTCAACAGAAGAGTAGAGACAGGGAGAAAACAGGTTAGGGAGAAGGCAGAGGAGTAAACTACGTTTCGTTGAGGAAATTTACTATTTTTGTCTGCTTGTTTTTTGTTTGTCACTCTTCTGTCTCCATATTCTCTTTGCATAGGCTCATACACTTACAAAAATAGCTGTCATCACATTCAGTGCTTGCAAATTCAGAGCACAACATTATGTCTTATATTCCATATTTTCTTTCTCTAAGGAATAACTGAGATAATTACTTGATGTCTGGAAGCAAATATGGGCATTTTCATGAGCATTGCGGTACTTCTGACACTGACATTTTCCTATTACATACATATAATACTATAAATTAGTATGTAACCTAAATGGCAATGCTGTTAGTAAACCTTACTTTGGTACCAGGCTAAAGAAGCAGAAATATGAAAGACTGAGCTGCTCCTGAGAGGAGGAAAAGAGCACGAGGCTAACGACGATTACCAGTGAAAGAGTAACATCCTCAGCACTTTACAGCACTGAAATAGAGGGATAAAGTGAAGCCTTAAGTTTCTCTGTAGTCATTTAATACACATTGTTAGAACATTAGACTTGTACGTAAATCAGAGGACAGCTATGCACCACAACTAGCAGGGCCCAAATACAGAAACCGTCCTCTCCTTTCCTTTCTCCTCCATTAAATCAGTAGACCGTACTCTCTGTTAATTCAGCCAGACAGTCTTAAAATCACCCACCACCCTATTGATGGGTTGTATAAAGACTGCAGAGCAGTTTACTCAGCCAGTAAACTGCTGCCTTCAGCCTTATCTCCAAGCAGTAGAGGATCTCTGTAGAGATCTGGGAGGCAATTAAAATGGAAAGTCCCATGGTCCTGCTCTGCTGCTGCTGCGGGAGCATCCCAGCGCAGCACGGTATAAAGCATTTGCTATAAATGGGGATTTTGTTTGTCAGCCAACTTCTCTATTCCACCCCCTTTTTAAAAAATCAGAATTCAATATATGCAATCAGGTCACCATTTTTGATAAGGCAGTCTGTCAAAATGCCTCTCTGTCTGTGTCTGTCATGCAGTTCTTTGACCATTGACAAGCATGAGATTAAGCACCGAGTGATGTTGCATAACCTTCTGTCCACGCTATTACAGCAAAGCTCAATGAAAATACCCTGTCAAAAACAATTATTTCTTATCTATGTTGTAGGATTATTTTCAAGTCATAGTGAGCTGATTAATTTTTCTAGGAGTTGCAAGGCAAAATAATTGAAATAGCTATTTCATTTCAGGCAAACATGATCAAGAAGTATCTTAATAGCAGTCCAAGCTGTTGCTGAGTCATTTGGTGTTTCTCAGCTCAGTATATTTTGATGTCTGAGAGCAGAACCGTAAATCTATTTTTGCAGCAGATCAGCATTCCTAAATTCCTCATTTTAACGGTTTAATATCTCTTGTTGAAGAACAGTGGATCATGAGCAAGATGGAATGGATGTCAGATAGCACTGAATGACCCAGGGAAAAGTGGCAGATAAATACACCTTCTAGCTGTCCAAGGCATTTAGGTATTTTGTGTGGCTAATCTTTTTCTTCACAGAATACTTCTATTCCCTCATTGGTACAGTGTTAGCGTAATTGAGGATTGTGAGTTGAGGATGTGCTGGTCAAATTTAGATTTCAGTGTCAAGGAAATGGAAGCTGCTCGTAAAAGTGCGTGGGCCTGGGGCTAGAAGCAGCACGGGACAAAGCAGCTTTCCGCTGGTGGGTCAGTGCAGAATTGGAAAATGGTGGGTATTGCATATTCCATGCTGGCAGCGTTCTGCAGTTTGTCTGCTCAGTCCTGACAACCAAATGATACCCCTGCCAGAATCAAAGAACTGGTAGAGACCTTGAGAGGTAATTCAGGCTGCCATCTAGCCCCCCGAGAGGTGTACCTGTGCCTGTGTCATCCCTGACAGCCTCTCTCTAACCTGCTCTTCATACCCCCGGTGACGGAGGATCTGCAGTCTGCCTTGGCTGTCTGAGACACTGTTTTGTTAGCTTCCCTATTAGAAAGTCTAGCCTAATGACTAATCTGAATCTTGCTGTAATTTAAGCCTGCTATTCCTTGTCCTGTCCGCTGAGAAATAGTGAGAAATTCTGCTGCTCTTTACAGAAGCTCTTCATATATTTCAAGGCTGTTGTAATTTCTACCCTTAATCTTCTCTAAACGAACAATCCTAATCCTTCCAATCTTCCCATGTGTGTCATGTTTTCTACACCTCTAGTCGTTCCCATTGCACTCTGCCAGACTCCCTCCAGCCTTTCCTGAAGAGTGCCAGGAGTTGGACGGGTGGTTCTGGCACAGGCCTTTCTAATTGAGCAGAGAGATAACTTTATGTTTCTTCCAGGTCTTGTTTCTATTTATACAGCTCAGTAAGGTGTTTGTATCTCACACCAGCGTGACACTGACTCACATCCAGCTCATGATCTGCTATTATCTAGCAGTCTTTTAATGGGCTGCTGCTACATGGGCAGGTATTCATTAGGAAAGGCTTCTGAACAAGTGAAGTAGGTAGGGGTCACGTAAAGCCAGGGAATCATTGAACCACAGAAGCTGTGCTGTGATACACAAAATAAGCTTCTTCAACTGGAGGAGCTTTGTTTCATTAATGCCAGCTACAGAATCTCCTTTCCTTTGTTCCCTGAATAAAACTGGGAATATGTTATTCTACGTTGTAACGCCAGATGTGCCATTATGTATTCAGGGGACATCTGTGAAGTGATAGGATTCCTTTGTGGAAGTATAGTTGGAACGATATATTTGAGAGGACTATATTAAGTCAATTATTTTGTCCACAGTAGAAATCAAGGAATGAGTGAAATCTGAGGAGGTGTCTGGAGGTTAAACTTAGTCTGTTCTTCTGATTTACTTTTGTTGCTAATATAAAGATAAAGCTCAGTGTTGTCTCTCTCCCTAGTTCTGTCATCTTCAGTGAGGGCCATTTTATATATTCTTGGATTCACCAGCAGCATGAGTCAATGGAAATCTCTCCTTTTATTTTTATAAAAGTTTCTTACAGCTTAATCCAGTATCTCCAGATGTGGTTTTTTGGACTACTGGAACTGTCCTAACAATAGCAAAGATTGCCTTGAAGTAAAGTAATACTACAGGCAGGGGTTGGAAGCGTCACCCATGCCATAGATGTTCATAGGACTTTGAGCATGCCATTTTCACTAAGGTTCTTCATCCCTTTGTAAAGCTAACTCCTGATCTCTAGGTATTTCTACTTGCCATCTGTGAAATGGCTAATGTTACACTTAATTGTTTTAGTTTTCTAAGGCTGAGCCAGTGATTAATTAGTCAAACGTACATTTACAATAGCAATGGACCCCAAGATACACATTCCATATGTAGCTGTTTAAATTTGATCAGATGTAAGTTGGTCAAATATGAACTCGGGGAAGATTCTTAGTTGTAGAACAGCAAAACAAACTCCTTCAGGCTCTTTAAATAAATATTGATTTGTTTGTTCTTGGTCTTGCAGAGCTGAATCAATCATGAGCTTTCTTATGCCAGGCTGCTGTTTTCATACATACACATTTTTTATTATGCCAGCAAAAATACCTGGGAATAATGCTTATACAACTGCTACATATCCAGAAGACAAAATGTATGCAGAGTTATAGTAGGAATGCATTTGTCCTATTTTGATTTTGTTCTCTAAGCACTGTGGGACTGCTAGCTTATTTTGGTAAAACAAATATTGTGATGTAAATTTAAAAAAAAACCACACAGGTAAGCTGAGTCAAACTCAGAGCTGAATCTAAAGATCTCTAGAGCAGTAAAATCCACAGCATCTGGCTGAACAGGGTATCAACATACTCACTTACATTTGGATTTGGCTCAGTCGTAGAGTCACAGAATGGCCAAGGCTGGAAGGCATCTCTGGAGATCTTCTGGTCCAGATTCCTGCTCAGAGCAGGACTGGCCAGAGGGAATTGCTCAGGGCTGTGTCCAGTTGGTTTTCAATCTCCACTCCGCAACCTCCCTGAGCAACCTGTTACCGTGCTTGGCCACCCTCACAGTAAAAAAAGCATTCTCTTTAAGTATAATCTTCTGTCACTGGGCACTGCTGAGAAGAGCCTGGCTCCATCTTCTCTACTCCCTCCCATCAGGTGTTTATATACGTTGATAAAATCTCCCCTGAGCCTTCTCTTCTCCAGGCTGAACGATACCTGAGGTAGTGCATGGAAAGCATCCATGGGGAGCCAGAAAAATTAAATGTGACTCCCATAAATTGCCGTCATTCCTGCTCCGTTTGCCGCTTGCCCAAAAGCAGGCTCAGAATGCTATTCCACCTCCTCTGACTTCCCCTAGCACCTTGGACGGGCAAAGGATTGCAGTTTTTTCCCCTGCAGTTGCAAGCAGGGAAGAGCCTGAAGTCCAGAAGGGTCAAAAGGAGCCGTTTAGCGCCCTGCTCTGCTGCAGAGCCTTGAACGCTGGTTGCATCCCTCCTTGTCAATCTTTACTGTATCAAGGAAGGGCAAAATCTTCCCCCAGTAGCGAAGTATTAAGGTTGACAAAATTATTCCTGGTTCTTGCAGGTAATCGGGAAAGTTCTGGATCTGAAGAGCTGTAGTGTACAGAATTTTTTAAAAAAACAAACCAATCTTGGAGCGTACTGCAGCCCAAGGGCATCTTCAGTGCCTTGCACCCCTGCAACACTGAACATCTGTTAGTGCAAATGTCTGGATGATCGTAAGCAGTGGGCCATGCCCGCAGTAAAAGGAAGACAAGAAATACCCTAAAAGTACCTGTTCCCCTGAGCTATGGAAAGATTATTTCCTAAGCCCCCATATTAATCAAACACCTCAGACTGCTGTTTGCCAGCGGAGGAGGGGAGTTCCCTGTCCCACATCATGTGTGAGCAGCCAAGGATGCCTCAAGCGAAGAAGGCAAAACCTTTTTCTGAAAGCTGAGTTACAGGCCAGGGGTGATAAAACGTTCTTCCTAGTGCCTGCAGATAGCCAGGACACCCCGTAAGCACAGGGGCTGTGAGGAAGGTTTTTTTCTGTTGTTTTTTTACGGGATCTTTTTCAAATTTTGCAAGACAGACCAGAGGACTTCTGTGTCCTTCTGGGCCCTTGAAGTCAAGCTGCTTTACTCAAGGGCATCAGAATATTAAGCACACAGAATAGGTAGGAAAAGTATCTGGCAAAGAATTTTAAATAGAGGTAGTTTGATTTAACAAGCTTGACTTGGAAAACACGTTTTGTCATCCGTAGGTCCAGAAATAGCTGGCCAGGCCTTCCTGTCTCACTTTGCACAGTTCCTCCTGTAGGGCTGCGGAGGGTAGTCGTGTACAATGACGAATCCAGCAGAAGAGAAGCATGGCATTGAGTACTCCCACGGCAGCGACAACACAATGTAATCTGTAGCATGAGGTAATAGTAATTCCCGTTAGTTAATTATACAGCACTTACAAATGCAAGGTAATGGCTAAGTGCAGTGAACGTTTGTTATTATTGTTGATGGTGGTATGATTTGTCTCATGGCTCTTACTCCTCTTCCTCCTTTCTGTGTGAGGTTTGAACTCTTTTAGAGTAATCTGAACTGCGCCTTCTGGCACAGCAGTCTCTTTTTCCCAAAGCATGCTTGGTTTATACACAGTCACAACTGAGAATAAGTTGCGCAAAGGGAAGATTGATGACACTTTCCTAATTTTCTTACAGTACCCAATGGCAATCTTTTAACCAAGAGACAAGTACAGATGGTGATCCCATTAATACCAAGTAAGCTACATTTTAAAGAGCACAGTATCCCACACTTCCTCAAATTAATCCCATGACTCTTACTCTGCCCTTGAAATGTGGCAGTATTGAATTATAAGTGACCGTCTGTATCTGAAGTATGACTTGAATTGTATTTGGAGTTGTGGGCGTATTTCCAGGCAATGCTGATGGCACTGTATGCCACTGGAAACTCTTTTGTTACTGTCTTTTGCTTCAGAACTGTCTTTGTCGATGTGCCTGGGAGGATCTAGGAGCCACATACAGATCATCAGGACTTGTACTACATCAGACTGCTACCACAGTCTAAGAGTAGGGTAAAATTCAGATGACTTAGAGGACTCGATCACCTTCATCTGGTTTTCCTGCATTACGTTGTCAGCATTCTTCTTGTAGCTTAAGTTGATACTTCATTCAGCGGTTTATTGGCATGGCACAAATTGCAGATCATCATGCAAAGTAAAAGTGGCATGATGCCAGCATGGAGTTCTCTAGAATTACCTTTGCTTGAAAGCAATGCTGGTGCTACTTTAAAGTGACTAATTTATGCGTCTGTTAGCCTGTGAATGATGCTGTTTTGTCATTTACCTCATTTAACTAATTTCATGGGTAGCCACATTGTTCCTCAGCAGCAAATATTTAGATGTACTTCTAGATGTCACATGCCTCATAAATATCTGCATAATAGAATGATATGTATAAAGCAGCATGACTTAGAAGAATAAAGAAGTCTTGGGAGACAAACAAGACCACTTGTTGTAAATAACAGAATTATAAAATTAGTGGCTGATGAAAGAGCAGTAGCCAATACCCTGTTTACATTTGAATAGGGCTTTTGATGCAGTGTCAAAGATAATCTTCCTTGAAAACTTAATTCATGCTGGCTTGGATGGGGACATTGTGGATTTGGAATTGGCTGAAAGACCACAAGCAAAGCTAATCGTAACTACTAATAAAGGACTGATGTAGCAACCAGCCTTATTTGTTATCTTCATTAATGATCCAGAAGAGGCAGCTCATTGGGTAAGAATTGCTTTGGCTTTTAAACTGAGACAAGTGCCAAATACCATACAGAGGCAGAGGGAAAGTATGAAAACAGCTCAAGAGATTAAAAAATGAGCTAAAACAAGGTTTATTTTTAGCAGTACAAGCACATGTATCTGGGGAGAATTATCTATAATACTTATCCTCTGTGCTAGGAAGAAACTGAGATTAAAGTAAGCTGAACACGACAGGGCCTGAGTTACTCGTGTACTTGTGAGTGCTGGCATATTGTCTGCACGTGTGCTGCATCGTTGCTTGTACATCTGGATGTGACATGATAGCGCATCGGAGTTCTACGCTTACTTTTATGTAAATTAATGTTACATTTCTTTGCATTTATTCTGCATGGGAATGAAGAGCTAATATAAATGAAAAGTCATAACCAGTCCTGGTAGAGGTTAACACAACATGGCATCCAGAAGGTCAATGAAATTTTGGACTGCCTATGCAGCTGTACCACCCAACAGAGATATTAGTGATTCACTCTCTATGATTCTTCAGGCCTTTCCATTGCCTAAAACCCACTCTGGATGCCAAGACCTGAAAGTTTTGTCGTCAAAACTTTCCCCTGCTGATGACTAAGGTTGAATGTGCCTAAATGTCCAAGGCACCTAGTTTATGCCCTTGAAGTCTTCTGGGCATCTTTTGATCAGCATGCAAGTCCTGAGAGTGCTGCATTGTGGGGCACATAAGCCACGCCGAAGTTCGTAAGCCAACAGCTGCATCACTCACCATCCATGGAGCTCTGGTACAGATTTATAGCGCTCCCTTTTCTCCATGGTGTTTATACAACTCCTTCCAGTTACCTTCCCACACTAGTAGCAGTTTGCACTCCATCTCACCTGCTGTAACGCATCTCTGTCTCCTCCAAAGGAGGCTGTAAAGCTGCAGCTGGGGTGGACATCCCACCTAGCTCCTCTCTCCCTCCTGCAGTCTCTCCCAGTTTGCTGGAGGTGCTCTTCTCAGAGAGCCCCAGGCAGGGTCTGGCCTGCTGTGGAGTAAAAGCGAACTAAGCATCATGTCTTTTCCCATTAGCAAGGGCAGAATGTGTTCACCTCTCATCACCCTTATAGGTTTTAAGACCAAATTGAGCTCTGAGCAAATTACAGTCTGAGTGGGGGTCATAGTCTCCTCCTCTTTATATGCAATAACCTTGAGATTTCAGCACTAACCTGGCAATTCAAATTCACATCCCTTCTTTTTCTGACACAGTGCAAGAATTTAAGCTGATGCCTCTAAGCCGAGTGTGCTGATGGCTGAGCAAGTCTCTTATTGCAGCTCTGATTGAAATTACTTATATAAAATACTCAAATGTTCTTCAGAGCGGGGCCTGCAGGGAAGTGCCCCAAACTTCAGGCTCCAAAGTCACTCTGTTTCTTTGTCACCCGAAGCATAAGCATGGAAAGAAAGACTGTTCCTGCACGGCAGAGACACACTAATTGCAGAACAGCTTTGAGTAACAGTTTTCAAACTGTGTCACATACAGCACAACATGGACATTGTCCAAACAGTTGAATGCTTCCACTTGCTTGCAGCGAGGAGCACAGTAATATACAAACAAATTTTTCTTCTTCAGGATTTGTTTCCAATGTTCCATCTGGTTTAATATCTTGTACCAGTACTAGATGACTCAGAGTAGCTGCACGAATGTCTGTGGAAGGTAATTTTGAAATGTGTTGTCTGTAACATGCCTAACCTGCATTTTTTAAGGACTGGCTTTATGCTCTGAAGCACAAGGGTTTACCTTTCTTCCAGAACTGGTGGGCTGAGTTCTGGGACTTGATTGTATGACTTGGCCTTGCAACATCTGTCAGGAATAAATGTTCGTACATTGTAATATTTGATGAGTTGAAAGGTGATAAAATATTTATTTAAACTTAATAGTTATTTAAATTTATTGTAATTTAATTCAATTGGAGTGGTGGGGCACTTCTGGCAGTTAACCCAAAAATCTTTCTTAAAAATTCTCGCCTTAATTATAGAGAGGTTCAGTTGGTTTGTTACAATGCCACAGTGCGAGTGCGCTCAGATAAATTTTGCAGAAATAAATTCCCCAGCTTACTTGAGTCTTGGGTGAGCAGAGAGATATTTTGTCTTTAAACTTGATGCTTTTTACAAGCTATCATTTTGTTCTTATATTACAGGATAAAATAACTTTTTGTGTTCTTTATCACATTAATTACCTCCTGTCCAGAAAATAAATGTTGCAGACTTTTTAGCTTCACTTCTTAGGAGAATCTCTTACTTGTCTCTAAAATGTTTGTTTCTGCTTGATTTTTTATTTTATTTTGATAATGGGAGAACAGACCTGGAGAAATATCAGAAGAAAGAACAAAGCAATGATTGCAAAAGTAGCTTTTTAATAACCATTTCAGTATTATTCTTATGCATCCTAACACTTTTTGTTTGCTTTCTACAGTGCTGCAGTACACTAAGCAGAGATTTTCACTGAGCTCTTCACAGCACTATGCAAATTGTCGCATATAGTTTAGGTCCTTCTCTTCCAAGAGTGTAAGATTTTGTGAAGGTCAAGGACTCCTCTAAGGTACTGAACTGTTACAACTGTGCAGATATTACACAGTCACTATCAGGCATTCCATGCATCCCTATTTAGCATCTTAATGCGTAAAACCAAGCTTTTATTGGTTGTAAATGAGAAGAAAAAAAACCAAAACATTGAAAGCATTGCAATTGGGAGCCTCCAACTGGCAGCAACTGTGTTCTCTTTGTTGAACCTTAATTTGAAACAGATGAAGAAAATAATATTATTTTTATTTTCTCTTCTTCTGGAGTTCACCTCTGCAAGTTCAGCACAGTAACAAGCTATAGAGTCTTCTATGGATAGTTTTCCACATGCTACTTTCTGTAGCAGAATTCATTAGCAGTCAGTATGATTGGTTCTGAGTTGGGAACGAAATAGTTGGGGTTTGGGTAGAAGAGCATGAAATGGATGCTCTGCCTTGGCCTCTCCTGTCAGCCACTCTCCTCCCCCATCTTTTTTTTTTTTGGTTCTGACACTTCTGCCATGAGGCTTTGAGGAGGCATATCTGTTTTCTTACTTAGTTTGCTAAGCCTGTGAATGAAGTATGCTCACTTGTATAGAGGGAGGAGGTCTGAACACTGGGAGTACAAGCCTAAAGGCATTAGAGGTAGACTGGGAATTGTTGAATGAGGAAGATAAGAGGACTGGATGATGGTGAAAGATGAGGAATTCAGTATCTTTAACATGAAGAGGAAAAAAACATAAGGCTGCTTAATAACGTATAGAATGAAGTCTCTGTCTTCCTGTGTTTCAAATGTACCCGGCATATTTTGTGAGTTGCAGCCGTGTGAACAATGCTAAACAAAACTCTGAGGAAGCCAAGAAAGGGAGGAACAGGTAAGTTATGATACCCAGCAACCTGCTTCATATGTATAAGTAAATGGATGTGCAGTTGCTTACATTGTAATATTTGATTAGTTGAAAAGTGATAAAATGTTTTGGCAGGTGTACTCCAGGCCCAAAACTGTAGTCCTTACAGAAAAAATTTTCCCCTGGAAAACGGTGGAAATTTGACCTGTGTCCTACAATCACAGCTGCATCTGTGAACCGTGACCTAGCATAACAGCTTGAAAGGCAAATGAATTCCCGTTAAACAGATTATCGAGCGAGATCAGATAGTTCTGTCCAGTACATTTTGATGCTGGGTGTATAAACTGCAATCTTTCATTTTATTGCTAAGTTTTTAGTTCCTCAAGCGATGTATTTGCAGTAGCAAGGCTTTACAGCAAGAGTGTAAAGCTCTGCCTCAACACAACATATAAACCATTATTTGGAATTCTAGCTGCAGGGGAGTGGTGACTCATACCTTGACTGAAATTTTTAGTCCTCTTTCATTTAGATGTGGAAGATGGTATATTGCCCAGCTCGTCACAGGAAACAACCTCCTTGAGAAGATTTGTTGACATGAAGCAAAATTATTCTAGGAGTTCCAGGGAGAACTACTGCTTATAAATGCAGCTTTATTCAATAGAGGCATAGAGTGTACACAGCCTTGAATTGAAGAAAAAATGATGAAAAAAACCCAAATATTTTTATTGTGTATGTCATGCATTCCACATTGGTGTAGAGCAGTGAACAAGAATGCATCTGCTAGTCAATTCCCTTCAAACTGACTAAAATGAAAGTAAGGTCAATCCTTGAAGAGTTAGATGTTTGTTCACCTGTGTCTATTAGGTTTCTCTGCTCAGCTTCTGCAAGAAAAGTCAGCATTTTACTCTGTCAAGTAAGCCATATTCCTGTAGTCTCAATCTTTAAAGGCTACTACCTCAGACAAAATTATTATCGGTCTCAACAGACTGTGAGCCAGCCCCATGGTGTTATTGGCAAGACATGGAATAACAAGAATTTACAAGATTAATTACATGGCATAGAAACCCTAGTTTATCGACCTGGTTACTGAGAGAATTATTGGACTCCATTCCTGGGGGTATGAGATTACTCAATTTTTCTATCTATGCTAGATACTACGCCAACTGGTAAAACTTCCAGCATTTCTTACAGAATACTTGCCAGGAGTAACGCCCACCAAGTCAAGACCTATTCAGGTCAATGAGGACTTTGATATTAAAAGCCATATGAATGATCTAATAGGTGAAATGACTTTGACAAATTGAAAAAAAGTAAGTACCGCATGAGACTGAAAAGGCTCTTTTCCTTTTCCATCACTCTCAGTGATTAAGATGACAGTATTACTTAAGATGAATTGAACTATGAACATCCTTAGAGATATTGTCAAGGAACTAGCAATCAATCTTCCTCTGTCCCCATCCTATACTTTTTATTTATTGTATTATGTAGTTGCTTTCAGTGTAATCTTTTAGTTTTATTCATCTTTTTTGGTGATCTCACATGAACAACATAATTACTGTTGTTGAAACAAGTGAAGCTTTAATGTTACATACAATTTCAGCATGAAAACGGTATTTAAGATAAGCTGGAAATCGATAAAAGGTTGTGCGACCATACAGGTTCTGTGCAGTAATTTGGTCAGAGAGATGCCTTAGCAAAGGGTGCAGTAGAAAAACATTTAATCATCCAAATGTGCTATATGCAAACTGCTGACTGTTTTCTCCAGGCCAGTACCACAGGGAATTTGGATGTAGACCATTCTCTTCAGACATAGCTAGTTAACGTCGCCTACGGGGCCCAGGAGCTCTTTCAGTCTTTTATCTTTCTCTCCCTCTCTCTTTACCCCCTTTCCCTCTCTCCCAGGGCCAGCTACGCAGCCCGTCTCTGTTTGTGGCACCTTTTGCAATGTAGCACCCAGCTGGCCCTTCCCAGCCCGGATGAGGAGTACGAGAGCTAGCCAGCCACCAAGCATGTAGCCTCAGCAGAGATCGCTACAGCAGTAAGGTTCTGTTAAGTCAGGTGTATGAAGTGATACACAGTGCTCTTCTCCCTTTATCTTAACCAAACATCAGTTTGAAGGAACTTTACAGGTATTATCAGTTTCCCATAGAAAATGAGGTTAAGTTTCTCAGAGGTTAAATTTTGGAGATGAGCCAGAGATGTCCTCATTTTCTCTTACCCCTTGCAACAGTGCTTTCCAGTGCCTGATTTCACTTATATATTTAGTGGCATCTTCAAAATTAACTGTGTCTTCGTGAACTTGGCAGCAGTACAATTCATAATCGTTAGAGGTCCTAGCATGAACATTTATCTTTGCACATTTATGCTCCTCAGAAGTAAACACATTACATTTTATTAGATCAGTGCCCTGTCAGATGCTGAGTGCTCTCCTTTCCAGATGAAGTAAAGGAATGAAGGCATGGAAGTTCCAGTTCTTTCTGGAGACCTTCAGGACACCTTAAAATACGGCTTATCAACTTTCTTTGGTTTCTAGATACAGTTGCCATTTTCATTTGTAGAACTCTAAGCCTGTATCAGCTTCCCTGTGAAAAATACTAGCCTTTACTGACTGACTCAAGATCAAGTTCTGCCCATCTCATGTTGACATGCAGATGCTTACAAACACTAACAAATTTATTTTTCCAAGGAACTGTCTGCCTAAGTTCCTGGTAGCAAATGGTGGTGCCCAATTAAACGGGACTTACATAATTTCTGAGTTCAAACTAAAGGCACTGCCATGGTTACTGTAATGTTTGGGGAGGCTCTCTCATCCATGTTACAAAGTTTTTATCTTTTGCAAAGGCTGTTTCATGAATCCTGTTTCCTGCTGCTCTGGAGCTGGACGAAGGGATAGTACTTCTTATGCCTCTACATAGGTTGCATGCATCAACCAGTTCAAGCACCATGGCAGCTTTGCTACAACAAGAAATGTCTGTGAACAGATGAAGGCATGGATTCACTTCCAATGAACCGGCAGACCCGCTGTTAGGAGGAAGTAAGCTGATCCAAAATACAAGGGCAGAGCAGATGTTCCTTGCTCGCTAGTGTAAAAAATGGGATGGGATCCTAGGGCAGCACAGCTACAACACACTGGGCTGCCTGTTACTCAAACCAGAGTGCAAGGTGCCCAGCTTGGAAGATGTTTATCATCATAACGCAGAATCGTCAGGGACACGTATCTAGAGTGCAGAAGGACAGATCTCCCATCAGGAAATGACAGCTCTGCGCTGCAGTTTTGGCATAAGCTAACTGCAGGGCTTGTGTACTGATGTAATTTCTGACTGCGACTAAACAGAGTCAAAGGATTTCCCACGGAAGAAGAGGTTTTTACATGAATAATCTTCCTCCTACCTGTGCAGGGAGCATTTGCAGCTGTCATAAACTGCTCCGATGTCTGGTGGAGGAGCGGTTGACACACAGGAGCTCCAAACAAGGATTTGGATTGCAGAAAGGTGATCACTGATACATCCATTTTGGCCAGTTCCCAGGGTCTGTGCCCCCAGAATGACTCAGCCATGCATTATGAGGCTAGTGAATAATAATAATAAAGGAAAAAACAAGAATTTTACTTGTTTGTTGAAAAAAGTTGGGGTAGAATTCTGTAGTGTAGAAAAAAGCCTCTCCAAGCAGCGCTGGGTTTGTTTCTCAGTTAATTTGCAAATCTTGTATTTTTACTGGTTTTAAACATGCTTTTCAATTCAGGCTCTTGAATTTGGGTGCAATGCTAGGGAGAGATGCTTGAGATTAAATTGTTGGCTCTCTGTGCTCTGTGGTAACTCTAACCCTCTACTAGGCAGAAGAGAACATGGAGCCGGGGTGCAGTCAGCTGCTATTTGAAAGCCGTAACACCGGAGTGCATCCCAGGGTACCTCACTTCTTCCATGATGGGACCTGTCCTCCTGAGCAATTCCCTGCTGTCTTTGCTGTTGACCAGCCACCTTCGGCTGAACAGCACCTAAGCTCTCAACAGGCAGACTTCTGATACCTTCTCGGTCACGTTGGTTATCTGAACTGCTCTGCTCTTAGATCTGTTCCTTGGCATCCTTCCTGCTTCATTTCTCCAGCAGCAGAGAGCGGGGTGTTGTGCTTCCCTACTTTCTTCAAGTAAAGAGGGTGACCTCTTGTTTCCTACCCAAGACCTAGGACTTTCTTCAAGTAAAGAGGGTGACCTCCTGTTTCCTTCCCGAGACCTAGGAGAGCCACTATATTAGAACTAGGTAGCTGTATCCAGCCAGACCCTGGTGCAGCTGCATGAGAGATGTTGGGGCCTGTCATTAATTGGGGGGGAGACAGATAGGAAAGGGGAACAGAGTGTAACCGGAGAAACTCATGTTTTCCCTCTCTCTTCATTGACCCAGGATAGGGGGAGCTTGAAGAAAGGCCGATTGCTGTTTTTTTCTTGAAAGTCTCCAGTGTTAAGTTGAGACGCAATGAATAGAGATGCTCGTTGCATTTGACCGACTGTGTAGCAGCACCAGCTGCTCTCAGGCAGCCTCCTAGCTACACGAACAGTTGTGCTCCTTCCTTTTCTGCAACACTTCATTTGCAGCCGTGTCTGAAATTTTCCCCTTCTGAAGGACAGGTTTAACAACAGAATTTGATGGGTTTAGTGCTACACAGTCCTGGCAAGTGAGACCTGTGGAAATTTTGTACTCTGTTAGCAATAACAAAAGTGCTGTATTGTCTTCTTTACCAGTAATCTGATTCATCAGGAATAAATGCAGCCTTCAGTTTCTGACTGGACTCATGACTAGCGACCCACGAAACAGGACAGGACTGACATTGCTGTTTCCATGCTGCTGAGGCAAAGAGCAAGCCTCAAAAAACCCCAAATTTACATGTTAAAAACAAGCAATACCAGTGGGATCTACAGTGGTCTGTTTTACTCAAGATTGCAGTAAAGTACCACGTTCCAATGAACTTACACAATCATATTAGTAGTTGTGCTGAGTCTACACACACTGTCATGTAGCTGTGTTAATATGAGAAATTTGGGAAAGTATGCTCTCTAGAAAGTACTATTTGTGGTGCTGTTACAGCATAAAACATACTGCATTAGCAACAGTATCAGTAGTACTTCAGGAACTAATCCGATTCCTTAAACAAAGTTTTCAGGAGATTTAAAAAAAAAAATAATACTTTTTTTTTTTAAAAAAGGGTGTACTTGACACTGCTCATAAGGAGAGCAGAGAGCTGTGCACTTGGAGCTGGGTTTCCCACTGTGCTGCAGGAGAGGTACATCAATCAAACTGGAATAACACCAAGAGGAGGCAGACCCCTCTGTCTTTGTACCTGCTACTCTTCCATGGCTTCAGGTGTTAGCATCATCTGAAAGAAAAAAAAGCTGGCCGTGACATTGCACGGAAAGGTCCCTCAACAATCCCAGCCCCTGTCTTCGGTAGAAAAAGATCAAGTTTAAGGAGTGCACTTAAACATCACGCAGTGCAGTAAGGTATCATTAAATTACCAAGTTGGCTCCAGCATCTTTCTGCTTGAGTCAGCTGTCCTGCTGAACACAGGCATGTGTATCTTTTTTTAATAGCATTTTTGAGTATTATAACTAATTCACAAGCTCCCTCTGCTGGGCTTGCAGCATAGAAGACTAATGGCAAAGCTCCTGTTAGGTTATTTGTAGACTGACCCATTTCTTTCAGCTTATTTTTGACACTTTCTACAGCATCAGAAAATGTGTATGATGAAATTCATGTAAATGGCTTTTTAGAAGTGTGACACAGAGAGGTTTGATGTGTTAGATGCATATTAAAATTTTTTTATATGCAAAGAAGGCGGCTTTTTCCACAATAATGCAAGGGTGGCTGTTACCTCCTAAAAGTACTGATGCATCTGTAAAAAGATAATGATACTTGGCATTCAGTAATGCCTTCTGTTACTTACATACAGGAAAGAGCTCTAAGAAAATAAATACAGATCTTTTAAAAGAATTAAAAGCTTACAGTCCTCAAATATACTCAATACAGTATGCAGTTGTAGGTAGCAGTGGTTTTCAAAAGGCAAATCATGAGCCAGGGGGCTCGTAGCAAGCATTCAGAGGAATGATGAAGTGCGGAAAATGTTATTGTCATCAGAAGCAAAGAAGAGCTAGTCCTGCTTCTTTCTGCCTAATCCTCAAGGTCAAGAGTTCTGTCTAGAGTTTTTGAAACACATATCTAGGGCCTAGCATTGTCATAACCAATATATTATGAAATCTGTCTTAGTAGATTAAAAGGAGTTGTAAAATTATTTACTTCCAACTAAACAGTCTCAGGTTGAGAAAGACTGCTAAGCACAAAAAAGGATAATGTTCTGCGATTGCTGTAGACATAGCACTTCCATGCTGACTTTTAACAGGGATTTACTGAATAAAGTACCTGCCTTAAATAATTCACAAATTTGTGGAGTGCCTTAATGGGAGAAGGCATGTTGACTGCAGTGGCACAAGAGAAAAATAGAGAGACTTTAGAAACAATCACAGTGGCTTTTTTTACTAGAAGTAGGGCTCCTAGGAACAGGCAGTAGCCCAAATACTAAGTATTATAGTGCTGCTTAAGTGTGGTGCTTAAAGTAAAAGGTATATGGGAACACAGCTGTCACCAGAGTGAGTGGAACAGTTATTTAACAGCACACAGCATCACTAGACAATGATTTAAAACAGAACATAAAGAACTCCACCGACCAATTGATACGGGAATTGCAGGGGAAATGTGGAATGCATGTATTCCAACGGTCTAGTGAGGAGACTAAAATGAACACTGCTAATGTGATAGGATAGGTTGTGGTGTCTTTAAAAATACAAAAAGAGTTAGCTGAAATATTAAACCACTGGCAGTATATCTCTTAGTGTCAGTAGTCTTTTGGCTAAGTACTGACATGATAAAGAATAATTTTACCTACTGTGTAGCCAGCTCTCATTAAATGACATTCAAGAAGTTTCAAGAAAAAATGTAGCTATCTCAAGCACAACATTTTTTTCTGGGTAGCATATTCTCATATTGGCTTTCTTCTTCATCAAAGCATGTGACAGCTTTCACCGGACGACGTGGTATCAATATGCAATTTATCCTTGCAAAGCCTTTGGGATGATCAGTCTATTTCTTTGCCATCACTAATTAAACATTTTGCTTCAGTAATTCCCAGGGGCAAGGAGGCATTGCAACTACACTGAAATGAAAATGAACTTTGTGGAGCCACGGCTACACCATCTGTGATTATGATTAATGTATTCTATGATTGTTGTTTTGGTCATAAGTTTTTAGCTGTTTTATTAAAGATACTGTGAGGGAGCATACAGAGACTAGCCACAAATTTTATTTCTTGGCAAGGTGAAAGAAATCTGAGGAGGTTTTAACACAGATTTGGTTAAAATAAAATGTAGCAAGCTGATGGAGATCTGAAATATGATCTCTGATCATTCAACCTTTGGAAGGCCCCTAATAATGATGGTAAGCGAGGGTCTCTGTTCCAGCCAACCATTTCCTAGAATAAGGATCAAATACAAATCCTTCATATTTAAGTGTTTTCGTAAACAGGCAGCAGCCCTACAATGACTGTGGATTGAGGCAGTTGGTAAGAGATATTTGGAGTCAGCACAAAAATTCTCTAATTTAGCTATTAGTTAGGACACATCTCCTATCTGCCTTAAGCGTACAGGTCAGTCCGAGTGGCCAGAGAGAAGGTTGCTTTCCAGATATACAGGCTATCTTCTTTTCCATTTTCTTTGGTAATGTGGAAGTGGGTCAGGATGGGTTGATTTCTATCATCCTTTCTAATCATGATTTTAAATAATCATTTTTCATCTGGCTTTGCATGTGGGCTTTTTTTGCATTCTGTAAAAGAGGTGATATTCATTAGCATATTTCGTTATGCCAGCCAAAAGGGTATACTATCTATACACTTAAGTAATCATAGTGCTTAAGTGTTTGACTTTTTACACTTACTTTATATTAAAAAATGGTGAACAATGCATTTGTTGCTGGCTGATACTTCTTTATGCAGCATTGTGCAAGGCTGGATTTGGGTAGAAGTTTAAATCCATTTAAAATACACAATCAGCATTTTAAAATAGTTATTAATTAAATTGAAAAATTAAAATGTGTTAAACATAAAAGTATGCTTAGCAAAACATGGTTTGTATTGAAAGCCAGTTGATTTATTAAGTAGAGGAACCATTACATACAGAAAATGAACTGATTATGATTTTTCTAATCAGCATGCCTTTGCCTTCCAGAATTACAACAAGGAGATTTTATCTTTCACGTTTATTTTTAAAGGGTTACCTTACTAATCCTTTTACAAAGTATAGGATTTGGAGGACTAGGTCCCAAACTGCAAGAGAGTAAAATGAGAGCTCTGGAAAGAATGCAGTGTGTCTCACCGTGTCTCTGATCTCCTCGTTTGCTTAGGATTTAAACCATTTCTTTAAATTCGGTGAAGCTAAAACAATTCATTTAAAAATGACTGGAAACGACTGAAGTCTCCAGATGTTAACGGCTTATTTACTTCTCTACTGCAGTAACATTAAAGAACACTAATCAACATCAGTAGTAGGTTGTTCTCCAGGTTGTACAAATATCATAGTCATTTGGAGCAGCTGTAATAAAATGCCTTGCCTATCAGGGAGCAAGGTAAGAGAGACAAACAAGATTTTTCAGCCATTAGTTTTCAGTCAAGTTCTAAGTGACATTAATTATCCATAGCATCTTTTACATGTCAAATGAGAGATTGTGGTTGATAACAGATGTTGCCTCCATACTTAATGCAAACAGTGTTTTTTAAAGTTTAAGAAGTAATTGTAAATCCTATGATAATACAAATTATAGCAAACCCAAATGTGTTCAGAAACATTTTGAAGACATTATCTTGATATTCCAGTTAGTTTTAGGATTACTATTTATCTTGTCAAGGCTATTTCTACAGCCTTTTTCTTTTTTCTGCCTCATTTTGCCTTTTTTCTTTCTCAGTTCTCTTTTCATAAGTTGAAATATTTTTTTACAAAGTACAGCTGCCATACAGGCTTTCCCCTAAAGCCAAAACCTACTTCAACTAAATTATTTTAATGACCTAAGTGTTGGTCAGTAATGCACAGATGTGGCTTACACAGAGGAAATTGCTGATGGTTGCAGTGAATTGCATATCATTAGAGCTGTAGTTAAGACCTCACTGAATGCTTTAGGTCAGTAATCTGGAAAAGTTCATGTCTGATGAAATACATAATTTGTCAATCTTGCTTACTTTTGACACCACTAAGAGTAAGGCATTACTCATTTCTTAGGACTGCATTAAAGGCAGTGTTGACCTGTTCATGATGATAAAGTTCCATAAACATAGCTAGTCGCTCTTCATAGAAATCTATCTTGCACTTCATTTTTCATAGCATTTTCTTGAAGTAAGAAGGCCTGGTTCTTTTAGTAAGATGTTTCTGAACCCGCATATGTAGTATTGATTTTCAGTAAAATTTAGTAACCTCTTCCTTGCTTCCTCTTTTTTATATCGTCTGAGAAAAATCTGTCTAGCTCAGTATGTTCCAATAAAGCCTGTAACATTTACTTCTTCTAGAGGTCTGTTTTCCTTTGTCTTCTCCTAATGTCTCTTCCTCCAGTCTGGAGGCGGCTGTTCTGCAGCTTGCCTGGTGCTTGTTGTCAGCTTCCATCAGACTGATGCGTCTCTGGGAAGCAAGTGCAGGAGCTCTTAGCAAGCCTCTTTTCACCTCATCTATGCAGCTAAAGATTTGACGATCACTTTCCTGAGATGGAGTGAAACTCTGTTTTTGAGAAACATTATGTAAATTTACTGTTTTATGTAAGGAATTCTTGATAAGGATGTACATTATGGCATGCTCATGAGATTAAAGGCAGTACTTTGTCTTGTGCACCAGCAAAAAAAGAGTCCTGAAAAGTGTCTTAAGAAAATTATTATAATAGACTTGATGTTTGTTTTGATGTTTCTGTCTAGGTGCTGACCCCAGCACAAATAAAATCAATTTGCCTGGCCATACTAGAATCAGGAAAGCAGTATGCAGTGAAGAAGAGGAAACCATTCCCACTCATGTATTCCTACTATGGAACGGAGTATCTTGGTGAGTAGAACACACCAACTACTTTGAAAGTGATGCTGTGTGTAGATGCTGAGCCAGCAGATGCTTCAGAAATAAAAGATATAAAACCTACAGTGTGGGATTTCTCCTGAGTTGGGACCCTGCAACCTCCTAAAACTGCTCCGTGGGACTGAGGAGCTGGAGGGAAGGACTGATGCTGCCTAGTGCTGGGGAACGCAAGAGCTGCCTGTGCTGCACCAGGGGAGCAGCAGGAGCAGCTTCGTTCCCTCTTCTCCTTTCTGCCCTGGTAAATCTGCCGTTGCCAGATGGAGGCAGCGAGAGGTGTGGTGCCTATGCCTGCGTGGAGAAGATTATCACAGAGAACTGTCAGGGTATGTTCTTTGTTAGCTGCTGTTGCCACGCAGGGTCTTGCAGAGCGTTTTTTGGCCGTAGCAGTGCAACTCAAGCATATGGTCAGCTCCTGCCCATCGCGAGCAGCTTGGTTGGAGCTCATCTGAAGCAGTGGTGAAAGGTCATTGAGCAGGTTCCTGGTGGCATCCTCACGGCACAATGTCACACTGCAGACAGTGTGAGGTTGGTTTGCAGGTGTTGGTGAGTTCTCTGGCAGGGGAGCAGAGGGAGGAGTCACTGCATGGTTCTGCTCCACAGACCCTGGCCGGTACAGACAATTCTTGCACTGAAATTCAGGTTTTAGCTGACTGACACTATCAGTCAGTAACTGGGACTGACCATTTATGGTCCAGTTTCAATTTGGGTTCAACAAAGACTTCAGAGTAATGGTCCAGATTCAGTAGTGTGTCAAGAAGAATAACGTCTTGAAACAGTATTCATTTTAGGTTCAGTTTAACTTCACACACTGAGTTTCAGTCATATCAGAGTGAGAGCAGAAAAAATTCATACATATTTTTGCATAGCTAAGGGAACTGGAAATGACAGAAGTAGTAACAAATCATAGTATCATGCACCTAGAAAGCTTTTATTCCAAGCACTATTGTAATATGCATAAAGAAGATGAAAGAGCCATGCACTCGACAAGGAAATCAGTCCCAAGAGAAAGTTGCCGTGAGATGGAGGTAGGACCTAAACCTACCCTCTAATTTGACAGTTTCTGTTCTTTACAGGTGCAGCACATGGGCTTTCATCAATCCTTCAGATGTTGCTTTCCTATTATGAGTACCTGCAGCCAGCAGATCAGGAGCTTGTGTGGCAGAGTGTTGATTTTCTTATGGACCAAGAACAGAACAGCAACTGGCCTCCTGAGCTGGGAGAGACAATCGAGCGGGAGAATGAGCTTGTACACTGGTGTCATGGAGCTCCAGGTTCTTTTCCCATTGATGCTATGAATAGCCAGATGCTGATCCCATTGCTTTTCCATGTAGAAGATAATTTCAGGTTAAATTTGACCAATTTTGATGTTTTATGAGATGCAAGCAGGCTATTTAGGCTTTTTCTTCCATTTAAGAGTGTTTTATTTATTGCTGAAGCAGCTGGAAGGATAGGCGTGTTTTCTGCCTTAAAAGCATAGGTGATCACAGCTGAAAGAATTCTGGTGATCCTGAACTGTATGTTTTCCGCTCTTGCTCCCTTTCATGACAAGACCTCAAAGAATGGTACAGCTGAGTCAAAAGACAGCATATGGCTGGACAGAGAAATAGTATGCGAAAGAACAGAGATACAGACACATCTGTGAGTTTTGGGAAGGCCTTCAGAATAGCTTTTTTCCCCCCTCATCAGAATCAAAGTTTAAGCTGCACTTATTACATGGATAATGCATAAATTTGACCAAAATTTATGGTGGTCAAATTTTGGTTTTGACCACCAAAAAATTTTGGTTTTGACCACTCCCACAGGGGAGTGGGGAGTGAAGGGGAGTCTATACTGGCAAGGGGCATTTTTTCTGAAAGTCACCCATATAAAACTGTTTTTCAGAGAAGAGGAGAATCAATCCTTAGTTTTGGTTCATGAGGTAAGGCTGATGCCTGTCAGTTCAGAATCTAATCCTATACATTAGCAATTTTGGCAAGTAATGTATATTGAAATTGCTTTTTTACCCCCAGGCAGAATTTTATTGCTAACTAGTCATATTAGCTTGGTAGCGTGAACCTAGAAGGTTACAGAAAAACTTACTTTTATTAAAGAATGTCCATGAGCATTGATGCATTGCTTTTAAAGGTGATCTGTTTAAATTACAAAGAGTACATTATAATTAGCATCCCTTAAATGTGCTTTCTGCTGATGCATTATCTTTTTGTTGGTATGATTAGGGAACAAGCTTCTTGCTCTCACATTATAATGAAGTGAAGTGAAAACAGCTTTTGCTTACCAACATTTTATTTTTAAGAGGAAAAATGACTTCTACAGCATGGCGGGCCTAGTGATGAAACCTGCAGGGAAGATGCCCTCTTTGTTTCAGTATCTTGAGAGTGGCCTTTGACTTGGGTTTATCTGTTAGCGGAGACATATACAGTGAGACTCGACCGAAATGACAAAATTCTGAAGGGCATAAAGAAGTTACTTTAGGAGACATTTAGAGACATGTAAATTCATTAATTGCTATTGTTCTTCCCCAGAAAATCCTGTATCCCATCACTGTTCTTGGGTAATAACGCACATGTAGTTCACAAGAACACTTTTCAGCTACTTCAGTGTATATTATATTCAAACCACAAGTGAGCTATTCTAAACGTTTCTGTAGGCGCTTGATTTGGTTATGTGTCATATGCATTCTTTTAAGGTTACCATGAACTGAGCTGTGCAGTGCTCTGTTGAAGATTATGATTAATTTATTTGAATCCCCTCTAAAAATAAGCCAAATAGCTTTTGCTTTTTTTTTTTAACAAAAGTTAGTATGCATAACTGTTTATAACTAGAATAAAGCAGCATGGGCCCCACTGGAATAAAAAAAAAAAAGCAAGTTTCTTTTTCATTCAGTAAAAAATGCTATCTGTTGTCAAGGTAAGGAATTATCTTGCCCATCTTTGTGTTTCTGTCGGTGTAAATAGGTGAGGTGAGTGGGGATTTGAAACCAATAGAAGACAGTGCTCAGAGTTTACTGTTTTAAAGGCAAAAATGTCACTACTGTTTTAAATTGATGAAAGACTGGGAATGTTAGAGTAAACCCTGAAATTCAATAATGCATTGAAAAGATTGAAAGTGGTGGTGTCACAGGGAGTGGATAAGTATATCTTACCATATGCTTTTCAGCATACCAGATACTCTCCCCTCCATATGTAGCATAAAGATATGTAAGGTTGACATGTGTAGAGCATGAGACTGCATTTTTTTAGTGTATTAATCCTTATTTTCTTATGTGTTCTACAAAACCCTTGGCCTACTTACTACAAAAGACAATCTCACTGCTATTTTCCTAGGCATTGCATATCTGTTTGCCAAAGCTTACCTGGTTTCCAAGAAGCCTCAATATCTGGACACTTGTATCCGCTGTGGAGAGCTAACTTGGCAGAAAGGCCTGTTGAAGAAGGGACCTGGAATATGCCATGGAGTGGCTGGTAGTGCTTATGTGTTCCTGCTGCTGTATAGGCTCACTGGAAACTCAAAATATATTTACAGGGCACAAAGGTTAGCATTCCTACCTTTCTGGATTCAGGGTAATACCAGCAAGTTTCAAGAACATTTATAAAGCTGCTCAGAGTCTGTGATCACCACCCTCTGATGTAACCTGGGTGTTTAAGCCTCAGGTGCAATTCTGCCTGTGAGTTGTGGGGCAGGTGCACCCTGCGGGGAGCCCTGCGGTCCTGCTTCCAGGCTGCCTGTGGTGGGAGAAGCATCGGCTTCTCCTGGGCTCCCTCCCTGCGAGGCTGCGCTCCTTCAGAGGGAACCGGGGTGGATGGGGAGGAACGGCGCGCATCCCATTCTCGTCCTGGCATGAGGTCAGAACAGCCAAGTTGTGTACCCAAGTCCAGGAGCAGAGTAAAATGCGATGCTGTTTGTTATATTGACTCGTTCTCATTTTCAGAGCATTTAACACTATCCCTTACTACTAAACATGGACAATAAGTATAGGACCTGCTTTGCCGTTACTGTTTTTTAGTTTATCATTCCCAGCTGTAGCCAGTTTGACATTGTGCTGTTCAGCTTAGCTAGTGGGGTTAATTCCATTTCGTCCTGATGCAAGCAAGTATATCCCACTGAAAATTCTGTCACAGTGCTGCAATTATCTTTAATTTTATTTCTGTAATTTACTATACATGTTTAAAAAGATAAGTGTTCAATGTTTGTTACTGTTTTTCTTACAGCACAGAATAATGCGGGGAAGTGGTATAGTAATTCAGGTGACTTATTTTCAGCCGTTTGCTTTGAAGTGAGAACATTTTATTTGTGTAGTTATTTCAGCATTACAGAATTTGTTGCACCGATGTGAAACATTGCCTGCATCCTGCTGAAATAACAACCAAGATATAAGTTATTAAAAAGTATTTGTTTAATAATATGTCTCAGACATCAGAAAAAGTTTATAGCTCTCGAAGAAGCATAACGCACGTACAGATTGCAAAGGTTTGGCTTTTCTAGATCTCATGGACCTCAGTTTATCGTGGAAATCGGAGCGTGTAAAATTTCCACATAGGGTTTAATAATGAACATTCTACTTCTTTAAATTATTGAATGTTATTAAAATGATGCTTTCAAACAACAAGTAAGTAGACATACAGAGACACCAAATAATAACAAACTCTCTTTTTTTTTTTCTCTGTTTCTTAGGTTTGCAGAGTTCTTATTTACAGAAGAATTTAAGGCTGGTTCCCGGGCATTAGAAAGTGTATATAGTCTGTATGAAGGCTTCTCGGGAACTGTGTGTTTCCTGACTGACTTGCTGCAACCCAACCAAGCAGAGTTTCCTCTCTTCAGTGTCTTTGTCTAGAGAGTAACATTCTCCAGGGCCACATCCTGGTGGTGATGGGAGAGGGCACCTGCAGTTTCACTTACTTGTCAAGAGAGGCTATTTACAAAACAAGCCAGTGGTACCACTAATGCTAGCCTTAACGTAGCTGGGAGTCAGGTGAAAAAGAAAATATCCTAGGGCTTTGGGAGGGAAGTGTGTGCTCAAAAAAAATGGGTCAGTGAAAAAAAAAAATGGGGGGAGTGACTGAATCTGATGTGATAGATATTTAGCTGTAATAAGAAGCAAAATCTAATTATTCAAGTGAGGGAGAAGGGGTCATTATCAAACTTATAATTTGGTGGTTACACAGGAGAAAAAAAAGCAAGCTAGAATTACAGGGACACACAAAGAAGAAACAGTGATGCATCCAGTAAGTTTTAAAAAGAGACCTGCAAAAACAAGTCTTGATGCAGCGATGCACTTATTGGGGAGGGTGTCATAGACATGTCACTACACTGCACAAAGGCAAAATCTGGGATTTTTTACCTAAACCACATCTACTAGTTCTAGTAACATGTATTAGAAATACCTGTATCTTGGAGCTCTTTCATCTTCATATGCATATAAATGATAGTTGTAGATAGCTATATATTCAGCCTGCAGTTTCACTGGTTCATTTCAGCTAGCAGGGCTTCATGTGTGTAAATGAGAACTGAATTTGACCCTTCCTTTCAGAGCTCAGTCTGTGGTGAGGAGCTGGTCTCCTTACGGATTTACTGTAACTGTCACTTCTTGTAAATGCTTTCCCTGTCACAGGGAAGATGAGTGGAGCCATGGAGAAGACTTGGATTGGAAAGTTCTATAGCAAAGATACAGCAGGCAGATGCTTTCTTCACAATACAGCATTGCTGGATAAGTATTGTTCAATGATACAAAAGCTTCCTTTAAAAATTAATTACTTACAGAAGCATTTCTGAACAATAACATATTTCAGAGAATGGAAAATGTATTTTCCTTGAATTGTTCACTACAAACCCTACAAACTGAATGCAAACCTTGGATGGCATACTGATCTTAAGAAAAAGCTGATTACAAAACTCAAAATTGCTTCTTTTCCTGGTTAACAAAATAATAATGTATATGCCCAAATCATTTGTAGCTATAGAAATAAATGGGTTGCTTAACACTAGTTGCACTAGCACTTAAGGTTGCAATTATATGCTGTTTTATATGTCTTATATATATGACATGGTACTTGAAAGCTAAAGAAAATGGTAACGTAGATTTGTACTAAAAAACTATAAAATCAATATCTGTATTTAAAATATATTTACTATTTATTTTTATTTATATGGGAAAAATGTAATGCAATCACCTTTGAAGACAGATTGGGAAGACCAGTATGTCAAAAATTGCAGTTAGGGTGAAAAAGCTGACCTACATGCACTGCCAAACAATGCAGTCTCTCTTCCTGCATTCTCAGCTGGAGGAGATTACAATTTCTTTATTTTTAATGCCTAATGGATTAAAGTTCCCATATAATTTCAGTTGGCCTTGATCAGGCTATAAGTTGGAGCCAGCTCTTGCAATCCTTCTGCATTTTAATATAGTAATCCCATTCCTACTCTTGCCACTGTTGCTTTAATGAGGTGGCTTGCATTATTATGAGCTGCAGATTAGGATTTCTGCTATTTTGTCTTGCACTGTGCAGCTCTAATTAATTACTTAATCATAGAAGTAACCATATTTCATTTGTGAATAAAGCAATGCAGTTCTGTATCAGTTTGTCAAGAATTTAGGGATTTTTTGGTGAATGGAAATGTTAAAATTCAATATACAGTTGTTATGTGTTTATTATTTGTGGGATAAAAGGTCTTTTAAGAAAGCCATTAATGTCCCTTACTTTGTTACTCTGAGCAGTGAGATGCATACACATAGGAGGATGTGTTTCACAGGGCGTTATACACGTGAGGCTAAATCAAGAAGTCAGTGGAGACGTGTGCGTGCTCTGCCCAGCCATGTTTAAATGCTCCTGTTAGATCAGGGCAAAGTCAATTGTCAGTCCTGAAGATCCTAAGTCCATTAGGATTCTTCTCTAGTTGCTTCGTGTAATGCGGGGCTCTAATATATCTCAGAACTGGAACCTTTTAAACGAACGTTTAAGGAAGGTAAAACTTGGCCTATCCGCTTTTTCCCTGTGGTCAATAGCTTTTCAGTCTCAATTTTTATTGTAGGGTAATGTCACTCAGCTAAAACATGTAAGTAACAACATTTGTGCCATAGCATTTAGATAAAACACAGTTACAGTAGCTATCTTATTGTAAGACAGAGAAACAGGTTTTGCTATGATCTGGACTCAAGCTGTTGCAATCCTACATTTATTGCCAATCATTTTATTTAGAGATGCAAACATAAAACAAAAAGGCCTAGTGTTTTGATAACTACAGTCAAAAAACCCCAAACAACTCCAAACTTCAGCCTTAACAGAATCTACGTGTATCAGCGTACTAATCACGACCTTTAGATTTTGTCCCCAGTGCCTACTTTTTAATTATCACTGGGCCACAGTATTTAATTGTTTCCAGTTAGTTATTTCTCAGGAGACGCTTGAAGAAGAAAATTTTTGCCAAAACCTCAATAAATCTAGAGCACAATAAATCAATACAGTAACTTAGATCCTAACCAAGTCATAAATGCTGATATTGTAACATATACCACATATATGTTAAAATTTACCATAATAGGTGTAAGTAGAATCACTCCGTTTTATTATGCTTAATTTCTAACAATCGTGTTTGCATTTATCTTTTAATATAATTCTTCATAAATGGCAGGAATACACGTTAAGAACTCAGTGTCAGTTTTCTGGTGGTTTTCCCTCAGTATCTCTTTGTAGAATTAATTCCTTCTGATTTACAGTCAGAGAAGACCTCACGCCACTCTGTGTTGTGTTCAACAGCACCCGCAAAACAATCTTCTGTCTCTGCAACCCTTCTCCATATATGAAGCCATGTATTTGGCTTCATTTGATACTAATCCTGTGAGAAAGAAAATAGTTATCTGAGTAAGAGTTAGTCCATTCAACAATGAGAAAACCCATGCAACCACCCAGTTTTCAAAATCTAGGTCCCAGACATCTCTCTGCAAGTTATGCGAGTTCGGCGCTGACTTCAGCAAGGGCAGCACTCAAACTTTGTTTACTGACACTTAAGATCAGTAACATAAACATCCAGTCTCATGGGATACATCTTGTACAATCTTGGAACATAATTATTCATCTGTTTCATCAGACATGGCAGTTTGAGCTTGTTCTTAGAGCTGTGTGGCTTTTCTTACCTGACCTAGCTGGGTTAAGGTGGCTACTAGACATGCTGTAGTCACAGCTTTTGAACACAGTGTAAGTATACCCCAGGGCTCTTCTGGAAATGCCAATCATTAAATGAGCAGGTTTTTTTCATCTTTTTCCTCCTCTTAATTGTCTGTCTCCTTTTTTCCCGTTGTACTATATACGCTGTTACATACATGCTGTTGCAACCTTTATTTGTTGCCTTTAAGACATTGACAAGAAAGCAACCTGAGCGGAGCCGTCAGCACTTTTTAGTGTAATAAAAAATAAGGTCCTTTGTGTTCCCTCCTTACCGCTTCGAGAAGTTGATCATGCCACCTTTGCTAGACGTTCTCAGCTGGATGCTCTCTCCTCCTGCTCCCGAATCAGGCCCTAATAGACTGAAAAAGTGTATTCCTGAACAGATTCTGCCATGGTGCTGTGACAAAAGACTGTGTTACCAGAACCTTGAGAAGCCTCTTTCAAAGTGTAAAACACAAGTTACTACGTCACGTTTGCACATTAGTTTCTTGACTGTGTTTAGTTTCTAAAGTGTAGGCAATAGGAATTTAAGTGATGTAATAGTATTTCTGATTATGCTGTTAAAAAAAAGAGGATGCATTGTGTGGGTATTGGTGCTTATTTGTGATGTACCTGTGTTTGTGTGGTGCTGTTTGTGAGTAAAGCTGTAGATTACAAATCAGTTTAAGGAGCTATATACTGTTCACGACTTTTGGTAGGTCATCCACAGATTACTGTCACGGAATAACTTAGAGGGAAACTAGATCTGTAATGTCCAGATTTAGTGATCTCAGGATTCATAGAGCCAGATGCAATAAGTTTCATCAACAGTACAGTTCTAACAAATACATCTTTATTTTTTCCTGCTACTCACAATTTCTCAGCATGATATAACGTATTCGTTTTGTGCCACTGCTTTCAATATCTGGTTTGTTTGCATCGTTTCCTTCAGTTTCCCTGCCTGCCTTTCCCAACCTACGAGTAACTTCAGAAGACTGAAGCAGCAGCCCAGGTCTTTTGTTCTTGAAAATAAGATTGATTAATTTTGCTTAGGAGGGGTGTTCCACTTATTTGCATTACATTATTTTACACTCCCAGGTGGTCCCTTCCCACTGGCTCTGCCATTTCCCACCTGCTAAGGAAAAATCATTATACTATATAACAACTGTCACTGATGTTTTACACCATTAAATAAAACAGAGACTTTCTAGAGAGCATGTTCACTTCTCTAGTATCTCAACTCTATTAAGACAATCAAAACCAAGTGAAATGGCTAAACATCCCAAAATACATATTTAAATAGTTCTGGGAAATATGCACAAACGAATGCAAGTAAAGTGGTCACCCTTTTCGCTACTCTGTGAAATTAAGTAATGCCACTTTGATGTTATAATAATAATTATATGGACGTGTAGAAAATATGATAAGAATACTGATCAGTTTTTAAAATACTGTGAAAAAACAAAATGTAGGTATCTGATGTATTCAGAATCATAGGTGCAATATGTGCAAATGCAAACTTTCATAAGCAATCAAATTTTTGTACTTACATAGTTATCTACACATAGTTATAGCATCTGCCAACATATTGCATGTTTTATGCAAACAGTGACCTATTTTAGCATATGCATGCATTTTGAGAATATATCCTTGTTACTTGGACCTATAAGATCCATGGACAGTGTGTCTATGAGGTCTGCCAAGTAAATCTCAGGTGTGGTAAGCTTCTCCTACATACCTTGAATATTCATTGGCTTGAGTGCATATTGTAATCTGTAGGAAGATTAGTATATCAGGAATAAGAATTGCCCTGTAGATTTTAAAGAGTAATCTTCCTGTGAAGAACTACACCGATGAGCAATTGCTGGGTAACAGCACAGTCTAGATTGCTCTGAGAAGACATTTCAGTTTATATAAATATGTCCTGGACTAAGTAGTAAGCAGCAGAAAGCTAAATTGAAAAGAAATAAGAAAATGACCAAAAATCACATCACTGAGAGAACAACGTACTTCAAAGCCATAAGCCAAAAATGCTCAGGGCCCACGAACCAATACAGTAATTTAGGGATGTGAATAAGCATTTTCCAAGAGAATAGCAGAGTTTGCTTCATTGCACCAGTAGTGGTACAGTGTGCACTGTACAGGTTTTAGCTGCCTTGAACAACACTTCATTGCCATTATAGCAAAGCCATCATATGCTGAAAAAAGGCTGCCTGTGAAGGAGTTGCCTGGAGCTGAACCTACTGCCTACTCCTATCATTTAATGGAACAAAAGGGATGTCCACTATCGATGCTTAGGCAGTTTAAAAAAATAGATCCAAAAAGCCAACATGCACCAACTTTTTGACCTGCCTTTGAGCTATTAAACCTCCTGACTAATTTGTACCATCACTGATGTCACTGTAGGTCCTGTACCCCGTGTATTTAAAATTTTACATCATGCTCTGAAAAAAGTCAATTTATAAATAGCAATCTGCTTGAAAAGACATACAGCCGTTATTTATTTTTAATACTTACAAGGGAGTCCCTTGACTTTGTTCATTGCATGACTCGAAGGTGGAGGCATTTAGGTCAAGTACAGCAATACCACCTACAATGGCAGAAAATGAATTAAAAACTCATTTTGCCTAGCGGTATAATGATATTTGAATAAAAGATACTTTATAATGCGGTGATATTCAGCAACAGCACTGCATGACTATACATGCATACTCCCCAGAAAATTTTATGTAGAAGTCCTGACATCAGTTATATCCCATAGTGAATAGAAAACAAATCCTAGTCAAACATTTATTTCTACTTCATGTAGAAGAGAAAGGCTGTCTGACCAGAAATTGAACTCTGCTTCTGTCTTCATTACCATGACCACACATGAGAGGAGAAAGATTTCCTCTAACAGTGGTCTGATTTTGCCACTGATTTGGCCTCCTGTGCTCATTTTAAGGGCCTGATATGCCACCTGCTGATGTCAATGGTGAATCTCCACCTGATTGCAGGCATGCAAGGTTAGGTCCTTCCACAGGTGTGAAATGGGGGCAAAACTGCATCATTCTGGGCCCCAAGCCTGCAAACTTTCCTCCACACAGGAGTCCCATGGAGTTAGTAAGGCTTGTTCGTAGAGTAAGAGGAAAGCACAGGTGTTTGCATATGCAGGGCCCTTTTGATAGCTGTTTTATTCCCATTTTCCCTCAATATGTCTGCAATATATGTGAATGCCAATACCAATAAAAAGTACAGGGAGCTTAAATGGCATTACTAACAAAGGCTGTTATTTCATGTCTAGTTTGTGTTGGTGACACTTGATTATTCAATATTTTCCAACATACGGTGTTCGTTTCTTGAGTACATGCCGCACCCTAGATTGGTTTCTCAGTGTAATAGCCATTTGCAGCCATAATATGGTACAGGCCCTATAGAATCAAGACTGATTTGATTCTTTAGAAATGCACCTTATTGTTTAAAAGCAGGACCCCTGCTCTTCTGATGTTTTAAACACTGTGATCTTTCAGAATGTGTTTATTGTATTAGTTTTGTATTGTAGATTATGATAGAAACTAGATTTTATAGCTTTTTAAAAGCAGTGATAATACTAAGCTTCATTGTGGCAGAACAAACTGTGTATATCCATATTATGAATATTAAAGCTGTGATTATATTTTGCCTTAAGTAAAAGCCCAACCTTGAACAGTATGATTTTGCATTGGATTGCTTATTTCCATACTTATCTTCCATAGCACTGGCAACTTTTTCCTTCTGGAGCAGTCATGACTAGGGCTCCAAAAGCTTCTCACTGGTACCGTGTTATCAAAGGTAAAATCATTCATCTGAGAATTTTTTTAGCTAAAGCATCCAGGCTGCACATAGCAATCAGATAAAACTACGTCATGGTAGTTTCCCACGAGATAACAGAAGACAGGTTGCTTTTGGCCTGTAGGTTAAAGTTACCCACTTAGGTGTTTATTTTCAGCCTGCTTCAATCCCTGTACCCATGGCCTCCCCCCTTTCCAGAAAGACCCCTCCATTCCCAGTGAAGAGCATTAGAGCATTAAATTCACTTAGGCCTGCCCCTAACAAGGTTTCCATCTTTGCCATCATCAGCTGAGCTCAACTAGGTGAGCAATGGGACTCCAGATTTGCCAGTGCAGCAGTTCAAGAAATGGCCCAAACGAAATGTTACTGGCATTTTTTCTATGAATCTGGTGACAACCTAAGCTGTACTAAAGAATAGTAGCAGACATGCAGAAGTAGCCATTAGTGTTATCCCATTAATAGGCTAATAGTATCTCAAACTCTGTATCTTGCCTTCCTGTTGTGCTCCTGGTAGGTCCCAGGTCTGTAGCTAATCTCCACATGCAGATGTGCAATTGCCTGGGAACAGGCAAGCAGAAACGAGATCTATCAGGGAGGCATCAGAGCCAGCTGAGCATGAACCAAGTACCTGCACCAAGAGGAGGAGAGAAGTGGCAGTGGTTGGAGACTCCCCCTGTGCAGGATACAGGCACCATCTGCCAACCTGACTTGGCACCTCAGGAGCTTTGTTTCTTGCCAGGTGATCAGATTCAGGATGCTGTGGAGAGACTGCAAAGGCTTGTCTTGCCCTCGGGCTATTACCTTTTGCTGCTCGTCCATGTGATGCTGCCAGGGTGACCTTACGCATATCCAGAATGACTCCAGAGCTCTGATGGCAAGGGAGAAGGGCATGGGGTGGTCTCCCGGCTCCTTCTGAAGGGGAAGGGCTTGGGGATGGTAGACAAATGCTGCTGGCCAACAGCTGGTGTCACAGCAGGGCTTTGGGTTTTGTGGTCCTAGGAACCTTTGAGGGAAAAGGCCTGACAGGCTAGGGTAAGATCCATCTGACAAAGTGGTGAAAGAGCGTCTCTACCAGCAGGTTCGTTAATCCGGTGAGGAGGTTTTTGAACCAGATGCATCAGGGGAGGGTTACCAGGACTCACAGCTCCTTTTCTGCATCTTTTTTAATCAGCTGTCCCTCAGCCTTTATTATTGCATGGGGTTATTTTCTCCCAGGTGCAGGACTTCGCCTGCTTCTTTCAGGCTATTTCTCCAGCCTGCCGAGGTCCCCCTGAAGAGCAGCCCCACCTTTCCACCGACCAACCCCCCCCCCCTTAGTTCAACATGTATCTCATGGCCAAAGGAGACGTGAGGAGGGGGTGGCTCCTCGTGCGCCACCGAGGAGCGTTCCTCCATATACCCCCCCAGCCCCGCCGCTGTCACGATCGCGCCCCAGCAGCGCCGAGCTCACCCGCACCGGGGCCGCCGCTGGAGGGGCGGCAGCGAGGGCGGCGGCGAGGCCGGCGCCTTCCCCGGCCCCGTCACGGGCGCAGGCCGCGGAGAGGGCGGTGGAGAGCGCGGCGGCTGCGCCGGCGGCTCCCCCTAGCGGGCGCCGCGCCGCACCACGCCGCGCCTCAGCGGCGGTTGGGCGGGCCGGGGCGTGGGGCGGCTGCGGCGCGGCGACAACGCGCCCCGCGATGAAATTCCCGGGCTCCGTCCTCGTCTCCCTCATCCTCTTCGTGGCCGAGACGGCGGCCGCCCTGTGCCTGAGCGGCGCGTACCGCGCGGCGGGGGACCGCATGTGGCAGTGGCTGACGCTGCTCTTCGCGCTCCTGCCCTGCGCGCTGGTGCAGCTCAGCCTGGTCTTCATCCACCGCGACGTCAGCCGCGACCGTCCGCTGGTGCTGCTGCTGCACCTCCTGCAGCTGGGGCCCCTCGTCAGGTCGGTGAGTCCCGCTCCGCCCCGCCGCCCCTTCCCGCCTCAGCGGGCCGGCCGGGGGCGAGCCCGGGGGGCTCCCACGGGCGTCCGGAGCGCCCCGGCCCCGGCCGCTCTGCCGTGCGGGCGTGTCCGCTGCCGGGCTGCTGCTGCTCTGCGCCGGTGTTAGCCCGATCAGACCCTTCCCTGGCTTACTTCTGAAGCCTGCGGGAGGAATAATTTCCTTTCCGAACGTCCTTAGGCAGAAACACGCGAGGGGCGTGGTGCTTCCCGACCTTCGGTGAGCACTTGGCATTGGAGAAAAGGGGTTAGGCCCCTCCTGAGAGGCAGGTGGCGGGCGGGCTGCGCTCCTGCGGGGCGAGGAGAGGCGAGGAGAGCCCGGCAGAGCCTCCTCCCTCTTTCTGAGGGCGTTTTCCGCGCTTAGTTTCTATCCGTGGGGCTTTTCGCAAATGGTTGTGTCTGTTCACTGCTGGTTTATCCGTAACACGTTGCTCTGAGGTTAGTTCCAAGAGAGAAAGGAAGACTTACTCAGTTGCTAGTTTAAAACAGGGGTAGTACCCATCCCATCTGTGCATCTTGGAAATACTAGTAATGCTTTAGCCTGTCTCTTCTTTCCAAGAGTGGGCTTCTTGCCCCACATTGCTTCAGAGATTTTTCAGCTTCAGTTCAACTTCTGATTGAAAATGTCCTTAGGGAAAAAAAAACCAGATAGATGAAAAGTTACAAAGGTGGCGCAACCTCATGAGAAAATGTTTGCTGGGGGCTTTCATTTTAAATTTACATTCCAATCTTTTCTTTCAAAAGAAAGGGAATTAAATACAGTATCTCTGTAGTAGAGGCAAGGAGAAGTATCCCCAACTTTTTGAAATTCCTGGACAGTGTGGAAAAGGAAGATTTGTTCACACTAATAACGGTGAACAGTTGGGATGTTACAAAACATCTTACACTTCAAAAACATTGTGTTCCTCTATAACCACGGCTGGATTGTTTGTTTGTTGTGTTAATATTTTAAAGAGATTTAAGTTATGGCTTAACAGTTAAGTTCTTGAAGCGCTCTGATTTTCTAAAAGCTCAGAACAAAATACTTCCATATTCTTTGGAAAATAAGAATGGAACCAAAGAGAAAGCAACTATCAAAATAAAAGTGATGTTCATGACTTTTGTCATTCTAAATCAATTTCATGTGGTCAGACAAGGAAAGACTGTCACATTAAGCTGCAAGATGGGAAGAAGCAAGCAAAGGATGTAAGCAACAACAACAAATTGGAGGATTTTCTTTCTAATTATCTGGAAGAGACACAGACTTCTGCTTTGACCTTAACCACCAAGCATGATCTCACTTTCTCTTTCTTTCTCAACATCAAGTTTATCTGTGTACGACACGAGCCTCATCTTGTGCAGAACACGCTTTCTGCTGTGTTGGCAAGCTCCCAGCAGCAGTCGCCACTGTAAAACTTGTGGGCATATGGAAGTCCTCTCTCCTCTCCCCTCTCATGCTGCAGTGTATGAGTGTGTCACCGGCTCTGCGCTTCTGCCTTTCTCAAAGATTTACAAACGTAGTGTTTCCAGGAGGTTTGAAGATGTTCTGGAAGCATTGCAGCATGCCTGTGCCGCAGTCCCCATGGCATCGTTTAGGCAGTACAAAGTGATGCATGTTAACCTTTCTCTAGACCCAGGATAACTGGAATTATAATTACTAATAAAAAGAGGGTAGTACATTCATGCCACCTAAAAAACTTATTCCCTGCTAAGGGCTGGAAGGATTCTACAGATTAAGAGGAAAAGTTTCATAGAAAACAACTTCTCTTTAGATTCAGGGAAATGTATCTATTTGTAGGAGACAGTACAGAAGTGTGGGAAGGCGAAGTGATCAGCCTGAGACAGACGTTAAAGGTCTTTTTTTCTCTTCCTTGCCTTCCTATCCACTGCCGCTAAACATTGTTTTATCTGTCAGAAGAGGAAACCGATCGCTTCCCATCAGGTGTAGATCTGCACTGTAAAAGTTGAAGTGTTTTCAGCATGTGAAATACCTTACCTTTCCCTACTTTGCACAGGAGGCTTTCTATCCTGTGTGGACTGGAATACACACAAGTCTGAGGTGATAGCTAGAAGGCAAAATATTTTTTGGCTCTATTATCACTTCACTGTGGCTTTAACCATTGTAAGCTGAAAAGGACCATTGTCCCTGGAGCCATTTTGTCCCATGCTTTTAGGCAAACCTCTGCTCCTTTGCACCAGAGAGTCCTGCTGCTGTTAGTCATCTGCTTCCCCAATATGAAGCCTCACTTCATCCCCTGTGTTTGGTCTCTCATATCCCACTGGCACAGCCCAGGGCCTTTTAGGGAGTGCTGGGTCAAATTAGGTCAAATAGGACACATAGACAGTAGAGCCGCCCCAGGCTCTGCCTGCTTGCGGCATCAGAATGAAATGTTAAAAAGCCTTTAGGCTGTGTGAGATGGCATGCTTCAACAGAGGGCAGTCTGCTTCAGCTGTCTTTTAAAAAAGCTAACGCTAGCTTTTTAACCATCTCTATTTGGTTTCTGACATGATACAGGATAGTTAGTATTTCTCTGTTCAGACTCAAATACTCAAATATCAGTGCACTCATTTAGAGACAGCCCATGTACGTTGTGTGAGTTTTCTTCAGCATCTTAAAAGATAGACATTTTTCTCCCCTTCCTTTTTCCCTTAAAAAGTTAAGTTTAAATTTTGGGGAATGGTATGGAAATATCTTGGCAGGGAAGGAGGGTATTTAGCTTTACAAGCCAAATGATCTAGCCTATTTTGAATCCTCTGTGTGACAGGGAAGAAAGTACATTCTCTTATAAAACCTTCTTGCATACCACCACCTTCCCCTAACACCCACACTCCACCTGTTCAGGAGGCACTCGCTGTCCTGCTGCTGCCACTGGAAGCACTAAAATTAGGAAGCATCCCTCTTCCTGGAGAGGACTTCTGCTGTACTGGGAGAGTACTGCTAATATACCATTTTTTAATTCCTTCTCCCGCTCCCTAAGAGTTTGTCTATAAATTCAGAGCAATTTGTAGAGTAAAATTCCTACCCACCTTGGTGGCCTGGCTCTGATCCCCAGGATGTAGGCATGCCAGAGGCTGTTCAGAGTTGGCTGGAACAAAGTGACTGCAGGTTTCTGGGCACCATGGGGCATTCCTGCAGCATTTCAGGTTGGTGCCCCTCCTTCTGAGTGCGCTAATTTGTCTGGATGCTTAGAAAATATATTTGGATACTTTCTCTTCTTTTGTAAAAGGTGATTCTTATACCACATAAAGTGTTACACAAAAAAAAGACTTAAAATGATAGCCAATGTCAATGAGAGATTTGATACATTTTTCTTTTCTTCAGAGAAGACCATGATGAGCTTTTTGGCTCATTATCGGCTGCTTCTGAGCCAAGGACTGTCTCTTTGTTCCCTGTTCATTTGGACGGCACCTGTAGCACCGACATTGTCTTGAGGTTTTAGGTGCTGCTACAATTCCAATAAATAATAACTGGATGTATTTTTGCTAGTGTAGTGCTCTGCACTTAGGGATTTGTTCAAAATGCAAATAGCTCTTCATGAAGGGTGCCAGAGAAACCCCTGTTAACTTGCCCTTTTCTATTCTGCAAGCAATGAATAGGTCGGGAGCTGAAGTGAGGAGTGCAGATTTCCAACAAACTGACTTGAACAGTCGGGGCTTACTGTCACGAGCAGGGGGTGTTGGTGGTATTGTACTGTATGTCTGCTGGATGTGGTGGTTCCTTACGATCTGATTTACTGAAGTGGCATATCCAGAAGGGACCGGTGTGAACTTGGCAGTGCTTCTTTCTGACACCAGCTTCATGGAGAGGAAAGCTACGTGACGGCTGGTGTCTTTGAAGCTACCATCCCTAGTGCTCTGTTAGCTGAACGTGGACCTACAGGTTCTTCCTTACCAGGAACATGCAATTAGGAAATGGCTCTGTCTGCAGGATGATGAACTTCTCTTGCGAAAAAAATCGAAAGCCAATATAACAGGCCCCTATATAGAACACTAATGACTGTTTTCATGAGATTTTAATGTTTTTATTATAAACAATAGACTTTCTTCTGTTTAAATGGGCTCAGGCTTTGTTTCTCAAGGCATAAGGAGAAACGATTACATGTGTCTATGTACTGTGTAGGCAGCAGCAAAGCAGACGCAGTAGGAAGTCTGCATCAAACTGCCAGAGGAGCTGCTGATACAGCCAAAGTTAGATTGTGAGCTGCAGGAAGTAAAAAAGCCCCAACAACCAAAAAACGAAAAAAAACCCCAAACCACCTGTAGGCTGAAATTATCAGAGTCCTTAATGTCTTGGGCACCTAATTCTGCAGTTTGGAATCTAATAAGCTATAACGGTGCAGATAACGCTTCAGCCACGTTGTGCAGAAGCATTGTCTCTCATGGGTAGTCTCTTTCCTAGTGACCTGCTTTATAGTTCATAATAGCACAGCTCTAAAAACCTCTCTTCCTTGTAGGACTTCCATTGGCACACCTTACTGTAGGAGATTTCTGCTAGCTCTAAACTTTACAACCGTTGATGCATCTCCCTCTTTTCCAGATGGGAAGAATATGCCTAAACCCTCTTCAGGCTTTTTTTTTTTCTTTATTCTTGAGCAGATGTGTTAGGTGTCCAAGATGCAATGAACAGAAAGTCAGTGCAGATGGAGGGTAGAACAATGAGTGAGGAACAAATCTTTGTCTGACACAGGTAAGTAAATCTACAGGACCGATAAGTCTTTTGCATACACTTCTCTAAAGAAAAGGAATTGCTAAAAATTAAGTTGTCAGAGAAATCTGCTTGTACATTTGCAGTGAGAGTGTGTGGATAGGTCTCTCAAATAGATGTTTGCTCTTGGAGTGCTTGTTGGCTATGGGCAGTTCCCTGTTTTCATTGCCTGCTCCCTCTTCACACCACCATTATTTTGCCCGTATTTAAATCCCACACATCCATGATTAAAAGAGAGAATGAGGTGCTTGCTCTCAGCAGGCATATAAGGATAGGATTATTCCGCCTACTGACTGTGTAGAAGATGAATGTGTTGCTGCTGAATCACTCTTTGTAGGCACCATCAGGGTCCTTGAAAAAGTATAGCTCTTCTTTCTGCCAAGATTTGGCAGCAGAGGAGAAAGCAGTACCATCTTTTTCATACCTTTTAACTTTCACTGTAGAGAGTGGATCTGACGGGGTTTTTTTGTCAAAGTAATTTTAGTTCCTTCAGAGCCCGTACTGCAACTGTCATTGCTTTACATGCAGCGAAACCGGCCAGCTGCATGCCTTCTGCTGTTGATGCCACATGAGGATCTGTTGAAAGGGCCCTAAACATCACTGCATTGCAGGAGATGGATTGTGCACACATTGGGATCTCCCATTCCTGTTCCTCTAGAGCAGAGCAGCAATGAGCAGTGAGCAACTGGGGCTTCTGGGGAATTCCCTGTTCTGTAGTGGAGTTTGTAACTGTGGAGGAAAACTGGCTTGAAGCAATCGCCTTCTTGCATTATCTCTTAGTTGTGTTTCGTGCTAAAAAAGAACAAGCCAGTTCATTTAAAGCCAGCCTTTCTGAATGCATTTCATAGACAAAGTGGTAACATGGCACAGGTATGTGATCTGAATTGATTCTTCATCACTGTTCGGACCCCTTCTCACCTGGATGGTTCTTCAAGTGTCTATGCCCCTCTTACATTTTGTTACTTAAACATTTAGATCGGTGCTCTTTCTTTCTAGTGTATCAGCTGCCAGTCTGCTCCTGCTTGAAGTAGTTGCTTGGGCAGTGGCACCAGCTAGAGTCTTGAGTACATTTGTTATTGGCCCCAGAAGGCACGACCTCCAGAGACACTCTTGCATGGGATGGACAGGGCTCAGAAGAAGATGGGCATCATTACTGATGTAATCTGAGTGCTTGCACATACCATTTTTATTACTCTGTTGTACTGGTAAAAATCCCCTTTGGCCCCAAGGTTTGCTCATCAAGACAATTCATTTCACATTGTGTTTGCCTTTCTATACAGACATAAAATTTCCCATCACAAACAATAAACTGCTACTTAATACCTAACTAGTAAATACAAATCAAATGCTTGCTCCAAAACCCAACATTTTGTTGATTATAATATTTGCTATAGTCAGTAGTCTTATGAACCTTATCATCTCTTTTATGGGATTACTGCATATTTGTTAGATGGGTCCCTAGACTGTATCTACTTCTAATCACACACAGCAAGAGTTCCGAGGCTGATGCTGAGATCTCATTTTCTGTAATAGCTTCAGACTTGCCCTCAGCTCAGGATGAATAGATGGCTGTGAATACTAAGCAAGACAAAAATGTTCTGGGACCTTTCTTTTGGAAGAAAATCAATTTGTTGGTTTCAGAATCTCTATTGGCTTCATAAGCTGTTGGGCTTTATTAATTTTTCACACTTTATTTTTGGCTGAGTGGATTCTTTCACATGGAACAAGACTGGCAGGGACTGAAAAGATTAACAAGGGGAAAATAGAAAGTCACCACTGTGAATGGAGCCTCCAGCTCACCAGGTGCTTCAAATAGCTTTAGTGATAATAGTAGCTGAAGCCTAGTGAATCAAGGATAGTACTACAGGATCCTAAAACTGCTCTCCATCTAGAGCAGGTGAAACTTGCTTTTGTTCCAGTTAGGGGAAAAAATTAAATCAAATTTATTAAAACAAAAATCAGTATGCTTTTATTTGAATTTCTATTAGTGCTGCTTTACAGTTTGGTCTGTGAGCTTTCCCCTAAAAGGCTGTGTTAGACTCTGACTTGGCAATTGTTGAAAAAAATCAAGCTGAGAAGGAAATGGGAATTCAAAGTCTCAGATGAGCACAGCTCCATGCTTTGTGATTGTGAAATACTTTTAAATAGAAGATAAGCCTTATTTGTACATTACAAAAACTCACTGGCCAAATCTGACCTGTTAGAGACTTGGAGACGATGCATTCCAGCAAGTATTACCTACAGAGGCCACCAAGTGGAGGAGAGGAACCCCAGCAGGCGCTATGGAAGGAAAGAAGACAGCTCAGTCCTCATCAGAGGACGATACCTACACAAGAAGAAGATACCATGTGTGTTGGGCCATGGGAGGAGAAGTGACCACAACTGGTGCCACAGGTTGTCCTCGCAGTGGGGGTTTCTCTCCCCTGAGCTTCCCTCTGGGCTGGAAGCCGGCCCTCACCAGTCCTGTGGCTCACACTACAACTGTTTTTCTTCTTGCAGCCTGTACCAGTGTTAGGCATAAAAGAGAAAACAGGTTGTGTCTGCACTGGGTTTGGGCTTCCGGGGGTTTTATTCTTCCGTAGTCAACACCATTTATCCTTTATGGTCCTGCTCTACAGGGACTCCTCCACAGCAGGCCCTGTATTTTTAGGACCCTATGCAATGTGACAGAAATAGTCTTTCTTTCCTCCCCCTGTCCCCTCAGCTTGTGACTTCATCTGTACCTCAATAGATCCTTGCTTGTTATTACTTCCCAGACAAGGTTGACTGTTCCCCTGTGTTTTGGGTCCTGCTTGATGCCCAAGCCCACCCTTGACACCTTCATACCCAAGCAACTCTGTTAGAATAGGATTTCTAAAGCTTTTGCCAAACTAAAAATAAGCATTGGAAGGAAGTTTCAGAAACTTTCCTTTCATAAATGTGTCTGAGGCTGTATTATGTTCTTTAATACTCAAGGAGCCAACTTGTCCTCGTTGCTACAGCATTTGCTGCTGCCAACCCCTTTAGCCCTTTCCCATTCCCTCCCAAATGTATGGATTATTCTCTGTGCATGGGTAGAGGCAGCGTGTATTACAATAATATGTAATTTATGAATAGAAATGTATGTGCTGGCACCACTTCTTTCTTTGAAAGTTAGTCTGTGGTAAGTTAGACCTACATAAAAAAGAGGGTTTGGTTCACCTGTGTTTAAAATACAAAGAGCTGCAGCAACTGGAAATACTGTATCTTCTTATTTAGAATATTTTTGCAAGATTTTGTTTAATATTCCTTAAACAGTGCAATAAATGTAAGTAACCGTAAGGAGTAAAGCTCCTATTTCTTTGTCTTTTTAAAAAATGTTAATATCCAGAGTTGTGAGGCTCTAAACCGCTTGTTCTCATTATTGCTGCTATGGCTTGTTACTTGTGTTTTGGGACCATTGCTTGGTCTAGAGTCCAACTGTTTGAGGTGTGTGCACCCACTTGTACCTTGAGCTTCCCTCCAATGTCTTGAGATTGATTGTTTAAGGCAAAGGTATGAGAAGTGGCTTTATTGCCATGTCACAGATGTACAGATAACACCAAGAGAAAGACATGAGAATCTGAAGAAACACTTCCAACTTGGGTCCTCGGTTGGGAGCCTATGAACATTGTAGTGGATGAGTAGTTTAAGGACTTCAGTAGGACAGCAGAGAGCAAGGGCAGCTCATGGGAAACAATTAAACTGCCTCCTGTGTCTGAGTACTACAAGCAGCCCAAAAGGCACTGCCAGACTCTTGCCCTCTAGTCACATGTAGTTCATGTTGTAAAGGGTGAAATCTGTCATATTCTAAATTTACTAAGAGGAGAAAATGTATGGGCTTTGCTCTGTGAACAAATGACTTAGTATGTGATGGCTTAAAATACTAAGGAGTGGGAAGACCTATGCTTTTCTTTCATTTTTTTTCTGTTACTCTACTGATTTTCTTGTAGGTGTGTGGAAGTCTTTTACATTTACTTCCGTGCTGGCAGAGTTGAAGAACCCTATGTCAGCATCACGAAGAAGAAGCAGATGCCCAAGGATGGGTACTCAGAAGAAATTGAGAAGGAAGTCGGCCAGGCTGAAGGCAAGCTGTGTACACACAGGTCTGCGTTCAGCAGGGCGTCTGTGATCCAGGCGTTCCTCGGCTCAGCACCCCAGCTCACGCTCCAGCTCTACATCTGTGTCCTGCAGCAGGAGATCACGGCTGCCAGAAGTAGGTAGAGTTGTTGTTATCACCTCCATATTTTGGTGGGAGGGAGAGGAGAAGGATCAGCAGTCAGGTGTAGCTGCCCTGGGCAAGAACCAAACATATTGCAGTGGGTTTCATTTCCCTGACAGCTTTTAATGGTGATGTTGCTCTCAAGTTTATCTATACCATCATGCTTCCTGTAGCATACTTGGGTTGCTATAAAAACATTAATTTGATAAGTGGCCATTATGGCATGAAAGGAAGGCAGCTGGAAGGACTAAGCTGTCTTCATGAAGAGGAAAAAACAATTTACCTCTGTTCCATTTTGGTTTTTGAGCAAACTTTCTGGAAAATTCCTTGGGGTGCAGTGCAGAGCGTGTTTTGCCATGCTGCATTAAGGAAGGCGTACTTTCAGGAATGCAGTTTCAAATATGGACTGAGGATATGAACTGTCTTTACTTGTGCCAGACTCTGAATTTGGAATCAAAAGGCAGGACTCAATAAGCTGGTATGCAAATGTGGCTATCTCATCTCTGGACCCAAGCTGTTAAGCCTTCACCAAGCAGTGATGCACCACATGGACTCACCAGCACACATCTCTCTTACCGTGGGACTCTGCATCTTGCTCTATGATGTGCTCCAGCTCCTTGGAAAAAAAAAAAAAGGTCTCGATTTGGTGGCTGGCTGCTAAATGAACTCCAGCTGATCATAGGACAACCAGCTTTTTGGTGTAAGAAAGGACTTTGGCACCTGTGTGAACTGGAGGTGTGTTTCCACTGAAATACCAAATAGCTCTTGTTATACCTCCGGGGCCCTGAGAGGCCAGGGATCTTTACCAGATTCACAGCTAGGGAGGCTGAGGCTAGAGTGACACGTTATGAATCTGAATACTTTCTTCAGTTCTGGTGCCTTGGTTGGCAGTGTACCAAGGTAAGGAACTAAGATTTTTGGAGGAGCCTTTATAGTAACATCAGGATTCTCCCCTCAACTTGAGGAATGGAAAACTTTAGCATGCCAAAGGGCGAGTCAGCACATAAGGATATTACAACAGGTTAAGGTCTTTATACAAAAGTACTTGTTTAAGGTCATAGCAGTAGTTAGTTGAAGGACATTGCTCCTGGCAGTTTCCGAGTACTTCACAGCTAAGGTAGGCTCTTTCAATAACCATGGCACCTGTGACATGGGATGCGAACAAAGCAGGTAAATCCTTTGCTGAGCAGTGCAATTAGCAAAATTTCCAATCACTTCACTGCAGATGGTACTTGCTTGAGAAAGGTCACCTTTTTATTGTATTTCTTGTATTACTGGTGTTGACCTTACTGGTCAAGGAGAAGCACTGTGTTCCAGATGGTTACGGAATTGCATATTTAATAATGATTCATAACTCCCTATTACTTCTGACTTTTACCAGTCACTGCTGAGAGAAATTCTGAATCACAGACTGATAAGTGACCTTCTGTGGGTGAAGTTAAACAACCAGAGATAAGCTGGTTCACCATGGAGTTCAGCGAACCCACCAGAAAATGCAGTAGTCCTCTTGTGTCTCCCAGAAGCCATCTCCATACCAGGTGTAATTCTAAAATATAGAAATGAAAAGAAAAAAAAAGTGGGTTTTTTCTTTAATCAGTTATTTAGGAACAATGGTAATGTCTATTAGAGCTCATTTATCAGAAAAACAAGAGTCCTAACCATATTCCTCTTGTGTGTATTTTACGTTCTGAAATACTGAAACTTTCTGCGGTCTCTTTAGTCAGCTTATTTCTGCAGTAATACCTTTTGTCCACCAGCATTATTCAGCCTCCAGAGTAAACGGGAATGATGTATAGCACAGTTTCAGCTTGTTGTTTGTTATGTGTACACGGGGATTCTCATGTATAGGGACATGACTTAACTTTTTGATCTTGCAGCATAGTCAAAGTAATTTAACAGCCAGTGCAACTCTTCTTCCACAGTTCAGATGTCTTCAACTTGCCTGTTCTTCGACACCGGTCCTCCAAACTGCACACTCTTTTCCATTTGTCTCTGTTACAGCTATCACTCTCTTCTCCTTGTATGTTGATTTCCACATTCTTTGTCTTGTCTCCTCATCAGTCTCATACTTTTCTGGATTCCTACACTACCATCTGTTATTCTGTCTAAATTCTGCTTGGTCAGTAGTAATGAGGTCAGTATCACCTGTGAACATAAAGCTGTTGTTTACTATCATGCTACATAGCATGGTTTGTCCCTTTCAGATCTGTTTGAAACTGATTATTGCTTCCAGTATTGAATTGAACAGTTCTGAAAAAAGCCTGCATCCTTGCCTAGCCCTTTGTCAAACAGAGCCATGCTGCATTTTTCTTGTGTATTTCATGGCATTCATTAATTTGTCTGGATGTTTTCTTTTGGATGATCGGATTCTTGCCAGTGTCTGGCATTCTCCAAAATTGTCATTTCACTGTCTGCCAAGAATATAAGATCAAGAGAACTAAAGAGAGTTGCAAAACCAGGACAAAGCCTCTAGCTTAGTGATGAAAGACATAAAGCTTCTGTGACTGTTTAGCATGAAATGCATAGACATGTTGTTGGATTAAATGCAGCATTGGAAACCCACGTGTAATAGCCTAATCTGAGTCCTAGTTCTAGACATCCAGCTTTCTTCGGTTACAGCGTAACTGGAAAGAAGTTCCTAACTTGTTACTGTATGAAAGGCCCAGTCTGACTTTGTAATTGCACTCCCAGAACAGAGGCCGAGGTCTCTCTTGTATATTTGGGCTTCACCCTGTACTAAATGCTTCAGCATCTGTCAGTATCATGCGTTGCCTTAGAGCCAGCTGGTAACCTTGCTTCAAAGAGGTGGCTGACATCAGGCTCAGGTCCACTTACACGCTGTAAATCCAAAATTTCAGGTTCTGTTTTGCAGTTCTTCATCTGTACAGAGGGGGGAGTAGCATCCCTGTGCCTTGTGGAGTACTGTGGCAGCCTGAGAGCAACTTGATACTCTTATGACTGAACTGAATAATTACCGAAGACCGTGTGTGTATGAACAGCCCTGGGCAGGGGGAGGAGGGAGAGACACCTGTGACTGTTAAGTGCCTTTTTTTTCTTTCTAGCTACTTGGAAAAGTAACAAATGGAGACCAAAATAGCAGGCAGGGTTAGAGTAAGAACCTGGAATTGTATACAAGGAATGGCTTTTTTGGCATTACAGCCTGCTGGGAATCCCCATAAGTGCCATGAAGACAACTACATCTGCACTACTCTGATGCAATGTCTTTAACTTCTGCTAAGCTGAAGGTCCTGATTTGTGTTTTCTCTTTGTAGGTATTTTTATGGTCCTTTCTCTCCTGTCAATTGTATATGGCGCCTTACGTTGCAACATCCTGGCTATTAAGATTAAGTATGATGATTATGATGTCAGCGTGAAACCAGCCGCCTACCTCTGCATATTCATGTGGAGAAGCTTTGAGATTGCTACACGGGTTACGGTGTTGGTCCTTTTCAGTTCAGTCCTTCAAATCTGGACTCTCCCCGTTGTGCTAGTGAATTTCTTTGTTTTTTTCTTCTACCCATGGATTCTCTTCTGGCAAAGCAAGTCCCCGTTTCCCGAGAACATAGAGAAGGCATTGAGCAGGGTTGGCACTACCATCGTCTTGTGTCTTCTCACCTTCTTGTATGCTGGCATTAACATGTTCTGCTGGTCAGCAGTGCAGGTGAAGCTCAATGATCCTGACTTAATTAACAAATCCCAAAATTGGTACCGACTGACTGTGTATTACATGCTGCGATTCATTGAGAATGCATTCCTCCTGCTGATGTGGTACATCTATAAAACCGATGTCTACCTGTATGTCTGCGCCCCGTTGTTGGTCTTGCAGCTCCTGATAGGTTACTGCATGGCTGTCCTCTTCATGTTGGTGTTCTACCAGTTCTGCCACCCGTGCAAAAAGCTTTTCTCATCCAGCATTTCTGAAGGTTTGCTGTCCTGTTTCAAGTTCCTCTGCTTTATTTGCAAGCCTCCCAAATCCACCGTACTGATGGATAAGGCAGAGGTGAAATCTGAAAATACTGATGAAGCATGGAGCAGTAGCAAGACAATAGATTCTCAAAAGGCAAATCCTCATCAAAGTGTTTCTTCCAATGCCTAGTAAAACTGGAAGCAAGTAGGTGCCTTTGGAAAGTGGCAGATCACCTGCTGGGAACATTGTGTATCACGGATATTGTGTCTTGCGGATGGGATTTCTTTATTGCAGGTGTAGCACTGCATGACAGCTGACAAGCCTACCTTTGTGGACAACTTAGTGTATGAGTATGTGTATCTCTGTGTGTTTGTGTATGGACATAGAGAGCAATCATTGTTTGTAGACTTCTGTTTCAGAGGTTTTTGCACACAGGTTTATTATCACGTGCTTATTTTGAAATCATTATAGGAGACATCCTTCAAAAACTGGCCCGATGCTCACCTTACTCAGGAATTCTGAGGATGGAAGGAAATGCATTTTATTTCAGATAGGATGTCATTATGGCATGCCAACCCTAGCATGGAAACAGAGCATAGTCCTTGATTGTATATTGACTGTAGCTGTGGTCTGCTTTGATCAAATTGCAGACTTTTTTACACTCTAATCAGTGTAATAAGATCATACTTCTCTCTGTGGTATAAGAATTGGACTTCTACAATGCACTGTAGTCTAGGTTGCCAAGAAACAGCCAATTAGCCAGCACTAATACCGAAATGTGACTGTTACTGAGAATGGACAGAGGGGTTATTGGCTTTGCACTGTTTTACTCTTCATATTTGCTGTTTGTTAGTAAGGGAATTCAATTTAAAACACATTAATTGTGATGTTCTGGAATAGCTAATTTTTCTGACATTATCATTTATCTAATACTTTGTTTGTGATGTTCTGGTATTAGGGTGGCGCTTACTTTATATAACTTTAAATATCTAAAAGTTGGGCAGATAGTGTGAACTAGTCATGTAGGTGCTCTCCAGAGCACATCTCCAGGGAGTAATTCAACCCATCTTTTAAAATGTCCTCTGAGGCAGGGAATATGAATCATTCTCTGGAGACCTATTACTCAGTGTTAACCAGATGCCTTGACAATTAGTTTTAACTATATGTCTCCCTTTTAGATGGCTGAAGTTGAGACAACCACTACCCTGATTTTCAGGGGGTTGGTAGTACACCAAGCAGGCAACTCAGTGACTTGTTCTATGGGGACAGAAGACACCGAGTCCTTCTTTTTGAGGCTGTGATATGTTATGGTTAGTTTAATATCAGTAGTTCAAAACCTTCTGACTTCTTTACCTCAGAAGTATCACAGCTTGAAATCCAAAAGAGGAAATGGAAGTTGTTGACTTTTTCTTCTATGCACTATATCACCACAAATAAAAGTGTTTCTGTATTTTGCAAGTTGCTGAGAAAGCTTTAGCAGATGAACACCCAAGAATTTAGTGGAAATACACAAAACCAACTATTTTCAAAAATGAAGTGAAAACTTTTTGCACTTTGTTTGCTTAGCACCTTGCATTTCTTTTGAGTATTACACATTATGGCTGCTAGTGGAAACAAATAATTCATGACCTGAAGCATCTCCTAGTATCCTAAGCTTAGCTACCATCCTATCATCATGGAGGATGTGAAGTTCTTCAGTAGGGATGACATCAGCATCATTGTATTAGAAGCATCTCAAGCTTGGGTCTGAGGTCATTTATAATGAAATATGTCACATGCAATGCTGCAAAGAGCTAAGCTGGTTTTATTTTTTTCTTTATTGCACTGTAAATTAATGTCTTCATACTTCAGTTTTATAATGGAGTTATGGTTCTTATTTTGCTTAATATGTGTCTGTGTGTGGTATGTGTATGTAGATCTCATTAAATTATTGGTGGGTGGTAATGGGAATTTTTGGCCTGAGCTTGCCATAGGAATGTACCTCACGTATCTGGGGAATGCACCAAACATCCGAGTTCTAATTTCTCTCTCTGAGGAGCATAGAATAGTGAAGTGACTCCTTGAAGAGGAGTCACTGTATGTAGGAGTCACTGTATGCATCTGTATGTAGAAGTACAGTATGGTATTTCTCTGTACTTTTCTAGATGTAGAAGAGTATTTCAGATTTTTTTTTTTCCCCAGAAGTGAGTTAAAGGAGCAAGTGAGAATGTAACCCTTGCTTCCAAACCTGCAGAGTTCAACACACAGGGCCAAATTTTCAGGTGTTCTTAACTAAAACTAAGTATCTGACTTTATAGTTGGATACTCATCAATAATCAGGGAATTATGGTTGTTGCCTATCTACAGAGGTACCTAGGTCTGAAATGTTAGTCTTTGGGAAAAAAAAAAAAAAAGTGGCTTCATATGTAGAAGTACTTCATATCTAAAAAGAGAGCTCTCAAATCCTTAAAGCAGACTTTGGACACTGTAAGTGATGGTGCAGTTGTGATTTTGCCACTTGGAAACAGTAGAAGCTTCACAAACCTCAGCCAGTGAAACGCCTGTGCTACAGTGAAGTCAACAGTAGAAGAGTTTACGCAGCCAGGAGTCCAGTATGTATACATAGTACCATTTAACCTCACATATCGATGATGAAGACTACTGTATATGCATATTTTTAGAGAGTGTGCCATATTACTTCCTATTTTTATACCAGTCTCCTGAAGTGCATGCATAGGGAACTGAATATTTAAATCACTGTTATGAGGGGGGGGGGGGGGGGGGGGGGAGCAAAGGAAGATTTGTATGGGTTATACTACTGTCATGGTTTTGCCTCAGTTGTGCAGACTAACCAAATACGGTTTAAACACTCCATCAACATGAGGGCCGTTGTTTTTGCGGTGCCTCATGTCACCACAGCGTGGAGTGCCCATTAACGAACAGTATTGCTGCTGTATGTATGTTTCGAGCTAGCTGTGCTGGCATTGCTGGTAGAAAGAAGGTGTGAAAGGGAGTCATAGAGGCAAAGATGCTCTGTTAAGACTAGTGTTTTAAAGGACAAGCTTATTTTTCTGAAGTGTGCTATAATGCTAGGAGAGGCAGTTTTTCCCAGGATAATGACAGTTTAGACAGTGTTGTTATCAATACAGCCAGTGGCTGCACTGAGAGGGGCATAGTATTAACTACAAAGGATGTATGTGTATGAATGACTGGTCTCTTGCTGCAAGTTTACTGTAGTTTTACTCTCCTCTATGAATGTCTTCAACAGGAGGGTATAGGGCTACCGTTAAAAACTGTACTCACTTGAGTAGTCCAGAGTCACGCAAAGGTTTGCTCAATGAGGATTATTCACCTGTATAAGAGTATGTAAGATCTGATACATAGGTTTTCTTTTATACTTGTAAAGCAACATAAATTAAAATGTTGAAACACTCCCTGAAATTGTGTTGGTATCAGTTCTTAGTCCGCTGCTGTCAGAAATCCAAGGTAAAGGTTATATAGCATGCTGTCGTCTGTTACCAGACAGTAGAAGAAATGTCTTCAGGCAGACCTGACAGAAGAATAATCTGTGATTGATTTGGGAGTTCCTTACCTCCAACCAGTGGTGCTTCCAATTCTGTGTAGCTGGTTGGGGTCTCAGCAGAAAATTTTGTAGGAGGCAGGCAGTTTAAGAGACCAGTGTTATACGAAACGATATCAGTATAGGTTATTTATTGTTAAGATGAGAATATTTAGTTGGTTTACATTGGGAATTGGAAAGAAATCATTACCTTAAAAAGGATCTGGTAAGTTTTTACTGCACACTTGTTTCATGCTCATCTGGATTTACTACCTGCTTATCTCTGACCTTGGGAATAGCCAACAAAATCCATGCTGAGGGCTATTGTGGAGGTACATGAATGCATAAAAACTTTGTAACATGTTTAAGTGTTTGTAAATGTATATATATATATATATAAAATATACATGTGTATTTTATAAATAGAGGTGTAAATAGATACATTGTAACAAGTCGTACTGTGTGCACATCACTCCAATGAGGAACAATGAGAAAGGATTTTAGAAGTCCTGGTGGTGATGGACACCACTATCTGGTAGTAAGAGCTGCACTCCCTAAAATGTAGAAAGTAATTTATCCTTTCTTACAGATAATATTTTTAGTCTTGAGGGATGATTTTTAAATGAGTATCCAGCTTTTTTTTTTAATCAAATGCAGATTAAAACCTAAATGAAAAATTTCAGATTCAGACACAATGTTGATAACTTCTGGGATTTTTCTCACAAGTTTCTTGATAGTATCTGCCTTCAGATTTGAGAGAATCTCTGCTTTTTGTTTTCAACATGGTTTCTTAAAGAAAAGAAGCTTATGTGACCACACTGTGTTTCTGTTTTAGAATAACTAAATTTTTCTGAGGGCCGAAATCTGAGGGAAAAAAACAGGTTTATACAAGCTTTGTGAAGACTATCAACTTCCAGGAGGAAAAGATGGGAATTGATAAAATGATTCTACTGATAAGAAAGGTTTCAGCATGAGCTATCTGCTTTGACCTTCTTGCTGACCACTTAGCAAGCCAAGCAGTCAGCATGCTTTAGGTGTGATAAACCTGTGTATCTCAACGATCTGCATACCTGCTACCTCTTGCCCGGAGTGTGAAAGAGGACGAGAAGTTGTGGGGATGAACAGATGCAGAGGAAAAGAGGAGGAGGACATCACAAAGTCATGGGAGGTAATAGGAATCACTTCAGTTCAAAGGATGCGGTATGGTCTCTATAGGAAATTATACTTTGTTGCTGTTCCATTGATTGCAGAACAACTTCTTTAAAGTAAGATTCTAATGAAAGACAGGGTTTTGTTAGACTTGAAAAATGTCTGACAACTAAAATGAACCCTTCTTTAAAAGAAAAAAAAATATTATTTGCAAGCCAATCTGGTGACACTTGCAGCCTGACTCAGAATTGGTGAATACTTGGGGTTGGTACACTGTAATCTAATTTAAGAAAAACTTCAAAAATGGGGGGATTTTTTTTTTAATTCTCCAGTAGTTCCTAGATTTTTTTTTTCCCCATAGCAGCTGATAATATCTAGTCTAAAACAATAAATCATTTTCTGTTACTTTCTCTTATTTGAAGGGCTTATGTACCAAAGAAAACAGTATTTTGAATGGAGATATTTGCAAGCCAAACGTCATAGTGGTTATTTATAATCCTGTATTTTAAAATCATCACTCAGGAATAGTCACAGAAACATGAATATATAGTAATTTGGCAGAGATGGGAAGTTTGATTCACTGGAGACAGAAGACTTGAAAACTAAGAAGTGTTAAGGATTATGTAATTTCTTACTGACCAAGAAAAATAAGTATAATAAAACTGTTAGATCTCTTGGGTTCACCCCAAGACTAAAGTAAAAATGAAAGGTAAGTGCTTCAAAATGCAAGTTTACTGAATCTCTCCCTTGAATGAATGACAACTTTATATCCTGGAAAAAAAGAACAGTTTTGTCCTTTTCTGTATTTCTCACAGTTATAAGGAAAATCTCTTGGCACTGAACTTAAGTTTTACGGAAATTATGAGTGTCTGTATTCAGGTATGAAAATCTCGTGTTTCAGGTGTGAAATTCAGATGTGAATGCTGCTGTGTGTAAAGTTAGTCTGTGACCAGAAGCCTTTAATGGGTAAACACATCTAAGCAGGGGATAGATGCTAATTAGTTGGATGTTGCTTACCCAGATTCTCCTGGAATGACAGCACAGCTGTAACTTTTTGGCCCTGAAGGTGAGACCTGATTTAATTAACTAGAAACGGCCTGTCTTAAAACACATGTTCTGTGCCTTCACGTTCATAATTGTTTAAGTTTCTATTTTGACAGAGCAAACAAAGTGACAGTGAATAAATGTTACAGAGACTAACTTCTGAAATTTCTTTCATCAGCTATTCTTTTCATCTGATTAATGTGCTCTGTCAGTACGGAGCTTTAATCAGCCACAGCTACCTTCAGGAAAATGATCAGGGATGGATTCAGATGGAGAGCAATGCCAGAGGTAGTCAAGGTGAAGATTAATTCATATCTGGCTTCTAGAGTGGGAGCTAAATATCAAAACAGCAGCACAGCACCTTACAGACAAGGTACCAGTGTTGCATTTCATTGTCTTTATGCATGGGTTTGCAGTTCTTGTAAATCTGTGTTGCAAGAACAGCTGAATTGCAACAAAGCAATTGCAAGCACCTCTCTTTTCTGTTAGCAGAAAAAGAAAAGAGAGGTGCTTGCAATTGCTTTGGTTTTGCAGTTGGTGGCCCTCAGAACACCAATTATGTTCTTCAGAATACATGTCCTAGCTGCTTCTCCTTCCTCTCTGCTGCTTCATGGTGGTCATTTTAAATAGAACTGGAGAAACAAGGCACAGTGAAACACTCAGCTGCGTTTTTCCAGTAGGGCTGCTCTTTAGAGCCAAAGTTGCACGGCCATGAAAAGGGCTGAACTCATGGAGTGTGTCAGCTGTTCATTGCCACATTGCAAATGTTAGTAACAGTGGGCAGTACAGTAACTCAAAAATATGCAGGTGTCATTAAAAAAAAATTAGAATGGAAAGGGTATTTTCAAAAACGAGTAGCATCAACTTTGGACCTACAAGGAAAGCAAGGGAGCCTCACAACCGCAGAGTAATTAGGTGTTTCTTAAACATTTTTTTCCATTGCATTTGTGGATTATTGTGGGCTTCCCCTCCTCCTCTTATTTTTTAAGCAACAAGGAGAAAAAAGACCAAACATGAGAAAAATAAATATTTTATGAAAATAATAAAATGTCTTTGCAAACCTACAGAAAAGTATGGGGCAACTCAGAAATGTGCACCTAGATTTATCCTCTGGTGTTCTCTAAGGTGCATGGTGCAAGCCCCAGTAAGGAGTCCAGGTACAGCCAGGCACTGTACCCAGCCTCAGAAACTGAGAGGGTCTCCCTGGCCTCGACATAGCCTAATTTTTTAAAAATTTATCTATCTTTGTTTGTCTGGTTTAATACCAGCGTAGTCTTAATTATACACATTGTGTTGCAGTACACACGTTAGTTTTGATTCTGCATCTCAGCACAAATAGGTAATTTCCATGCTAATGGTCAGAACAGACATACTACCACTGACATAATACATGCAGTTTGCTTAGCTGATTCCACTTTCCTTATGCATGTAAAGAAAAACAATGACCTGTGCAATATATCAGAGAGTTTGTAACACCGTGTGGTAGCTGGCTGGTTCCTGCTTGGATCATGTTTTCTTCACCAGCTGACAAGATGTGATGCCCTGAAAAATCAGTGTCTGTTCTTTACAGAAGATAAAATATAATAGATTGGAGAAACCTAAGGTATTGCACGTGCTAAGTCTTGTTCGTGGTGATTTGGCTGTGTACATCAGAAATGAACCAAACTACAGTAAGAGGAAAGTGAAAACATCGCAGGGGAGACAGGTTATCAGGTGGGAACAGGCAAGGAATGTAGTAAGTGAAAAATTACTTCTGCCTCGTCATGAAATATGAACTCAGTAATGATGTTGATGTTGTGCCGTAAAGATTGATGGTAAGGCGAATTCAGGGAAGGCTAAAGAGTGTGGTACCATTAGCTTATCAAATGACTCAACTGCCAATTACACCTGACTCTTCAGCATAATCCACCGTTGGTGCAAAATGAAATGGAAGCCCCCAAGGGCCCCAAGCAGGAATCCATTAGTGAACACCTATAAATCACTTGTCCTACAGCAATCAAGGGCTTATGTGTTTGAGCTGCTATCTTAATAAACCATACATCACTGTTCTTTCCAGGGTATAACAGCAAATGAGCAGTTGTCTCTTAAAGCAAGAAAAAGAAAAAAAAAATTGGCAAGGGAGACGGAAGATTTACTAATGGGAGATCTAAAATTAAAAAACACAAACTGTCTATGGTCTTGAGCATATCACTCATTCACAAGAAATTCCAGTGTACTAGAAAACTAAATGCAATGTTAGCATGTGTAAGGGCATATTTGTATGGAAAAAAACATTGGCAAAGGATTGGAGTATGATTTGGCAGACCCTCCCCGCCAGGTAGCAAAAGTCTCAGTAAGGTGGGGTGGTGTCCCAGAATACAAAAGAAAGTGTCGTAGGTCACTGTAATTAGCAGTCAAAAGCTCTGGTTTTGATCAAGGTGGACACAGCTCCTTTAGCTTTAGCAGAAAACTATGCAAGAGCGGGATCTCTAAGCCCAACTGAGAAAGAACTGAGGTGTCTCCAGCCTGTTGCTACTCCCATGAAAGCCTGAGCAATGGAAATCATTGGAATCAACGGAAAGCAAAATATCATTAAGACATCAAAACTTACATTATAAGGTCATAAAAGCAAGAAAGAGAATGAATAAATAATATTGTGGAAATTGTACTCCCCCATCTAATCCACTCATTTTAATTCCATTTTTAATAGTGGCTTCTCTAGCAGTGCTAAAAATGTATTACAAGAGGGAGGTATGTGTGTATGTATAAAGTGCTGTAAACAGTCTTGCAACAGGAGGCTTCAGTAGCTATTAATCCAGTGGTAATTCAGCCTGGAAGAAAGTCATCCCAGTTCAAAGCCCAGGTTGTGTGTCATTTTTGTCTTCATTAAGTTTTCCAAAGAGATGGATGGATGCCTCTGAGCTTCTCTTGAGTGTAGCTTAAGCCAGGTGGGGCTTTGCAAGCTACCCTCAGACAACTGTCCAAGTTATCAGGGCAAATCCAGAAGTAAAAAAGCTTTATCATGACAAATGAGCACAGGGAAGCATATAAAGCTAGTGATTGTGTGGCTGGAGCAGTGTAATTCTATATTAAGAGGCAGTTTAAGTATGATTTAGCAGCATATAGGCTTCCTGCTGAGTCTTGGCACAGGGATGAACCACATTTTAGTAATCTAGCTGAAGGATAATTTTTAAGCAAAAGCTTTAAGCAAAAGCCTATTCCTTGGTGCCACAGTTCATTGTGTCATGTTATCTTAGACACGTGCATGAAACATGACATAATTCCATCCAGTGTTTTCTGTACTGATATTACTGAAAACTAAAAATCCTCGCTACAAACAGGACTGAGCCAGAGGCTGTATCTGTCAGGTGTCTGGTCGTGGACAGGCATCTGCTAACTGAACTGGGTCACCCTGCCACCCCCATGCTGAGGACTGGGAGAGAGAAAAATCAGCAAAAAGCTATCGCAGCACTCATTTGTATTTTATAAGACAAACTGCAGCAATGTAAGATAACATAGACCTGTGTAGTTAGGGTGTAGGCACTATGGTGTTCATACCTGGGGAGCTGTTCCTGGGCGTGAACAGGGATACTGGAATAATTCTATGGCTGTGTAGTTATATTGATGCCATTTCTTCTACTGCTGCAACACAGACACTAAGACACCCAGCCAACAGGTAAAGCTATATCAGGGCATGGTGCACACGTAGCTTAGACCTGGGATTACAGACCCTTCTGTGAAGTGATGGCTTTTGTGTGCATGTGCATGCTCCCAGGCTGCCTCCCTGTATAATATCATAACATGCAGGCAGTCAAGTCATGGATCCAACTCTAGCCACTGTGCAAATGCAGTAAAAAGACAGACTCATTTTCAAAGATTGTTTTTCAAAGTCAAAGATGAAAGGCAGGTGATAGATGTGGAGCAAAAGGGAAATCCGAGCACAAGGCAGCTTGCCTCTAACACCAGAAGGCTTGTGATGAGTCAAGTCTGCTAGATGCTCAGATCCATCAGGGAGCACATAGCTGCAAAAGTCAGCAGTGGGGCATATAAGTGGGAGCTGGGATCCTGAGGGAAACAGTGAAGAAGTGGCATTTTTAGTTAAAAGAGAAAAAAAAAGCTGTTGTCTGGAGATTGTAGGCCATGGTGGCCAGCAAATCGACGCTGTGCTGATATTTTACCTAAGTTTCATACCACTGACTTTCATTCTTGTTCCTGACTTTTTATCACCTAAAATATTTCCCTGTGGAAGTGCTGATCTTTGAATGGTAAATTAACATTTAATACAAAACGTAAACTTACATGTACTGACAGTGGGCTTGTTTTCTTCCTCAGCTCTTACAGGTCTTTTAGAAAAAGTTCACAGACCCCCCAGTGTCTACAGAAGTCCTGCATGTAGCCTAATGAATGAAAATGTGCCCCAACAGACACCTGAGGAAAACCTGCCTCGCCCTTACCACTGCCCACCACCCTGCATGCTGCGCCAGCATCCCTTGGGGAGCAGAACAAGGTCTCTTCCCAAACAAAAGCACAGGAGATTGCCAGAATCAGTCCAGGGACTGCTGCAAAAGGCAATACACACAGACCCACACAGATCTCACTCACTCCCCGATGCCTGGCCCAGTCCACTAACACCATCTGAGCAGACCTCTCCTCTCATGCGTTTTTACATGGACTCCGCACAGCACAGTCTTGGTCGTGAGCTACTAAAGCACAGCTACAGCAGGCTGTGAGGCACCTCACATTTCTGGTGGTGGAAGTGGTGATGTAAAGGTGTGTCAGGAGTGAGGCAGTTCTAGTGGATCCTATTTGGAAGCACGCAGGTGGGCTAATTGATCTCTGCAGGTCCTTTCCCAGACTGTGATCGTGAGCTGCTAATTAGAAATGGGCTTTGACATCCCAGCACTGAAAGAGAGATCACAGGCAGGGGGAAAAGTAGGAAAGAGATTTTGAACAGGGATGCAATAGAAAAGGGGACAGAAGGGCAGGTGCATACGCTGGGAAGGTCTGGGACAGAACGGGCGCTTCTCCTCCAGCGCCCCCAGCTGAACCGCACCCCATGAGCGAGGTGGGGTCCCGGCTGTGGGTGCTGCCCCTGGGCGGGTCCGTGCTGCCCAGCGGGTGGCATGGCCGAGCCGCCCCACCGCAGCATGCAGCCCTCGGTGCGGGCACCGGCGGGTGATCCACCGGCTGCCGCTCGTACAGCGCGTCTGGGAAATTCCGGTTTGTTAGCTCTGGGTTGAAAGCTTTCTAGGCGATGCACGACAGGGGAAAATAGGAGAGCATAGGACAAAACAGCCCTCCCTCTCACATCTTTCGAGATGTTTTCTTGAGTGGAAAATTGCTGGTCAACAGATTCTGGTGAAGGCCCTCTCTCCAGGCAGAGAGGAGTTACACCGGGCTGTCACAGGCATGTGTAACGGTAGTGGATCTGAAGGCATGGGAAGAGGGGTCTAGCTACGCAGGGAGAAGCAAATAGATGATAGTTGTGTTCCAGTCCCAGAGCCAGACTAGCAGATCATAAAGACTGGTAGCCTGCCGAAAGGCTACAAGCTGGGCACCTCTCCCTCAGTCCCACACAAAGCCAGGTTATTTTGACCTCTGCCTTTATGCATGGGAGGTTATGCTATCCTAACTTTACTCCAGCCCTACCTGGAAACTACTGCCAGCTTAATATAATACAATTTCTATCTGTACTTAGGGTACATCGCTGGTGGTGGCTCTTCCTTCCAGTAACATAGCAGTGCGCAGCCATCTGGCCTGTTTTGCACTACTGCTGTTTGATTTCAAGCCAAGACTGATATGGCAAATAGCATGTGGATCATACATGGATTTTTTTTCACTACAGCATGTGGGTCTCTCATGATCACTGCAAAAGGCACTATGAGGAAGTACCAGAGCAGGGAGCTACATTGAGGGTTATAGTGTAAAACAAAGACATAGAAGGATCTGCCAGTCCTCAGTGGAGTCTCACTGGCAGGTTTTTCCTGGCTCACATCTATACACTCTTCTGCCCTCATTTCAGCATGAAATCATTTATCTTGTAAACAAAACAGAAAGAGCAGGAGTGTCAGACTATGTCATTCCCTTGAGTGAAGGCAAGTATATACAGTGACAGCTTCAGGCTGCGTGTGAAGGCAGTCCCTTCAGGAACGACAGCTTGACAAGTCTCTTGTCCGCTTCTTCCTCTTTGGTGTAGACTCAAGGGAAGGTTGATAAACAAGGATTGCACACCATTCAAAATAAAGATTTCAGCCTACAAAATAAAAGAGGCTAATCGAGGTCTCTCCTTGGCTTTCCTCCTGCTACACGGGCAGGAGCTCGGCAACATCCACAGCAATGCAGCAGCTGGGTCTCTTTGTTCTGCTTATCACTCTCTCTTTTGGGGTTTATACATGCAGAATTTTACATTGTCCCTTTTAGGAGGCAGGTGTGAAACACCTGGGCCTATTGCAGCTGTCTGGCATTAAATTTGTGCAGGAATACACAGGACGCTATTGCACAGGGCAGGGGAGGAACTAAATTAACTCCTAAGCAAGGGGGTAAAATTACTGCAAGGAAATGCAGAACCCTGAGACCTGCATGCTTTTGCAAAACTCATGCTGCAAAAGGATCACTGCTGCAAAAGTTCACTGAACTTTTCAGTGCAAAGAGGGTGAAAAATGCTGTGTGTAATCAGCTAGCTTGAAGGAAATTTTAGAAACAGAATAAGATAGTGATTAATTTTTTCCATACTCCAGTTTTACACACTCCTATGTTAATTAATACACAGCTGCCCATGTTACCTTTTCTTGTACCAGATGCATTTTTAAAATTAGACCAAAGTGCAAAACATGCAAGTCTTTGTATATTAGAGCAATGATGTTTCACTCATTCAGATGGTGCAAGCACCAGAATTAAACCAGGGGTGACGCGTGGGTGGTTTTGGTACCAGTTCCACTCACACCTGTCACTTGCAGCAACCAGGCAAAGTTTGCTGTGCGTTGTCCCGTCGCTTTTGAAATTAACGGGAAAACTCACAAACATCAGGGAGCACCAGAACTCAGCAGCTGTGGAAGGGCCCAGCACCTCTACCCTTTCTTTTGAGTTCAGGCAGTGAGATCAGCTATGTGCATTTGATAATTGCTAGGCTGGGAGCAGCCAAAACATATTCTGTTTCATGGCCTGAATTCAGGCTGTCAAGAGGACGTCAGACTTTGTGACTGCTGTGACTGATCTAAGATCAGCCCCTGCTGGGTTTGTGGCCTGCCAGAAACCTCCTGAGCCAGTAAACCCGTGTTTCAGTGGCTCTGGTGCCTGAGGAGCTTCCAGGCAAGGCAGGGCTGCCAAAGCTCAGAGCATCCTGGATGCCCACGCTTGCCTACCCCAGAGAAGCCATAAGTACCTGAGCCTGAACTAAGGGAAAGAAAAAGGCAGCGAGAGCAGTGCCATTTCTGGGCAGGGAGAATGGGCTAGTCTTCACAGCAAGAATGGACATCCACAAATCAGAACTGCCCCCCTCCTTTCCTTCCCCAACCACTCCAGCTGTTTAGCTCCCAAAGGCTACCTCCATAAACAAAAATATGGGGGACCAGACCCTCTGCTGACATCCATTGGGATGGCCACCAAAGCGACTGATACCACGTGAGAGCCTGGTCCGTCACAGAGGCTGTCAGATGAGGTTGCTGCTAACCCCATTTAACAGGTTTTGAAGGCTTCATTTAGGTTTTCGGTTACTGAAGCTTGGGAGGCTTCTGTGGAGGAAGATGATTAAAACACTGCCAGTCCTGCCTGTGTGAGGAGGTAGAGGACTGATGTTTGTCCCTGGGCTACGTCTGAGCTGTTACTTCTGTACATCTCAAGAAGGAAAAATAATGCAGAAGTCACTTGTATCATTCAGGTATAGCTGTGTTTGTCTATTTGTTTCAGAAAAATGTAGAAATGTATGAGTTTGTTTCTGCAATGGATCTTTGTTCAAGTCCCAGTTATGTCACCTTATGGAGGCCATATTCCAGGAGAAATTTAATGCAGTCGTATGTTGGAAGGAGAGGCAGGAAGAGAGCCGCTAGCCAGCACACAGGTCTTTACCCCGGCTCCCCTCATCCTCATTTTTACATCGTGACCAAATGTCTCATCACTGCCAGAATCAGGCCCTAAGAAAGCTTGTTTCTAAATGAGTCCAGAGTAAGGTAGACTGTGCTGAGTCTCTTCTCTGACGGCCGTGAGTCACGCAGGTTTTATCCCACCTCTCCAGCTCCTGCCCTCATTAGCTGTTCAACATCTTGCGGATCAGATCAACATTTACTCTGGAGAGCAAACTTCAGTCATACAAATGCGATAAGAAGCTTGCTGTTTACTCCAGTAGGTGCAGGATTAGGCCTGTGAAAATGCTGCTGTGCTCTAAAGCTGTTAGCACGGCGCAAGGCTACGCTGGGCTTGCTCAGGCTTTTCAGAGCTGTGAAATTCTGTAGGGTCCAACAGGGTGTCGCAGCTCTGGCAGAGACACCACCGCTCAAACCGCCCTTCTGCTACTTTCTAAAGCTTAAAAAGATCTTTAAAGAACACCATACGTACATACACTTCTCCTCTTTGGAAAGGAGACAGACTCGTGTTGGTCACTTTGGGAGGAGATCTGTATTTCTGTGGTGCAGGGGGTGGAATACACAGGAGAACGAGCCAGCGGGAGGCACATCTGGACACCTTGCTCCTAGGGCCTGGACCTTGCTGAAGGATGGTCCCTCTTAATCCCAAAGTTCCTCCAAACTACCATTTTGCACTCTTTATTGCGGGTTTGGGAACTGTGATACCACAGAGGCAAAACATTGAGAAACCATTAAACTCCCTTAATTTTTTTTTTCTTTTAACAAATACACTTGGGATAAATATCCTCTGGCTTGTAAGCTCTAAAATACATTTGGGCAATTTCCCACATTTTTCCCTCTAATCACAAAATCAAAATACTTACTTTATTTTTTTTCTTATATAGTGACATGGTTCCTGGGGCTGGGGACTCTGCGAGAGTGCAAAATATGGCAAATAGCCTACCTATCTAGTGACACAGGTCCTCAGTTTTGGCCTGAGCAGAGAGGAAGTAGCAAGGCTCGCACGTCCCAGACAAGAGGGGTGTTAGATTACATTTGGAAGCTTCTGTGGACATAGAATTACTGGAAGAGAAATAATTCTAGTGATTATTTATCAAAGAGGATCAGCAGGAACGGCAGCTCAGACCTGTGGTGATAAAAAAAACAAGGCTGGGAAGAGATAACTCTTCTGTGCATTCTGTATTACATTTTAGCATTGGAAGTTATATAAAGCAACAATACATTTTTTAGCAGAAAACCTGACCAGTTATGTTATTTATTTTGTCCTCTGTATCACAAGGAAAAAATAGTCTACTTCAACAGTTTATATATATTTGAATTATGAAAAGTTATACATAAAGATGGTATGTTTGAAACAGAACTATGGGCATGATTCAATGGTTAACTTATTTCCTAAATGAATGAGAAAGGAAACAGGTTGCTGCAAGCTTCTGCTCTCACTTCCTTATGAGAGGAGACATAGACGCTGTCCCAGAAAGAACGGGGCCATTGTGCACGTTCGTCTCAGGCAATCATGGGTAACTGGGTGGAGAATGAAGGACTGTCCATCTTCGTCGTTGTAAGTACAATTTTTATTGTGATTTGCGTCTCGTAAAAGGTTCTACAGAAAGCTGTACTAAGCAGATCTCACTGTGCCAGTGCAGGATGCATCTGGTTATTCAGAAACTAGGGCAGCAAGTGCAGTGAAATGCTTCAAGAGAATACTTTTGAAGGAGCTCTGTCTGGTATCTCGATTGCTGTAGGCTTCATTGTCAACTGAGAAACGATCGTATGTTCACTTTCATTTGCTTTGTTAGAAATATTTAAGTATCGGTTTTCTGGATGCAACAGTGACTTAAAGAAAACAAATAACATTACATCTCACTTAACCATGTGCACTTCAACAGAGAAAGCAATTACAACAACAAGCCTTTCTTGCACTTTTATAAACAAAAGTGGGTGTAACTGAAAGCACAGTGTCTTGATGGTATAAAATTTGTATTAGAGTCAGATTCCAGAATTTAGAGTAGAGATTCATGAATCCTTCATTAAGACAACTAGTATTTGAACTGAGTTTGTAGACAACTTGCATAGCATAGCTGTGAAAGTAGGTTAAATTCATTCTGAGCAAGATTTAAAAGTACTGAAAACCCCAGTCACGTTTAAAAGTGCTAAAGAGTAAGGCAGGGCAGTCCCCCTTGGAGAAAACTTAGGCAGAAGTTAGTATTTCAGTGTTTTCTTTTTTTTCACTTCACAGTGTCATACAAGAGGTATAGGTATACAGTTTTATACAGATTTGTAAGAGGAAGAAAAAGAAGAGATAGAACCTCTATATTTGAGGTGAATGAAATGTGAACATCTCTATTCAGAAAGGTATTTCTGCTGCTATGAACAATCTATACTTACATATTACCTTTACATTGTGGATGGGTAGCTCTAGTTTAGGAACATAACCCTGGCACTTTAGTGCTTTGAAAAGGAGTAACTGTCTTTGCTGTCACCTTCAGTGGACTGAGGAAATTGAAACAGCCAAGAGGTGAATTCTGGCATATCTTTTCCACCAGTACTGAAATACTGAAAGAATTAAGTAAGAGGCCCTTATTTTATTCAAATAAAGAATTTGTTTTTAGAATCTCAAAGCTATAACGAGGTCAGCCAATAGGGAAGGAAACTAAAGAAGTCACTGGCAAAGAAGCTAAAAGGAAAGTTCACTGGAAGCCTTACCAAAGTGTTCTGCATTGTCCTCTACAGCTTTACTGCACACTGACTAGGTACAGGCTTACCCAGTGCTTGGCAGAAACAGGACAGCCACAATTTCTATTGATTTACCCCAACAAAACATAAACATGGCAGCCTTAACCCCAGCCAATGGTGCCTTCACTGGCCCTAGCTAAAGAGCGTGGATGGCTGCTAACTCTGCAACTCAACCCAGGTTGCCAGAGGGTGTCACAGTTTTACAAAGGGTCCATGTTCCATATGGGTCAAAACCAAGGAGAACTGTGAGAGACCATCAAGAATCACGCCAAACTTCTTGGTCTTCTGGGCATGCCGTCAGGCTACTGTAAAAGGGAGTGGCACACTCTCACTTTAAATACATATGCTAAGCATTTAATACTGAGATAAGCTTCATTTTTTAATGAGGTTTGGGGGATTTCCCATACACTGCCTTAGCCTGATGGAAACCCCTTCATTTCCCTGTATTTATACCACCAGGGTAAGAGATTTTCAAGATCTAAACTAATCCCAAGTTTTTTACAGTGTCAGCTGGGCCAAAGAACTAGCAAAACGTATGGGTTAGGAGGGGTGACGGACTGTAATGTCACAGTTTCTGGGATCCTTAACTTATAACCAGAGACTGGGTTTTCTCCCCGTTCTCAGACTTTCTCTCCTCTGTTTTCACACACCGCCTAGTAAATCTACTTAGACTGAGGGTGCACTGATACAGATTGGTTTCACTATGGGATGTGAAATCAGCCAACCAGCTCCGGAAGGGCAAATGGCCAGATTCACTATGATCTCTGTGGCCAGACAGGCTTGCAGCTGCCTTAGATAGCTTTGAGAAGGGCTAATAAGTTCTCTTTCCCTAAAGAAACCTGCACAGTAGGACATGCAAATGTGAGAGAATACTGCAGTACAGCTACGAAGAAGTCCAGTTTGGGGTAGTCTATAGACTACCAAAGTGCCTGTGTGGAATGTTTCCTGCTGGCTGATTTCAGACCTTCAGAGCCTCCTACTCAATAGAAAACATTAGGCCGTAGGTGTAATTTAGGCCATCTATATTTAGATCTCAAGCTTCTTTTTCCTTTGGCGTGGCTCCTAAGTCTTCCTCTTACATAGGTTAATATGTCTGAGGAACTGCCATTTGGAAGAGGCCCTAACCTTTAATGATGTTTGGAGATTCAACTAGACTCACAGACTTAGCTAAACACCTGTAATATAAGTCCTTATAGAATCATAGAATCATTTAGGTTGGAAAAGTCCTTTAAGATCATCGAGTCCAACCATAAACCTGACAGTGCAAAGTCCACCACTAAACCATGTCCCTAAGTGCCACATCTACACGTCTAAACCCCTTGAGCTATGCAAAAGTTTCAGCCACCCATTGCTGTATTTTGGTTTACTGCCGCTCCTGTACTCCTGTGTGCACATGTCAGAGCCCATTTCCACCAGAAAAATCTCTATCGTCCCTGCTGAACCCTTCACACCCTGCAGTATGCCTCTCTGTGCCAACAGGAGCACAATGAACTAATTGGCCATTATCTGAACTGTGTAAATTCAGATGTATGATCGCTAACAACAAACTGTAAAGTTTCCTATTCATTTCTCTTTCAGCTTGTGTGGCTGGGGTTAAATGTCTTCCTCTTTTGGTGGTACTATCTTGTATATGATGTTCCACCAAAATTCTTCTACACCAGAGCACTCCTTGGCGTAAGTACAAAACACGTATTATCTTGGCATAGACTGAGCACATAGCATTTTTTCCCTAGTTTTATTTGATTGAAACAGAAGCAAGTGGCTGGAGCAGCAGGTTCATGTCGGGGTTAAAAGTCACATGCAAACAGATAACTGAATGCAGATGTCCTGTGCTTCTGAATAGAAAGCTGGTAAGCAAAATAGAGAGATCCCATTCTAAAGATGTTTTCAGGTAACTATTATGCTCCTCATCATTAAAGTGAATGTGCATTGTTTATTAAGCTTTATTAAGCAAAAGATGAATAAAATATTGCCATTGAACTACTGTGCAATCATTTCCCCACGCAAGTATTTTTCATAGCATGAATAGTTTACAAAGCTATTAGCTCTGAAAAGCAATCATCATTCATATATTCATCAAGCATGTGAATAGTAGTCAAGTAATGAAGTGATCCTGCACCCTGGGCTATTCAATATAACCCAACTGATTAATGCAGCATTATGTGTCCTACCACAAACTTGCTTTCAAAGCTATCACAGGTCGTGACCAATTGACAGAGAAAATTCATTTGTTCACATATTTTAAAAGCCTGATCACAGACATAAAAATCAGTCTAAGCTTCAAATTACAGAACATGGCACTTCGTAAAAGGTTTGCAAAGCCATGGTTTAATTCAACAAAGCATGAAATCCTGTTCTGCATAAGGCTTCTGATCTATGGATCAAATTCTGTCCTTTGCAATCATGATGCAGTTGCCTTTGAAGTCGCAGAGACCTGCACTTGGATAACTAGATCTCAATGTAACCCCAAGTCAGTTACTGTGATTTGAAACCTGAAAAGGTCCCAGTCAGTGCAAGGAGAGCAAACATTATCTCTTCCTTCCCTTCACTGTGTTTGGATTAATATGGTCATTACTCCCTCCTTTCAAACAGTCTTTGTAAAAATCTGAAATAATTCAGGATGTGAACAGCAATGTTAAGGGAACATATTCCTAAAAGATGAGGCAACAAATTTCCCTAGAATGCCTTTACTGACAACAGAGACCATGAAACCACTTCCCTCATAAGCCGTCTTTCTGTCTACCATAACTCCCCAGCCAACTGAAACCACAGCAGTGAGACTTTCTTTAGAGCCTTGGGACAGAAAACCCTACTAATGGCTTAGACTTGCATCTGTGCTTGGCCATTGATTGTCAGACATGAGCTTTTTGTACAACCATACTATTTCAGAACTGGAACTAGAAGGTGTCTACCTGGAGGAATGTGTTCTGTCTGCATACGAGCCTCTGACTTGGCCGGACTTGGCATGACTACTCTAAAATATGAATATTGTTAATTAATCCTAGATCTCACACTCACAAAAAGTTGCGATATAATACATAAATGAAATCTGTGCCTGCCCGTGTCCTGGATAATGTCATAGGTAATTCATTTCATAATGGCATCTCTCCAATTACAGCGTGCTTTGGCTCTGGCAAGGGCCCCTGCAGCTTGTCTGAATTTCAACTGCATGCTGATTCTGCTGCCAGTATGTCGAAACTTGCTGTCCTTCCTCAGAGGATCAAGTGCGGTAAGATGAAGAAAGAATTTCAAAATTTATGAAAGATAATAACCCAAGCAGCCTTGCAAATATGCCAAGCAACTTCGTCCAAGTTCCCCAAATATACCGTACTTCGGGGATGTCCTCTTTTAAGAAGTACATAAGCCTGGAGTTTTGCTATGAGCAAGACTGAGGTCTATATGCCAATGGTGTATCTAGAGCTCTGTTGAGAGGTTTAGCCCTGAATTGGCCTCCTTTAAGTCTTCCCTTTTTTCTTGCCCCTTGCCATCGCGCTGCCCTGGATGCAAAGTCCCTCTTCTGGCTGGCAGCAGCCGCAGGTGGTGCTTACACACATTTGCCTTGTTTGCCACTGATACAACACCCATTTCTAGCAGCAGGTATTAGCCCAGGTCTTCTGTCTTTGCATGTTCAGTTCTTAAAGTAAATGTAGTCTTTCACAGACTTTCAGAATGCGACTTTTTTCAGCTGGTTCATAAATTACATTCTTTCTTGTCCGAGTTGCATTTCCATCTCAGGATGAAATAGTTCACAGGCCTTTTGACCCTTTCTAGCTCCCAAATGCAAATGTTATATACAGCACCGAGGAACCACCACTTAGAAAAGGACAACTGATTGTAGGTGTCAGCTGGAGAGGCTTTCTGTGATACTGACTGTATCACACTGCTGAAATCTAGTTCTCTGGCTGTTACAGCAGAAATAATGCAGACAATGCATCCCACGGTGCAGTGAAAAAGCAATATTCTCCTCAAGCTCATGAACTGTCCTTCCAAATATGTAATGATTCCTCCTTTCTTCCTAGCCTCTTTAATATACACATGGTTGACAACACCAGTTCACAGAAGTTGGTTTTCATCTGTAAATGTAGTATAAATTCTTTCACGCAAATGAGACGGCCTGTAGGGGCTGAAAGAGCAGAGCAAAAGACAAAGCAGTGAAATAGATGCAGTGTTTCAAGAGTCCTTCATGGGGAAACAATGGGATACAACATAATAAGAAGATAATCAGTGACAACGCAGGCTGTACGTCCACCTAGTACAAGTATTCTGACAATCAGTGTGGCTGATTGTCACACACACGCAAGATGTGTCTGCCACATTAAGCTCCTAAATTGCCTGTTTAAGGCCTAACCCTTAGAAATATAAAGTTGGAACTACACAGACCAGGCTTTCAGTCTTGTGCTGTACCCCTTCAGATGCTACAAAAGCAGACAGATGTACCCACTATGTATGTAAAAGGAAAAAGAAGAGTAAGTAAAACTGTAGGGTTAAAGTTGTTCTTCCCCTGCCCTGAGAAAGATCAACTAGTACCTGCCAAAATTCAGAGCTGACTCCTCAGGCTGCAGAAGTCAATAATGAACATAAATTTAGTAAGAATTAATGTTGCTATTGGATGAACACAACTGGAAAATATTGATGAGCTCTTGGTCATACAAGGCCTTCAATGAGATCTGAAAGAGATTCCACGGGGGCCAAGCTGAAAGCAGGTTGGGCAGAGGTCTTCTGAGCTCAAAGCAATGAAGGAGCTGAAGACACTTCTGGAGACATTACTGGAAGGCTAAAAACTGATTCCAAGGGTTGAGAATTGTACTCCAGCTGGGAATTTGTGCTACTTGTCCTGAATTGCTCATCTCCTAACATCTATAGGTTAACTTTTCTAACCAGGATCTTGATGAAGCTGCCCTTCTTATCTCAGCATTCAAGCTACAGAGTAAGTCCTTCTGCCCTGGGCACTGTGGTAGAGTCACTCAGGCTACGCCCAGTTTGCACGGGAGAGCCGCGCAGAGAGCCACAGCTCCGTTTCTGCTGCCTGCCTGCAGCTGGCTGTCTTGCTGATAGCGCTAGGCTGTAGGAAGAAGCGAAGGGCCCTGAGGATGAGCAAGGAGGGGAGGGAGGGGCATAAAATAGGACTGTTAGACAGTTGGCATTTGTTTAACTTCAGTTGCTTTTTGCAATAAAGCTACACCTCAGGAAGGAGGTAATTTTAGATCTTAAGCAAAGCACATACAGCCCAGTGTGCCAGTGATAGTGCCGGGACTGTGGCGGCCTTAGCGCAGGGGTACGGCTGCTTATGCTTGTTCTGCTGTTGTCTCTAATTAGCTATGCTCTGCAAGTGACACCTGTGAGGATCTCTTAAGAAAAATCAGGATTTTTACATGTCAGACAACTTATTGAAAGGGCAGTGACCTTTCCAAGAGCAATGTCATTGGGATTAAGGAGAGGGGAGAATTGTTCAAACCCACTGTTCAATCGGAATGTGCTGGAAACTCTTGCCCTTTACATCCTGCTACCCAGAAATCATACGCTACATAAGTTATTTGTTATTAACTGAAAGAACAGCTGTGTTTTCTTTGCCTGCCCTTTATTGCTGTATTCATCACTGTTGTTAATGAGCCACTACTGAACCTAGCTACAGCATTTTGCCATCGCTTGGCCCTCTGCTTCTTAAACAGAAAGATCAAGTGGTTTTTGCAAGGCAGTCAAGCAGAGTTGGCACTTCCTCACTATGCTACAGTTTATTCTACAATCTTTTTAATTCTGTCTCAAGATACATGATACAGAGATGGCCAAATGTCTCCTGGCTGTTGTTACAGTCTACTGAAGTCACTGCAATAGCCCCAGAGTGTTAGAGTTTGCCCTTTAATCAATGTCACAGCTGGAGAATAACCAAAGGAGAGAACTGTTTCCTGCTCATCTATTTATCTGTACAGTTCACACTCACGGGCTATGTAGAAATGGACTGGTATGGAAGAGTAAGGCCACTGCTGGTATACCTCCACTAAGTAAAGAACAAATCAGAAATGAAGTTGTTCTGGTGTTTCATCATCCCTTCTTCTGTTGCACTCCTGGGTGGCTGGGATGATCAGCTCCACCCTATTAGCTGGAAAGATACGTTACCTTACCCTGCCATCTACAAAGCTAATGTCCAGCAAACACTTGGGAGAATATTTTGGTCTCTCTTAATTTGTTGTGTGAAACATCCACAGGGTTCTGGTGGGGAAAGGTTTGTGTTAGTTTGCATAGTGTTTTCTTCCCTTTGCCAGTCAGCAAAAGCAATATAAAGATACAATACAGGATAATCGTGCTTTCTACTGTGTGGAGACAGCAAATGCTAGCTCTGTAGGAAGTTCAAGTTATGGGAAAACACCCACTGACTACAGCGCAATTTAGATGGGGCCTGTTGGGAACCTGCCATCATTCTTAATGAAAATATCATTCTGTTTTTCTTAAGAACCAACTTCTTCAGTTTGTATCAGCAGAGATGTTTTCTTTCTATTTCTCTTTGGGTAACTCCAGCCACAAGTTGTAAGTGAATGCCCGGCAAGTACACCCAGTATTTTGGGGAAGGAATCACTTCATATTACTGACTATAAGTGACTAGCACATTTGGGGTGGGAGGTCCCTGAGACAGTTATACCCCAAATTTACAGTCCATTTCTACAGTGTGAACCACAACCGGATCCTGATGCAAGGTGGCAACTTGAGGGTCTACCAAAGCAGTCACCCTGCCACGGCAGACTGTGATCCCTCCTTCTGCATATAATGTGTAATTTAACACAGATAAGATATATACTTTTGTCATACTGGATGTTAAGTTTTTTCTCATTATCAAATATTTTGTTTCACTGGGACATGTTAAAACATAATCTGTTATTCCTGTATTCTGAAGTATGGGGGGCAATACTTTTGTCTATATTTAGGAATTCTAGATTTTTACTAGCAATGCCACCAACTGTTGTGCTCAGGGCCTCTGTTCTTGTCCCTGCATTTAAATAAGTATGCATAGACAACACAAATAGTCTTCAAATACTTTTTTTCTTCACACCCGAAGTGCTGCTCTACCCGTATCAGACGACAGCTGGACAGGAACCTCACCTTTCACAAAATGGTGGCATGGATGATCGCCCTTCATACTGGTTGGTACTCAAAAGTTTCTTTGTTTATTGCTTTCTCGGGCATTTTACACAGAATCCAGGTGGGATTCAAGTTCTTAAGGATATGGCAGAGACCTGATTTCATTAACCTAAAGGAGTCAGCCTGTGCCAAGCCTTAAATCAGTTTCCAAATATTATTTTGCAACTGGCAGAGAGCAAAAGATAAATAAGAAAGAATACTTTTCTCTTGAACTGTCAGCACCATTTATGACACTGGTTAATAAAAGGTGTTTAGCAATGCCCTGAGCACCAGGTACTCTGGCTTTAATTCTTGTTTAGACTTATTTCTTAGCTGGCACATCTGAAAGAAATAATAGAAACTACGAAAGAAAAGGGTATAAAAGGCTTGGACAGGCCACGGAAATGTTTTCATACTTTATCTCTCATTTCCCTAAACTAAGGGTTTTCTATCATTTTTTTTTCATTAAATTTTTCACTTGTCAGTGCAAGTACCTTACAAATCATATATCCTAGAACGGTCTTCGTATCAGCAGATTACTTGAGCCGAGCAGGTTCCCTTTCTGAGCTGTGGCTGAAATCTCACCACCACTTCCTAGAAAAGGAGCAGAGCGATGCAGCTAACATAGGACCGCAGAGGAGGTCTGCAGCAGAGACGGATTGTTTGGGGGTGTTAGATCTGTACCCACCAGGCCCTGTTTTGAAGGTGAATAAGTATCTGGTGATACAAAAGGGGAAAAATTTTGAGAAGTGTTGTACGGCTTACCCCTGCAATAATGTGTAGTGGAAGCAGTGTGCAACACCTCAGCTGTACGAGGTTTATGGACACATCCAGCTCAGCAAGAACATTATTAGTGATTATTAGCAATACAGCAGAACAAAGCAGCACTAGCAAATGTGACACCAAAGAGATCCAGATTCACTTCTTGGCTCTTCTACAAAAATCCTGGACGATCCTGACAAATAACTTAAGCCATCCCATGCTTCAGCTTCCCATGTATTAGGGTACTACTACTTGAATTGTTGAAAGCCTTTGTTGAACCAAGACGTGCTGGAAACTTCCCTTTACTTCTTTCCTTCCCCCACCCAAAAAGAGGTAAACTTCAGATGGTAAAGCTTTAACAGTAAAACACCTCACTGATCTGAAATTGTGATGAAGAGGGTGAGAGCGGCAAAGGCCTTAAGCTGCAGTTGACAAATGTTACAAAGCTTCAAATGTTACCCAAAACCACCGAGTACTTGTCTTGTGCTTAACCCTGATGATTTCTTTCCTGTCACTCCTAGCAATTCACACCATCGCACACTTATTCAACGTAGAGTGGAGTGTGCAAGCTCGTGTTGAAGAGAAAGGAACTCTGGCAGCTGTGCTTTCTAGCCTTGGTGATAAGCCAAATGAAAGCTATATCAACTTTTTTAGAAAAACTATTGGGGTAAGTGACATCAGGCTGTGAAGAGCCATTATTACATTTGTTTAGATGATCATATAAGACTATTTGAGCAGAGTGCCTCTTTCTGGTGTGCGCAATCTGGGTGTGGGCCATCTTGCAGCAAAACCTTCTTCTTGAAGAGTATAATTCATTCTTCTGTATTTGTCAGTAATATTGCTGCTGAATTTTGGTAGTACTCTAAACTTTTTCACCTGAGGATTTCAAAGTAGTTTTAAAACATTATGTAAAAACAAATACCCTGTAAAGCAGTCTTCCAACTAAGGTAGACATGGCACACAGAAACGTACACAGAAATCAAGGCAAAAGTTTTGAACTTGGGCTGCTTAAGCTCTGGTTCAAAAAACCCCAAAATAAGGAACTTCCCCATTCCTCAGAAGCACCAAGCGTCCAATCTCTGTATGAGTTACGAGACACAGCTGCACAACGCCACTGAAAAGGAGAGCTTTCATTTAGCTCCCTAAATATGGAGGTAGGACTCCAGCTCTTAACAACAGAGCTGGGCAAATGTGTTCACCTCCCCAAGCCCGTACTGCTGAGCAGTGGCAGAGTAAGAAACAATGTTCGGTGCGTGAATCGGTGGAAAACCCTTTCTCTCTACTTCCATTTACTTTAGTAAAGGTAAATCTGCAGTGCAACAAAAATTGAGTGGGATTTAAGGCATTGTTGGCATACAAATTCACAGAGGATGACTTAAAGACTTACAGCAAGGTAAAGGATTTGGCGAGTGAGACAGACTGATGGTTCCGCTGGCTCTGCTTTGATGCAACCCCTTCCTTAGACCAATGTGTGCAATTATTTCACAGAATCCTGTGGGGGGCCTATATGTGGCTTTCACGTACTTGGCTGGTCTCACTGGTGTTATCATCACGCTGGCCCTCATACTAATCATCACGTCATCCACCAAAACCATCCGAAGGTCGTATTTCGAAGTATTTTGGTACACCCACCATCTCTTTGTCATCTTCTTTATTGGCCTTGTCATCCATGGTGCTGGGTGAGTATTGACACTTATCACACAATACTGATAACTACCGTGTCTTAATGTAAAGCCCACTACATACATAAGTATAGGGACTTAAGTCACTAAGCAGCAGTTATTTTTGATGGTAGTGATGGGCCAATACAGGCTCTGAGAGCCAAGAGGCTCTCACTGATATTAGCTCTCAACAAGCTATTCACATGCATGAGGCTTTATGAGACTCTGGTATATTTAAGATCACTGATACTCAACTTCATCTGGTATTTTAGTGTGAAAATACCATCTTGGAAGGAATACCAAGGTTCCTGTTTCTAATTGTTAATTTATCTTTCTCTCCTAAAAGGAATTGCATTACACACATGCATGTAAGGAGACCTCAGCATAAAAATGATACGGAGTCTAAGATTTCGTTGGGTAAATGAAAACTACAATAGCACAGATTTAGCTTTCAGACTCGGATGAACTTTTAATATCAGCAGCATTTCAGAATAGATTTTTAGCTGTTGCTGCTCAAATATAGGCAACTGTAAGTTTTTGTAACTTCCAAATGTCAAATATCTTTTTCCATTGCTGGCTCATTCCATACCTTCTTCTGAAATAGCTGAAAAGCCTAATGAAACAATTTTAGCACTACTCAAACACAATTTTAGCACCACTTAGAAAAATGAACTTTAGTTCCATTTTATAAAACCACAGAACTGATTTATAAAGGAAAGAAAAGGCTAAAGTATCCAAGCCACATTTCACAGTTCATAATTATACTATATTGTCCATTTTAAAGGAAATTCTAGGTCCACCAGAAAGTGTGCTTTAAAAATGCCCAGCACAAATGACTATTCAAAAACACTTCCTCTCAGTCCAGTAGTGCCAGAAAAAAGACAGAAATGAGAGTACAACAGGAAGAACAAAAATAGAAGGCAGATGAGAATCACCACCAGCATATTTGTCCATTCCAACTTCCAAAACAAGGTTTGAGCAAAACCTGTTGAAGGAAAAGAACAAGTGGTTCATGTTTCCTGCAGCAAATACGGTATAGTTACTGACAAAATGTCCAAACTTGCCAGTAGTTATTACACAGTGCTATCAGAAAGCAAGCATTGCTCTTTCGAGAGGTCATATATTTCATAAAAGAGGAGCATATATTTCATAAAAGTTGCCTTTTTATTTACTTGGATGTTCAGTATACTTCCACCATATTGAGTGCTCTGTACTGAAAAGACAAGAGTTTGGGCAGCACTGGGGTTGAACACGGTTGTCAGAGAAGTTCAGCTATCCTTTGGAAGGAGATAAACACAGGAATATTATTATCTGTAGAGGGAAGGATGCTTTCTGGCTGTGAACTCAGTGGCCTCTGAGTTATTGGCCTTAAAGGCAAGAATGACATTTTAAGTTTAGAGAAAATACTAATACCCTAAAAAATATTGGACGGGGTTTGTACACTCAAGGAAGGCATCTTAGGTGTACAAAGATGGATGTTATGGAATAGGTATGATCTGGCAGTCTCAAAATAACATGTTAGAGAGAGGCATAGATGTCAGTTTATCTCAGGAGACAGAAGGCTGTGTGTCATACGTACATATATATACATACATATATGTATATACAGAAAACTGAACCAAAGATAATTAATAGAATCGAAGGGGCAGATTCTTGTCCGTTACAAGCTGTTACAGCACTTTTGTAGCACTCATGTACTTTGTGCATGAGCTATGTGGCACAGACAAATGTCCGCAACTTCCCGTCATAGTAGATGTAAAGAGGAGAGAGTAGAGAGATTCAGATCACCCTGCCTTGGAAACTAAAGCAAAACTTTCAGCTGAAAAAGAAGTAATGAGAAGGCTACGCTACTGAAAGCTTAATTACAGTACTGGAGGAGCATCTACACTGTGTAATAAGGGAAAAGAAGTCTTTTCTTTCTCTTGTGCAGGGTACTGGCATTGTCAAACCTTGAGTGGAGCAAGGCGCAAGGCAAAACCCCTCAGGCCCACTTTCCCTTGAGCAATGGGGTGAGGAGTGGCAGGAAACAGGCTCCTCCTGTTCCCGTAACTCATCCCAGAGGGCGGCTCAGCTGAGCCCCTTGTCACTAGTGGGGAAGTAAACTGCAACTGGTGATGTTCCTGCAAACTGCAACTCGTGATGCTTCTGGGACACTGTCATTCCTTCCCTTTATTTTTCAGGCAGGATGTTAATCAAACCTTTAATGAGGAAGATGTTCATTAGTAATATTTATGAGCAGTGCAATCTTTTAACTTTCAAGACTGTGCACAGGTTTTCTAATAATCCTCTGATAAATCTTTCACAACGCTACGCATACATATGACTTAGATACCACGTTTTTTTGAAAAAACAGAAACATAGTCTAGTTCACGGAAACTGAGCTAGAAAAGCAGAAAGAGAAGTCACGGGAAGAAGATATCAACAGAATCATATTGGCATAAAACTGAACAGCCTGATCAGAATCAGACTGTTTCTAGGGAAAATCAGCAGATCTTAATCTACCTTTCTCTACTATGACCCTCACCCTACTAATTACCATCATTCTGGGGACTCTCACATACCCCTGTGGTTGGCAGAACTCCAGTCAGAGGCAGGAAATAATTAACAAGATCAGAATATATTTTCCCCCCTCAAAACTGAAACTGTCTTTCAGCACTAGCTCTGCCACTGGAAATACAGCCGAATCGGAGCAGTCAGGCTTCTCTATAATAAAACAAACAACAACAAACCCTAACCAAGTAAGAATATAGAGGCCAGATCATCAACTGCCATAAGCTGGTCTAGCTGGCATAGCTGCTTTGCGTCAGAAGCATCTGTCCTCATTCACACCAACTGAACAGCTACTCCACAGCTTTAAAGGGAGAGGAAGGGTCAAAGGAAGAATGTTATGTTGGAAAGGGCTCTCCAAATTTCTAAGATAAACAACAGAAATAATTTCTGTAGTGGTCACTAGGAAATCGATTACCTTGCCCTCTCCAGGTCTTGTTTTTATTGAAGAAAAAGGTAGGATAACTCCGAAAAGAATGAAGTTTTCCTATTGTGGCCACCTCCTGGAGATGGTAATGGACACACCTCTCGGTTCCTCACCTGATCTTGTAGTCAGTATTTTTCCCTACAAACTTTCCTCCTCATTCTTATCATTTTAGTAGCAATTTTGCGGGTTTATTAGAGCAGTAAAGCTGTATCAAAGCTGTAGCACTGCAGAAGTCCACAACTCCACAAAAACTGCGTAGTACATACACAGAATAACAATAAGGGACAGATACCTTCATTTTCATTTCATCGCCTTAATGATTTTTATTTTTTTCCAGGCGTATTGTACGGGGGCAGACAGCTGAGAGTCTGGCTGAACATAATCCAGAGATTTGCTACAAGAACTTCACTCACTGGGGACAGAAGGGGGCTTGCCCAATCCCCCAGTTTGCAGGGAATCCTCCTATGGTAAGAACAGTTGTCTGAGTGTGAGTGCAAATCCAATTTAAAATGTTTACAGTTTACTCTTTTTGTTAAATAACATATGCACTTGCTGTAGAAAAGCAGCTACGTAACCCCCAGCACTCTTCAGTGGTAGCTTTCTTTACACAGATGATAGATTTCGACACAGTGGACTATAAGCAGGAATGGACTACAGAGACAACCCATTTCCACGTGCCGTAAAATGAGCACAATTAACAGGCAAAGCAAACGAGCAAATCGTATCTGAGAACTGTTTACCCGCAATGTATTTTGTGGCTTGCGGGGATTTCTAGAAAGTTCTACAATCCACATAATAAATAGTTTCACATTATTAATGGACTAATGATCATTAACAGAAAATTAATGCCTCTGGAAAGGTGACATTGAAACTTCAGCTTTTATTGACTAACCAGGCTGGTTGGTTGTTCACACTTCAGACTGATCTGTTAACAGAAACCACATCTTTTCCTACAGTAATACAGTCCTGAGTCAATAATACATTCAGAGCTTTAGTCCACATTTCACTTAGTTACCTTAATTTTTAGACAGAGACAAAATCACTCGTAGGAAAGTAACTTGCTTGTAACTCTAGTAGCAACTAAAAAGCCAGCTGCAACTCGTAACAGAGGAATAAATTCCCTCTCTATTTACCAGAAATAATTTTGAAGGTGTCATATCTCTTAAGGGTTCCCTACTCTGGTTGATAAAGAACCTATATTACTTGAATTTCACCTCTGCTTACAGTATTTCCAGGACTCGATTTAATCTAAGTTGCCATCTTCATCAGCTGACTTCTTATTTTATTCTGCTTACAGACATGGAAGTGGGTAGTAGGTCCCATGTTTTTGTACCTGTGTGAGAGGCTGGTGCGGTTTTGGAGGTCACAGCAGAAGGTTGTTATCACAAAGGTATGTGTTGATGCTACGCGTAACACCGGGCAAAACATTACCAATTTTTCCAAATGGTGCAGCAAAGCCAGTAGCTCCTACGTGACGGACAAAGTTATCAGTGAAAGGCCTCTCAGGAATGTTCTGGCTGCTATCATGCAAAAATAACGCCAACCTCTAACATCTATAGTAGCCCGTCTCTAAAAGAGGGCAAGAGGAGGAAGTTAGTTAAGGCACAGGACTGAATCTTAGGAAAGAGAAATTAATTTTCTTTGTATTTAGTGAAAAATTCCACAATGTAGAAATTCCACAGCCTTAAGAGTATTTAAGATACCAAATCATTGTTTTCAAAACTACCCAGATATTTAGGAATTCTGATTTTTCAGCAGAACAAATGGCACCTGAAAAGGGAGTTAGGGGGTGCCTGTTTTGTGCAGCCAAAGCTAATGTTGAGCTTCCATTCCCCATGGTGTGTTGCAGAGATATTAATGCTGGTTCTGAACGTCTGACAGCCAAATTAGTATGGCACTAAGCTCAAAAGGATAAAAACTACCCTGGCCTTTCCCAGTGCAATTTCCTCACATGGCACTGTGCTGCATCTTGTGGACATACCCTGTTCAAGTCGTAGCAGGATTTGGGGGATGACATTAGATGTCTGCTGTGCCCTGGCACGATGCTGACACGTTGGAAGGCTCCTATATACTAGTGTGCTTTTTGGTAATTTTACCAAAATATCTCCGAGCCATTTCTACACCATATGTCTATGGCATCTGCTTAGTTCCCTGTTGGCAGAAAATTTCTTCCACAATTCTAAACACTATTATTAATACCTACATTAATAGCTAGAGGACTTGATTCTCCCTCTTGCAAACCTTTTCTGAAAATTGAAAATAACCTCGGCAGACAACTTCAGGATTAAAAAATCACAGTGACAAAAATACTAGACTTGCTTCTAGAATATTGCTTCTATTTATTCTTGGCTAAAGATAGGCAGAATGCAAATGCCCATATTATAGGTCCCACCCAGCTATAACACAAAAAAATCAGTTTCCAGTAGTACTATCTATTCAATTCCCTATCTGTATGATAGCCCTATGGTTTTGCCCCTATATATACAGTCAAATTCATTAACACTGTGCTCTGTGCCACTGTGTAAGGTGCATCTGGAATTAACAATGTGCATACATAGATCTGGTGATGTGTTACAAGATGTGCCAGTCTGACTTGTCCCTTTTGGAGTAACTGCAAGCATGATGTGAAAAAATACTTCAACCAAAAATTCAGCATCTTCTGCAGTCTTACATCTGGCTGTCAGGTGCTGTTCCTCACTCCCAGTTCTGCTGGGAACAAAGTTTAAGCTGCTTTCCTTGCTCACATAGCAGAGGACGATGTTAGTGATGAAGGATGCAGATACATCCAGTCAACAGTGAAGACAGACTTTTTCTTTTCCCTTTTTCCCCCTTGTCCCTCTCACTGTAGGTGGTCATTCATCCCTTCAAGACAATTGAGCTCCAGATGATGAAGAAGGGCTTCAAGATGGAAGTTGGGCAATACATTTTTGTCAAATGTCCAGCAGTGTCTAAACTGGAATGGCATCCATTTACATTAACCTCTGCTCCAGAAGAGGATTACTTCAGCATTCACGTCCGTATCGTAGGGGACTGGACAGAGGGCTTGTTCAATGCCTGCGGATGTGATAAGCAAGAATTCCAGGAGGCATGGAAGTTGCCCAAGTATGTACAAAGAGTCTCCACGGTAAAGTCAATCAAAACCTATGACAGTTTAAATTTTGCTCAACCAGTTTGGTGGCACCTGTGATACAACCCTTAACTACTTCCATCGTAGATGTGGGCCTTAGATGGCTCTTTCCAGTTTCCTCCTCTCAACCCCACCTCTTTTGCTGACTAGTATTCAAGCCAAATGTGCATTGTAGCAGACAAATAGCTTACCTTTTTATGGTTCTTTTAAATTGTGCTAATAAATATTCACTGTTGATTTATTAAGTGGACTTTCAATTTCAGGATAGCTGTGGACGGCCCCTTTGGAACAGCAAGTGAGGATGTATTCAGTTATGAAACTGTTATGCTTGTTGGAGCTGGAATAGGGGTCACCCCCTTTGCATCTGTACTCAAGTCTGTCTGGTATAAATACTGCCACGATGCAACCAACTTAAAACTCAAAAAGGTGCGTGTCCTCTTTCCCAGAACCCATGTAATTGCTCAAGGGCCAACAGCCCAAATCAAAACAGGCCCAGCAAAGGTGGTCTGGCTCCAGACATGCGTGAGTCCTAAGAGAAGAGTCCAGCTACCTCACAAGACTAGCAGGCAGGGAAGCGGGAGGGTCAAAAGCAAAAACCTAATGAAAGGAGAAATAGTCTACAAGCAAAATCACACATGCAAATCCTGACTGTGGCCCTGGGGATTTCCACCTGCAGTGGAGACGCTGTTCAATCTGCGTGAGAAACACAAAGTCCAAGGCACTAATACAGCCCGTGCGAATATTGCATTCCTTCCCTAAGCACAGAGAGAGCAACTTTATGTCAGTGGAAGAGCACTGCTACCATCCTCCTCTCGCCTCCTGCCCCTGGAAACTCCCTGTGCAGAGATGCGGGGTGACAGTCTGAAGTTATGATCATATTCAGAGAACAGAACTGGTTTTGCTACCTGCTTTAATTTACCTTGCCCACCAGCAGACATGGAGATAGTCTACCTCTAAATCATTATTTTATGTCCTAACAAACTGTTTTACAAGGATGTAAGTGGGGAAACATCATGAACTAAAAATGTAACCTGCTGGTGGAAGAGAAATAGAAAGATGTTTCCTTGTTCTTGCAGTCACTCATTCTGCTTCACAACCCTGCCAGCCTGAATAGCTTCGATACCAGCCTACCCCTCTACTGAAGTGGTCAGGGCAATTTCTGCAAGAACTCTACAATCCTCATTCTGTCAGCAGATGTAAAACCAGAAACCATAAGTGCCTATGTCCCCTGATGGCTCGCTCTTGTCTTTTCCAGATCTATTTTTACTGGCTTTGCAGGGACACTCATGCCTTTGAATGGTTTGCTGACCTCTTGCAATCTCTGGAGGCTCAATCGCAGGAGAGGAATAATGCAGATTTTCTCAGCTATAACATCTACCTTACAGGCTGGGATGAATCTCAGGTAACAACACAATGGAAAATATCACTTCCATATGTACTGAGGTTGACGTTAGTGTGTTATGTTTTGATAAATGTTCAAATGGTGTTTATCCTGGGCCTCCGTCTGGCTCTCAGAGGTTTTAAATGCAGACAGGTATTAGCCATCAGAAGTTACATGGGATCAGCTGCTAATGTGCACTCTGACTTCATTTCTGGTTTACTCTGGCTGTGCACTCTGGGAAGCAGTCTTTCCTCACAGCACCAACCTCAGCTGACCACGCATGTATCTGACAGCATTTGGGAGAAGCTAATCCACGAGGTTTGAGCGATGGCAGCGTATTTGTTTCAGGACTCTCATGAGTTCTCTATCTGATCCCACGCATGTAGGTCACTGTAGGGATACAAAGGAGCAGCTCTTCCATGAGCCACTTGGTAACGTATGATTGAGTCAGGAAAGGTTCTCATTCTGTTACTTTTAGTGATGTTTTATTTTACTTATATCTCACCATTGCAAAATGCACCATGTGCCTGAAGTGCTGTAGCTCAGCTAGATGGACAGGGAGGGGGAGGAGTAAGGTAGGAAGTTATCACACAGGCAATGGAAAAACAGGAAGGAAAGAAGAAAAGTCACAGAATTCTTGCTTGGGAAGAAAGTTACCTGTAACTTTCTTGGCACATAAAAGTGCTGCAGAACTCCGCAAGGCCTGAACTTATGCCCTTAACCACATCTTCTCCTCTTCCTGGCTCTACTTAGCTTAGCTGCTCTAGGTGAAAGTTACACAGGGAGGGTGGACAAGACCTCCTCATATGGCTCAAACGTTCCAGAGATCAAACTAGCAGGACTTCATTAAGGTCAAGGGAGTTGTATTATTGTACCTGAAGGGAAAGTTTTGTTTTAATTTACAGCTTTACTTTACAGTTCTTAGACTAAACCAGACTAAACACATTCTCGGTTTGGAAATAATTCAGTGTGTATTGACATTATTATTATTATTTTTAACAGGACATAATGCTGCCGTATCTAACTCTGTCTTTATGCTGTCCTTTGTGTTTCATTTCCCACAGGCCACTCATTTTGTAATGCATCATGAAGAAGAGAAAGATGTGATTACAGGCCTTAAACAGAAAACCTTGTATGGAAGACCTAACTGGGAAAACGAGTTCAAAACTATTGCGGGGAAGCATCCTGGGTAAACCTGTACAAATTGGACTTCCTCTGTCTAAATGCCATAATAGCACAATCTTGTTCCTTTGGCTGATAAAGTTTGAGGAACATTTTTTTTCCTAATAATCTCCAGTATTTTCTGTTCTTGTTTCAGCCATGGACATGATCTATGGTCTTGACCAAATTGTTTTAACCTACAATTTTAAAAAAAGTCATCCCTTTTTGGTGAGGTACTTCATGGAGTGTCTAATTACTAGCGGAAGTTTTAGAAAAAACATACCCCATCATTCCAGCTGAAATAGATAGGAATATTAGGTGACGTCTAAATACCTCCAAAAATACTTTCTACCTCAAAAAACAAAACCCGAATATGGATGACCTTTAGCTGAGCACCCAAAAATAGTAGGAAAAAAACAGAACAGTTCCTTTCAAGAATTTGTGCCGTAAGGTCTTTGAAGCTCTACTTCCTTGATTCCACTGAGGTCAATAAACCTGTATTCACTGACTTCTGCTGAGCTGAGATTTAGGCCACCATTTGTTTTAGAAGGAGCATAAGTGCCTTGCAAGTTTTAAGGGATTATAAGTTTTAAGGGGTAGACATCCAGTTCTACTTTAGTTCCTGTAACTGAGAAAAAAAACCTTGCACCTACATAACATAAGATTGATTTACATGAAGAACATCCAGAAGCTCCATACCTAGTTCCTGACCGTATTTTCATTTTCTTAACAGCTCCCGAATAGGTGTTTTTCTGTGTGGACCTGAGGGCCTAGCTGACACACTCAACAAGCAGAGCATCAGCAACTCAGAAGCTGACCCACGAGGAGTACACTTCATTTTTAACAAGGAAAATTTCTAACTCCCAAGGACGTGGGAGTCATTCAGTATAAAGTCTAAAGACTGGATCTCTTTTTCTATGTGGAGTCTGGGAAGGACAGCCCAGCTCAGCTACACTAACGCAAATCCCTTTGCTTCTTGGGAATTATTTTGGCGCTGTGGTAGACTAAAAGAGTCAAGTCTGACCTTAGGGAAGTGTGCACTGCCATCCATGTGCTGGCAATTTAGCAGAAATCTATTTTCTTTCCCTGTGTGAGTGGATTTCCCCTCAATTAACTGCCTTTATCCTCCTGTTATTTGTAATGGATGCTGAAGGGTCTAGGCAGCCATATGCATTTGGGAGCCAATTCACACTGATAAAGCTTAATGCTATTAAACAATAAAGCGTTATAGCATAATGCTTGCTATTCCTGGCTACAGCCAGTCCCTGGAACCAGGAGGGGTTAGGGAAGGGTGGCTGGGAAAGACTGTTCCTTACAAGAGGAAATCTCCTCTGTGCACCAGCATCTTTCAGGCTTCTGAATACAAGCATAAATGTCTTGTCCAAGAGATAGTGCAGGCAGCTGAAAAGCAACCGTTCCTCTTAAGGCAAGTGGAGAACTGGAAAGGAACCACCTGGACTTCTGAGCACTACCCCAGCTGCGGGGGGATGACGAGAACAGAGACAAACCAAGTCCCGCACCCAGTACGTGAGCCATTGCTCAGCTGCTTCGAACATTCTCAGTTTCACATCTTCAAATTTACGGTGCAGGGATCCAAACAAGATGAGGTTTTGTGTTTTCACAGCTGCTATTTCTGATTTTCAAGGCTGAAAAACCTTGTTGCTAAATGATTTAATGGGTATTTTCTGAAGCATTCTTAAATGCATACAGTGCTTTTGGCCCTATTGTTCAGCTGTTCCTCTTCGATGGTGAAACAGGTTTGAGAAAGCAAGGATCATGTGGGCAGTATCAGGAACAGCTATGAATAAAGTTTCTGATGTGTACCAGACAGCCATACACAGCACAGTACTTCTGTATGCACATTACAGGTAACAGGTTCTTAAAAAAAAAAGGAACCGAAACTTTCAATATCAGCATCAGAGAAAAAAAAAAAAAAGCCTTAAAACCAGCAGCATAGAAAAAAAAAAGAAAAAACAAGTGCAAAAAGCCTTGAAAAAGCCACAGTACCATGGGTCTCCTGTTCAGCCCAGTCACCTGCTTACTGCCGTTTAAACTCCGCAGCCAAGCCCTGGGAGAGCTCCTACACAGCACGAGACCTTGCTGACAGGTTCTTGTAATCACAGAAGAAAGTGGTGGCCTCCTCCTGCAATTTCAGACAAGTTTGTGTAGCCATCTGGTTGCATGTGGCATATTTTACACCTCAACTTGCCAGACAGGATGTGTTCTCCCTTCACATGGTTTTTAAATGTTATCCAAGCACTCTGTGCTACTTCAGAAGGACAGCTTACCAGTTCATATTTATTAATATCAGTTTCTGTGAACTGTTAAATGACATAATGAGTTATGTCAACATCTGAAGGGGAGGAAGCCACGCTTGGCGAATGCTAGCAAAGATCAACTCTTGGTGGGGAATTTTTCAGTTCTTTCCCTCAGAAGGGCCATATTTAAATCCACATAATTCTGTTTGAAACACACTTATTAAATCAGAATAGTGCTTAAGCAGAATTCAAGAAACCTTTTCTGTGGAATAAAAAAATGCTACTGAAATGTAATAAGGCTCAGATCCTGTGCAGAGAGCACAGAAATATTTGGCTTTGATTTTAATGGAAATATGATCAGACTTCTGTACTGTTAGAAAGTGGGCAAAGAGGAATTGCAAGGGGTCTAATGGAGACAGCATATTCATCGTGTGAAGAGTCTTGGAGGGCATGTATTTTAATTCACCCATTAATTTTCTGAACATTGCCATGTTTGTTCTTAAAACTCCAGGGATCTTTCCTTACTCAGCCAGTTGTAATGACACTCCCTGACCTGCTGCACACTTGTACCAGGGGTTGTTTGTCACCTCAAACTCAGAAAAAGGAATTCTATGCTTATTACTAAACCACTGTCTTCCCAAAGCATATAAAAGAACAAGCAGGTGAGAGCTTCTCGGTTTCTTTCAAAGGTTTGTTGTATTAAATCCTGCTAAATTAGCGAGCCATGCACTATCAGTCATGGTCTGAATATGAAGGTTTTTTAAAATCTAGGATACATGAGTGAAACAGATAGCACTGAAATACAAACATAAGAAACAAACTAGCTTGAGTCCTCCCTACTCTTCTGCAAAGCACAGAGAGATGTCAGCGGTACTGTTTTAAGTCAATGCTGCTGCCTTCTTGGGTGTTAAAGTTGAGTAAAGCCCTTCCTCCAAAGGCTTGCCTGGTCTATAGATGTTCTTCAAAACAGTGGTTTAACTGATGTGCCACCTTAGACACAGACCTTTTCTTAATAAAACATCTTTTACCACACTTACATTAGATATAAAGCCCATGCCTGTGTTAAATGCATAGACAATTGTGGCTGCAACACCACCGCAGCTTCCCAGACAGGACATACAGTGCCCCTCATTCACCCAGAGGAGAAGGCTAGGGCAGCAGGCTACAGGTGAGCTGAAAGGGCTGCCCTGTTTTGTGGCCAAATGCCACTGCTTGCAATCTGACCATTCCTATCGGCTGGGCCTCTCGCTGAAAATTCCCTCCTTCTGTGTGTTTGGGGATTTTCTCTCTTGGGGGCGGGAGAAGGGGTCACTTTCACAATAAACTATTCTTTCACTGTCAAATTGCTGGTTCCAAAGCGCCTGTTCTGGAAACAAAGGGTGGCTTCTCATCTTCATTTGAGAAATGGCACACGGTACTCAGCGGTTTAGGCAATGCTATCTGGCACCATGACCCTGCTGCAGTAGCACCAGCAAGGTTTTCTGAAAGGCAGGGACGTCTCAAGGTTGTTTCTGCAGACAGCGGAGGGAAGCAGCTCGAGGGGGATGGCAGTGAATGGTTGAAGGCAGGACTTGAGGGAGCTCCATGTTTCATTGACGAGGGTCAATTGCCACCACAAAACTCTTCCTCCCATCTTTACTAAGCTCCTGATTTGCTGGGTGACAAAGTAAACAAGCTATTGTACTTGCTCTGGCAGAGCTCTGCCACTGCCCACGCTCGCCGGGGTCTCCGGGCACCCTCCAGAATGGTCCCCACTTCCAGTGGGATCTGAACACTACAAGTAGCTCCCCCATTAAGGCTGTCCTTTAACAGTAACTTTTGGTTCTAGCTCTGCCTCATCTGCAGAGACGACTCTAAAAGAGGCAAGAACCTCTTAGCACTCCTGACACCATCAGTAGAGACAGTGGAGACCATCAGGAGCGCCGTCTGTGTGACATGCACTATTGAAGTCATGCTGTACCTGAGTTTACAAAGTGGACTGACGTCTGATGTGCCCTTCCATCCAGCTCCACAAATTCCCTAGTCAAATGAAAAATGCTCTGCTGATGGCAAGAAAAGCCAATTGTTGTTGAATTACTAAAATAACTGCTTCAACTAATGGAAGCAATTAGGAGTTCAATTCAAAGTGACTGAAAAGAAAAGTTGGTCTCACTTATGGCTTCACCTCAGCATGTTTTCCTTCCCTTATTACATAAGATTTTCTCTGTCTTCCCATATGTAGTCATCTGAATTAAGCAGTTAATTAATTCATCAATAGCCTTGATTTCCAGTCCACTGTAGTTAGTCTTACAGTTAAGAACCCTGATCCTGCGGGGTGCTGGGCAGCTCCCGTTTCCATTGGCCTCATCTTGATTTTGGAAACTGGAAGGGAGCTCTGGAGGAGGCATGGCACCTGGTCATATCCAGATAATACATTCAAGTAAGACCTTGATATGTACTGGGTCTCATCTAGTCCTCCTTCCTTCCCTGGTATATACTTGCAAAGTGTGCACATGGGCAAATGAAATCCAAGTTTTCATAAGTTTTAACCTACAATAAAAATGCTACTCTGCCTGTTCACCAGCACATATGTCCCAGGGGGAAACCACCCTGCTTGCAAAATAGGTCTTCCTCTTTTCAGTCTTGTAAGACTTTCTCTGCTGGGTGGGGACTTTCTGCCTTTCGGTCTTCAAATGGTGGGTTAAACCCAATTAGAAACAGAAAAACAAACAAAAAGCTGCCTGTGAAACACAAGATACTTTTGAACAAACAAGAACCAATGTTAGGTCTCATTATGGCACTTCTTCTCAATATTCTGTTCTATTTTGGAGTGTTCTAAGCAAATTAATGTTGGTTGATTTTATTTTTTCATCTTTGAATGAGTTCTTTGTAGAATTCATAGCCAGGTGTAAACCCTGACACCTCAAACACATAGATATAAAAAGGAAGGAAGTTAGGAGCGTACATTAAGATGCTAATGGTTATAAGCATTGGTAGGTGTGCTGGTTTTAGCTGGGGTAGAGTTAATTTTCTTCATAGTATGTGGCTATGCTTTAGATTTGTGCTGGAAACAGTGTTGATAACACAGGGATGTTTTAGCTATTGCTGAGCAGTGCTGACACAGAGTCAAGGCCTTTTCTGCTTCTCACCCCACCCCACCAGCGAGTGGGCTGGAGGTGCACAAGAAGTTGGGAGGGGACACGGCCGGGACAGCTGACCCCAGCTGACCAAAGGGATATCCCAGACCGTATGGCGTCATGCTCAGCATATAAAGCTGGGGAAGAAGCAAGAAGGGGGGGATGTTTGGAGTGACGGCATTTGTCTTCCCAAGTCACCGTTACGCGTGATGGAGCCCTGCTTTCCTGGAGATGGCTGAACACCCGCCTGCCGATGGGGAGTGGTGAATGAATCCTTGTTTTGCTTTGCTTGTGCGCGCAGCTTTTGCATTACCTATGTCAGGGTTTACCCCCAGCTGGCAGCTCAGCCCCACACAGCTGCTCACTCACTTCCCCCCAGGTGGGACAGGGGAGAGAATTGGAAGGGTAAAAGTGAGAAAACTTGTGGGTTGAGATAAAGACAGTTTAACAGGGAAAGCAAAAGCCGCTCACACAAGCATTCACCACTTCCCATGGGCAGGCAGGTGTTCAGCCATCTCCAGGAAAGCAGGGTTCCATCACGCATAACGGTGACTTGGGAAGACAAACGCCATCACTCCAAACGTCCCCCCTTTCCTTCTTCTTCCCCAGTTTTATATGCTGAGCATGACGCCATATGGTCTGGGATATCCCTTTGGTCAGCTGGGGTCAGCTGTCCCGGCTGTGTCCCCTCCCAGCTTCTTGTGGCCCCTCACCCCCCGCGCTGGTGGGGTGGGGTGAGAAGCAGAAAAGGCCTTGACTCTGTGTCAGCACTGCTCAGCAATAGCTAAAACATCCCTGTGTTATCAGCACTGTTTCCAGCACAAATCCAAAACTTAGCCCCATGCTAGCTACTATGAAGAAAATTAACTACCCCAGCCAAAACCTGCACAACCTATTAAATTGTGTTTATCTCAACCCACGAGTTTTCTCACTTTTACCCTTCTGATTCTCTCCCCCATCCAGCTGCGGGGGGAGTGGGCGAGCAGCTGTGTGGTGCTTAGTCGCTGGCTGGGGTTAAACCACAACAGCAGGATCACGATCCTCATGTCTGACTGTGTACAACAGTGTCAGTTCCACAGACACAAGCCAGTGTAGTGATTTGTTATGAGCCACACACTCATTTTTGCATTTCATACAGACCCTAGCAACCCGCTGGTCTCATTTACATCCACTACATACAAACCAGCCCAGACTAGCAGCAAAATTAATTACAGTAGAGTGGAAAAGTGTTGAGAGACTTGCTGAAAGCTTACAAATGCTTTCTGCTAACCCCATTCCCTCCCTTTCCACTGATACTCTTCTGCCTGGCTAACTCGTGTCTCTCTGCCCACTCAGCTACCACCGATTTCTCTCCGTTCATCCTCTTCTACCAGTTGCTGCTGTTTCCCCTTCACTCACCCACTCCTTCCTGCTCCCCAGCTCTGCAAGTTTCCCGAAAATCTCCAGCTCCCACAATCTTTTTGCCAGTTTTGCAAGTGCTTGTGCCCACTGCAAGTGCAGGGAGAGGCATGAGGGCTTCGCTCTGAGCTCCAACCAGTGCAGCATGCATCTCGCTTAACATGATTCAGCTGCAACCTCCCCTGTCATTACAAATAGACCAGGGCTGTAGCCACCTCTGCATTGCCCAGACAGACTGTTTTGGTCTCCTCCCATAGTACTCTCTCCGCCTGCTTAATGATTTTTATTTTAAATTCTACAATGAAGGAAATTTATGAGCTGCTCTGTTCTAGTATTTCAGTATGTGTGGGCCAAATTATGTACTTTTATCCTGTAAAACATGCCTGCACTTGACACTACATTTCATTTGTATTGATCAGAAATGAAAAAAATGGCCAAAAAACTCTCTCCCCCCCAAACACCCACCCACCCTGCTAAGCATTGTCATAGAGAGAGAGAGGGAGGGAGGGAAAGGCCAGCCAAGGGCAAGTCAGATCATCTCTCTCCCTTGGAACTGATGCTTTATAATTCTGGCAAGAGTTTGCAAAGCAAAGTGCCCTGCAAAAATCAACTAAAACTCTTTGGCTGATTTTGTTTTGTAGTTGTAGGTCAACTGGTGTTAAGACCAGAAAATATGCAAATACCATTCACCATGAGTTTTACGGCCTTCAGGACAAATGGATTGCAGAGACATCTTTGGTCAAGTCACCTTTGAAGTGAAGTGTAGATGCTTCTTACGATGGTTTTGTCTTTTTACTGTCCTGTGAGTTAGGAGTCTAAGTCCAAGGTCTGCACTGCGGCTCTGTAAGGTTTCTGTTTGAATGATGGAGAGCACTGAGAAAATTCAGGTGGAATTTTCCTGGGTGCAGAACTGACAAAGGGAAGAACTGGGACAGGGCAATTGCCATCATCTTTTTGCAGTGAACAGGCCAAAATGTAGTCATCAATACCAGTGTTAATAGCAGGGCATTTTGGCACAGCAAGAGCCCAGTTTCATTTCACAGACTCTCCACCCTTTTAGACCAAAGAGATTTCTACCCTGCAATCCCATGCAGCCAGGGCATAAGTGAATATCCCTGCGGGATGACCCACGGCTGGGCAAGTTCCCACGAACAGCTAATGAAGACAGTTGCTGCTGTGGTTTTATCACCCTCTCTGCCTTTTTTTCATACTTCCCTTTCATCTGTGACAACCAATGCTAGCTCAAGCCCATTTTCAGGTGGCGAATTCACACAACCCCTCTGAGACCTGAACCTTGCTCAGACAGCAGCAAGTAAATAATCAGCAAAGACTGACAAATCAACTGTGAGAAACACTTTCTAGAGCCAGTGCCCCTGAGGAGGGAGAAAAAGAGCCCTGTAGACTGTCAGCAGCTACCTTCTGCCTCAAAATTATGAAAGGTCCTCTCATCTGTTAACAATTCATGAAATACTCTCACTGTAATAGGGCTGTAAATGGCTAAGTCAATGTGTGGATCATTGTCCACCACTGTTGTCTGTCTCACATGCATAAGTTAAGCACTCAATAGCAAAGACCTAACACTACAAGCCAAAACAATGATAAAAACAGTGTGTAAAGGACAGCAACACAGGTTGCAATGAAATACGGCTTACAGAGAACTAAGTGATGCTCAGTTGCCAAACATGACTCCGCATTCACTTTACAGGAAACCTCTAAAGATCATAGTCTCTGCCACAGGTATTGCTGCAGCTAGAAAGAAGTCCTTTCCCTGCCATTTCACACCCTCTGAGGCAGGCAGCAAAGCCCGTGTTGCAAACACAGCTGGGGAATCTTGCCTCAAGTTAGTAATTGCTGTTGGTAATTTAATTCATCCCCCAATGCCTTTATTTGCATTAATCTGACAGACATTCAGCTGGTACCACTAAAAAAGCCATCCTAATGAATGAAGTGACTGTTTGGGGACTGCAGGTTCGTATGCTGTGTGCCCTCACATCACTGCCTGGAGCATCCCAGCAGCTTTTCCCCAAGCAACCACTCTGAATAACAGCTCTCCTCCAAGATAACCATAGTGATATGAGTGTTGGTCTGAGCTTTGCATTACAGGGCCAATACATTAGTATATTTAGAGTATTTGCCAGTGTTCCTTGTTGATAGCCTGCAAGAAGACAATATTCTATTTAAGCCCTTTATGCACTGAGTCCTTCCCTGTAGGAATTTGTATGTCCTAAATCCTTCCAGGGTGGTGGGGTGGTTAACTATAAGTTAGCAGGATAGAGGTATCAGTGACAGGTTAGAGATAAAATCTCTGTAGCAACATCTGGGGAAGGGATCTTGAGGACGACAGAACGGGAACAGTAGTAATCAGGGAGGGACACGATGAGAGCCACTATAAGAGCCTTGGCTTGTGAGGCTGGATAGGAAAACCAGCATTCCTCCAACAGTTATGCTGCAAAAAAATCTGCATTTCTCAGACTTAGTCAGGGGGTGATAGATACAGACAACTTACTATTAGGAAAATTTAACAGGTACACTTACATGTAGGCACATGCAGGCAACAGAAACTAGCCCCAAAACCAAGAAAATTATGGAAGTTCTCATGTTACTTTCAGGTCATTTGCAAAGACTAAGCTGTAACCCATTAAGATGGCCACTTCCCCTTTAGAAGTAACAGATGTTCCCTCCTTATTTAGCTAATATCCACAACCATTTAATTTGTTTAAAGATGCCGGGCCTTCCCTTCTCCCCCTGCCAATGGGCAAAAACACTGTTCATCGCCAGCTAACGAGGACAGCTTTTGCATTTTGTAACCACACAAGGAAGCTGCATCAGCAGAGAAAATATTGCCGGAGCAAGCTAGCAAACCGCTGCCTTGCGTGCTGAGTAGGTATTTACTCTTGCCAAGGGAAGTGTCAGTGGGAAAGGTTGCCCAGGACTGGCCTTTGCATACCTCATAAATGCCACACAAGCTGCAAAGGGAACCTCTCACCTTGTTTGTCTTGTTCTCCACCCAACTCAAGAATACTCTCATCTTTGAAAAAAAATAATCAAAACAATTTCTTGCTAATATAACTACCAGCCCTTCTTCTCTTCCATTTCTTACTGAGAAAGTATTTTATACGATTGCCGATACTCCCATTTTCATCTTAAACCTTCTCCTGTCTGACTTCTAACTCAGTGCAACACTCAAAATGCTGTGACTAAAGTTTCTGAGTAGGCAGATCCCTAACCCTCTGTTGTTGTTGTCCTTGACCTATCAGTCAGCATCAACATGTTCAGCCATGATCTTCCTTGGAGATCTTCCTCTCTACCCTGACTCCGAGACAACTGTTGGACTCAAATTCCTCTCTAGGACCCCTCTAGGTTTTGGGGTGGCTAATATTGCTTCTTTGCGTTCCTAGGACTGCCTGCATCCATCCATTGCAGTCTTCTCTTCACAAACTGAACAACTTTCAGACAGTAGCTGGTCTTTTGTTTTATGTTTCAATAACATCCAGCATAGTGGGGCACTGTTCCCAGCTTAGCGCTTCTAGGTGACCCAGTGCTAACATCATTAAAATACCACCACCACCATCACTACTACTACTACTACTATTATTATGGAGAACCAGGATCACAAATCTCCACTGCTACTGTTTGAGCAGTTCTTAAACTAGGTTTCCAAGCTAGGTTTATTTGTTTAATCTGTTTTCCTAAATAAATGAGATAGGAGCTGAGGGAAGGAACAGATACTGAAAAGGGGAGAGGCAGAACCCAGGTTTCGTAAACTCAGCTGCATTTCATGTAGCTCCATTTCAAAACTCCTGTGATTTGGAGTATTCCTATCATTTAAATCACCAACCTACATGGAAAAAATAAATAAATCTGGAGATCTGTATTGTTTCTTAAGTTTCTGTTTCAGCTGTTGGTGTTTCCCCTGCCCCTTTCACACTGTCTCTCTTCTTTGCTTTTCTCCATTTCAAGTTTGGCTTATAAAAGAAAACATCATGCAAATTTTTATGAGACTGTACAGCCCCTCAACCAGCTCCAGTGGGTGAATGAGGGAGGTTGGCAATATATAACACCAATTCTATTTTTAATTCCCCAACACCTGTTCAGTATCAATAGATACCACTACTGTTGCAGTCTAATATATGGATGGCAGTCCCATGTCTCTTCTCAAGAGACAGTATTTTTAATAGTAGCAACACTTAAAAGTATGTCATATATACGGTTAAGCACGTGTACAAAAAGCTTACTTTTAGGAGGCCCAACAGCTAATACAAAAATAGCCGGTCAGAAGATGGGCGGGTGAATGCCACATACACAGCTCACAGCTGCCGCCGCTGCGGTTACTCCCGAATTCCCAGTAGGGAAGCAAGAAGAGCGCCCGTGGGGTGTCTGTCGGCTAGCAATGACGGACCGTTTGCAGTCTCACGTTTCCTGGAGGCTACGACAATTTCACAGAACACATATGTTTCAAGAGGCATGGCATAACCTTAACTGCTCCACGCGGTTTTGTAAGAAAGTTACTGTTAGGCGTTATTACTACTACTTTTAAGACTACGGTCGGGACATTTCCACCTTGGCTGTTTCCCATGCCAGTGACTGGGCTTGGCTGCTCTCCCGCCGCCTCTCCTTTTCACGGTTCCTTGCTGCCCGGGGTGGCACTGAGCCCGGGCCGCGGGGTCCCCTGTCAGGCCAGCCCCCTCGGCAGCAGCTGCCAACGAGCCCCCAGGCAGGGAAGCACCGGCCTTTTGTAACGGGCGCTGTGAAGCGCAGGTGAGCGGGGCAGCGCTCAGCCCGGGAGCGATCTCCGCCCGCTACAACGGACCCGTTCCCACCCGCAGCCCAGCCCGCGCTCTCCTTCCTCCGTGGCGGGGCTGCCCGGGCCGGGACCGGCCGGCCGGGGGAGCCAGGGGAGCTTCGGGCGCTCGGCCCCCGGCCCTGCCAGCGCTCCCGCCTGAGGCATCGCCAGGCCGGGCCGACCCCCGGCCCCGCGGCGCCCCGACCAGCTTACCGCCGGCTGTGGGCGTGCTGCCCCGCCGCCACCCGCCGGAGCGTTACAGGCTCCGCACACGGGGGAGACGCCCGGGGACGGCTCCCCTCGGGCCCGCCGGCTGCGCCTTTCCCCAGGCCGCCGGGGGGGCGGCCCGGCCCTTCCCAGGAGCCCGCGCGGGGCGGGGCGCTGCGGGGAGCTGGGCCGCGTTCTCCCGCGGCGCCACCTGCCGCCGGCTTCGGCCCTCGGCCCGGCCCCGGCCCGCGGTGCCCGGAGGCGTGAGGGGCCGCGCCTGCCTGGCTGCCTTGCAGGAGCATCGCACCCAAAATCCTGAATGCCAGCGGCTGGGGTGGCTGTGCCTACCTTGAGATCCGGAGGTGCAGGCGGCCAGCGTGTGCTCCAGCTCTAACGCGGCCAGCTCAGTATTTACTGCCGTGAAGCTGCAGTAACTGGGAAATCGGTATGGGATGGCAGCTTCGAGTAAGCACCCGAGGTCCAGGGCGGGCACGTCCAGCCTCAGCTAAAGCCCGACTTGCCAAGACTGTACCGCTCACATTGGCTATTTATGGAACACATATACATTTTATATGTTCCTTTTCCAGGTTAAGTAAAGGTGGCCCGTCCACCTAGGTCAAGACCGGTAATCGTGTCTTTAGGCAGGGCTCATGACGGGTCATGACCCCGAGTCCCAGATTTCCCTATGTACTATTGCCACCCTGTCAACAGCTTGCGTCGCCCTCGGCAGCGTAATGGCAGCGGCAGCAGTGTTAGTGGCACCTCCCCGGGGGTTCAGGCTCCCGCCTCAAACAATTTATTAATAAGTCATAATAGTACAATTGCACGCGGACCCATTACAATTAGTGGTCGACCAATAGGCGCTGCACGAAGAAGAAGAAGAGAATCCAAGTTTGGTTTGCCCCTCTCTGGCATACTGGAACAGGCTCTCTCTCCTCAGTGTCGATGGCAATGGAGAAGGCGTGGGCATGGCCCCTCAGGATGAGACTTCCTCCTCTCTCCGGTCTCGGCACCTCGTGGGCTGTGATGGTGTTAACGACCACGTTATTAGACAAGTCCATGTGAGGGTGAGTAAGGCCAGGCAGCACCACCCTCAAGTGATGTTTGGCAGGCCCAACTAATACCCGTGGGCGCGGGTTTTGGGCAACGATACGAACTCGATGCCATAAATTCATATCACCTTAAACACTATCAATTGATCGGTGAAACCAATCGATAGAGAGGAAGTAAGCATAACTCCCACTGGGGCAGAGGTCAACTTAATTACCCTGAAGGGTAGGCAGCGGGAAAGGCAGCACAAGCACTTGCTATATCCCTCCTGGTGGCAGCAGAACTGCATGTTCAGAGAGGTTTGTGTTTGCTTCACGTAGAGCAATTCATGAAGCCCAAACTGGAAAGCATGTATTTACCAGCTCCTACCCAAATAAAGCCAAAATTTTGAGGACAAAAAAATGCGGCAAATGCGTAAGTTTGCTTAAGATGTCAGAGCAATGGTACAAAGAGCTGAGCCTGGAAGATACCAGCACTGATCCCTAAGCCTCAGCTGATCCAGATCTAAACCTTAAATTAATCCTACTCAGTTTCTTCCCTTCCAAAGTGTCCTGGTTTTGGCTGGGATAGAGTTAATTTTCTTCCTAGTAGCTGATATAGTGCTGTGTTTTGGATTTAGTATGAGAATAATGTTGATAACACACTGGTGTTTTAGTTACTGCTAAGCAGTGCTTGCACTGGTCAAGGACTTTTCAGCTTCCCCTGCTCTGCCAGGCGCACAAGAAGCTGGGAGGGGGCACAGCTGGGACAGCTGACCCCAACTGGCCAAAGGGCTATTCCATACCATATGGCATCATGCTCAGTATAGAAACGGGGGGAGTTGGCCAGGGAGAGGCAATCGCTGCTTGGGGACGGGCTGGGCATCAGTCAGCGGGTGGTGAGCGGTTGTAGCACTTGGGGTTTTTTTTCCTTGGTTTTGTTCCTCTCTCACTCTCTTGTTGTTTTCCGTCTCATTACAATTTATTATTATTATTTTGTTCCAATTATTAAACTGTTTTTATCTCAACCCACAAGTTTTCTTACTTTTGCTCCTCTGATTCTCTCCCCCATCCCACGGGGGGGGGGTGTGAGCGAGTGGCTGTGTGGGGTTTAGTTGCCGACTGGGGCTAAACCACAACAAAAGCCAGCTTTTGCAAAGTTGTTCCCTACAAACAATCATTTCAATTATCATTCAGGGGACCTATAATGAGTGCCATGAAACAGGCAACTATAATTTGTTCACAAAAATAGCAGACCGTCTAGCTACAACTGTGGTCACAGTCTGTCTAAGATTAATTTCCTAAAATGTTCAACTCGGGCATGAACACTATATAGCTATTACAGCACTGATCTGTGAGGTCCTTACGTATTTTCGAAGACATTTCAAACTAACAAATGCCACCACAGGAAACCCTGCAATAGATTCCTGCGTGATTTGGTCAAACCAGTTTCAACAGCCACTGTAGAAGCCCACACAGAAAACAAGTTATTGCCTGAGACTGGGTAAAGCAGTGACTGCCCCAAGCAGAGTGCTGTGAGTACCAATAAAGGCAGTCATATCCTTGCTGGTACCTAGCCCTCTCACTTCTGCTGGCTAATATCTAAATGCTAAATTGTGTTATCTCTGGCCGGGATATTTGTTTGTACAAACTGTGTTGGAGCCCTTGTTTTGATACCTAGTCATTGCTGAAGTGGAAATAAGCAATAAGAGATGAAATTCTAAATGAACAAAATTATCTATGTATGACTTAAAATTGTGAGGGAAGTGGAGGAATAGAAGGTATGAACATACCTATAAATATATGTATAATATATGTATGTGTGACAGGGTATATATAGAAAGATCACCCTTGTTTTTGTCAAACAAGGACTTCATTTCATTCATCCCTGTCTCCCACAACCTCTGATTTTACCCAGGTGGTCATGAACAAGCACTGAATAAAGGCTGCCTCAAAAACTTCAGTAAACTCTACAAAAACAGCAGAGAATGTTTAATTTCTTCCTAAGGTATGGAAGATATGATGAGGTTTTGCGGATATGATGATGTTTCTGATTTAGGAGGGGCTGTTTAGAAATTATTCTAATTATATCCAGCATAGACCTATGAGGAGAACCTGCTGACTAGAACGAAGTTTGAGTTTCTTGTGGCTGAGCCAGCTAGTCCATCTCGCTGCCTTCTCCTGTGCATTGGGGATTTTAAGGGCTTTGATTCTGAACTCTGTGTGGTCTCTTACACTGTGAAGCTATGTAAGCATAGATTACAAACTCCGTAATTAACTTACAGACACGGTAAAAACGTCTATTTAAAATGGTAGTGCCACTACAAAACTTGCCTTTCTGTCTCTTTTCCTTCATGCACTTGTGCTATGTGGCCCCGGTAGCATCTTTGCATGAGAGAGTAACCGTAAGTGCCTGACACAAACCATAATGACCAGCGAGGTGTGTTTCTGTAACCCTGATTCTCCTTTTCAAGTCATTTTAGGTCCGTAGGATGGGAGTTACAGGGGTGTTTGTAGCTGTCACTCTAGCACTACTCTGTTCCTTTTTAGAAAACTTTTATGTAACAAATAAACCTGCTGTCACAGTATGTTTCCTGTGTTTAAAAACATATGGAACATATGAGCTAAAACCTCCAGTTACTCGATAGTGATTTAGACTCATCGGAATAGAAAAACCTCCCTCGGTGGGCACGCGGTGTTTGGCTGCAGCCTTCTTTCCATTGCGGGGGGAAGAGAGAAACCGTTCCACCTACAAGCCAACGTCCACAGACCCCTTACCTGGCATAGACCCAACAGGCTAGAGCAGCTCATGTGCAACACAATGTAAACTGCATAGCTTTGGAGCCACTTTGCAACTGGGTTTATTGCCGCATGTACAGAATACCACATCTGAGCTGAGATACTCCCCGAGAGACTGATGCCGGCTTCAAGCTGGGACTGTCCTGCAGACATGAAGGCAGAACTTCCTGGCTCAGGATTCTGATGGGGGGGTTCGGTCCAGCTCTGTGCTTATGTGACACTGTGACTGTGCTAAAAAATCCCTCTCCGAATTAAATGGGAACAAAACGACCTGGTCAGATTGCACAGGAGGCAGCAAGGTGCATCCCAATAATCAGGTAAGAATTGTTCATTACAGGATCTGCTGCATGTATTAGAACAAAACCCTATTTTCTCTATATGGCAGCTACTGCACTAATGCATATAGGCTACCAGTAGTTAATGTTCTCTCTTCTATGGTGTATTTAAAGTATCGGTGCTCTGACATTCATGTCTAACTCTAAATAGGCTAGCTACAAGCTGGGATTTCAGTGGCTTCTGTGAAGTGCTTTAGATTGCATGAATCTAAACTGAACATATGCAGATTTCCTTCATCGAGTTGAGTATAATGGGAAGACAATCATCAGAAAGGTGACAGTTACTGACGGACATCCGGCAGGCAAGGAAAAGGAAAGTAATGAATCTGCTCCCTTCCTTTCCCTTTCATGCTTTTCCATTTAGATAACAAAATTCTTATCCACCTCCCTCTATGGGAGGAATAACAGGTGTCTTTTGTCATAAAGCCATCTGTAGGAACATATAGCTCCATACATACAGGCTATGCCTTAATGCAAACTCTTCTGTCCCATTAATAAGACCCCCATTGTTAACAATAACTCAGCCCCTGATTGTAACAAGTAAGACGACATCATATTGATAGAAAACACTATTGAAATCTTGTGCATTCTTATATTCTGCAATCCATAATTTTGTCCTTGAAAGAAACTACTTGGAAAAGCAAGAGGTGGTGTTCAGCATTCATTTTGAGAGTTATGTTGAATACAAGTAGCTGTTTGTATCCACAGAGGATGGGGAATGGAAAGATGGGAAAGAAGTTAAATTCACTGGGATATGATGCAGAATGAAAATATTTTTCCCAGTGTTTCATAATAATCTTTCTGGAGCAACAAAAACTTTAATTTGCATCATCAAGACCAGCAGTTAGAGGAAGAGGTCTGAGCAGACAAGAGGTGTGAGAAATTAGGCTAAGTCTGGGAACTAGCCTTTGACGATGTCTTCTCTCTAAAATGCACGCACAACTGTAATAAATTTCCCAAGCTCTCACTATCGTATACAAGTGAAGGGAAGTGAGAGAAATATTGTTCTCAGTTCCTATTTATGTTGATCAAGAACACATGAGGCAAAAATACAACTAAGGCAAAACTTTATTTTTTTTTTGGTAGAAAGAAAAATGAAGCAGTCTTACAATTAAGCAGTATTTTCTGGGTTTCTTCTGCAGCAGAACCTTCACTAAGCCTCATTAAACTGACAGTCTCACTCAGTGCTTCTTGTTTTCAAGTAAAGCAAAAACACCAGATGAGATTACAAATGGCTATTTGGAATATTTCTTCCGACCACGGCACCTGAATGCCCATTAACGGGGGATAACAGCCACCACCATTTTTAATCACCCACTTCTTATGCTGTATCAATCGTACCGATCCTTTTTCCAGTTGCTAGCCCACTTATTTTTTTTCCACTTTGTGCAATCCCAAACATCAGTGAAACTACTGCATTCCTGTCAGTTCCACAACTCAGCTCTTGGATGCTGGCACCTAGTTCAGAAATTGCTGTCCTAACCCAAATAATGTTAAATTATTATACCTTTGAAGGTCAGTACAACATACACACACATCTTCACACTACACTTGCCTGTTAGGCAAATGCAGTATTACAGTATTAATTTTATTTGCACTTAGGTAAAAGCAGAACTCTATTTGTCTGCAAAGCAAGAGATTTTGAATGGTATTGTGAATTACACGTACAATGCGCTCCTTCTGTAGTCTCATATGTATACACAATTTAAGCAATGAAACATTTTTTAGCTTGTTCTTTGTACAGGACACTTGCTACATGCCCCAGTAGTCAGTTATCTGGAAAAACAAAACAAAACAAACAAAACTGCGTAATAGTGCTTTAATATTCATTTGTTAAAATCCACAACAGCCTTACGGTAGCTGTTAGGTAGTTACCAGTCTCTTCCAAAGACATGCAATAATAAAGAAAAAATTCTATCCTTAAGCAGCATCTGAGAAAACAACTTAATGTAGCTGCCACTTAGTGGCAGCAACCATTTAGGCATTTTTGGTATTGACACATCTCTTTATCATATAATTTGTGCATTAAGCAACAAAAACATAGGCCCCAATCCAGCAAATACTTGCATGTGTGCAAATGCTTTTCTTCCACATGGAATATTTCAAGTTAAGACTCATCAGATGAGCAAAGTTAAGAACTTGCATAAATCTTTACAGGAGGGGAATTCTTAGTGCTTAAAACTTAACTGTATTATTTCATATGACTAAGATCCAATTTTAGACTTAGAGAATGTAGGAAACACTCCCATAAAGAACAGATATGTTGCTTTAAGGTAAATGCTTTCAAAGCTGGCAAGAGCCTCTAGAAATGTGTGTGCCTTCTCTCCAAACACTTTAATCCTGCTTGGGAGTAATGCAGGTCCAGTCTTACTGCCCTAGCTCCTGGCTACTGCATGAGGAATCAATAAAGTGCTTGTCACAAATTCCGCAGTCGTGGAATAAAATCAAATTTAAGTACCTTCAGAATGTTTTCAGATTTGTAAACTATGAATTAAGGGCTGATGTCTGATCCCCAGCACATTTCCCTGAATCAATAACAAATATTATGTTCTTCATTCTGAAGATAAATTAGAATTCTGCTAGGACTAGGTATATTTCACCTTTGTCCCAGTGAAGTCATCCTCTGCCTCCAGGGGAAAAGCTTAACTGGATTTAATTTCAATGTAAATGTTCATGCTTGACCGAAATGTGATGCTCATGCAATTTCACAAGCACCAGCATTCAATGTGACAGTTAGCTTTGTTTAATGAAACATGAAACACCAGTATTGTTTATAGTATATCCACTCTGAATTGTGTTCATAATTTGTTCCCAAATGCACCATAATCCTGAGAGGTCTTGCTTGCCCTTTGACCTTTCCTTTGATTTGATGTGTTTTGTTCCTCTTGAATAAAGTTATCTTTGATATTAGCTTTGATATAAATTGTATTGATCTTTGTGGCATCTTCTCATTAACATACTTCTGAATATTTAAATTACTAAAACTTTCTCTTTAGATACATACATATATATATTTTAATTTTTTTGCTAGCTTTCAGATAATTAATCTATGAGAACTGGCTTAAACTGTACGCTCTCTGTAGAGAACTTCTGTATGCTCCTCATACAAAAACAAATAATGGTTTGAAATATTTAGCCATGTGTTTGGATGATTTTTTTTTTTTTTTAAAGGCTTCGGTGTTGCTTATGTTTATCTTCCAGTCAGTTACAGGATAATAGCAACAGCAAACACATTGACAATGCAGTTCATTGTTCGGTTTTCCCATCTCACTGTGCAGGTTCCTAGAAGAGATTATTACAAAATAAAAATAGAATTTCAGTGTCTTTACTACATTCATTTTATTGCAGTGTAAATTACGTCAAATTAGTATGAATAATTCAGCTGTGATTTAAGGTAAGTACTATTATGTCATCTTGGCTATAGATAAGACTACACTCCTCAAAACATTTTTATTAACTTGTACATTGTTTATTACCTAACATGAGCCTTGTATGCTTAAGACAATTTCCAGGAAAGCGCAATTTCAGTATTTCTCTTTAAAAGTTGGACTTGCAAAAATCCTTGAAAATCTCATACTGAAATTGGCAAGATAATCAGACAAGAAATCAGAAAAAAAAAAAAAGACTGGATCAAATACATTCTAGTGTATTTACTTTCTGTAATTTTTCCTCTTCTATTGTATCAATGCCTTACAAGCCAAAGAAATATGAAGATTAAACTGTACTTGGTTACCTAACTTCACTTTATGATTTTTTTAACCTTCTTTGACTTTCTAATGCCATCTCTATTTTAAAGTTAAATTTTAGTGCCCTCTTCTAAAAAGACCTTTCTGAGTCTGTGACAGACATAAGATTATTTTAATCTTGTTTCCCCATGATACTCTGAACCTGGGAAAAAATGCATTTAGAACTAATTTAGAAGCAACAGAACACATCCAAAGCTTGGCTGATAGTTAAGCAACTGAAACACATACTGTTAGTCAAACTACTTCTATTTTTTACCAAGTTCTGTTCTCCTCCAAAGTACCACTGCCCCCTTACAGCAGACAGGCAGATATGTTTAGGGCTAGCCACTTGTATTTACTGCAAGGAACATTTTACTGCCTCTTCAACTGATCTATGGTTACTGATGAGGATTAAATGTTTTGACTCTTTTTTTCAGAATGAAGGCGTTTCTACTCCTGCTTCTCATAATTTACAAAGCAATCGCTTTTAATGCAGGCACTGACTGCTAACAAAATATTTCTGCTGGGATTATAAACAAGCACCTAATCCTGGAAGCTACTGCTTCTACAATCGCTCTTGAAAACGTTCAACCTATTACAACTGAGCAGTAAGTTACATCTCTTTTACTACAAATTTTTAATTTGACTGAGGAAACTTACCATCAGTTGTGGTATCCCAGAAGCATGAGCTTGCTGTGTGAAGACCAGCTCCACTCCTCTGCATCACCGCACAGGTTACTGCAAGATAGTCATAAAATCAAGGAATTCATTATTAAAGCAGAAGAGGTGAATCATTCAGTACTTCTGAACTCAAGCCTGCATTATGTTTTCAAATGGCTGGCAGGCAGCACTCAGCAAAGCCAAAACCTTTTTTGAGTACCCCCTCACCCCCAGTATTTTCCTCAAGAACTTGGCATTCATTTCATGATTATTTTTACTCACATAAAGACAACGGCTTTAACAAAACGCTTGCTAATAGGATTATGGTTTTTATCTTTTAAACTACTTAGATATGGCTTGTGTCATGTGCACCTCAGAATGGGATTGCAGGTGCTGTCCTCACAGGTACAGCAGAAGTCGCACTTGATGAGAGTTGTTTCCCAAAAGTACTGGTTGACTGCTCTCTGAAACCACGCTCTAGTAACATGCAGCATTTCTAGACTGACCTGCGATGGTCATAAAACCAGTGACAATCTGAATCCAAGACTTTCAAAACAGAACAGAGTGCAAACACCTGCTATTATATCAACACTCCACATAAGGACCAAAGTGGGTTAAACTTCTACTTGTTTCCATTTCCCTTCCACAGATACGCATATAAATATAATGGGACATGACTGAGCCTACGACTAAAGTCTTTCAAATGTCTGTATTTATAGGAAGCTTAATCCTACTGAAAATTTTATTTAAGATAAACAGAATCTATTTCCTAAACTGGTATCAAAAAGCTGATATAATAGTTTTGGGCTGCTTAACAGTCAGGAAAGACTGTGTAACATGTCATCTTCTGTGCTAAATGTTGCTAGCATGCTTAGCACAAGTGAAACTGCCATGATTTTACTGCAGGTATTACTAAAAATCTATATAACAGAAGAGTTCAGGTATCTGCTCTGCTTTGTTTACAGTTTAAAACTTTCTATTGACTATAGCACTGCATTCAAATGAACCTTTCAGCAATTATTTATTGTGACTGTATGCGGTAAAAGTATGACTGCTTGTACTTACCAATGTACTTATATGTTTTTCCGAGTTTTACCAGGTGCGTTAGCGACTGTTCTACTATAGCAGCAGTCCACTGGTTGACTTTGTTGTGATTATAATCTGCCTTGCCTAAAACACTTTCTATGCACTAAAATAGAGAAAAAAAAATTACAGTAAACATACTTCAAAAGGTAGAGGTTTAAAATGCCTTGCATAATCTGAGGAATTTTATCTCGCAATTGGATTACTTTAAATCACTTGAGCTCATCAGGTATCAGTTGCCGAATGGGAAGTAAAATGAACCTTCTCAGAAACTTATTTTTAGTACATATCTACCACGTCATTATATGGAGAAAAATGAGGCTCTGACTGAACATTTCTTGTAGGAAAAACCTTAGCCACATGCTTTAAGTACCAAGTTAAGTGAATGGATCTATTTACCAGTGAAGATACTAACACATCCCACTGTTCCTAATGACTGCCTACTCCAGCTTGGCTTTCAGAAGCCACTGTAATGGAGATGGTACTACTCAAATCAATAATGTCAGCTTGGGCTGGCCAACCTTTCAGAGCCTGTGAGCAATATACCAAAATCTTCAGAGCTAGAGCGACAACAGTGAAATGCATACCCCAGCTTAAAAGATGAGGAAGACGTGAGAGTGAGAGGTACTCAAGGGTCATATCTTGCAGCACAAGAAATATCTGACCTGCTTGAAAATTGCATGTTCTCCCACAGCTACAGATTGGCCAACCCTTGCATAAACTTAAAATGATTGCACAGAAAGTCTTCTCTCTAACTGTAACTCTTAAACTGCATTCTCTACTCCTAAGAAATTCAGAACTATGTGCTGATGGATACTTCTTAAAATTGAGAAATTTGGTTAAGAAATGCACACCTGAAAAAGGTAAGTAAAATAAAACTATGTTCTCCTCTGATTCAGCAAGATGAATACCATGCACTAGCCACCCACTAACAGGCTGTGCAAGAGACTCGTGCCCTGAATCTTAAAAAGCCCAATTAGTCGCTGATCACAGTGTATAAAGCTGGACAAAAGACTCAATGGAAACAAACATTCACAAAACAGAATAGAAGACAGAAGAGGGACAAGATCTCTCGGGAATTTTGGTCCTTCCAGAAATGTACCCAGTGCTAGGACTCCTCGGCTCTGGTTAAGCTTTCAGAGGCAGAAACACTTGGCTTTACTCCCAGAGCCTGGTGTGGAAGTAAAGAGACTCTGTCATACCGTATTCGGCCTTTCAAGGCAGGGACAGTTATATAAAGGGTTGAATTGTAATTTATCTGACTTCTAAGAGCTTGCTGTTGCGTACTAGAGCACCTCTAAAAGTCCAGCCCTTTCCCTTCCAGACAGGGCAGGTAGGAAAGGACCTGCAGAGCCGCTCTAGGAATTCCTTTCTCAAAATGGTGTTTCCCTGCAAAACCTGACAGCATCTGTACGCCACAGGCTCTTCCTTAATCACTTTCCAGTTACTAGGTATTTAATTTAGACCATCAGGCTACTCACTTTCAGCCTGGTCTTTTTGTGTAAAAACTGTTTTTCAAAAGCACTGCTAGAATAACAAGCTCACGTAGTGTAACGTCCTGCTCGAGCCAAGGCTAACTTCTAAGTTTGATCATGTTGCTCAAGGCCTTGTCCAGTCAAGTTTTAAAAATCTCTAAGGATGGAGACTCCACAAGCTCTCCCTGCGACCTCTCTAGTGATTAACTACTCTCTAGCTGGATGAAGGGGAAAAAAAAAACTGGAGTGAATTTCCCTTGCAACTTGTGACTGCTGCCCCTCATCTTTCCACTGTAATGCGAATTCTGGCTCTCTTCTCTCACCTACCTTCTCCTCTTTAGGTAGTTCAAGACAGCAATTAGATGAAGCTTAAAGCAGCTCCAAATGAAACTCTGTCTTAATTTGATATAAATAATAGTTTCATATAAGTTTGAATTTATCTGGGATAGTCAATGAAAGTAACTGCTTTCACTATAGTGCAAGGTAAGGTAAAGACTTCCTTTGAAATACAGCTGTTAGCTAAAACCTACCTCCTTAACTATGTTGTGGGCCTCATCAGCATTGAAGATCATCTGTAATAAAAATTAATTATTATTATTTCTGGTAGAAAGTAAACAAATCATGCAGTTGTACTCTAAGTAACACGTAACGATCAGGCCCTGTGTCTGGTTATTTGCATTGTGTAGTCTGTTAGTATAATTCCAAAATCTTACTTTTTTCCCCAGCACCACCCATATGCTATTTAGTATTGTTTTGCTGGTCGCATTTGAGTGGGTCCAAAAAGCTTGGGCCTCAGTGAGCTTGGAAACAGGTTCAATTTACTCTTTCTGTAAAGATTAAGTTCCACCACTGTCTACGCTTGTCACAAGAATATTCCTCAAGACAAAAAGTCAAATGGCAAATCTTTTCCTCTGGGTCTTAAACTTGGCTTTTACTGGAGTCACGGTGTAAACCCCTGGGTTACATCTTGCTGCCAAATGGTAACACAAGGTTTCGCAACCTTAGTATCAAAAAGACCGGTTTCCATAATTGTGAGCTTACCCCAGTAACTTTCTCAAGCGCAGAAAAAGCTTGCAAGTTTTAATGCCTCCTAGTTTCTGCTCGTTCCCACCCGTCGGTGTGTAGCTTGGCTTTCAAAGGAAACACAGCATGTGCCATTCTGCCATCTGCCTCTTCGCATCCACCAATTTCAAACACTCGGGCACGGACAGAAACCTCAAGGGCAACAATGTTTCTACGAGGCTTTTTTTAACGAAAAGTGATGGCTAGAGACCCGAAGCAAGGCCCCCGCGGGAGGGAAAGGCCTCTCAGTCTGGCATCAGCCTGCAGCGCAGACCGGGCCCAGCATTTGTTGTTTTTTTTGCCAGGGGTGATACAAGAAAAATGGCCGCAGACTGGCAGCACCACAGCGGGCGGCAGCACCCCCGAACACCGCTCCCACTTGCCCTTGCAGGAACTTTTAGCTACCAGAACTGGAACGGGCCAGCCGCAGCCCCAGGCAGGCAGAGGGGAGGGCCGAGCCCCGGCCTGCGCCAGGAAACCCCGTCCCGCCCCGCGGCGGGCCGCCAGCTGTTGCACCCCCCGGGGGTGCCCCGAGCGCCGGGGAACGGCAGGTCCCTGCCTACAGCCCACCGGCACGGCTGCAGCCTTCCACCTGCCCGGCCCGGCCCGGCCCGGCCAGGGGCAGCGGCCCCGGCAGCGCTGCCCGCGCCCCGCCGGGCTCTCGGCCGGCTCCCTCCGGCGCGGCGGAGGCAGCGCGGGGCCCGGCTGGCGGGAGGGGCCCGCACCCGTCGGACACAACCCACAGCCCCCCGCCCCGTCGGAGGGCGGCGGCCCCTACCTCGTCGTTGTGGGGGTGAAACTCCTCCATGGCCCCGGCGCGGGCGGCGGCTGTTCCGGCAGCGGCGGCGGCTGCGAGTCCTGCGCGGCTCCGCCTCCGCCGGGCCGGGCGGGGCCTCCTGCGGCAGCGGCCGGCGGGCAGGGGGGGCGGTGCGGGCCGCCCTGCAGGCGCCCGCGCCGGGGCGGAGGGTACCTGGAACCGGCCGTGCCGAGCCGAAAAGGAAGGGCGTGACTGCCTGCCTGCCTGCCCTCAGAGGCCGGGCAGGCCGGCCATAACTAGCTGCAGGCACTGGGGCTGGCGCAGCGCTGGGGCCGCTCCTCCGGTGCGGCGGGTGCGGGGCCGGCGGGCGATGCCGCCTCTCGGTGGCGTTTGCCCGCTTCGGGCAGTGCCGCGGCAGCCCTGCGGCAGGTGCTGCCAGCTGGTGCTCGCTGTGCCGCCTACCAGCGGTGAAGTGTTTCTTTGTAACTGTATTGCTGTACGTCTGCCCCGTGGCGGACATACGGAATTCACACAGGAGCGGTTCCTCCAGAGGAGCAGTAATACCCCTGCCCACCCCCCCCTCTGTTTCCGAGTGAATCTGTGTCAATTATCTGACACACAGTTGCCATTCGGTTTTAATAATGGCAAATTGCAATTTCAGGTTCTTTTAATTCCACTTGATTATTTATTCTATATTTTATTATTATTTTTTCTAAATTTATTTCATATTTCTTCTTTAAAGAATTGATCCCGAGTTTTCTTTGACTCAATATGTATATATAGCAATACACGGGATCTTTTCTCTCTCTCTGAAGTTGCCTGGGAAACAGGAAGGACACCTGGTACAAAACAATGCCGAATTTTCAAATAGTGTGTGTGTGGGTTTATTATTTTGGGGAAGGTCCTGTGTAGATTTCCCCCCTGTGATACCTGGTACTTCTAAACCAGACTGAACAGGAGAGAGAGGAGCCAGGCTGCCCGCTTCTAGTTTCAGTTTTGGGGGCATATATTTGGGCAGATACACGCTTACCTTACGACAGGGCCTCTTGTTCGGTCTTAATTGTACACTCGCTGGAAATACGCTGGTTGAAAAATATGGAAGTACAGGCAGAAGCAAAGCTAAGCATTTTTATATTGCTTTGCTCTCAAACTAGCTTTCATGTTTAATATTTGCTAATGGCTATGGTAGGAGAAGACCGAACATCAAGACTAAATCTCTTCAAGAGCAGATCTTTATGAGCAAGCGCAGATGGATGTAGGCATAGGAAAACATGCAAAACAAAATCTCCTTCAGTATAGAGTTTTTTGCGTTGTGATCTCTGCAGTGTTTTCACGAGCTAAGCTAGGGATAAAATTGCATGTTTATTTTTAAAGAAATAAAAGCTAGTGGAAGCATGTGTTGTATGTGCATTGGCATCCTGTAGACAAAGCTAACGGCGCTAAAGTAACTTACCCTTGGATCCTCTGCGTTTTTTATTCTCTGTATTTTCAGAGATCATGCATCTTTACCTCCCTATCTTTGGGTGCAGTATACTATCAAATGAAAATAGTTTCTAGGCTATTTTTCAGCTCTGTTCAGAAATATTGAGAGAAATACATTCCTTGAAATATTAGCAACAATTATCTCGGTGAATTCCATGGAAAACAGAGAGGGTTCCTGAACGACTGATGAGTGTGTGTGTGTAGAGGTCCTAATGCAAAAAAATTACCTATCCTTCCTCCCCCACTACCCTTTACAGATAGGAGGAGAGCAGCGGGTCTGAGGAAATTCTGAGTCCATCAGGCTCAGCTCAACATCCAGAGGGCTGTTAGAAAAATAACAAAATGACAAAACAATATTAATCCAGGAACTGTTTACAAATAAACCCCCAGCATCACCCATGAACAACCAACGCAGATTTGTCAAGAGTATATGTCAAATAATCTGATTTTATTCTTTGGTAAAACAGCTGGTTTAATGGATGAAGAGGAAAGAAATAGTAGGTGTGCTATTTTGTAGTAAAGGTGTCTTTTTATGCTCTCCCGCATAAGAATATATCATCTGGGGAAAAAGTAACCAATCATTCCTAATAAAGGTCTATCAAAGTAGGAGGAATAAACGCAGGAAGATAGGTGGGGTTTTGCCCCAAGAGTTAATCAGTATTAGTCACAATAACTGGAATCATGGAATAAAAATGGTGCTTATAAAAGCTTTTTAATGACAGCATGTTGAAAGAAGTTACAAGCACATTGAACGACAGGATCAAAATTAAAAATATTGAATAGGTTGGAGAAATCAACAAGAAGAAATTTCATAAAAAATATAAAGTACTGTCTGTAAAACCAGAACATCAAATGCACAAATACAAAATGGGGACTAATTGTCTAGGCAGTAGTGCTGCAGAAAAAAATATTGAGGTACAATAAATAGGAACCCAAGTATGATGTTATACATAACTAAATACATTGAAGAATACCATGAACGGCACAGAGGCAGTTATGTTGTTCTGCTTGGTGTTGATCAGGCATCGAATGTAACTCTCAGCCCAGTGTGATGGCAGGACAGAGACAGAAAAGTAATTCTTCCTGAAGGCAGCAAGACTGAAAGGAAGCTTAGAAAATGTGATTTGTGGAGGAACTGCATTTGTGTTATATCCCTTGCTGAGTCTTCCTTGTAGATGTCTCTGACTGTGTAGTGATTTACTGAAAAAGGTGATTAACAGGCCAATGTATGATGGAAGGTAGGACAAGAAATAATGTCTTTAATTTGAACTCAGGGAGATTTACGTTAAATATTAGCAAAAAAAAAATCCAAGTATAAAAGTAATAAAGCACTGAAGCAGACCTGGCTTGGAATCGCCTTCTCTGGATCAATAACACATTAGATAACATCTGCGAGGCATCCAGCTAGCCTTTAGAGAGCAGGAGGTATTAAATCATCTTTTGAGATAGTTTTAGACTTACATTTATTCAACTTTCACAATTATTGAGTGGTTATTTTCCCTTTTTTCCTAACAGATTCACTTTTTATCTAATTTCAATAACAAAATCAGCAATATTTTTCCTTTTTTTCCTAGGAATGACTAATGCTATTACTGATTTTACAAGAGCAATGCTAAATTGCAACAAGGAGCCAGTACACTTTTTTTGAAGGGGAGTTACCTGATAACATTGCTTAATTCTTTATTACACTACTGTGAATTGTAAACTGGAAAATGCAAATGGGTTGGCAGTATAATTAGTTCTGTGACTTGTAATAGGAAATGAGAAAAGTGCTGAAAGAGGTGGCTCATAAATACAACCCTAAATTTGAAAGAGCTGTAGGCTTTCATCATTCAAATGCAGAACAGCTCTTAAAAAGACAGCGAATAAATAGAGCAGCTCAAATCATTTGTTGATTAAAAAGCGAATATTTGAAGAGGATTTGGCATACTGGAGAGGTGGCAGTCTGTGCAGGCTGTGCAGATCCTCTGCTGCTTGAGCAGAGGCAGTAAAAAAATGTGAATACCAATGCAGCTAAACTAATATGCCTCCTCTCTCACATTTTCCTTTAAACTGTCGTAAACATTTTAAACCTTCACATCTACCTTAAACTGTTGAATACAAAATCAGCAGAATTCTGGTATTTAATTGTTCTGACTTAGTTCCTAAGCCACGTGTGGCCAGATGCTGGAGGAAGGATCGGCATGTGCTGCTCTCGTTCTTGCTCTCTTCCTACGCACTCACTGCTCAGTACCAGAGGGAACGGAGCGGTGGATTGATGGACTCTTGGGCTAATCAATACGGCAGCTTTTGTGCTGGCCAGATCCGGGATGCTTGGCCCTAGCAGAGGTTTTAATGATTTGCTTTTCTGAATTATTTTTTTTTCTGAGAGTTGTTTTCATGTTGACTGCAGTGACTTGCTAGAACTTCTTTGAAGAGCTGAATGCCCACTCAACAATTGTTTAAAAAATTCTGAGCGAATTGTCAGAGACATCGCTATTTCCATAGCTACAAATGGTCTGTCAAAGCGGATTCTGTATTTTTGGAATCGTCACGGTACTGGAAAATCACATCGCAATCATGAGTGAGAACAGGAGTGCAGCACCCAGCCTGCACAAGCCGCTTAGCCCAGCCCCGTGGAACAAAGCGTGGAGCTGGAATTGCAGCTACCCCATCGCACGGTGCTGCCTTCAGTCCCTTCAGCTGCTGAGAGCAGGGCGTTTGCTCAGTCCCGAACTGGAGTGGCCGTATTGCGAGTCCATGCTGGCTTCCCTAGAGGCTGATTTGATTTGTCAGATGGGCTTTGTGATACGACAACGTACACAGTCGATTTTAGGGTTAACCTTGACCAGCTGCCACTGTTAAATGCCCTAAATATTTATTGTCTGTAGTCAGTGTTTAAGACGTACATTAAGGTGGAATAATTTTCCAGTGCTAGTAAGTTTGCATAGCACCCACTGTAGTGGCTTACCCACTTACACGATCCAAAACATTAACATTAGTGTTATGACATGTGATAAATGAATAAATAGGAAGTTTTAATTCTTTTTCATTATTAATATTACTTGGATTTTTATAATGTTATTTTCTGTAAGCATAGCTTACACAATGTGTTTGAAATGAGAATGAAGCAACAATATTTTACTCAAGTTACATATCTCTTCTAACTATATAGAATTTTCTGATGCTACACATTTTTAAAACGTGCAATAAAACCATAATCGGTAAAAGCAAATGATCTAACGAAATCTATTCAAAGGAACAAACTAAAAGCACATGCTTACTTGCACTATGCATTAGGTGGTGCTTTGATTCATGTGCTCTTTGTCTTTGAAAGTATGGTACTGTGAGCTTTAGAAGGAAGGAGAATTAATTCCTTTCTTAATGGGTTGTTCTTAATGTGTTAATATGCAAAATGTTCTATTTTTTATATATTGTTTGGTAGTACTGCTGCTAGTTGTTTAGGAGTTTCAATTGCAAGACTCCATTTAGTTATTGAGAATGCTTCCAAGCTTCAGCTATTTGGTCAAAAACTGTCTATGTAATTTGCTACATCATGTTGAGTATTTTTGGAAGATTAGTGCAAAACTGGCTAGGATACTTCCTAAAATGAAGCTATGGAAAAACTATTTTATTTTCATCACAGTAAAAAGACAGACAATTTTTACAGCATTTTATTTTTAGAAAGTCTAGCACCTTTATACTCTAGAAGAAAAAAAACCCAACAACTTATTTGGCAAGGAGATAATCCAGAGAGCAAACATTAGAAGAGTTTTATGAAAACTCACCCAAACAGGTCCAATTATAAATCTCTGGAAAACTCTTTGCACATTTTTAGAGTAAGTTTCTTAGAGGTCACCATCATTATTTAATTAAAAATTCTACTTATACTGAATATGCTGCCGGTCTATGCTCTACTGGTTAGCTACGTGAACACAACAGGGCTTTGCATTCGGCTGCTGCTTCTGAAGGCCATTAGGGCTATGTCTGCTACGGGAATGCTTTCTGCTTCCCAGGTATTGGTGTGTAGCTGGGTGGCATCCTTATTTCATCTCGGGAGTTAAGTGTGTTAAATAAATGCCTTCCCTTTCCCGTGCTCAGATCCCCTGCCTCCCAGCACGCTGGCCGTGCTGCCCAGGCAAAGCTGGGGCGTTGATAAACAGGGCAGTGGTGTGCACGGTTGGTGGACCGGGGCCCCTGTCAGGTCCTGCAACACATCAACAGGTAGCTGCAGATGAGTCGGCGGCACTTAGTACTCAAAGAGAGCACTTGGAGCTCTTTTCTCAAGCACTCCTGAAAACTCTTGTGTGTTCAGGTGACCGGAGAGCAACCAGCAGGGAGTAACTTCACTGGCTTAACAAGAAAAGCCACCACCAGAGAAACAGAATTGGGGGACAGTGTTACATCTGAAGATGGTATGGACAGGGTAGGCCTGAGACAGACAGACTGAACGGAGGAGAAGCATGGTAGGGAGGGGACAAGAAGTTGACAGCCAGCATGGAGCATTTTGGAACATGAAGCCCCGTGTAGCTCAGTTTCAAAATGCCTCTGCTGGTCAACAAACAGCTGTGAATCCCACTGACAAAATGAAAGATACTCTAGCATAGAAAAAAAGTCACACCCCTTCTTGCAACCCTAAGACTGAGGTTTTTATAAAGGCTTCTCACAAACTAATGCTGCAGCCGTTCTAATATGGAAAGTCAGAAGCACTATTCCTACACAACATAGAAACTACCGAGCTGGAAGGGGAGCAGAGCACTTGCCTCCGTGACTTCCTAAGCTTTGGAAATTATTCTGGCATGAAGCAGACAGAACAGTGTCATGTCCTTGTGCCCAGGCAACTATACAAACGTATTTCACTTGGGATAAAAGCTGATTGACATTTTGAATTTCTATTGCATGGGAAATGCTGACATTTCAGACCTCACAGTTTTGGCAGAAATTCAAATTTCAAAATGAAATGTAATTTGTGGGAACTGGTCACCTGCTGAGTGAAGGCAATATATTTGTTGTTGCCCTTATGACAGGATAAAAAAATCCATGATCAAACCAACCTGCACTGGTCCAGATCTACTGTCTACATGTCAAAGCTCAATACTGCACACACATGCTGGAGCTAGCAGCCAACTACTACCACCACCAAGCATATCTGGCAATAAAGAAGAAAAAGTGTTCAATGAGCATGGGATGAGGCACTAACAAAATGTAGAATGAGATTGTCTGAAGAAATGAATGATGCTGTGCAGGGCAGTAATTCATCAGTTCATTGAACTACTTCAGGAGAAGCTGTTACCTGCCCTTAAGGATGCTTGCAGTATTTTTGTGTTTATAAAACCTTCTGCCCTCTCCAAAATTAAAGCTGAGGAGAAAAAACTGAGGGAGATGGGGATATGAAGAACTCCTCTCCTGGAACGAACTCTTTAATATTTTCCTTGGCGCCAAACTTAAGAATTTGTGACGCATCTAATTAATCTCTCTAGGTTTTAAATATAAATGTTAGCCTCAAAAGAAGAGATAAAGGGTTTCAGGCTTGTTGATGAAATCAATAGGTGGTCCTTGAGAACAGATCTCTCTTTGATGCTTTTAGGAACTAGGCAAACTCTTACCTGGGGAGAGAACAACACGCTCGCAGCTTAACACAGCTGACTTCCCATTTTGTTTCCTCCTGTGCTGGCATGGAGGTCCCAAATAATGGCGCAAACCTTCTGTACTGGGTTTACGTGGCAAGGTGCTGGCAGTGGTTTCAGGGGCTGCAGGGGTGGCCTCTGTGAGAAGACGTCAGGAGCTACCCCCATGCCAGATACAGCTGGTTCCAGCTGGCTCCAAAACAGACCTGCTGCTGCCCAAAGCTGAGCCCATCAGCCAAGCTGGTGGTGCTTCTGTGATAATGTGTTTAAGAAGGTGTCGTGGTTTAGCCCCAGCCGGCAGCTAAGCACCACGCAGCTGCTCACTCACTCCCCCTCGGTGGGATGGGGGAGAGAATCGGAAGAGCAAAAGTAAGAAAACTTGAGGGTTGAGATAAAAACAGTTTAATAGGGAAAGCAAAAGCCGTGCACACAAGCAAAGCAAAGCAAGGAGTTAATTCACTACTTCCCATGGGCAGGCAGGTGTTCAGCCATCTCCAGGAAAGCAGGGCTCCATCACGCGTAACGGTGACTTGGGAAGACAAACGCCATCACTCCAAATGTCCCCCCTTCCTTCTTCTTCCCCAGCTTTATATACCGAGCATGACGTCATGTGGTATGGAATAGCCCTTTGGTCAGTTTGGATCAACTGTCCTGGCTGTGCCCCCTCCCAGCTTCTTCTGCACCTGGCAGAGCATGGGAAGCTGGAAAGTCCTTGACTAGTACAGCAACAACTAAAACATCTCTGTATTATCAACACTGCCTTCAGCACAAATCCAAAACATAGCACCATACCAGCCACTATAAAGAAAATGAACTCTATCTCAACTGAAACCAGGACAGAAGGCAAAAAGCATTGTGCAGCAGCTGTGAGAGAGAGGAGTGAGAAAAAATGTGAGAGGAACAGCCCTGCAGACACCAAGGTCGGTGAAGAAGGAGGGGAGGAGGTGCTCCAGCTGCCGGAGCAGAGATTCCCCTGCATCCTGTGGAAAAGACCATGGCGACGCAGATTGTCCCCCTGCAGCCCATGGAGGAGCATGCTGGAGCAGATATCCACCTGCAGCCCATGGAGGAGCATGCTGGAGCAGATATCCACCTGCAGCCCATGGAGGAGCATGCTGGAGCAGATATCCACCTGCAGCCCATGGAGGAGCATGCTGGAGCAGATATCCACCTGCAGCCCATGGAGGGCTCCATGCCTGAGCAGGTGGGCGTGCCCTGATGGAAGCTGCAGCCCATGGAGAGCCCATGCAGGAGCAGGCTCCTGGCAGAAGCTGTGGCCTGTGGAGAGGAGCCCACGCTGGAGCAGTCTGTTCCTGAAGGACTGCACCCATGGGAAAAGGACCCATGGTGGAGCAGTTCCTGAAGAACTGCAGCCTGTGGGAAGGACCCACGTTGGAGAAGTTCGTGAAGGACTGCAGCCCACAGGAGGACCCCACGCTGGAGCAGGGGAAAGCAGTGAGGAGGAAGGAGCGGCAGAGAGGAGCTGGTATGGACTGACCGCAGCCCCCGTTCCTCATCCCCCTGTGCTGCTCGGCAGGGAGGAGGTAGAAGAGTCGGGAGCGAAGGAGTGAAGTTGTGCCTGGGAAGGAGAGAGGGTTGGAGGGAAGGTGGGTTTAGTTTTGTCCTTGTTTCTCAGCATCCTACTCTATTTTTAACTGGCAATAGATTAAATTAATTTTCCCCAAGCTGAGTCTGTTTTGTCCGTGACAGTAGTTGGTGAGTGATCGCCCTGTCTTTATCCTGACCCACGAGCTTTTCTGTGTTATTTTCCCTCCCTGCCCTGAGGAGGGGGAGCGATGGAGCGGCTGGGTGGGGGTCTGGCAGCCAGCGAGGGTCAGCCTGGCACACCTACCACCCACAGATTACGGCAGGCAGGGCTCCCTGCATACAGCTGAAAGCGGCACGTTTCTCCAAACCACTAGCTGTACTCTGTAAGTGTTACAGAATAAGCGTCAGCATGGTTTTGTTCAGTAATACTCGGCAATTAGAGACCCAAAAAAGGCAGGAGGGTGGAAGGTATTATTTGAAGGCCTTTGAATACCAACTTTCTTAGAGCATGAGAGGAAGACACGTGTGCTGTTTACCATTTGTTCCAATTCAGTCATTTTTCTCATGATTCGATAAATACAAAACAGGAACAGCAGGAACAGCTAAAGAGCAGAACGATGAAGCAAAGACCTAGCACAGATGATATGACTAGGCATTCTCCATCCTCTGCCTTTTTTTCCTTGTTCTGAAAGTGATGCCTTTGTTCCAGTAAGATAAGGAAATGCCAATATATCTAACCGCTCAAAGGCAAGGGACACTCTATTTAGGACATATTACTAATTTTTTACATCTGTTGTAAAGCATTATTCTGTATTAACGTCTTTTGGACCAAGTATAGCTGTAACTCTGAATTTAGAAATGCAATACATAATTGTGTGTGTGAGTGGAAAAGACTTGGTTTCCCAAGCAGATCAAATGAGCATTATAGAATATGCTTTACTTTTCCAAAAACATTAGCAAAACAATGTGCAAGTCAAATTAGTGGGAATTGCAAGTGATCAACATTTTAAAATAAATACCTTAAAGGAAATAAATTGCATGGCTTTATTCACTTTTTTTAAAAAAAAACAGAAATTGGCTGGGTTCAGTTTAGAATGGTTCCAGATCTATTTGTTCAAAATTTATTGAATGACTTCCTACTACAAATCAAAATTCACCACAGATGGTTCACGAACAATGTGTGATCCCTATATTGAAATTCTCAATTGCTGTTTTATTTACTTAGTTACATGGGTAACTTTTGAAGTCAGAGAACCAGAAATAAATAAAGTTTTAGTAAGGCTCCTCATATGACTGTGAAGGCTCATAATTTTGAATGACTTCTGAGACAACTGCTTTATTTTTCAAGATTTCTGAAAATGGCAATGTGTGGTAAAGAAAATGACCTTCACTGAACTTATTGGGAAAACATCGGAGTGTACCAAGGCTGCCTAGTCACGTTTCTAACTCTTCATTTGCTGCTGTTAAATGATATGAAATAATACCATGAAATACATGGAATATGGTGTTGTTTAAAATGTTTTTCAAGCAGTCATCATAATGCTGCTGTAAGATTATAAATTATGAGAGATTGTGTCCAAAAACTCCTACAACATGCATGTTTGAAGATGACAGGTTTTATGATGTATAAACATTTAAGCAAAAATAAGAACTGTTTTTAAAAGTATTTGTTTAAAAACATCTAATCTATGAATTTTGTTATTGTGTACTATGCATAAAACCCTCTTAATCTCAGTCTTTTCTAATTTAGAAATGCTGCAGTATCAGGTGCTAAAAGCAGGCACACTGCTATCCTTTTCTTGAATGCAAGACCTTAATTGCGTGAAAGTTAAATAAAACATGGTTCTTTACCACCACGAGAGCACTTCTCTTTTAAGCTGTTGGGTCCTGCACTTGGGTCACAGCAACCCCATGCAACGCTACAGGCTTGGGGAAGAGTGGCTGGAAAGCTGCCTGGCAGAGAAGGACCTGGGGGTGTTGGTTGACAGCCGCCTGAATATGAGCCAGCAGTGTGCCCAGGTGGCCAAGAAAGCCAACGGCATCCTGGCTTGTATCAAAAATAGCGTGGCCAGCAGGACTAGGGAAGTGATCGTGCCCCTGTACTGGGCACTGGTGAGGCCGCACCTCGAATACTGTGTTCAGTTTTGGGCCCCCCACTACAAGAGAGACATGGAGGTGCTGGAGTGTGCCCAGAGAAGGGCAACGAAGCTGGTGAAGGGTCTGGAGCAGAAGTCTTCTGAGGAGCGGCTGAGGGAACTGGGGTTGTTTAGCCTGGAGAAAAGGAGGCTGAGGGGAGACCTTATCGCTCTCTACAACTACCTGAAAGGAGGCTGTAGAGAAGTGGGGGTCGGTCTCTTTTCCCAAGTAACAAGCAATAGGTTGAGAGGAAATGGCCTCAAGTTGCACCAGGGGAGGTTTAGCTTGGATATTAGGAAAAATTTCTTTACTGAAAGGGTTGTCAAGCATTGGAACAGGCTGCCCAGGGAAGTGGTGGAGTCACCATCCCTGGAGGAATTTAAAAAATGTGTAGACGTGGCACTTCAGGACATGGTTTAGTAGGCATGGAGGTGTTGGGTTGACGGTTGGACTAGATGATCCTAGAGGTCTTTTCCAACCTTTATGATTCTATGATTCTATGATTCTATTATTTGCTTTACTGAGGTGAAAATAACCATTCTAGGACTGGGATGCATTCCTCACATTGTTCTTAATACAGCTGATATAAAATGCCATACCACTAGATGTTGAATTAAAAACTGGCAAGAATGTTACATGGATGCATTTACATTTTGGTGATCTTATTTTTTTTGTGTTGTTTGGAAAAAAAACCCGAACACACATGACTTTTAAGGTGGAGCAAACACCACAAGACAGCTGAGCTGATGTGAAGGCTCAGTGCCAGCATGCGGAGTGGTCCAGCCCCTCTCCCCTCCATTTCCTTCCTCAGCAGCACAACCCTGCCTCCCTGGCAGAGGCTCCGGTCCTCCACTCGCTCCTCAGCCTGGGGATGTGGCTCACTAAATCAGCAGCAACAAAAACTGAGTAACTTTCTGCTAGTTTTCTGCACTGGCTTGCTAAGAGGTCAGACAGGCAGCAGAGCAAGGGAGAGGGCAGGACACCACTGAGGAATAGAGAAAAAAAGTAGTAAACAGCAGGTTTCATCTTTCAGTGCCTGCAGGTTATTAGACAAACAGCCTTTTAACCAAACATGAGCTCATTTTCCCCAGGTATTGAAATATTTTTTTTAATAATAATCTTTTTTATATAGTAATTGTCTATCTATACCTGTACTAGGCGCTACTGTTAGGTGGCAAGAAATATTAATGATTCTTGCCTGTCACAGTCCTGCTTTAATGCAATGAGCACTTATTCCAGCTAAAAGGGAAGAGACATTGAACATCCCTTTTAGTCATTCTGGCTGAAACAATAAAAACCATTGTCCAAAGTACCATCCAACATACCACAGAAAAGCATGAAAAGAAACTAATTTTTTGGACTAACAGGCTTCTCTGAACTGGAAATATGGGGACTAGCACTTGTCTTCATGTGCTAAGGGAGGGACAGCCAGGAAAGAGATGTGATTGTGCCCTAAGGACTCCAAGAAGCAGAGCTTACTTTGGAAAACATGCTTTCTACAAAGAGAAAACTGGATGCCTGCATAGAAATTGCCTATAGAAAGTATTACCTTTCTATAGTGTTTAAGGCAACACAGTTGGGCTGCGTGTGTAAGTCACCTAAACCATGTTGAAGAAACACTTCATTCAAGATGACAGCTTTTCTCTTAGCAAAAATAACTTCATAAGGCTACAACTGTGACAAGTGCATTGAGCAAAACATAATGCAAATGAAAGAAAGACAAATTAGTGACTCTTGCCATGTCACTGAGTCTTCCAAAGGGTGAAGAATTCTTTTATAAAATGAATGGAAGTATTTTTTACTGCGAAGACGTAAGTTTGCCGCCTTAGTTATTTTTCCAAACCCTGTTTCAAATGCAGAATGCAGCTTCTCGCTTCCTAAGTAGCGTTTCTTGTCAAGGACAAGTTGAACCAATTTGTTTGAGCTAAAATGTCCTTTCAGTTTCTGGCCAGAATGGAAAGCATTGGCATATAAAGCATGCTTTAAATGTTTGGTGTTGGTCTTAATAAATATCTTTGCTTGCAGCAGAATATTTCCATAGATGAAAGACAAATCTGAGGATCAGTTGGTACACTATGTTAATCCAGTGCACGAGCCCTGTAGTTTTATAGACTCATTTTCTGGTTGGCATGTATTTGTACAGTAAATCAAGATGATGCGAAGACATGGGTGAAACATCTTGACCCTAAAGTCGTTCAGTGACAGCAAACATAGGAGAAAGAAGAGTTTTGCCTGAAAATCCAGAAATTTTTGCAAGCCACATATTATTGACAGGCTCTAAGGGTCCTGTGTATGCATTTTCAGCCAAAGTAACTATAGATATCTTGTAGAGTTTTAGGGAGGTTTTGTTAGAAGAAGAAATGGCATAACTCTTCACAGCTCCAGCAAAAATGTTGAGGTTAAGTGTTAGAAAAAATAATTAATGAGCTAGGAGAAGACTGTTTCTGCTCATTCTCTATCATGTGGAATTTTAGGGGTGTTTTTGGTTTTTTCCTCTGCATCTTCTAAAAAGTCCTGAATCTTGTCAGTTGACAATTAGTTAGATGATCATGAACATTTAGGTGACTTGAGCTATCTTCTTGATGAACCTCACAAACTTTACATATAGGAAATCAACTGGTTTCATGAAATGTTTCTGTATTTTGTAGAGGCCATTACAATTCTTTGCAATAAAACATTTGTGAAAAATACGGATATTTTACTGATGGATTTGCTAATTGATAGAACTGTAGCTAGCTATTTTGCAGTAAAACGGTAATTCTAAAAAGTACCTCGGTACATTTAGGATGAAATGATATGTTGTGCTCCCAGTTTACGCTTTGCAGGTGCATCATACATGTTCACGTTCTTTTAATGGTTCCTCCAGTGTTGCCTCGAGGAACACTTCTCGATGTCCTACTGTGGAACACAGGGCACCTGGGTGTTAAGTGAACATTTCTTTCTGCAGCATTTCATTCTACAGCTCTTACTCACTTTGCATAGTTCTTGCTTGTGCAAAGAATGCCATAGCTGATCCCAAAATAATTGTCTAAGTAAATAGTATACACAGTAACGGGGGTGTAAGAGCTTGCATGAGTTCATTCTAGGCAGTAATTCAAATACTGGCTTAACATAGCACAGTGAGATGCCAATAAGTGCATTCTCTTATTCTTTTTCTTTTAAATGGACTAAAGAAAAGAAGGAGCAAGTAAATAGATTCCTCGTTTTATGATGTGAGAAAGAGAAGTACAAATGTGTTGCTTCATTTTATATATCTCTAAGTCTGCTTTTAACTTCTCCTTTAAGGAGAACAGGAGACACTGTAATTACCCTGAAAACCCTTTTGTAAAGCCTTGCTTCTCCAAATCTTTTCACAGAAATGGCCTTGTCTCAGAACAGCTAATGACATCGGTTCCCCCTTTTTCATTTCTAAGCCTGTGACATATAATTTTCCTGCTCCTGTAGTAACTAACATTAAGAAAAAAGTTAAATAATTGCCTTTTCAAAACAAGAGAAGGCTTCATTCTTCTTGTATAACATTTTCTGCATCCTCGTCCTGCTTTTGACAACACTTGTTCAGTATGGAGAGGAAGAGAAGGCTAAGATGACAGTGAATAACTGGAATGAAGCTTGAAGATACTACTTTTCTCACAGAGGTAAGTTTCTTGGCTTTGTAATAAGAAAACCTCTTCATGTCACATAAGTAAAAATGGTGGGGCAAGTAAGCTCAGGGACAAGAACCTCTGACTTGCAGCCCAATACTATTGTTATAAACACAAAATCCAAGTCCTAAGAAAAGCAGGTGGGCCCGGATCCCATGGCTACTTGGTTGCACTGATCTCATGAACATTTATGATGCACACTGAAAAAACCATAGTTGACAGGTTTATGTCGAATTCCAACAAACCCCGTATGTCACACACTCATCAAGCAGGAATTGGGAAGGAACAGTCTCAAATGAAATTAAATATGTTTTAATAAAATTAAAACAGCAGGCATAATAACATTGAATAAATCTGTCTTCTTTCGAGAAGGAATGCTGAATGAGCTGATGAATGGTTTAAAGAAACGTAGTGGTGCCATTGCTTCTGCAGCAGTTACTGTATTTCTTCTTGAAATGTTATTTTGCCTTATTATTCATTAGTGCATCAAAACAGGCATTTTTTCAAAACATAAATTTGACTTTTTTCCCCTTTTAACTGGCAGTGGAGAGAAGCACATCAGTATCACAAGCCACATTAAAATTTGAACAGGGAGCCTTTTTACAGACATGCCAAAAAGTTCTTCATTTAAAATGCAGAATGTACAAGATCTCAAACCGCTGAAAAAAAATACACATAAATAGGACACTTCTATTGAAGTAGCTTCCATAACTTTCTGACCGCTGGAAGGCATTGCTGAAGTCTCTGGTTTTTTTACGACAGCCTCCACCAAGAGATGGCTCAAAACCTTGAGCAATGAGGGTTAGTAAAAGGCACACTCGTCTCTCTTCATTATGGCTGCAATTTTACTTTTGGAAAATACCCCAGGGGGTGCTCAACTGGACGATGAGAACTTGCATATCTCAGCTTCCTTGACAAAGCTTTCTTTTAACATTTTGTTCTCAAGTTCTGCTCCTAGCACCTGTGTTATTTAGGAGTGAAATGTAGATAGTTATCCCACAGCAGCTCTCGCTGTTAACGGCTATGGGTATTTATTAAAAGATCTATTTTCTATTTCATGCCACACGATTTCTTACTCAAAACCTTTTGGTTTAGAAAATTGCATCAATAGCCTAGTTTTCTGATATTTACTGGTAGATTAGATTAAGGTGAGAAGAAATAAAAGCTTGCAGAGTACTCTGTAATGCTACCTGAAACGAAAGCAAACTGGGTTTTGTTCATTAACATTATTGAACTGAACTCTGTGTAATTTGTTGAGTTCTTCACGTTTGGAAGACGTTGTGGCTGTGTGAACCGGAATATCAATGAATGTTTAAGTTCCTTGATTTCTGGTGTGTGGAGTTAGCAGTTCTGTATCCAGAGAAGAAAACCGACTGGAAAACTGCTGTCCCAGAGGACAAGAGAGTTGCCATAGCACTCTGGAAAAGGGCCATGAGTACTATGAGTCATTCCTAATAAAGCTGCAGCCTGGGACCATAGTGGGGTCATTCTTTACAGTGATGCAAGGCTTACTGATGGAGGCTGAAGTCGCCAAAGAAATAACAGCAAGAATACCTTTGTTCTAAACAGGCTGCAGATTTCTGTAATCCTGATTTATCAAGCCCTTGGTTCATGCAGTCTGTTCTAGATCACAAAGGGTGCTTAATAAATACGGATTGGAGTGGGGCAGTGCTACCAAAATCATATGGGGCCTCCAGTCTCTAAGACCGGCTCCTTTCTATCCCAACAGAAACACAAAAGGTCTGCGATGTTTCTCAGAAATTCTCCTTGTACTTGGGTATCCTGGTTGGTAACGCTGTATCTGAGCTCTCGAGCTGCTGTGCAAACCGGTGTTAACCCTTCCTTTCACCAGCTCCCCAAACAACGTTATGAGATGAAACTGTAAAAAACCACATAAAGCTGAAGCTGTGGTTTTAATACTTAAAATTAAATCACACTTTACAGAATATAATCACCTGTGTATCTTTCTGGATAATGATGCACACTGTTATAGAGACCAATTCTGGTAATTACAGACAAGCGGGGTACCTGAGCATTTAATTTAGAGCAGATCCCTTCAACCGCTTTTCCTGAAGAAGTCAAAGAATGACGTCGTGAGTATAACATGTAGCAAACTCAAATTAGCCTTCAAAGGGCTTGTATTTATATGCTAACCAAGTAAGCAGTGTACTTCCTAAGTATAAACTTCCCAACATGCGCATCATTTGGAATAATACAAGCACTGCAGTTTCTTAAAAATGCAGCACTAGGAATTGGAAGGTAACAGGTAATGTTACATTGCTATTGTGCATAAACTGCAATTTTTATGCTGAAATTTTACGTGTGAAAGCCGAGCAGGAGAGTTTGGTTGCATGTATCGGAATGTTTTGAAAGTGATAACATGAGATCAGTTTTAAAGTCAGTTACAGCTGTGAAAAAGAAAAGCTCTTAAGTATTTTCCTGTGGCCTGCCTCTGTTTACTGCACCAGTTTCAAACCATATTTAACACGTTAGGAAATACACATAAGTGCTAAATTAGTTTCCTTATCTTTCTTAGATGCCTGCTATGTGAGCTCTTCAGGTGCCTGAGGATGCCTACGGGGGTGAATGAATGAATCATTCAGTTCATCTGGATGAATCCAGATGCTGTTTTGCTCGGTTACTTTTGCAGTTTGGAACGTTTTGTAATACTTGTAGCTGTTTGATAAATCTAGCTCACTTGAACCATTACAGGGGCTGGTCATAAAGCTTAAGCACTATTGTACGTAGCCATAGGCAGGCCAGCTAGGACAAGCGCCTTTTATTATACGCTGACATACCGTTTTACCCTTTGGACGCTTCCCTCACCCAGTGCACAGAACATATACGACTACTGTTTCCTAATGGTTGAAAAATCGTAAAACCGTGAAGTAAACACCTTTCCCCCGCCTTCCAAGCCCATTCTGGGAAATCACTGACTCCCCTTCCGAGCCGCTAGCCCCAGGCAACTAAAGCAGGGCTGAAAACGAGGAGATGGCGTGACCGGGATGCGCACCCTTCCCCAGCCCCGTCGGGAGGGGAGACCGGCGCTGGCGGCCGGGGCCCCGCCGGGCTCCCGCACGGGGCGGCGGGTGGTAGCCCACGGCGGGGCCCCGCAGGCGGGCGGCCCCGCGCCCCTGTGCGCGAAGGGGGAGCGGGACGAGAGGGCAGAGGGGACGCCGCGGAGCCGCCCCCACCCGGCCCCGCGGCCTCCGGGCGGCGGAGCCGCTCCGCCGGCTGCTCCTCTCCTCTTCTCTCCTCTCCGCCCCGCTCCGCTCCGCTCCGCTCCCCGCCGCGCGGGACGGCGGCGGCCCCGGCCCCCGCCCCCGCCCCGCATCCCCGGCCCGGCCCCCAGCCGGCCGCGTCCCGCCGGCGAGGGGCGCTGCGGGGAGGCGGCGGCGGCGGGCGCGGCGCTGCCGGAGGGCGGCCGCTGGGGAGCGGCGGCGGGGCTTGCCCAGCAGCAGCCGGAGAGGTACGGGCGGACGCCGGTGGGGCGGGGGCGGCGGGGCGGCGAGCCACCGCCGGGCGGCTCCAGCCCTCCCCGAGCGCAGCGGGAGCCCTCGGCCGCGGGAGGAGAGCGGGGCTCGGGCGGCGAAGGGGCGAGGCTGGCTGCCGCAGGGCTGCCCCCGCGGGCGTCAGTGCCAGCCTGCCCGCGCCCCGTCCGGCTGTGAGTGCGGGCCCCTGCGTGCTCCCTGTGGCGTGTGCGCGCCGCGCCCGAGGCGGGCGTGGGACTTCACCTCCCGGCTCCATCGAGCTGCGGAGTTGACATCAGCAGCCCGCGGCGGCGGCGGCGGGGATGCTGCTGCTGGTGTGCGTGTCTCTTCTCCTGCCGAGGTTCCTGGTGAGCCCCTCTTTCTTAATAGCAACTGTTTCGGGTATTTTTTTCCCCGTGAGAAGGACTCGAGGGAGCGGAGGAGGAGGGAGCCTGCGGCGCGGTCCCGGCGGAGGGCGAGTGCCGCCACCGGGGGCCGCGCTGGGCTCGTCCGGCCGCGGGGCTGCGCCTGCCGCCCGCCGGCGCCCGTGGCCCGGAGCGGCGGCTGCGCTGGCCCGGCTCCCCCCGCGGAGAGCGGGCGCTTCTGGCCTTGCGAACCTGGCGGGAGGGGCTCGCATGCTTGCTCGGGTCTTATTTTTTAATGCTTGCTGCCTTACGGTACTATGAAAATTGAGGGTGGTGGATCTTGCCCGTCAGTGATGCCGGCTGTGGTTATTGTTGAGTGGAAGGGATGACAAGGAACGGGCGCTCAGTTGTCACCGAGCCGGTGAGTGGCTCTGCCGCCCTCAGGGGAAGACCAGCTCTTGTCGTGTGCTGCCGAAATTTTTCTTCCAGGTTTTTGCTTTAAAAATATAGTCTACTTCTTATTAAATGTAATAACGTATAACTTAAGTTTTAGTGTATGACTGTACAAAGAAAGGAGTAAATGATGGAGACGGAGAACCACTTACACAAAGTAGTTTGGGTTACTTGGTAGTTACTGAGTGCAGCTAGCCAATATGCATTTCAGCACACCAAGCGTGGACTCGTACCACCAGGAAGAGTTAGCCGGGGATTCTGCAGCCCAGAGGTAGTGATTTTTGGAAAGCCTTGGGAGGGCTGATGGGCAGTCAGCCAGGGAGTAGCCCTTTACGGGGATGTGAGCAGATAGAGGGACAGGTGGGAGTTACCTGTGAGGTGCACGAGTGTTGCTGTTTTGCTGTGTGCACTTCACGTGAGAGACTTGTGTGCGAGGTGCAGCCCACTGCAGTACATAAAACATTTAAAAGCCCCTTGCTGTAAAGCCGCTCAGAGCATATGTTGTCTTGAGTGGATCCAAAAGAAAGAAGTGATCGGATCATTGCCGAGACATGTCAAGGCGAGGAAGGGGCTCTTTACTCAAGAGAGAAAAGGCTTAACAACATCCAGTGTTGGAAAATTTGGAGTTGGACATCCTGAGACAAGACAGAGGGCGCAGTTTTTTAAAATAACAGCACTCATTAGACTAATCAGTTCTTAAAGTTTTTCATCGTTAAAAACCCTTAAACCAAGGATGTTTTTTCTAAAGGCAGGTCTATTTTTGACAGGACTTAGTATGGGGAAATCTTACAGGCTATATGTAGGGGAGGCTGGAACAGATGATTGTAATGAACCCTTATTACCTCCATTAGGCATATAATCAGGAAAGCTGTGTCATCTCTGAGAGCACACTCTCCATATACTCTCTCTTTCCTTCCTTTTGCTTGCCCAAGTCTCTTGATGTGAAAAGGGCTCGATAATATCAATGGTTAGCCTTTGGTTATATGCTTTCTATGTATCTCTGATATAAGTTATTCCCCAAATGCAATTAGATCCAGGGGTCTCTGTGCTTCTGTTTTGCATCTAAGTGATCATAGTGAAGATCTGGGAGATGAGAGTTGCTGTTCCCAGATCTGAGTAAGGTTTCAGGAATGTGGTTTGTAAGCCTGGAGGTGTGGGTATGATTTCCAGACAATATCAATGTGTTTAAAAATTTCAAGTGATTTAATATGTAAACATTTCTAAGCTGTCTTCAGCACCATGTTTACCCTTAAGAAATACTTATTAGCATGTTTTTTGACTTTTATAGATTTCATGGGAGTTGAAATCTTAAGTTCTTTTGGGATGGAGAAATGCTTATTTAACCAAAATTCCATGTGACTTTTGGGTTGTAGCTGTGTTTTTTAGAGTGGAAAAACAGTAGGTATGAAGGGTCTTGCTAAACAATTTTCAGCATGATGTTGCAGTCATCTAGTTGTTTGCCTGTCGACAAAACATGCTCTTACTACATAATGCTCTCTCCTCTAAATCTCCTTATCAAGAGAGATGCATGTCATATCTGATGATTAACTGCTGTCTATTAGTAAGACATTTGGTCTTGTGGGGTGGGAGGGAGGAAGGGAATCCATTTGACAGAGCGACGGCTGAAGACAGCTGCAGTGCAGGATTGCTCTGTGATGGAGCAATTTGTTTCCCAGTTCTTTACTGCTATTGCCGTGCCTACGTTTACTCTGCCTTCTAATCAAACTTCCTTCATACCAGGGATGAGCGTGCTGATGTGTTGTCCCAGAGCCTGGAAACTTAGGAAAGCAGAACAGGTAAGAACGGCTGGAAGGGCAGACCTTGAAGAACAGCGTGGGTTCGAGTCCAAGGGCGGTAGGTGGAAGGTATGTTTGTGGTAGGCATAGGAAGCTGATGTATGTGTATTTCTTTTTGGCTCTTTAAGTAGTTTTTCTCATCTATTTATATAGAAGGACCATATATACATCTACAGACAATGTACACCAATGAACATAACATATACATACAATATATGCCAGTGAAGTGTTCTGCCTTCTTCCTGTTCCAAACAGCCTGGCTCTGCTGTAAAAAAAGTTCTTGTTAAGCTTGTGTCTTCGTCTGTCCTGGGTGTGACCGAGTGGCCCCATTCTGTGTGGCTTTCCGTCTGCTGAGGCACAGCTTCAGAGCAGAATGAATTGCTCAGGAACTGAATTTGGCTGGGTTTTTTTATCTTTACCTCAGCCTGCGCTGAAAATTCTTCATAATTCAATTACTGTAATCTGTACCTTTTTATTTTCACTGTAACTTTTCCCTGGGTATGCTTTTTGTATTGCTTAGAAACGTAAATGGATATCAGAAATGAAACAAAATTCCATGGTGGTTTGTACTGTATTCCACAAATGAGTATTAACAGGAATCCCTTTAAATGAGCTTTTTGTTTATTTATTTTTAAGAGAGTTGCTCTGCATCTTCACTTCAATACATCTCTGGAATATTTAAATTCCCTGGGGCACCCCTCATTGTTGACATGTAAGTTCTCTTTTCAGTTGCTCTGTATCTTGGCTCCAGATGAATTTGTCATAGCTTTTTTTGTGAGCAGTTACCTTTCACCACAGCCATTTCATGTGAGGCGGACTGTGCTTTTAGGAGTGATTGCATTATGCGTTGGGATGACTTGGGATCTGAATGCAGCTGAACTTCTTAGTGTCTGTCCATGGGGACTCTGGCAACTTTTGGATTAGACTAATACCTTTGACCTGTACAGCCTTGCAAACTGGAAGTAGCAGTGTGTCAGCAGATGAGAGGACAACATGTTTGCAGCATAAACGTCTCCAAGTTTTTATATAACATACTGCAAGGATGGGGACAACGCAGGAATTGTATACAGCACGAAGGCGTTTCCAAGGGTTGAACAGGAGAGTGGAGCTTGAAGGAAATGTTTTTTTTTGTATGTATGGTACAGAACTTGCAGGGTATTATCTGAATACTATGGAAGCAAATGTCCATGACCATGGGAACATGGTTTGCAAGGATTCTGCTATTAGACAGATTTCTGGGAGAAAGCACATTTGTCCTTTGGAGATGATATTTTTCTTTTGCAGCTACTACATGGCATGGTTGATGGCTTTTTGAGCAATTGTATATGGGTTGAATCTGAGCTTGTCTCATTACTACTGGGGGCATTGCAGAACTGTAGAAAAGGTCAGACTTAGGAAGAGAGGTACTTAATATCACTTCTAAAACATCATTCCTTTTCCCGAGCCTTTGCACAAAATCCCTAGTGCCTGATGCGTTGGGAAAGAGAAAAATGGAGGAAATAAGGAACTGAATTCCCGTTCTCGCAATATTAAACCTGCTTAAGGTAATAAAAAGGCTAATGATGCCAAGGATGCCAAGTGCTTATACGCACATGTGACTTCAGAAGGCGAAGAGAAGCGTCAGTCATAGATTCAGTTAAATAAAGATATGGTGTAGGAATTAGCGTCCATTCACTGTAGGCATTAGCGCAGCAATAGTACTAACTGCATTATGGAGTGTGTTAACGTGGACAGGCGAGAACATGAGATTTGTATTGGGAATGGGGAATCTTCATCTTGTGTAAAGTAATCCAGAAGACTGGGCTGTGATGAAAGTGAGTATTCTAGAAACCCGTAGGTTCGAAACATATGTGGGTTTTACATTGGAGATTAATAGTAAACAATTGCAAGATGACTGCCTGCAATGATACGTTGCATTGCAGAAGGCACTTTTTCTAACAGCTTTTTCTACACTAGCTGTTGTTTCTGTAACATTTTTCACAGTTGCCAACTATAAACCGGCTTCTTTAACTTTTGTCATGCTCTGGAGTTAAAGTACAAGTATATACTTATCTCCAGGAGTATTTCTCTCCCTTTGCTCTATAGATATATTTTAAGTAGACTAAGATGATATAGTAGTGAAAATGTCTATTAACTGTTGGCATCTCTATCTAGATTAGAGCCCTCTCCATTGTTATTACCAATGTTAAGTTTTGGAGGGGAAAAATGAACCCATAGCTAAGTTTTTAATGGGACTGTTGTTTTTAACCCTGTCTAGTTTTGAAACCCTTGCTGTCAGAACAATATGGACAAGTAGGATGCAGTCAGGAGAAGAAAAATTTTTTTATTAGCGCGCTGGAGAATAATGATTTATTAGGTAAGACTGAAAACTAATAAGGGAGAAGGCTATACCTCCTGGTGCTTTCTGTTTCTGCTGTGAAGTTATTACGGAAGCAAAGAAAGGTGGAGAAGTATGAGTAACCTGTACAAACAAAAGCATCATCTGGCTGGTGCTGGGGTGAGTAAGGAGTGCCCTGAAGGATGGGTGTGAGGAATTCTGCATGCCATGGTGCTGCTGGTATATTTGTAAAGCCTGTGCTTTCAGTAGTGCACATTTGTCTGGCTTTGGCTTTTCTAAGTGCAGAACCTGAATGGAGGCCATTTAGGTGAATTTAACTGTGCATTCTCCCAATATTTGGGCTGCCAGCATTTCACACTAGAAATCATATTCCTTTGGATTTCCTGTTTTTCCTGAATGTCTTTAGGCAGGGGTTGGTTTTGGTTATGATTGTGAGAATCTTTAAGGGAATTGTTTAAACAGGATCATCCATGATAAGGTACAAGTCCCCTGTGATCAAACCTTTCCTTAAGATATTTTTTTTTTATGAGACAATCTCTGGTGTGGCAGGAATTTGCTGTTTGCCCTGAAATCACTTTGAACCATGACCTTGCCAATGACATTTCATTTCTGTTGTGGAAGGGAGCAGAAACATGTCAAAATGATTTGTGGGGCATGAGTTTTGAAAGTGCACATTCTCAAGTAAGTGTTTAAATAATTAGTGTAATATTCTTTATATCTGAATTGAAATTATGAGCTCACTTCTGATTAATTTTGTGCAAATGTTTTAATGTCAGTTTGCCACACCATGTTTCCGAATACGAAAAGACTGTGTTTGGAAGTAAAAGCAATTAAGCATTCAGCTTTAGGCTTGATGGAAGACATGAACCATTGATACCTGCAAAAGCCTTCTCACTAATTTAGTGGGGATAATGCTGATGATTGCTACATGTGTTTCTAATGTTGTCATTTTTCAGAGTAAAGTTGAGTTTTGAGGAAAACGAGGGAAAAGAAATGTTCCAAAGGATTTGTGTTCACTGTCCACATCCTTCAGCTTCCAGTGAGATTGTAGATGGTTTTACTTGAGGCACAAGCCTGGACAGAACCCTTTTTCTGCTTTGAACGGTGTTCTAGTAGTAGTGTATCTCCTGTGTGAGGAAAGGAAACTCAGTTACAACCTCCCTGCATGAACCAGGCATGCAAAACATCAAGTAGTAAAACTTGTAAATCAGTCACAAGGTACTGGTTTTAAGTTCATGACTTTTCAGAACAGAGTTAAGCCTTGGGGATATTTAGGAGTACTCTACATATTTGATGCTTTTACACTTAAGAGTAAGACCTCTGGTTCAAAGATAGTGGTGTAGAATCGTTTTCCAAACAGTTTGCCACCTTCTGAAGATTGCTCTTTCTCTCCCAGACTCAAGATTGAAGGACTCGCTCCTGCATAAAAGCAAAAAAAGAGCTGTGGGTTTCTCTTATCTTGCTTTAAAAGTCTTTGCCTTCTACTGCTTTACTGAAGTGTCCTAGCTAAACGTCCTCATTCTGAGCAAGTGCAGTCTTTCTTCTGGCCCATTGCTGTGCCCGCTCCCATTGTGAAGGTTCTGGCTTTCATTCATTGAACCTCTGCACCCATTCACATGTTTGCTTCTGATGAGTTTGATCGCAGTCAGTACTGTTACTAGAGATAATTTCGTTAACTTAATTTTAAACATACTGCGGATCAATTCAGAGACTCACTACGTCTGTAGCGTGCCACCTTAAAATGCATAGCAATATCACAAATGATGTTTTATTAGCCTGACCTTTCTCCCTTTAATGTTAGAAAAGCAATAACTGTTTCTTAACCTTAAATCTGGGCAACGTCATATTTCATTTGATACCAAAAACATAGCCGTCAGACGATATAGCGTGGATTGCAAGTTTGTTTGGGGGGCGTGTGTGTTAATTTGTATCACTAGCACACAAACAGCTGATCTCAAATTTGAAAACCCCATGAATTAATAAAAAAAGAGAGAACTTTAATTGCACAAGCTGTTTATGGTGGAATAGTTTATTGTAAGTACTGTGTGCAGTACATGTTTTTTTGATTGCCCTATGCTCAAAAGCTAGAGGTAATCAAAGTCTCATTTGATACTCCTGTCTTTTGATTTGATACAATCTGTCTGATTCTGCTTGGAAGTAGACTGCACCTGAAGTATAAACTTGCACTTTTTTGAAATTCTCAAAAATGCCTTTATTTTTGACATTCTCAAAAATGCCCCTTTTGACCTTCTGGTTCTTGTTAATGGTGAGGGAATGAGACCAGGTTGAAGTTTTTCATTGTGACGTTTGAGGAACAGAGGAATGGCAAGAGGGACAGAGTAACGCATCACCACATGGCAGCTTCACAGAGCTGGGGGTGTGACGTTCTTTTTTCAATAGGGAATTCAAGTGACAAAATAATCAGTGACAAGACGGGGATCACTAAATGGAGCGGAGCTGCTCGTCTTACCGTCGTCACTGATTTTACAGTGGAGATAATTTTCACTGACATAGGTGCAAGCTGAAGCTGGAGGAAAAATGACAGCGTGGTTTTCCCCTTTTGGCTTCAGACAGCTTCTGTCCCTCCTGTCGTCTCGTTGCATCAGGTGAAGGTGCAGTGATGGTGGGCAGAGAACATGCTGGGGTCTGCTGCGTGCCCCCGGGTGGCTGCGTCCCTCTGACCTCGAAGGGAGGAGAGCACAAGCATGAAATGGGTCAAGACAATAAAAGACACTCAGAAGTTCAACGTGAGAGTTTAACTGTAGGCTGTATAGCATGAAAGCTGTAGCTTTATTCAAGAAGAATGAATACGTCTATGTTCATATACATAGAAAGCTCTCAAGTTAATTCACAAACAGAATTTTTTGTTAGATAACTACGCAAATGTCTTCAGACAGTTACGCCCGAGGACAGCAACAAAGTAATACTCGAAGTAATAATACAGCGAAGTAACAATTAGTGCATAAATTATGTGAGAGAAGGCTGAAAGCTTTCTTTCCATTACTGCAAATATTCTTGAGCCTTGCTGTGAATGTAAGGTCCCCCATTGTTATCTTTCCACTTTTTTTTTTGTTTTGGGGAGGAAAATCAGAAGACCTGTTAATCATAAAGGATAAAATAAATAGCAAGACATTCTTATTTCAGTAATGTAAGCAGATATTTGAACAACGTTCTGGGAAGGAAAGCAGTAAAAATACATATATGATGTCTTAAAAGTGTGCTGTATTTGGATTCCTGGGGATAACTCTGGCATCCCTTATAGGATCGTACGGTGTCTTCCTTTACTGTAATACTAACATGCATACCCAAATAGCAGTTTTTAGGCAAAAGAGTAGCAGCAGAAGGCTTATGCAATATCATGTCTCAAGGGGCAGGAGGGAATAAGCAGGAGACAATTAACAGTCTGTGTTTTGTGGTTTAGAAAGATTTTCTTTTTGCCTCCCAGTGCGTTTCTCTGTTTAGTTCTGAAGGACCTAGTATACCTAAGCAGCTTGTAGTTCGTTTTAAAAACTACGTAGCATAGACAGGAACTTGCTCTTTTGAAAGAATATCTTAAAATAGCAATGGAAAATACCTCTAATATTAAAGTGTACTCCCTGTGGTATGATATTCTTTGTTTACTGGTGAATATGGATAGTGCAAAAAGAAAATGGGCCAAGTGCATGGGTCCCTAAAAACAAGGAGAATCTTTCAGTTCGTCAGAGTCTGCATTCAAGCAAATGTTTCTGAATTAGCCAGATGCCAATTACTTTTGTATTATAAAATTTCTGCATCCTTAAATTAAGGGACCATGACCATATTCTTTGCATTGACTATTAATGCATTACAACTTTTCTTTTATTATTTAAGGAATCCCACAGTGGTGATCCACCTGACTTATTACTGCTGCACCTCTGGTTAATACCTGCTGGAATTTGAGGATGTTGATCCATAAATACAGAGCATAGTACAGCATAATTCTGGCTTTCTGCCTGTGGGTTTTGTTGCAGTGTAACAGTATGATCTTCAGCAGTAGAGGCTGGCTTCTCCAACTGTGTTTTGAAACCCTATGATATAAAGAAACGTAAATGGAAGATCAGCATGAGACAATGTATAGAAGCTGTTGAGCAGTAATGATCATGACAGTGTTGTAATTAAATGTTGTGTGGTACTTGGGATGTCTAGGATTCTCTAGAAATAAACAGAAATTTTACCAATTACGCTTTTTGGTAGTCTTTGGCTAAAAAGGTGTCCAGTGATTCTAGCAGAGGAAGAGTATGCTTTAATGTGCTCAGGGACTGTGCTGGTTTATTGCAACTCCCTGGCTACCAGAGAGCTTTTATTTTTCTCTAACCATTGTAACAAAACATGGTATTAAAGTGTTGAGTTTGAGGGAAACTAAGAATGGAGCTGAACCAAACTGAACCCAACTGAACAATATAATGACAATTCTTTTTCCTTCAACAGAGCCATATGCGTTTATATTACCAGAGGAGCTGGATGCTGTATTTAAAGCACTTTAAACTGGGCTCTTTGTTCTCATGAAGAATTATGTCTGGCACGACGGATGGGGGGAGTCCTTTTAGTGTCCTTCCAGACACAAATTTAAATGGTTAATTCCCTCACACACATCAACACTCACTCATATGCACACGCCTGCACATCTGGAAATCTGCTGGAGGCTAGTAGCAGAACTGGAGGCTGGTAGTTCTCAATCTCAATGAAAACTCCAATAATGTGAAACTGAGATATGCGCATGTTCATGGGGGCAGATTTTAATGACAAGCTTGAAAATCAAAGTAGGCTTTCCAAGGTTTGTGGTGGTTCTGGATTGGAGCAAAACCTGTACTGAATGGGTTTGAGTAGGTTTATTCTAGAGTGAGTTTGAACAGAATGATTGTTGCAGTCACAACGGCTGAAACACGAAGAAAATAATTGCCTCAAGCTCTAGCAAAACCAGATAATTTTTCACAGCTCTAATTATTTCACCCTTAGAGTCCCTTTTCCAACCCCCAGTACAATAGTTCTTCACTCTTTTATTCCAGTAGAGCACTAGGGACAGAGCAACTACTTTACCAAAATAGAGTTACACCTTCCCCACACTAAAAGACTGCAAGTATATGTGTGTCTGGAGACCTCACGGGGGGTAGGGGTGTGGCGAACAAAAAGCTGGGACCAAAAAAACCAGAAGATGGGTTACCCCTTACTGAAGGAGAGCAGTCAGCCAAGCTGAAACCAGCAGAATAGTATCTTAAGGCTTGTAACCATTAACCGTGGTATTTTGCAATGAGGTTTCATCACCTGTGCTGGTGCAGTTTTTCATGTCCTCTGACAGCAAAGCGTAAGAGCACTCGCATTAGGTCAGGAAAAAGGTCCAGCGAGGCTGGTGTTTCTGACTATGAAAGAACAGAAGGAATGGGGCAAATACTGAATAATACCTTCATTATCCTCCCCACGATTCTCCATAACTCCACAACTAAATGGAACCAGTGCCCCTATGCTTTCTCAGTCAAGTCTGTATCTGGACTACTGCAATTAATAGACCTGATAGAAATCTAATAATGAAAGCAAGCTTTCTAAATGTTGTGATACCTCCTGAATGGAGTTGTTTCTATACTGATACCCCAGGGTATTAGTCTTAGCTTTCAATGCTTGCTCTCTCAATCCACCCATTTAATTAACATTTAACCATTTATAGTATTGACTTAGACAAGAAAGTCATCAAATTAATTATTTGTTTTGGTGTGTAGTGTACCTTCTTTTTGCTGAGCAAATAGTTTCAGCTGTTCCAGAAACTTGAATTTCATTGCTTAAGGGATGACACAGATGTTTATGGAAAAGTCTTGAAAGACCCTCCCTTCTGGTAAGGGTGTTCTCACCCTTACCAGAATTAGTTGATTTGGACGTATTATAAGTGGCATAACCAGCAATTCTTATAGATCAGATTGCCCAGTATGCCTTGCACATAGGGTGTTTTTCATTTTGTATTTCTTTTACTTTGTGGTGTTTTTGTTGTTTGTTTTTCTTTTCCTTCCCATTCTCCCCAAATTAGGCCAAATTTG